>NC_092136.1:74046292-74646292 GCF_043159975.1 Macaca nemestrina
CACTTGACCAAATGGACCCAATCGACATCTACAGAACACTCCATCCCCAAACAACAGAATATACATTCTTCTCAGATGCACATGGCACATATTCTAAAGTCAACCACACAATCAGATATAAAACAATTCTCAGTAGAATTTTTTTAAAAAACCATACTAACCACACTCTTGGAGTACAGCACAATAAAATAGAAACACTAAGAAAATTGCTCAAAACCATATAATTACATCGAAATAAACCTGCTCCTAAATGACTTTTGAAATAATGAAATTAAGGGAGAAATCAAGATATTCTTTGAAACTAATGAGAACAAAGAGGCAACATACTGATACAGGAGGTAGAAAGAAATTATTTAGGCAGATAGGGTCCTCAGCAAAGTCCTCAGCAAAGCTTCCCTTTTAGCAAGAAGGAGCCCAATAAATTATTTTTTTCTAACAAAGAGCAGCCTGAAAAATTGAGCTGAAAACATAGATAAGCAAGCTGGAAGTTTGAACGGGGGAATGCCAGCAGTTGTGCCAATAGAAAAGGGCTACCTGGGAGCCAGGCATGTCCAACATGGAGGCTCCATCTTCCCTTTTTTGTTACTATGTGTACAGTAAAGGAATGGGCAATGTGGTGCAGGCTAGGCAGAGGACCTGCCTACATAATAAAAGATCAGTATGGGGACGACCAGTTTTTTGTGCCCTATGCAAATGACACACCTAGTGTAATGAGTTTTTCATACCCTATGCAGATGGCACACCTGGTCCAACCAATCTTTCACACCCTATGTAAATCAGATACTGCCTCCTCATCAGGCACCTATAAAAGCCCCTGCATTTAACCACAGATCTGACAAGCCATTTCTGTGGGATCCCCCTCTCCAGCAGAAAGCTATTATCTTTCACCTATTAAACTTCCACTCTTAAGCTCACTCTTTGTGTGTCCATGTCCTTGATTTCCTCAGCTGTGAGACAACAAACCTTGGGTATCACCCCCACCAATGAGGCCACTTCATTGTGGGGCCCATCTGGGATCCAAGGTAGACTCATTGGAAGGGTGAGTATAGGAGAAGACCCCATATCTTTACTTTCATTTCGGGGCCTTCTGCCCTCCGTTTTAAAATAAAACCAAAAACACTTGGTGTCTGACGGTCACCTAGATGCCCTTAGAGCATGCCACCCATCTCAAGACTCAGATGACAGGCTTGCTGGGGAGAACTTAATGAATCCGTCAGTACCCTCAGGGTGCTGGGAATGTTGACTCTGTTTCAAACCCGTTTCCTTTCACGGAGAGCCTAGCCATTGCGTGGGGCTGGAAGAGGTCCAGAGGCAACTGATAGTTCCTGGCCAGGGATACACCCAGGTGTTACCCGAAGGCTTCTGGATTAACCTCAGACTCTGACTGCCTGCTGAGCATCAGTAACAGGATCTCCAAGCTTTTCCTATTGCATTTTTCCTTCTTTCCTGTCGACTGCTATGTCTCCTATCCCCTCTCTGTATGAAATGCTGTGGAAATTTTTATACTTCAGGGAAATAATCCTGTTAGATAGGATCAGCAAATGCCATAGTAACCAGGAATATAATGCAAAGGATTGCCATTTTTGTGATTTTCTAGGAATAGAGGATCTTCCTTTCCCCCACAGTGAGCATCAATCTCTCTACCCTTGGTCTGGAGATCACATGGTATTTCAAGATCTACAGCACCACCTAGTGGAACAGAAATCCTCTCTATGAAGTATCTTCTCAGCCCTTTGCCTAAACACTCTAGTTTCCCAATTCTCCTCCCTTTTTGTATTCCTCTATTAGAGGTCAGGCTCTATGCCTCTTTTGTGAATGGGAAAACTCAACAATGAGGAGGAAAATGTCCTCCAAAACCAAATTTTAGTTTTGATACTGTCCCATCAGCAGGAAAACCACCATTCAGTTCCTACATTCTTTTAAGGCACCTATTCTGCCTCCCATTAAAATGGTACTTAAATAGTAAGGGGTTGTTATGTCTTAAAGTTAACCAGAACCACTGCCTAAAAATAAATATTTTAGTCCAGGCCATAATAGCAGTATAGAGCTCAACCCAGTACACTCTCTCCATTAAGGGGACTTGCAAATACAACTGTTACATAGTCTTTCCCAAGAGCCATCTATCAGGGAGCCACGTAGATCATACAAGTCTGGGAAGTCAAAGGGAAATCACCAGTGGAGGATTAGAGTTGCAAGGGTGAATGTGACTAAATCCATCACTTAGCTCCTTTAGATCCATGGCTGAGGGACATGCCTGCATCCAAGAGTAGCACTTTTAACAGATGCCAGGGCTCAGGGAACCAAGAAGGGAAAACAGTTGGGGGATGCTCCCATTGTCTTCCTCTCTACCTTGGGCCATTCCAAAGGAAGGAGGGGAATAAGGGACTCCTTGTCTCCCCTATCTTTTCAGCCATCTTTAGCCTGCACCCCTCTCAAGTGCATTCTGAAGCACTGAGACTCCTTTAATCCTGAAACTTTGCTTTTGCACAAGGGCATGGCCTTCTTACTAGACCTTTGCAAGCACTGGACAATCAACCAAGCTCTTTTAGCAGTCATATCAGGCAATCCAAAAGGTAATGGTTCCCCAAAACTAAAAAAGCAACTTCAGGCAGCTATTGAGTGTCCCGGCTCTTCCTGTCACCCTTATTTGGGGCCCCCTCTAACTGTGCCATCAGCTCCTCTATTTCCACCATCTCCAAAATTCCCCACTCCCCCAGCTTCACTCTTACTCCTATAGGAAATGACCAATGGAGGTGATGCCACTAGGGTTCAAGTTCCCGTCTCATTGCATGACCTTAGGCAAATAAAGGGATACTTAGGCTGATTTTCTGATGACTCCAATCGGTATATAGCTTTCCAAAATTTAACTCAGGTGTTTGACCTCTCATGGAGGGATGTTATGCTGCTCCTAAGCCAAACCCTAACTGCAGCTGAAAAACAGGCAGCTCTGCAAGCATCAGAGAAATTTGGAGACAAGCAATATGTCTCTTATAGTAGGCCAAAAAGGAAAAGAGAAAATAGGGAAGGTGAAGAGATAGCGGAACCATCATTCCCAGTGGGGAACTATCATTCCGAGTAGGGAAGAGAGGCAGTACCTCTTGACAACCCTGATTTGGAACCCCGATAACTTCACAGATGAATGGAAAAGGAAACACTTATTAATGTGCATATTGGAGGGCCTACAAAGAACTAGGAGAGCCAAACCTCTTAATTACTCTAAACTGGCCAAGATAAACCAAAAGCCAGATAAGAACCCTGCAGCCTTTATGGAAAGGCTGATAGAAGCACTAATAAAACACACCTCCTTATCCCCTATTCAGTCAAGGGACAGCTCACCCTAAAGGAAAAGTTTATTACACAGGCAGCTCCCAATATTAGAAGGAAACTGTAGAAGCAAGCTATAGGACCAGATAGCACCTTGAAAAACCTCTTGAGGGTAGTTACCTTGGTCTTTCATAATAGGGACTGGAAGGAGGCCCTGGAGAGAGGAAACACAAGAGAAGGCCAGAGGCTCTAGTAGCTGCTTTGCAAACTTGCAAGTCCAGGATCCCCAAGGTGCATCCATTAGTTGCTACCAGTGTGGCAAGTCAGGGTACTTTAAGAAGGAGTGCCCAGGCAGCAATCAGAAGCCACCTCAAGCATGTCCAGCCAGTGGTTGGGACCACTGGAGATCAGACTGCCCCTGGAGACAGAGGTTACTGGGTTCAGAACCAGTCTCACAGATGGTCCAACAGGACTGATGGGTCCTGGGGTTCAGACCCCTGGCTCCAGCAGCTCAAACTGTCATTATTGCACAGGAGCCCCAGGTGATTCTGAAAATTGAAGGAAGGAAGGAAGGTGGACCTTATTCTAGACATTGGAACCAGTATCTCTCCCTAATCCAGGCCTCCCCTTTTCCCATAGCATGACCATGATGGGCATCTCAGGAAAAATTCTAACCTGATATTTTTCTCAACCCCTTAGTTGTAGTTGGGAGGACTTATTATTTACACATGCCTTCTTACTCATGCCTGAAAGTCCCACTCCTTTATTAGGCAGAGACATTTTTGCTTGCATGGGGGCCAGTATCCTTATAGCTCCAAGAGAAACTCGTTGTCTCCCCCTGGTGGAAGCTATTATTAATCCAGTAGTGTGAGCAACTCAAGGAAGAATAGGCCAGTCCAGATCCACCTTAAGGATCCCACTTCTTTTCCTAACCAGAGACAATATCCCCTAAAGCCAAAGCTAGGAAGGGGTTAGAAGCCATTATTAATAACCTGAAAATGCAGGGCCTCCTCAAACCCTGTAGCAGCCCCTGCAACACCCCAATATTAGGAGTGCAAAAATCCAGTGGAGAACGGAGACTAGATCAGATCCTCCACATCATTAATAAGGCCATAGTTCCAACTCATCCAGTGGTCCCTAATCCCTATACTTTGCTAACCCAAATATCTGAAGGAACTAAATGGTTCATAGTCCTAGATCTAAAGGATGCCTTTTTCTATATAGCGTTACATCCTGATTCTCAATACCTGTTTGCCTTCGAAGATCCCTCTGGCCAGATGTCCACTTAACATGGACAGTGCTGCCTCAGGGATTTTGAGACAGTCCCCACTTGTTTGGACAGGCACTGTCAAAGGACCTCTCTGAGTTTTCCCATCCTCAGGTCAGGGTCTTGCAATATGTAGATGACATACTGCTTTGTGCCCCAACTGAGGAAGCATCTCAGGAAGGCAGTGAAGCTCTTCCTAATTTCTTAGCCAACAGAGGATATAAGGTTTCAAAATCTAAGGTCAACCTTTGCCAAACCTCAGTGAAGTACTGGGTGTAGTGTTGTCTGAAGGGACCAGAGCATTAGGGGAAGAAAGGATTAAGCCAATATCCTCCTTCCCCCTCCCTAAAACCTTGAAGCAACTAAGAGGATTTGGGGACATTACAAGATTCTGCAAACTCATCTTGGTATGGTGAGGTAGTTTACCCCTTATATCACCTCATAAAAAAAACTCAAGGCTAGGCACAGTGGCTCACGCCTGTAATCCCAACACTTTGGGAGGCCGAGTTGGGCGGATCATGAAGTCAAGACATCAAGACCATTCTGGCCAACATGGTGAAACCCTGTCTCTACTAAAAATACAAAAATTAGCTGGGCATGGTGGTGCATGCCGGTATTCCCAGCTACCCGGGAGGCTGAGGCAGGAGAATCACATGAACCCAGGAGGTAGAGGTTGCAGTGAGCCGAGATCACACCACTGCACTCCAGCCTGGGTGACGGAGCAAGACTCCGTCCCAAAAAAAAGAAACTCAAGTGGCTAAAACTCATTTTCTAACCTGAGAACCTGAAGCTCAAAAGGCCTTTAATCAGTTAAAACAAGCCTTACTTAGGGTACCAGTCCTCAGCCTTCGCATAGGGAAGGTCTTCAATCTTTATGTATCAGAAAGGAAGACAATGGCCCTGGGAGTTTTAACTCAAGCCCAAGGACCAGCTCAACAGCCAGTGGGCTCCCTAAGTAAGGAACCTGATTTGGTGGCTAAAGAATGGCCATCATGCCTCTGAGCCACTGCCACAGTGGCCCTACTGGTACCAGAGGCCACTAAATTAACCCTGGGAAATGGCTTAACTGTTTATAACCCACATAATGTAGCAGGATTGCTGTCCTCTACGGGATGCCCTTGGCTAACAGAAAGCTGACTCCTTAAATATCAGGCTCTGATATTAGAAGGGTCTACAATCCAGTTAAAAACTTGCTCTTGCCTAAACTCAGCCACTTTCCTCCCCAAGGAAACTGGGAAACCTGAACATGACTGTGAACAAGTTGTGGTACAGACCTATGCAGCCAGGGAAGCTCTCAGGGAAACTCCCCTGGAAAATCCAGACTGGACCCTCTTCACAAATGGAAGTTCCTTTGTGAAGCGAGGAGTCTACAAGGTGGTATATGCAATGTACACTATGAATGACATTGAAAGTGCACCCCTCTCCCCAGGCACAAGCATTCAACTAGCTGAACTGACAGCTCTTACAAGAACACTTGAATGAAGCAAGGGAAAGGTAGCTAACATTTACACAGACTCCAAGTATGCTCTCTTAGTTCTTTATGCTCATGCTGCCATTTGGGAGGAAAGACACTTTCTTACTACTAAAGATAAGCTATAAAATAGCATCAGGAAATTAACAAGTTATTATCCTCGGTTTTCCTTCCACAAGAGGTAGCAGTGATGCATTGTAAGGGACATCAGAAGGGAGCAGATGAAGTAGCCTAAGGAAACAAGTTAGCTGATCAGGCAGCCAAGTCAGCAGCAAGTCAGCCTCAGGGCCTCAATGCACTTGAAGCCCCTCTAATCTGGGAAGGCTCCATAAGAGAAATTAAGCCTCAGTACTCCCCTGCAGAAGCAGAATGGGCCACTTCTCAAGGGTATACTTTTCAGCTCTCAGGATGGCTACAGTCAGAGGATGGCAAACTCCACTTGCCAGCCTCCCGCCAGTGTAAAGTCCTTAAGATCCTTCACCAGGCTTTTCACTTGGGAAAGGATAAAACTTATCGTGTGCCCAGAGATTTTTCAGGAGATAACTTATTAAAAACAGTCAAGCAGCTTGTTAGTGCTTGTGAAGTCTATCTTAAAAATAATCCCCTTGGTCGGGCACGGTGGCTCACACCTGTAATCCCAGCACTTTGGTGGGTGGATCACTTGACGTCAGCAGTTCAAGACCAGCCTGACCAACACTGCAAAACCCCAACTCTACTAAAAATACAAAAAAGTTAACCGGGTGTAGTGGTGCACGCCTGTAATCCCAGTTACTTGGGAGGCTGAGGCATGAGAATTGCTTGAACTCAGGAGGTGGAGGTTGCAGTGAGCTGAGATCGCACCACTGCACTCCAGCCAGAGCGACAGAGTGAAACTGTGTTTCAAAATTATAATACTCCCCTTAACAGGCATCTCCTTCCTCCTCAAACCGAAAGAATGGGAAGCCATCCAGGGAAGGATTGGCAGATAGACTTCACCCACATGCCAAAGAAGAAGGACATCCAATACCTCCTGGTATGGGTAGATACTTTCACTAACTGTATAGAAGTATTTCCATGCTGTACAGAAAAGGCCTCCGAGGTAACAAAAGTGTTAGTTAATGAAATAACTCCCCACTTTAGTCTACCTAAGTACCTTCAAGGTGACAATGGCCCCTTGCTTAAGACAGCTGTCACACAAGGGGTCTCAAAGGCACTAGGCATACAGTATCATCTCCACTGTGCTTGGAGACCCCAGTCCTCAAGAAAGGTAGAGAAGACAAACAATATTATCAAAAGACATCTCAGAAAACTGTCCCAAGAAACTCATCTTCCTTGGGTCACTCTTCTTCCCATGGCTTTACTGTGGGTAAGAAATACCCCTTCAAAGTTAAGTCTGACCCTGTTTGAAATGCTGTATTAACAACCTTTCCTTACAAATGATTTTCTATTAGACCAAGAGACCTCTAAATTGGTTAAGCATGTAACCTCCCTAGCTTACTTCCAGAAGTAAGCAGAAGCCCAACCCCCCAAAATAGGACCATCATTATTTAACTCAGGAGATGTGGTATTAATAAAGACTCTGCCCTCTGTCTCCCTACCTAAGCCCAAGTTAGGAGGGGCCCTACACTGTTCTTTCAACCCCTCAGCAAAAAATGTTATAGGAATCAACTCCTGGATGCATCACTCAAGTCAAAGCCTGGAACCTGAGAGAGCAACCCCAGAGAGCCCAGAGGAATGTGCTGGATATCAATGTGAAGAAATAGGAGATCTTAAGCTGAAAATCATAAAGGATAAGTAAATGAGTAAGGGCTATTCATCCTACTCAGTCCTACCTTATTAGATACTTTCAGTTATTTCTACTTTACCTCTCGAGATTCACTGTCAGATACTAGAACTTTTTGATGCATACTTGTGGGAAGATTTTTATTATCTGTGAGATTACACTTGTAACTTCATAGACTCCCAAAGGGAAATTCTGTATCTTGTTAAGTAAAATTTTAGATGGAAATTATCTACTACACCACCCTTGTGCAAATTGTTACACTTTCTCTGCTATTTGCAGTAGGACTGTATACTGCGGCACCTGCAATGTAGAATTCTGGATGGAAAATTCTAATTTCTGTAATATTCTGCCAAATTATAATCTTTATAACAGGATTAATAATTACAGGAAAGATTTAGCCAAGGTTAACACTAAAGTTATTCTAGCCACCCAATAATGTGTTCCTCCCAATCACATCACAAGTCATAAAAGATAGCCCAGGCCTAAAATTATCTTCTAATGCCAAGTCAAGGGGGAATATATATTTTTTTTTCGAAGAAAAATGTTGCTTTTATATTACGCTTCTGGTAAAGTACAGCGACATCTGATGGAGGCAACTAGTATTACAACCCATCAAAATGACTATCAAGTATTAAACCCTACTGTCTTGGTTGTAGCCTATAGTACCCCCACTAATAATGGGATTCTTAATATTCATATTCAAACTCTATATTCTAAACCTTCTTGTAAAATGTATCTCTTCTTGCCTAAAAGCTATTAAACTCCAAATGGTGCTGCAGATGGAACCACACATGGACATGCCTTTCTTCCAAGAACCCTTAGATCAACTCCAGAGGGAGCCTTTGCTGCTGTTACCCACATGATGCCCGTCTTTAGCAGGAAGTAGCCAGAAAGAGTTGTCCTCCAATACCCCTAACAGCTGTTAGCATTTCCACTCCTCAGGGGTAAATATGATACTGGAGGTAGAAAGAAATTATTTAGGCAGATTGTGAGGGTAAAAGAGTCCTCAGTAGAGCTTCCCTTTTAACAAAAGGCCGTACAAGAAATTATTTTTTTCCAGCCAGGCATGGTGGTTTATGCCTGTAATCCCAGCACTTTGGGAGGCTGAGGCAGGCAGATCACTTGGGGTCAGGAGTTTGAGACCAGCCTGGGCCAACATGGTGAAACCCCATCTTTACTAAAAATACAAAAATTAGCTGGGTGTGTTGGGGCACACCTGTAATTCCAGCTACTCAGGGGGCTGAGGCAGGAGACTCACTTGAACCCAGGAGGTGGAGGTTGCAGCGAGCCAAGATTGTGCCACTGCATTCCATCCTGGGTGACAAAGCATGACTCTGTCTTAAAAAAAAAAAAAAAAGAAAAAAAAAGTTTTCTCCAACAAAGAGAAGCCTGAAAAATCAAGCTGCAAACATAGATAAGAGAGCTGGAATCTTGGACAGGGGAATGTCAGCAGCTGTGCCAATAAAAAGGGCTACCTGTGGACCAGGCATGTCCAACATAGAGGCTCCATCTTCCCTTTTTTTGTTGTTACAACATGTACAGTAAAGGAATGGGCAGTGTATCACAGGCCAGGCAGAGGACCCATCTGCATAACAAAAGATTTGGGTAGGGGTGACCAGCTTTTCATACCCTATGCAAATGGCACAGCTATTCCTAACCAGATTATAGTGTCCTATGCAAATGGCACACCTGGTCTAATCAATCTTTTGTACCCTATGTAAATCAGAAACTGCCTTCTCACCAGGCACCTATAAAAACCCCTGCATTTCACTGCAGATCCAGCAACTTATTTCTCCAGGACCCCTCTCTCTAGCAGAGAGCTATTCTCTTTCTTTCACCTATTAAACTTTCACTCTTAAACTCACTCTTTGTGTGTCCATATCCTTTATTTCCTCGGCCATGAGACAATGAACCTCACGTATCACCCTAGACAACAAGGCTGCTTCAATACCAGAATCTCTGGGACACAGTTAAGGTAGTGCTAAGAGGGAATTTTATAGCATTAAATACCCACATCAAAAAGTTAGAGAGATCTGAAATTAATAACCTAATATCACAACTAGAGAAACTAAAGAGACGAGGAAACCAACCCCAAAGCAAGCAAAAGACAAGAAATAACCAAAATCACAGCTGAACTGAAGAAAATTTAGATGCAAAAAACTATTCAGAAGATCCACAGCCTGGATATGGTGGCTCATGCCTGTAATCCCAGCAATCTGGGAGGCTGAGGTGGGATGGTTTCTTGAGCTCAGGAGTTTGAGACCAGCCTGGGCAACACAGTGAGACCTTGTCTCTAGAAAAGATCAAAAAATTAGCTGAGTATGATGATGTGCACCTATAGTTCCAGCTACTTGGGAAGCTGAGGTGGGAGGATTGCTTGAGTCTGGGAGGTTGAGGCTGCTGTGAGCTGAGATCATGCAACTGCACTCCAGCCTGGGTGACAGAGTGAGACCCTGTCTCAAAGAAAAGAAAAAAGATCAACAAATACAGGAGTTGCTTTTTTGAAAAAGTTAATAAGATAGAGACTGCTAGTTAGATTAATAAAGGAAAAAGAGAGAAGATAAAAAGAAAAACAATTCGATATGACAAAGGGGATGTTACCACTGACCCCACAGAATTACAAAAAAACATCAGAGACTACTACTAACATATGAGGTATAAAACCTAGAAGAAATGGATAAATTCATGGACACATACAACCACCCAAGACTGAACTAGGAAGAAACTGAATCCCTGAATAGACCAACAACAAGTTCTGAAACTGAAACAGTAACAAAACGCCTGCCAACCAATAACAAGCCCAGGATGAGACAGAGTCATAGCCCAACTCTACCAGGTGTATAAAGAACAGGTACCATTCCTATTGAAACTATTCCAAAAATTGACGAGGAAGGACTCCTCCCTAATTCATTCTTTGAGGCCAGCATCATCCTGATACCAAAACCCACCAGAAACACAATAACAACAAAAAAACTTCAGGCCAATATCGTTGATGAACATAGATGCAAAAATCCTCAGAAAAATACTGGCAAATCAAATCCAGCAGCACATCAAAAAGCTTAACCACCATGATCATGTAGGCTTTATTCCTGGGATGCAAGGTTGGTTCAACATATGCAAATCAATAAATGTGATTTATCTCATAAACAGAACAAAAAACAAAAACCACATGATCATCTTAATAGATGCAGAAAAGGCTTTTGATAAAATTTAACATCATTCATGTTTCAAACTCTCAACAAACTAGGCATTTAACGAATAAACCTCAAAATAATAAGAGCCGTCTATGAGAAACCCATTGCCAACATCATGCTGAATGGGCAAAAGCTGGAAGCATTCCCCTTGAGAACTGGAACAAGACAGGATGCCTACTCTCACCACTCCTGTTCAATATAGTACTGCAAGTCCTAGCCAGAGCAATCACGCAGGAGAAAGAAATGAGAGGCCTCAACATAGGAAGAGAGGAAGTCAGACTATCTCTGCAGACAATGTGATTCCATACCTAGGAAACCCCACAGTCTCTGCGCCAAAGCTCCTAGATCTGATAAACAACTTCAGCAAAGTTTCAGGATACAAAATCAATGTACAAAAATCAATAGCATTTTTATACACCAACAACCTCCAAGCTGAAAGCCAAATCAAGAACACAATCCTGTCCACAACAGCCACAAAAAAAATAATGTACCTAGGAATACAGCTATCAGGAAGGTGAAAGATCTCTACAACAAGAGTTACAAAACACAGCTTAAAAAAAATCAGAAATGACACAAAAAAAATGGAAAAACATTCCATGCTTATGATAGGAGGAATCAATACTGTTTAAATGGCCATACTGCCCAAAGCAATTTATAGATTCAATGCTATTCCTATCAAACTACCAATGCCATTCTTCACCAAATTAGAAAGAAAGTACTTTAAAATTCAAATAGAACCTTTAAAAAAAGCCTGAATAGCCAAGGAAGTCCTAAGCAAAGAGAACAGAGTTGGAGGCATTATGTTACCCAACTTAAAACTATACTTCAAGGCCACAGTAACCAAAAGAGCATGGTACTGGTACAAGAACAGACACATAGACCAATGGGACAGGTTATAGAGGCCAGAAATAATGCCACACACCTACAATCATCTGATCTTTGACAAAATTGATGAAAACAGACAACAGGAAAAGATTCCCTATTCAATCAATGATGCTGAGATAACTGGCCAGCCATATGCAGAAGACTGAAACTGAACCCCTTCCTTACACCATCTACAAAAACAAACTCAAGATGCATTAAAGACTTAAATGTAAAACCCAAAATTATAAAAACTCTGGAAGATAGCTTAGGAAATACACTACTGGGCAAAGAGTCCATGACAAAGATGCCAAAAGCAAATGTGACAGAAACAATAATTAACAAATGAGACCCAATTAAACTAAAGGGCTTCTGCAGAGCAAACGAAACTATCAACAGAGCAAACAGATAAAGTACAGAATTGGAGAAAACATTTTCAAACTATGCATCCGACAAAAGTCTATGGCCAGAATCTATAAGGTACTTAAATTTATAAGCAAAAAACAACCCCATTAAAAAGTAGCCAAAGGACATGAACAGATACTTTTCAAAAGAAGACATACATCCTGCCAACAAGCATATGAAAAAATGCTCTAACATCATTAGAGAAATGCAAACCAAAACTATAATGAGATATTAATATCATGTACGCCAGTCAGAATGACTATTATGAAAATGTCAAGAAAACAACAGATGCTGGCAAAGTTGTGGCGAAAAGGGAAGACTTTATACACTGCTGGTGGATATATAAATTAGTTCAGCCATTATGGAAAGCAGTTTTGCAACTTCTGAAAGAACTTAAAAACATAATTACTATTCGATCCAGCAATACCATTATTGGGTATATACTCAAAGGGATATAAATCAATCTACTACAAAGATATATGCGCATGTATGTTCACCGCAGCACTGTTCACAATAACAAAGACATGGAATCAACCTAAATGCCAATCAATGGTAGACTGGATGAAGAAAATGTACATATTTTGGTGTGGTACGTATACACCATGGAATACTATGTAGCCATAAAAAAAGAATGAAATCATGTCCTTTGCAGAAACATGGATGAGCTGGAGACCATTATCCTAAGCAAATTAACACAAGAATAGAAAACCAAGTACTGAATGTTCTCACTTACAAGTGGGCGCTAAACATCAAGTACATATTAACACAAAGAAAAGAAAAACAGGCACCACGATCTACTTAAGGGTGGAGGGTGGGTAAAGGGTGGGTGAGGACTGAAGAACTACCTGTCCAGTACTATTCCTGTTCTTACCTGGGTGATGAGATAATCTGTACATCAAACCCCCATGACATGCAATTTACCTATGTAATGAACTTCTATATGTACCCCATGTTAGTCCGTTCTCACATTGCTATAAGAACTGCCTGAGACTGAGTAATTTATAAAGAGAATAGGTTTAATTGACTCATAGTTCTACATGGCTGAGGAGGCCTCAGGAAACTTACAATCATGGCAGAAAGTGAGAGGGAGGCAGGCACCTTCTTCACAAGGTGGCAGGCGAGAGAACGAATGAAGAAGAAACTTGCCAAACACTTATAAAACCATCAGATCTAATGAGAACTCACTATCATGAGAACAACATGGGGGGAACTGCCACCCATGATCCAATGACTTCCCACTGGGTGGGGATTATGGGGATTACAATTCAAGATGAGATTTGAGTGGGGACACAGCCAAACCATATCAGCCCTTGAACCCAAAATAAAAGATTTAAAAAATTAAGATTTTTCTCTTAAAAATGTCTATAATAGATAAAGTTAACATAGGTAATAATAAAAGAAGATATTAAAACTGTCCAGGGATACGAAATACTAATTCATAGAAGTAGAAAACCAAATAGCTAAGTAAATGGAGAATGCTTAACATTAACAGCAGATAGAAAAGTGCACATTAAAACAAATATCGGTAACCAAAGAGGGCAGAGCAAGATGGCAGAACAGAAGCCTACACCATTTGTCCCCCCCCGTCCCCTAAACACCAAATTTTAACAACTATCTACACATAGAATAGCACTATCACAAGAACAAAAACTCAGGTGAGCAATCACAGTAACTGGTTTTAACTTCACATCACTGAAAGAGGTATTGAGGAGGGCAGGAGAGACAGTCTTAAATCACCAATACCACCCCTCATCCATCCCCTGGCAGGAGCCATGTGGTGCAGAGACAGAATCTGTGCATTTTGGGGACAGAGAGCACAGCAACTGAGGGACCTTACATTGAACTCTGTGCTGCCCTGTCACAGCAGAGAATAAAGCCATGCTGGGCTCAGCTAGTGCTGGTGCACAGAGGCAGAATTTGGACCAGCCTCTAGCCAGAGGGGAATCACCCATCCCAGCTGTTGGAACTGACGTTTCTTGGCCAGCCTTGCCACCACTGGCTGAAGTGCTCTGGAGTTCTAGATAAACTAGAAAGGCAGTCTAGGACACAAGAGCTGTAATTCTTAGGGAACTCCTAGTGTTAGGCTGGGCTTAGAGTCAGTGAACTAGGGTGGCACATGACCTAGGGAGACACCAGCTGGCGCAGCTAAGGGAGTGCTTGTGCCACCCCTCCCCTAACCCCAGGCAGTGCAGTTCACAGCAATAAAAGTGTCTCCTTCTTTCTACTTAAGGAGAGGAGAGTGAAGAGTAAGGAAGATTTTGTCTTATATTTGGATACCAGCTCAGGCACAGGATAGGGCACTGGGCAGTAGGATAGGGCACTGGGAAGACTTGTGAGGCCTCCATTCCAGGCCCTAGTTCTTAGATGACATTTCTAAACACACTCTGGGCCAAAAGGGAAAACTGCTTTCAAGGGAAGGACTCAGTCCTGCCAGGATTCATCACCTGTTGGACTAAAGAGCCCTTGGGCCCTTGATAACCCTAGCTCCCTGACATTTCTAAACACACCCTGAGCCAAAAGGGAACCTGCTGCTTTGAAGGGAAGGAACTAGTCCTGGCAAGATTCATCCCCTGTTGACTAAAGAGCCCTTTGGCCCTGAATAACCAGCAGCAATACTGAATTAGTACACTATGGGCCTTAAGGCCTGAGATGTCCTGGCTTCAGGGGTGATGGAGCACATTTCCAGATGTAGTGGCTATGGTGAAAGACTCAAACAGAAGTTTGAGAAAAGCAGAGGGAAAAGTAAAAGAGACTTTGTCTTGCACCATTGGCACTGGCTCGGCCATAGTAAGGTAAAGCAACAAGCAGGCTCTTAAGGTCTCCGAGTCCAGGCCTAGGTTCCTGGACAGCATTTCTGGGCCCACTCTGGGCAAGAGTGGAGTCCACTGCTCTGAAGGGTGAGTCCCAGGCCTGGTAGCATTTACCACAAGCTAAGGGAAGATTCCTTGGGCTTTAAGCAAATATTGTCAGTGGCCTGGCAGAAACCCCCATGAACTGGTGGTGGTAGCCACAGAGAGGCTCCTCTGCCTGTTGAAAGGGGAGGGAAGCGTGGGAAGGACTTTGTACTACGGTTTGAGTGCCAGCTTAGCTGCAGTAGAAGAGAATATTGTGTAAATTGCTAAGGTGCTTCACTCCACTCCCTGGCTCCCAGATAGCATCTCTGGACACGCCCAGGGCCTGGGGAAACTTGCCACCCTGAAGGGAAGTTTGCCCAGTGCTGTGTTGGCTTCAGGTCTGACACAGCACAGCACCAGTGGTGGGGGCCACAGGGGGGCTTGTATCACCACACCCTCAGTTTCAGATGGCTCAGAACAGAGAGAGATTCCACATGTCTGGGAGAAAGTAAGGGAAAAGAACAAGAGTCTCCAGCTGGTAATCCAGAGAATTCTTCCAGATCTTACCTAAGACAACCAAGGTGGTGTGCGTACAAGTTTGCAAAACTCACAGCATTATAGGGCTTGGGGTCCAAGTCCCTTCAAATACCTGGAAAGCCTTCCCAAGAAGGACAAGCACAAATAAGCCCATATTATGATGACTATAGTAAATCACCAAAGACATTTAAGAGTGTCAACATGATCCAGGAAAACATGACCTCACCAAATGAACTAAATAAGGCACCAGGGACCAATCCTGGAGAAACAGAGATGTATGACCTTTCAGACAGAGAATTCAAAACAGCTATTTGGAGGAAACTCAAAGAAATTCAAGATAATATAGAGAAGGAATTCAGAATTCTATCAGATAAATTTAACAAAGAGATTGAAATAATCAAGAATCAAGCAGAAATTCTAGAGCTGAAAAATATAATTGATATACTAAAGAATGCATCAGTCTCTTGAGAGCAGAAAGGATCAAGCAGAAGAATTAGTGAGCTCAACAGACTCTTTGAAAATACTCAGAGAAGACAAAAGAAAAAAGAATAAAAAAACAGTGAGGTATGCCTACCAGATCCAGAAAATAGCCTTAAAAAGCACAAATCTGTGAACTATTGAAGATGGCCAAATAGGAGCAGCTCCAGCCTCCAGCCCCTGCGTGAGCGACACAGAGGACAGGTGATTTCTGCATTTTCAACTGAGGTACTGGGTTCATCTCACCAGGGAGTGCCGGACCAGTGAGAGCTGAAGCAGGGTGAGCCTCACCTGGGAAACGCAAGGGGGAAGGGAATCTCTTTTCCTAGCCAAGGGAAACTGAGACACACAACACATGGGAAATCGGGAAACTCCCACCCTAATACTGTGCTTTACCAAGAGTCTTAGCAAACAGCACACCAGGAGATTATATCCCACACCTGGACGGGAGGGTCCCACACCCACGAAGCCTCCCTTGTTGCTAACACAGCAGTCAGATCTAACTGCAAGGCAGCAGCGAGGCTGGGGGAGAGGCACCCGCCATTGCTGAGGCTTAAGTAGGTAAACAAAGCCACCAGGAAGCTCGAACTGGGTAGAGCCCACTGCAGCTCAAGGGGGCCTGCCTGTCTCTGTAGACTCCATCTCTGGGGACAGGGCACAGCTAAACAAAAAGCAGCAGAAACCTCGGCAGAGGTAAATGACCCTGTCTGACAGCTTTGAAGAGAACAGTGGATCTCCCAGCATGGAGGTTGAGATCTGAGAATGGACAGACTGCCTGCTCAAGTGGGTCCCTGACCCCTGAGTAGCCTAACTGGGAGACATCCCCCACTAGGTGCAGACTGACACCTCACACCTCACACAGTGGGGTACACCCCTGAGACAAAGCTTCCAGAGCAAGAATCAGACAGCAACACTCGCTGTTCAGCAATATTCTATCTTCTGCAGCCTCTGCACCTGATACCCAGGCAAACAGGGTCTGGAGTGGACCTCAAGCAATCTCCAACAGACCTACAGCTGAGGGCCCTGACTGTTAGAAGAAAAACTAACAAACAGAAAGGACACCCACACCAAAACCCCATCAGTTCGTCACCGTCATCAAAGACCAAAGGCAGATAAAACCACAAAGATGGGAAAAAAGCAGGGCAGAAAAGCTGGAAATTCAAAAAATCAGAGCGCATCACCCCCTCCAAAGGAACACAGCTCATCGCCAGCAACAGATCAAAGCTGGACGGAGAATGACTTTGACGAGTTGAGAGAAGAAGGCTTCAGTCGATCAAACTTCTCAGAGCTAAAGGAGGAATTACATAACCAGCACAAAGAAACTAAAAATCTTGAAAAAAGAATGGAAGAATGGATAACTAGAATAATCAATGCAGAGAAGGCCATAAATGAACTGACAGAGATCAAAACCATGACATGAGAAATACGTGACAAATGCACAAGCTCGATCAACTGGAAGAAAGAGTATCAATGATTGAAGATCAAATGAATGAAATGAAGCGAGAAGAGAAGTCTAGAGAAAAAAGAGGAAAAAGAAATGAACAAAGCCTCCAAGAAATATGGGATTATGTGAAAAGACCAAATCTATGTCTGACTGGTGTGCCTGAAAGTGAGGGGGAAAATGGAACCAAGTTGGAAAACACTCTTCAGGATATCATCCAGGAGAACTTCCCCAACCTAGTAAGGCAGGCCAACATTTAAATTCAGGAAATACAGAGAACGCCACAAAGCTACTCCTCAAGAAGAGCAACTCCAAGACACATAATTGTCAGATTCACCAAAGTTGAAATGAAGGAAAAAACGTTAAGGGCAGCCAGAGAGAAAGGTCAGGTTACCCACAAAAGGAAGCCCATCAGACTAACAACAGATCTCTCGGCAGAAACTCTCCAAGCCAGAAGAGAGTGGGGGCCAATAGTCAACATTCTTAAAGAAAAGAATTTTCAACCCAGAATTTCATATCCAGCCAAACTAAGTTTCACAAGTGAAGGAGAAATGAAATCCTTTCAGACAAGCAAATGCTTAGAGATTTTGTCACCACCAGGCCTGCCCTATAAGAGCTCCTGAAGGAAGCACTAAACATGGAAAGGAACAACTGGTATCAGCCATTGCAAAAACATTTCAAAATGTAAAGACCATCGATGCTAGGAAAAAACTACATCAACTAATGAGCAAAATAACCAGCTAATATCACAATGACAGGATCAAGTTCACACATAACAATATTAACCTTAAATGTAAATGGACTAAATGGTCCAATTAAAAGACACAGACTGGCAAATTGGATAAA
This sequence comes from Macaca nemestrina, assembly GCF_043159975.1. Lineage (NCBI taxonomy): Eukaryota > Metazoa > Chordata > Mammalia > Primates > Cercopithecidae > Macaca > Macaca nemestrina. The sequence continues at coordinate 74,064,652 of NC_092136.1, forward strand.
GAGTCAAGACCCATCAGTTTGCTGTATTCAGGAGACCCATCTCACGTGCAGAGATACATATAGGCTCAAAATAAAGGGATGGAGGAAGATCTACCAAGCAAATGGAGAACAAAAAAAAGCAGGGGTTGTGATCCTAGTCTCTGATAAAACAGACTTTAACCATCAAAGATCAAAAGAGACAAAGGAGGCCATTACATAACAGTAAAGGGATCAATTCAACAAGAAGAGCTAACTATACTAAATATATATGCACCAAATACAGGAGCACTCAGATTCATAAAGCAAGTCCTTAGAGACTTACAAAGAGACTTAGACTTCCATACTTACAAAGAGACGACTTAGACTCCCATAATAATGGGAGACTTCAACACTCCACTGTCAACATTAGACAGATCAACAAGACAGAAAGTTAACAAGGATATCCAGGAATTGAACTCAACTCTACACCAAGCGGACCTAATAGACATCTACAGAACTCTCTACCCCAAATCAACAGAATGTACATTCTTCTCAGCACCACATCACACTTATTCCAAAATTGACCACATAGTTGGAAGTAAAGCACTCCTCAGCAAATGTAAAAGAACAGAAATTATAACAAACTCTCTCTCAGACCACAGTGCAATCAAACTAGAACTCAGGACTAAGAAACTCAATCAAAACCGCTCAACTACATGGAAACTGAACAACCTGCTCCTGAACGACTACTGGGTACATAACGAAATGAAGGCAGAATTAAAGATGTTCTCTGAAACCAATGAGAACAAAGATACAACATACCAGAATCTCTGGGACACATTTAAAGCAGTGTGTAGAGGGAAATTTATAGCACTAAATGCCCACAAGAGAAAGCTGGAAAGATCTAAAATCGACACCCTAACATCACAATTAAAAGAACTAGAGAAGCAAGAGAAAACACATTCAAAAGCTAGCAGAAGGCAAGAAATAACTAAGATCAGAGCAGAACTGAAGGAGATAGAGACACAAAAAACCCTCCAAAAAATCAATGAATCCAGGAGCTGGTTTTTTGAAAAGATCAACAAAATTGATAGACCGCTAGCAAGACTAATAAAGAAGAAAAGACAGAAGAATCAAATAGATGCAATAAAAAATGATAAAGGGGATATCACCACTGACCCCACAGAAATACAAACTACCATCAGAGAATACTATAAACACCTCTACGCAAATAAACTAGAAAACCTAGAAGAAATGGATAATTTCCTGGACACTTACACTCTCCCAAGACTAAACCAGAAAGAAGTTGAATCCCTGAATAGACCAATAGCAGGCTCTGAAATTGAGGCAATAATTAATAGCCTACCAACCAAAAAAAGTCCAGGACCAGACGGATTCACAGCCAAATTCTACCAGAGGTACAAGGAGGAGCTGGTACCATTCCTTCTGAAACTATTCCCATCAATAGAAAAAGAGGGAATCCTCCCTACCTCATTTTATGAGGCCAACATCATCCTGATACCAAAACCTGGCAGATACACAACAAAAAAAGAGAATTTTAGACCAATATCCCTGATGAATATCGATGCAAAAATCCTCAATAAAATACTGACAAACCGAATCCAGCAGCACATCAAAAAGCTTATCCACCATGATCAAGTGGGCTTCATCCCTGAGATGCAAGGCTGGTTCAACATATGCAAATCAATAAACGTAATCTAGCATATAAACAGAACCAAAGACAAAAACCACATGATTATCTCAATAGATGCAGAAAAGGCCTTTGACAAAATTCAACAGCCCTTCATGCTAAAAACTCTCAATAAATTCGGTATTGATGGAACGTATCTCAAAATAATAAGAGCTATTTATGACAAACCCACAGCCAATATCATAATGAATGGGAAAAAACTGGAAGCATTCTCTTTGAAAACTGGCACAAGACAGGGATGCCCTCTCTCACCACTCCTATTCAACATAGTGTTGGAAGTTCTGGCCAGGGCAATCAGGCAGGAAAAAGAAATAAAGGGTATTCACTTAGGAAAAGAGGAAGTCAAATTGTCCCTGTTTGCAGATGACATGATTGTATATTTAGAAAACCCCATTGTCTCAGCCCAAAATCTCCTTAAGCTGATAAGCAACTTCAGCAAAGTCTCAGGATACAAAATTAATGTGCAAAAATCACAAGCATTCTTATACACCAGTAACAGACAAACAGAGAGCCAAATCATGAATGAACTTCCATTCACAATTGCTTCAAAGAGAATAAAATATCTAGGAATCCAACTTACAAGGGAAGTAAAGGACCTCTTCAAGGAGAACTACAAACCACTGCTCAGTGAAATAAAAGAGGACACAAACAAATGGAAGAACATACCATGCTCATGGATAGGAAGAATCAATATCATGAAAATGGCCATACTGCCCAAGGTAATTTATAGATTCAATGCCATCCCCATTAAGCTACCAATGACTTTCTTCACAGAATTGGAAAAAAAACTGCTTTAAAGTTCATATGGAACCAAAAAAGAGCCCGTGTTGCCAAGACAATCCTAAGTCAAAAGAACAAAGCTGGAGGCATCACGCTACCTGACTTCAAACTATACTACAAGGCTACAGTAACCAAAACAGCATGGTACTGGTACCAAAACAGAGATATACACCAATGGAACAGAACAGAGACCTCAGAAATAATACCAAACATCTACAGCCATCTGATCTTTGACAAACCTGAGAAAAACAAGAAATGGGGAAAGGATTCCCTGTTTAATAAATGGTGCTGGGAAAATTGGCTAGCCATAAGTAGAAAGCTGAAACTGGATCCTTTCCTTATGCCTTATATGAAAATTAATTCAAGATGGATTAGAGACTTAAATGTTAGACCTAATACCATAAAAACCCTAGAAGAAAACCTAGGTAATACCATTTAGGACATAGGCATGGGCAAGGACTTCACGTCTAAAACACCAAAAGCAATGGCAACAAAAGCCAAAATTGACAAATGGGATCTCATTAAACTAAAGAGCTTCTGCAGAGCAAAAGAAACTACCATCAGAGTGAATAGGCAACCTACAGAATGGGAGAAAATTTTTGCAATCTACTCATCTGACAAAGGGCTAATATCCAGAACCTACAAAGAACTCAAACAAATTTACAAGAAAAAAACAAACAACCCCATCAAAAAGTGGGCAAAGGATATGAACAGACAGTTCTCAAAAGAAGACATTCATACAGCTAACAGACACATGAAAAAATGCTCATCATCACTGGCCATCAGAGAAATGTAAATCAAAACCACAGTGAGATACCATCTCACACCAGTTAGAATGGCAATCATTAAAAAGTCAGGAAACAACAGGTGCTGGAGAGGATGTGGAGAAACAGGAACACTTTTACACTGTTGGTGGGATTGTAAACTAGTTCAACCATTATGGAAAACAGTATGGCGATTCCTCAAGGATCTAGAACTAGAAGTACCATATGACCCAGCCATCCCATTACTGGGTATATACCCAAAGGATTATAAATCATGCTGCTATAAAGACACATGCACACGTATGTTTATTGCGGCACTATTCACAATAGCAAAGACTTGGAATCAACCCAAATGTCCATCAGTGACAGACTGGATTAAGAAAATGTGGCACATATACACCATGGAATACTATGCAGCCATAAAAAAGGATGAGTTTGTGTCCTTTGTAGGGACATGGATGCAGCTGGAAACCATCATTCTCAGCAAACTGTCGCAAGAGCAGAAAACCAAACACCGCATGTTCTCACTCATAGGTGGGAACTGAACAATGAGATCACTTGGACTCGGGAAGGGGAACATCACACGCCGGGGCCTATTATGGGGAGGGGGGAGGGGGGAGGGATGGCATTGGGAATTACAACTGATGTAAATGACGACTTGATGGGCGCTGACGAGTTGATGGGTGCAGCACACCAACATGGCACATGTATACATATGTAACAAACCTACACATTGTGCACATGTACCCTAGAACTTAAAGTATAATTTAAAAAAAATTTTTTTTTAAATAAAACATAAAAAAAAGCACAAATCTAATGGCCTTAAAGAGGAGGTAGAACATGGCCGGGCGCGGTGGCTCAAGCCTGTAATCCCAGCACTTTGGGAGGCCGAGACGGGTGGATCACGAGGTCAGGAGATCGAGACCATCCTGGCTAATATGGTGAAACCCCGTCTCTACTAAAAATACAAAAAACTAGCCGGGCGAGGTGGTGGGCGCCTGTAGTCCCAGCTACTCGGGAGGCTGAGGCAGGAGAATGGCGTGAACCCGGGAGGCAGAGCTTGCAGTGAGCTGAGATCCGGCCACTGCACTCCAGCCTGGGCGACAAAGTGAGACTCCGTCTCAAAAAAAAAAAAAAAAAAAAAAAAAAGAGGAGGTAGAACATGATAGGGATAGAAAGTTTATTCAAAGGGATAATATCAGAGAACTTCCCAAACCTACAGAAAGATACCAACATTCAAGCATAAGAAGGTTATAGAACACCAAGTAGATTTAAGCCTAAGAAGCCTACTTCAAGGCATTTAATAATCAAATTCCCAAAGATCATGGATCCTAAAAGCAGCAACAGATAAGAAACAACATACAATGGAGCACCAATACCTCTGGCAGGAGACTTTTCAGTGGAAACCTTATAGGCCAGGAGAGAGTGGCATGACATATTTAAACTGCTGGAAAGAAAAAAAACACACACACACATACACATACACACAAAAACTTTTACCCCAGAATAGTAGATCCAGCGAAAATATTCTTTAAGCATGAAGGAGAAATAAAAACCTTTCCAGACAAACAAAAGCTGAGGGATTTCATTAACACAAGATCTGTCCTACAAGAAATGCAAAAGGAAGTTCTTCAGTGTCAAAAAAAGGATGTTAATGAGCAAGAAGAAATCATCTAAAGGTCCAAAACTCACTGGTAATACTAAGCACACAGAAACAATAGCATAACACTGTAGTGGTCATGTGTAAACTTCTCTTGACTTAAGTAGAAAGGCTAAATGATGAACCAATAAAAAATAATAATTACAACAACTTTTCAAGACATAGACAGTATAATAAGACATAAATAGAAACAAGAAAAAGTCAGTTGGGGGACAAAGTTAAAGTGTTGAGTTTTTGTTAGTTTTCTTTTGGCATTTTGTGCAATCAGTGTTAAGTTGTCATCAGTTTAAAATAATGGGTTATAAGATAGTATTGGCAAGCCTTATGGCAACCTCAAATCAAAAAAATATACAATGGATACACAAAAAATAAAAAGCAAGAAATTAAAACATATTACCAGAGAAAATCACCTTCAGTAAAAGGAAGACAGGAAGGAAAGAAGGAAGAGAAGACCACAAAACAAGAAAACACAACAAAATGGCAGGAGTAAGTCCCTGCTTAATAATAACAGTAAATGTAAATAACTAAACTCTCCAGTAAAGACAAAGTAGCTAAATGTATGTAAAAACAAGACCCACTAATTTGCTGCCTACAGGAAACACACTTCATCTAAAAAGATACACATAGACTAAAAATAAAGGGATGGAAAAAGATATTCGATGCAAATGGAAACCAAAAAGGGGAAGGAATAGCTATACCTATATCAGACAAAATAGATTTCAAGACAAAAACTATAAGAAGAGACAAAGAAGATAATTATATAATGATAAAGGGGTCAATTCAGCAAGAATATATAGTGATTACAAATATACATGCACCCAACACTGAAGCACCCAGATATATAAAGCAAGTATTATTGGAGATAGAAGCCAATACAGTAATAGCTGGAGACTTCAACACCCCATTTTCAGCATTGGACAGATGTCCCAGACAGAAAATCAACAAAGAAACATTGGACTTAATCTGCATGGTAGCAAAAATGGACTTAACAGATATTTACAGAACATTTCATCCAATGGCTTCAGAATACACATTTTTATCCTTAGCACGTGGATCATTTTCAAGTATAGACCATATGTTAGGTCACAAAACAAGTCTTAAAACATTTTTTTTAAAATCTTGAAATAATATCAAACATCTTCTCTACACATAATGGAATAAAATTAGAAATCAATGACAAGAGGAATTTTGGAAACTATACAAACACATAGAAATTAAACAATATGCTACTAAATGACCAGTGGGTCAATGAAGAAATTAAGGTGGAAATTTTAAAACTTTCTTGAAACAAATGATAATGGATACAACATACCAAAACATATAGGATACAGCAAAAACAGTACTAATAGGAAAATTTGTAGCTCCAAGTGCCTACATAAAAAACTAGAAAAACTTCAAATAAATAACCTAATGATGCATCTTAAAGAACTAGAGAAGCAAGAGCAAACCAAACCCAAAAGTAATAGAACAAAAGAGATAATAAAGATCCGAGCACAAATAAATGAATTTGAAATGAAGCAAACATTACACAAGACCAATGAAACAAAAAGTTGGTTTGAAATCAAGCAAACATTACACAAGACCAATGAAACAAAAAGTTGGTTTTTTGAAAAGATAAACAAAACTCAGAAACCTTTAGTTAGACTAACCAAGAAAAAAAGAGAAGACCCAAATAAATAAAATCAGAGATGGAAAAGGAGATATTACAGCTGTTACTGCAGGAATTCAGAAGATCGTAAGTGGCTACTATGAGCAGCTACATGCCAATAAATTGGAAAATCTAGAATAAATGGATAAATTCTAGACACATACAACCTGCCAAGATTGAGTCATGAGGAAATTCAAAACCTAAACAGACCAATAACAAGTAATGTGATTGAAGCCATAATAAAAAGTCTCCCAGTAAAGAAAAGCCTGAGACATCATGGCTTCACTGCTGAATTCTACCAAACATTTAAACAACTAATACCAATCCTATTCAAACTGTTCGGAAAGATAAAGGAGGAGGGAATACTTCCAAACTCATTCTATGAGGCCAGCATTACCCTGATACCAAAACCAGAGAAAGACACATTAAAAAAAAAATTACTGACCAGCCTGGCCACCATGGTGAAACCTCATCTCTACTAAAAATACAAAAAATTAACCAGGCATGGTGGCAGGCACCTGTAATCCCAGATACTCAGCAGGCTGAGGCAGAAGAATCTCTTGAACCCAGGAGGCGGAGGTTGCAGTGAGCCAAGAAAGCGCCACTGCACTCCAGCCTGGGCAACAAAAGCGAAACTCCGTCTCAAAAAAATCGATAAAATAAATAAATAAATAAATAAATATAATAATAATAATAATACAGGCCAATATATCTGATGAATATTGATGCAAAAATCCTCAACAAAATACTAGCAAAACAAATTCAACAGTACATTAAGAAGATCATTCATCGGCCAGGCACAGTGACTCGTGCCTGTAATCCCAGCACTCAGGGAGGCCAAGGTGGGCAGATCACCTGAGGTTGGGAGTTCGAGACCAGCCTGATCAACATGGAGAAAACCCGTGTCTACTAAAAATACAAAATTAGCCGGGCATGGTGGCACATGCCTGTAATCCCAGCTACTCAGGAGGCTGAGGCAGGAGAATCACTTGAACCCGGGAGGTGGAGGTTGCAGTGAGCCAAGATCGTGTCATTGCAACAAGAGTGAAACTCCATCTCAAGAAAAAAAAAAAAAATTCATTCATTATGGCCAAGTGGGATTTATCCCAGGGATGCAAGCATGTTTCAACACACACAAATCAATGTGATACATCACATTAACAGAATGAAGGACTAAAACCATATGATCATTTCAATTGATGCTGAAAAAGCATTTGATATAGTTCAACATCCCTTCATAATAAAAACCCTCAAAAAACTAGGTGTAGAAGAACCACACCTGATCATATTAAAAGCTATATATGACAGACACATAGTTAGTATCGTACTAAATGGGGAAAAACTGAAAGCCTTTCCTCTTATATCTGGAACATGACAACTTTTACTACCATTATTCAACTGATTACTGGAAGTCTTAGCTAGACCAATCAAACAAGAGAAGGAAATAAAGGGGATCCAAACTGGAAGGGAGGAAGTTGAATTATCCTTGTTTGCAGATGATATGATCTTATATTGGAAAAACCTAAAGACTCTACCAAAAAATGATTAGAACTGATAAGCAAATTCAGTAAAGTTTCAGGACCTGAAGTCAACATACAAAATTGGTAGCATTTCTATATGCCAACAGTGAACAATTTGAAAAAGAAATAAAAAAGGAATCCCATTTACAACAGCCACCAATAAAAGTAAATACCTCGGAACTAACCAAAAGAAGTAAAAGATCTCTACAATAAAAACTATAAAACACCAATGAAAGAAATTGAAGAGGCACTTAAAAATTGAAAGATATTCCATGTTCATGGATTGGAGGAATCAATATTGTTCAAATGTCCATAGTACTGAAAGTATTCTAAAGATTCAATACAATCCCTATCAAAATACCAATGACGTTCTTCACAGAAATAGAAAAAAACTATCTTAAAATTTATATGGAACCACAAAAGACCCAGAATAGCCAAATGTATCCTGAGCAAAAAGAACAAAACTAGAGGAATCACATTACCTGACTTCAAATTAAACTAGAAAGCTATAGCAACCAAAACATTATGCTACTGGCATAAAAATGGACGCATAGACCAATGGAACAGAATAGAGAACCTAGAAATAAACCCACACACCTACAGTTAACCCATTTTCGACAAAGATGCCAAGAACATACACTGGGAAAAAGACAGTCTCTTCAATAAATGGTTTTAGGATAACAAGATATCCATATGCAGAAGAATTAAACTTGACTCCATCTCTTGCCTTTTATTTGAATTAAATATAAGACCTCAAACTGTGAAACACCTACAAGAAAACATTGAGGAAACTTTCCAGGACACTGGTCCGGGCAAAATTTTCTTGAGTAGTAATATCCCACAAGCACAGGCAACCAAAGCAAAAATAGACAAATGGGATCACATCAAGTTAAAAAGCTTCTGTACAACAAAGGAAACAATCAACAAAGAGACAACCCACAGAATGACAGAAAACATTTGCAAACTACCCATCTGACAAGGGATTAATAATCAGAATATATAAGGAGTTCAAACATCTCCACAGGGAAAAATCTAATAATCTGACTAAAAAATGGGCAAAAGATCTGAATAAACATTTTTCAAAAGAAGTCATTCAAATAGAAAACAGGCATATCAAAAGGTACTTAACAACACTGACCATCAGAGAAATGCAAATCAAAACTACAATGAGATATCATCTTATCCTAGTTAAAACGGCTGTTATCTAAAAGTCAGGCAATAACAAAAGCTGGTGAGGATGTGGAGAAAAGGGAACCCTCGTACACTGTTGTTGGGAATGTAAATCAGCACAACCATTATGAAGAACAGTTTGGAGGTTCCTCAAAAAACTAAAACTAGAGCTACCATATGATCCAGCAATCCCAGTGCTGAGTATATACCCAAAAGAAAGGAAATCGGTATATCAGAGAGATATCTGCACTCTTATGTTTGTTGCAGCAGTGTTCACAATAGCCAAGATTTGGCAACAACCTACATATCCATCAACAGATGAATGGATAAAGAAAATATGGTACATATATACAATGGAGTACTATTCAGCCATTAAAAAGAACGAGATTCTATCATGTGCAAGAACATGGATGGAACTGGAGGCCCTTAGGTTAAGTGAAATAAGCCAGGCACAGAAGGACAAAAATTGCATATTCTTACTTATTTGTGGGATCTGAAAATCAAAACAATTGGACTCATGGACACAGAGAGTAGAAAGATGGTTACCAGAGGCTAGGAAGGATAGTGGGGGTCTGGGGGAGAGGTGGGGATGGCTAATTGATACAAAAAAAAAAAATAGAAAGAATGAATAAGACCTAGTATTTGGTAGCACAAAAGGGGGGCTATAGTCAGTAATACTTTAACTGTACATTTAAAAATACCTAAAAGAGTTTATTATATGCCTGTACCAAAATATCTCATGTGCTCCATAGATATATACACCTACTATGTACCCACAAAAATTATAAACTAAAAAGTTTTTAAAGATATCACTTTATACCTACCAGCATAATGAAATTTAGAAAAATTATAAAGTAAGATAATACCAAATATTGATAAGGACATAGGAAGACAAGAACCCTTATGTACTACTTGTGTGAGGGTACACTGAAGCAACTATTTTGAAGAACAATCAGGTGGTAATTTTTAAAACTACATATATATATGCTCTGTCATCCATCAATTCCACTTCTGGGTAAATATTTCAGGAAAACCCTGGCACAGTGGTATATGCAAAAGATGTTCATAAGGTTGTTCATTGTACCACTATTTGTAGTAAGAGAGTTATAAGCAACCTAAGTGTTCATCAGTAATGGAAGAGATGTGTGAAATGTGTTTAGAGCATATACTGTAGAATACTAAGCATTAGTTAAAAGTCAATAACTAGGCCAGGCGCGGTGGCTCACGCCTGTAATCCCAACACTTTGGGAGGCTGAGGCGGGCAGATCATGAGGTCAGGAGATCGGGACCATCCTGGCTAACACAGTGAAACCCCGTCTCTACTGAAAATACAAAAAATTAGCCGGGCGTGGTGGCAGGCGCCTGTAGTCCCAGCTACTCAGGAAGCTGAGGCTGGAGAATGGCGTAAACCCTGGAGGCAGAGCTTGCAGTGAGTGGAGATCGCCGCTGCACTCCAGCCTGGGCAACAGAGCGAGACTCCATCTCAAAAAAAAAAAAAAAAAAATACAGCAAGAAGGAAAACTCTTAAATATATTTTACAAAGATAAATACATATATCCAGGAAAATATATCCAAGATAAGAGTAGATATTTATATGAAAATAGGAAATGGGAATAGGAATTAAGGATGAAAGAAAACAAATAAGAGGGCAAGAAGAGCTTTGAAGAGATTAAAAATTATACTGTATTAGGACCTGAGTTGTATTGTAAACAGAAGTCTCTGCTCCTAAGTTATACATATGTACACATGATAAAAAACCCAAGAATAAGCTTCAATCTTTCAGTCTAAAGAATCATTGATACATAATTTTAAAAATTAAAACCAATCTGAATTATTGTTAGAGTTTATTACATTATGGGAAGTGATGGGAGTAGGGTGGCTTTATAGATACACGCATATTAACATTTTCTTATTAAAAAAGAAGACATGTATTTGGTTGATTATAGGTGTTGATAGACAAAAGTGAGTTTTAAAATGTGAATTAAAAGTTTTAGGGTAATAGCCAGGTGCAGTGGTCCCAGCTACTTGGGAGGCTGAGGCAGGAGGATCACTTGAGCCCCAGAGTTCAACAACAGTTTGAGCACGGTCGTGTCACTGCACTTCAGCCTGGGGTGATAGGGTAAAACCCTGTCTCTAAACAGAAAAAAAAAAAAGTTTTAAGGTAACCATTAGAGATCTAGACATGAGATTTCTTTCTTTAAATGATTAGTGAAAAGATTGGAATTGAAAGAAAACTTAGTGCTCACAAGAAGAAAAGGCATAGGTAAATAGAAAACACACTAATAGTAGAAATAAGGTGAAATATATCAATAATCACCATGTGAGTTAAATTCTTCTATGAAAAAAGACTCATTAAGACTCATATTAGGAAAAATATGCAGTACTATACTGTTTTTAAGATATCCTAAAATAAATATATCAAACAAAACAGAGGCCCAAGTCAAAACCAAAATTATTTATCTACCTGGGATATTTTACAATGATTAAAATACATAATCTACCAAGATAAAAGTCATAAACCTAATAACAGAGAACCAAACCAACTTCATCGTAAAAAAAAAATGCCAGAAATGCAAGGAGATACTGACAAATCTACAATAGTGGGGATAGACTTTAATATACCCATTTCCAAAGTTAACAAACTAAGTAGACAGAAAATTATTTTAGGGAGAATCTGAAAAACATAATTGTGCCTTTTATTAAGTTGTTATTATTATTATTTTTAGAGACAGGGTCTCTCACTCTGCTGCCCAGGCTGGAGAGCAGTGGTGTGATCATAGCTCACTGTAGGCTCAAGGGATCCTCCTGCCTCAGCCCCCAGTAGCTAGGACTACAGGCACATGCCATCACACCCAGCTAATTTTTAAATTTTTTATAGAGATAGGGTCTCGCTCTGTCATCCAGGTCAGAGAGCAGTGGCGTGATCATAGCTCACTGCAGCCTCAAGGGATCCTCCTGTCTCAGCCCCCAGTAGCTAGGACTATAGGCACATGCCATCACACCCAGCTAATTTTTAATTTTTTAAAGAGATAGGGTGTTGCTCTGTCATCAAGGCCAGAGGGCAGTGGCGTGATCATAGCTCACTGCAGCCTCAAACTCCTGGCCTCAAAACAATTCTCCAGCCTTAGCCTCCCAAAATAACTGCCACTGTGCCTGGCCAGTTATTAATATTTTTAACTTGGAAATTCATCTTTCTTTATTCTGCTTTGGAATGCTGGAGCTGAGGCTCTCAAAACCATATTTCTGCTTTGACCACTGGTTTCCTGTTAGACTCTGACAATATGGGTGGTGCTAAAGGGAGACTGCAAAGCTGGAAGAGGAAAAAGGGGCTTATCTCTTCCTATCTGCTTCCCATGGGTTTCCTGACTGCTTGTGATTCCTGTGAATGCCACTGGAATAATGTGATTTTTGGTTTGTTTTGTTTTTGCTGTAGTCTAGCAAGTCTTTCCTCAGCAGTAGCTGAATCTAGTTTGCAGTTTTTCCAACTTTTATAAACTTGCTTCACTGTGACTCCTCCATAGGTACCAGCACCAGCTGGCCAGTATCCTTTTCTCAGCTACGCAAAGCCCATCACAACTCAGAGACACCAAGAGCCAAGCAGCACCTCTTACCCAGAGGTCTAAATTTCAGGTGTCAGGAGCACCTCTTCCAACCTTCTAAAGTTGCATAATTTCAACCTCATTCTACAAAGAAAACTCCAGGCTCAGGTGGTCTCATGGTGAATTCTTCCAAACTTTAAGGAGAAAATAATAATAGTATATAAACTTTCCTAGGAAATGGAAAAAAATGAACACTTCCAAACACATTTTATCAAGCAAGCATAACCTTGATTATAAATCCTAACAAGAATACTGTAACAAAAGAAATCAGTACACCAACACATCTCCCAAATATAGATGCAAAAATCCTTGGCAAAGAATCCGCAAATTCAATTCGTGATATTCATCGTGACCAAGTGAGACTTTCAGAATAAACTCTCAGAAGTGTATTTCCACTATGAGGCTAGAATTTCTGGAACAAGGGGTGTCACTCACCTGTCCGGTCAACATCCTTTTTCATGGGCAGTACAGTATAATCCAGTTGCTCATCTGAGTCCTCAAGCATCCTTGGCTTGGACTGCAGCATGAATTGGGGCTCTTTCTGGGGACTTCCCCCGCCTCCATTCCAGTCCACTGACTCGTCAGAGAGCTGAACTTGCTGTAGGTATGGGATCCGGATAATCCTGTTTTCATCCAGGCTTAACTTCTTCAGTCTTCAATTAAGGAAAGTGAATATAGAATCATAGCAATAATGATACCTCAGGATTGTTTACCAAGCCACTTTAGGGAAAAAACATGGAATCAGGCTCAGATACTTATTCCTCTTGTGTGGCGTTGAGCCAGTGACTTACTGTCTCTGGAATTCAATATCCCTGTCTCTAAAATGGGATAATATTTATTAACCTTTCAGGGCTCTTGTGAAGATTAAATGAGGCAATATGTAAATGGCCTGGCACAAATTAGTATTCAGTAAATGGTAGTTGAATCCAAAGTAAATTTTCCAGGGAAGTAAAGCTTAACAATGTAAATGCCACTATTTTATTTACTTCAGTTAGAACTCAGGAATTAAATTTGTCTTTCTTATTCTCATTATTTTAAAAAATTTTCCTGTCTCTACTGTCAGGGTCTGGATCCTATCCTGGGTAAAATCTCCTCCTGTTTTCCTTTCTCTTTGCTGCTTCTAATTCAGTCATGTGATCAGAAATGTCCTCACTGATGGCCATTTTTATGGAGGAGCCAAAGCTCAGAGGGGAGAAATGACTTACCCATGGCCACAGAGTAGAGATAAATTGTGGAGCTAGGGTTTAAGCCCAAGCCTTTTGGCTTCTAGAACAGCACTGAGTGTGAGCAAGCCTGGGGATTAGAGGAGCCCAAGCAGAGAAAGGCTTATGGCTTTACCTCCTGAGCCCAGCCAGGCTGGCAAAGCAACTGGGGTTGGAGAGTCTGTTGTCATCCAGCATCAGTGTCTCCAGCGCTGGGAACCTCAAGATGTACCTCTTGCTTGTCAGCGATGTTACAGATGCCTCCCTGTGAGTTCAAAGATCTTGGGTAATGAGCAAGGTCGAGGGACAAACTCCACCATTCCCAGGAAGCCATGGAGGACAGGGAATCAATTAGGAGGCCTAACCAGCTTAGGAACTGTTCTAGTGCCCAAAAGAGGTCCCCACAGGGATGCACAGAAAGTATAATTCCTTCCCCACCTTCTCCTTTCCCAAACACTATTATACATACCATATCGTCTTCTGTATGGAGAAAGGTTACATACATCATTGAGACCAGGTTAGGGCAGGGTGGGGGATTGTATAGGTAGTGCTTATTGAAAATGCCAGAGTGAAAGAGGTATGACCAAGCTGGAGGGAGCATTCTGCTGGAGATCACTGCACAATTTTGACTCAGGAAGACTCCTTGTTATGCTGTGTCACCTAGTAGACTGGTAACTATGGGAGCACCAGGAGACAATGCCCTTGTTATAGACCATAGCTTTGCCAACTAGTAGGGTAAAGTAGGGTGGATTGAGGGCACCATCCCTGGCTGCAGTGAGGTTCTCTTCTCAAGTGGCTTCATAAAATGAACACACAAATAAGGACTGGAGAAGTTTCTTCTTAAACTCAAACTCTCTGAAGATTCCCAGAAATACCTAAGAGTGAGATTTAGGGGAGTGATGCCCTGAATTACAGGGGTGGGCAGGAAGTGGTGGCATTTTAAGTACTGCCATTAATGTGACCTCATTTGTGTCCTCCAGGTAGATGAGACCTAGGTAACTCTCTTCCACACAGGCAGATGATGCAAATAACATTTTCATTCTTCCCTCCATACTGTATGCCACCAGTACACCAAAATAGTACACATAGGCACAAATGCATACAGTATACACATATATAAGCCACAAACACACACACACAACTAGAGGAAGGGAAACAAACATTTCTTTAGCACCTACTGCATTTCTGGCATTGTGCGATGTGTTTTGTATGTGTTATCCAAGGATAGGTATTATATACCTCCTTTACAGATTAAGAAAATGAAGCTCAGAGCAACTTGCCTGGTCTCATAGCTAGAAAGTGGGACAACTCAAACTAGAACCTGGGTCTGCCTGACTCCAAATCCCATGCCCTTTCCACTGCCAATCACACCTCTCACATTCACACCTACCAGCCCCATGTGGATTAAAGGATGGGGAAGTGGAAGGGGGAGCTGATGTCTGAGCTAGAGAGAGCTTAACGAAGGTTGGCAGTGAGTTCAAAAGCTAGGACAGTAATGTATACCTGAAGTCTGGGATATTTCACAGGTGAATTTAGAAAGGGTATATTCTAAATGAATGTATTACTAATTAATTCATTCATTCACACTCATGAATTTCTTTAACATATATTTATGTGGCCAGGTACTAAGAATACGAATAAAAGAACACATCTCTCCCCTCTAGGTGCTTACAGTCTGTGGAGTAGGTGGACACACAGCCTGCAGTGAGACAAACACTATAAAAGAAGTATGTGGGGAAGGCACCTATTCAGGAAAAGCAATGTTAAAGCAAAACCATGAGGAATGGAAAGTGAATTGTCATGCTCTTAACCAATGTGAAAGAAAGAGAACAGGGAAAAAAAAAAATCTCTGGCCGGGCACGGTGGCTCACGCCTGTAATCCCAGCACTTTGGGAGGCCGAGACGGGCAGATCACGAGGTCAGGAGATCGAGACCATCCTGGCTAACACGGTGAAACCCCGTCTCTACTAAAAAAAAAAAAAAAAAAAAAAAAAAAAAAAAAAAAAAAACTAGCTGGGCGAGGTGGCGGGCGCCTGTAGTCCCAGCTACTTGGGAGGCTGAGGCAGGAGAATGGCGTAAACCCTGGAGGCGGAGCTTGCAGTGAGTTGAGATCCGGCCACTGCACTCCAGCCTGGGTGACAGAGCGAGACTCCGTCTCAAAAAAAAAATAATAATAATAATAACAATAATCTCTTTGTGGCTGGATCTGTAACAGTATTAGAAGCTATAGGCAGCCATGTTTCCCATCATAGCGTCTAGAAAGACACAGGCAGCCCACCTGTAAAGAAAAATGTGGCAAGTCACGGAGAAGAGGAGATGTGAAAGCTGAGAGACAGAACTTCCAGGCTGCTCCACAGTCCTCAGGGCCTACATTCAGTATGACCCTAAAGCACAGCTGTGAGATTCCCCAATGTTCTTACAATCAATTCCCCCCTGACTTTTTTTCCGTATCCTAACACTGACAGACTTCTATAGATTATGACAGTTCTGACTGGAAAAAGGGACAGGTCAGATAAACTTTCAGAAAGAGACCTGGCAACAGTGTGGGGAACAGGCTTGAAGTCCAAAGACCAGAGACACTTAACAGAGAAGGCAGGAAGCCTTTATAGTTCATAATATTTCAAGGTCACGGATGTGCCCTTTCCTCTTTCTGGAAAGACCAACTTTCATACACTGAATTTTTAATCTCTGAGAGCTATTACAGAACAGTGCACAGCACCTCTGTTGATTTATAATTGATTGGCCAATCTTTATTTTACTGCAGTGAAATATGAAACAGCTAAGAAATAAGCCTTTAAAAAATTCCTCTTAAGCTCCATAATGCAGAAGTTGGCTCTGTCTTGTCTCTTGTGACAAGTTACACTACTTTGCTTTTTAAAGTTCCACCCTAATTATAGCATGGGAAAGTTTCATTTTTTGTGTCTAAAATAGACATCTTAAAATAGAGGGGCAGCCATCAGATGGGTGAGAAGACAGATGCCTACCTTCAGAGGAAAGCAGCAGGCTTTCCCACCGAGCCCCTCCTGTTGCAGTTTTGGAAGAAAAGCTCTTTGAAGTGGCAAAGTCTGTCCGTAGTGGAGAAGCCAGGGTTTCTAGCTGTTCAGAGTGGTGCTATTTTTATTATCAGTTCTCTTGCCAAACAGAATTAATACTACTTAAAATCTGAGAGATTTAATGAAGGTTTTTCAGAAGCTAAGGGTATGTGCAGTGGCTGGATTCAGCAATGGGAATTTGTGTACCATATTAGAAGATGCATGGGAAGTGGGGCCAGGATCCCTGAGCTCTGGCTCGGGTGCTGCTGCAGCTTTGCTTGCTGTGTGACTTCTGGCTGGTGTTGAGCATCTCTGGGCCTAGATCCTCTATCTATATGGTAAAAGGGGATTTATTTTACTTTACACTATAAGACTTTGGATCAGGCTAAAAATATTGCTCAAAAGACTGAACCAAGGGCTGCAACAAATAAGATGAAACTTAGCAAGCACTTACATTAGGACAAATGTCAGATCAGCTTCTGTGTTAAGATATAGAACATCAACTGTGCAAACACACAGAATAAGGGAGACATGATTTAACAGATTATGTGTAAAAGAGGATTATGATGTGGCTACTAAAAAGCTAGTGCTCTTTTAGGTGGCGCTATTTGGAATATAGTGACTAAAAGAAAGGAGGTAACAATTCATCCTCTGCTCTGTGCTGGTGGTGCCTGAGAACACCAACTTGTATGGTCTGAAGCAGAAAGGGAGTAGGCCTAATGAAAGAGCCAAAGTAGCAGATTTCAGCTCAAAACAAGTAATAGTCTAAAGATAGAATGGGTCAAATATGATTCCCCTAACTCATCCAGACAAAGAAAATAGCAAGAGATGGAGACACAAATAGTTCAGAATAGATGAGGTATATGATGAATTGAAAAAGTGAAGAGAAAGGAGGATAGAGAAGCAGACAGAGTCAGGCCATAAAAAGCCTTGAGCGATGTTAATGGAGTTTATCTTTAGGACAGTGGGAACCTGCTAAAGGACTTTAAGCAGGGCAGTGATAGAATCACATGTGCATTTCAGAAAGATCACTCTGGCTGACAGATAGGAGGATGGGTTGGGAGGCAAGAAACTGCAGACTGGGACCAAACAGGAGGATAACAGGAATGAGCAGGTTTGAGAAGAATTTAGAAAGTACAATTCACAGCACCTGGTGATTGAATGAATGTGTGGAATGAGGGAGGCTGAAATGGGGCTAATGCTCAGGTTTCTAGCCTGGACAACTACATAGTAGATGGGAAGAAGTGCCAGTCAATGAGGCCAGGAAAGGAAAGAAAGGAATAGAGAGTGAGGAGGGCTTTTTGGCATGGGGATGTGTGTGAGGAGTTTGATAAGTAGGCTAAACAGGCTTATAGTTGAGAAGACTTGCGAGGAGAGGAGGCCACCAATAAAGAGTATAAAGATTAAGAAAAATAGTAGGTTGAGGGTGGATGACTGGGGAGCACCAAAGTTTAAGAGGCTGGCAGAAAAGGAACCCACAGAGCATACTGAATCTAGATAGATGAGTGGGATGAAAATAATGACAATGGTATTTGTCTGGAGCCCCACAGCTTTATTTTTATTTTTGTAGAGACAAGGTCTCATTACGTTGCCCAGGATGGCCTCGAACTCCTGGGCTCAAGCAATCCTCCTGCCTCAGCTTCCCAAAGTGCTGGGATTACAAGTGTGAGTGACCATGCCTGGCCAACCCACAGCTTTCAAAGTGCGCTGATTTCTTTTTTTTTTTTTTTTTTTTTTTGAGACGGAGTCTCGCTCTGTCCCCAGGCTGGAGTGCAGTGGCGCGATCTTGGCTCACTGCAAGCTCCGCCTCCCGGGTTCACACCATTCTCCTGCCTCAGCCTCCTGAGTAGCTGAGACTACAGGCACGTGCCACCACGCCCGGCTAATTTTTTGTGTTTTTAGTAGAGACGGAGTTTCACCATGTTAGCCAGGATGGTCTCGATCTCCTGACCTCGTGATCCACCCACCTCGGCCTCCCAAAGTGCTGGGATTACAAGTGTGAGCCACCGCACCCGGCCCCAAAGCGTGCTGATTTCAATCACTACTCTGATGCAGGTAGGAATACATTTATTCTCCCCCTCATATATAAGAACATGGAAGTGCAGGGTGGGGGAGACTTACCTTATTTTATGTAACTAGGCTTTCCACTGAAAACAACTAGAATGATGAATAAAATATAAAAAGAAAAAAGATCCATCATTTTATTTATTTTCTTTTGTAGAGATGGGGTCTTGCTATGTTGCCTAGGCTGGACTTGAACTCCTGGCCTAAAACAATCTTCCCACCTTGGTCTCTCAAGTAGCTGGCAACTACAGGCACACACCGCCATTCCCTGTGGTGGTGGATCCATCATTTTAATATGTATAAGAGATGTGAAGAGAGTAAGGAAGCAGTATGCCAAATCTAAAAACCCAGAGGGAGAAACTTAACATAGGAAGCCACTGAAGCCTTGAGGGCATTTACTTATCCTGTTGAAACTGAACTATGGTTTGACAGTATCATGGGGCTAGAGAATCAAAGCCCGGGTACCCTGAAGGTGGGGAGTTTAATCAGAGACCCTTAAATGAATTTGGGATCCTAAAGGGATACACCCTCAGGGTGAAATTAACCAAAACTAAACCCATTCTCCTTATCCCATAGCCAGGAGAAAACTGTCTTGGAGTGAACAGAGAAGGAGAAGGGGAAGGGCAGACTGGTCCTCTTGTAAAACTATAGCCCAAATCTGTATCATCAGAGTGGTTTAGAAAACACCCAGTCAGGAATTTAGCTTAAGCTTCTTCCATACTGAGTGACCCTAGGTACCAAAATAAATAGAAAGGTTTATAGTGTTGCAAACTAAATAATGTGGGACCAACTCTTTCCTGAGTAAAAAACTAGAAAACCCAGACAAAATATACATTTAAAAACAATCTGCCTTAAGGTACCTGGGAACTAACAAGCTGTGAAGAATTATGGTGCTAAGATTTGAAAAAAGAAGGAAATCCAAAGGGGTTCATGCAATACTTTTCCCCTAGGACTGTCTGCTGACTCCAGAAGTGGCTGAGAGGCTGAGAAGTTGAGCAGAGATTCTGACAACCATAGTGGGCCAGCGGCCGAAAACTGGAATCCAAGGCATGCCACAGAATGGAAGCCTGACTGCTCATGCTCTAAGTTAGGTCATTAGAAAACCAAACCCTCGAAGGATATATATACTAGAAATAGTATGGACCTTGCAGAGACTGAAGACTAGCTTCAAATAATTTCAATGTTTATAATTGAAATGAGATGATTTGAAATTATTAGTGATGTAGATCACCAGAAAACCCTTGATCTGGTAGGAAAAAGGTGATTTGAGTTGTCCAAAGAAAGAGCCATGGCCTCTCATTCAGTTCCTATTTATATTTAACTTAAAACTAATTAAGCTCAAATAAAATTGAACATTCAGTTCCTATATCACACTAGCTACATTTCAAGTGCTCAAGAGCTCAATATGCCTAGTAGCTAAACTATGAACAACACAGATACAGAACATTTCCAACATTGTAGTCAGTTCTACTGAACAGTGCTAAATTCAGCCTTGTAAGGATTACTAGACAGTGTCTGCAAATTGGTGCTAATATCTGTGGATATGAAAGGCATGGTAGACCATGCCTCACTCAAAAATGGGGGATCATAAAGGTCAGATGGAAGAATGAAAATTTAGCCAAAGTCTGTTTCACAACGGACCAGTGGAGTCATAAATCTACCTTGTGGTTTCTCCTCAGTTCCTGAATGTGTAACTGAAACAGACATACTAAACAACTGGCAGAACACCCACATTTATTTACTGAGCAACAAAGTATAGTCCATTATAGTAGGAAGTGTCCAACTGAAACCCCAGGAAACTTTCTTCCCAATAGTAAACCAAAAACAATACTGAATCCCTGAGGTAATTGCAGAGATTACTGCCATCACTAAAGACCAAAAAGATGGAAGGATAGTGATTCCTATGACATCTCTGTTTAATATCTCTTGTTTATTTAACTTGTGAAGAAGATATCCTTTGTTTATTTAGCTTGTACAGAAAACAGGTTTTGAAGAATGATTGTAGATTACTGTAAGCTTAATCAAGAGGTGACTCCAACTTTCAGCTGCTATTCCAGATGTGGAATCTTTTTACTGGAACAAATCAACCCAGCCCCTGGCACTGTGGATACAGCTAAGGACCTGTCAGATATTTCTTTCTCTTTATCAATTAACAAAAACTACCAGAAGCAGTCTGCTTTCACCTGACAGGGACAACAGTACACCTCTGTCCTTTTCTCTTGGGGCTATATCAACTCTGGGATCTTCTTGGTTATTTTGATATCCTACAGAATATCATGCTGATTGGACCTGGCAAGCAGGAAAAGTTGCAAACACCCTAGATGCGTTAGTAAGATACCTTTGTGTTACAGGATGGAGGTAAGCCCCCTCCCCCATCAAAATTCAGAGTGTTATGATATGGATTAATTTTTTGTTGTTGTCCAGGTATCTGAAGCATGTTGTGATATATTTCTAATGTGAAAGACATAATCCTATACCTTGCTTCTTATTTATCTGACACTACTTGTAAGAAAAAAAATCACAAAGTTTCATTGGCCTTTTTGGATTTTATATTTATTTATTTTATTTATTTATTTATTTATTTTTTGAGATGGAGTCTCACTCTGCCACCCAGGGTTGGAGTGCAGTGGTGTGATCTTGGTTCACTGCAACCACTGCCTCCCAGGTTCAAGCAATTCTCCTGCTTCAGTCTCCCGAGTAGCTGGGATTACAGGCACCCGCCACGACATCTGACTAATTTTTGTATTTTTAGTAGACACGGGGTTTTGCCACATTGGCCAAGCTGGTCTCAAACTCCTGACCTCAAGTGATCCACCTGCCTTGGCTTCCCAAAGTGCTGGGATTACAGGCGTGAGCCACCGTGCCCATCCCCTTTTTAGATTTTAGAAGTGACATATAAAACATTTGGGCTGTTCTAACTCATTTACTAAGTATCCCACAAGGCTGCTAGTTTTGAGTGAGGCCCAGAGCAAGGCAAGGTTCTACAATAGTTCCCAACTGTAATGCAAGTTGCTCTTCCATTGGGCATATGACTCAGCAGGTCCAAATGGCTTCTAATTGACTATGGCAAATAGGTGTGCTGTACAGATACGGTACCATACATCCTGGATTTCAATGACAGCCTGAGTTTTCAACTGTTATCTCCAAATAATTATTAATACTGTCCCTTTTCACTCTCATATATGTCCTGGTTTGGATGATAAAGTACGTCATCATTCTATGAATACAGCCTTTTCTAGGTACCCATAGCAGATCCATTTTTGAGCAAAGTTATGCCCTATTCTGCAGATAACTATTTTGTTTTTGAAAAACAACTTCTTGCTTACTAGTACATGTTGGTAGAGGCCAAATACCTGACCACAGGATACTGTGTGATCATGCAACCTGAGCCACTCATCATGAACTGAACATGCAACAGAACTCCCCTATCAAGTGAAAGCAATATTTGAAATCAGGCTCCAGCAAGTCTGGAAAAGTTGCAGGAATATATGGCTCAGATTCCTAATGTGCATTCTCCTGCTGTATTGCTACCTCTCCATCAACCCTTAGCTAAGGTCATGCGGCCATCTAATATAGGAAGAAAAACCTCCAGTTGGGTTTACAAATGACTTAGCATGATATGCTGATACCTTCTCAAAGTCAACTATTACAATATTATAGGCCCATATAGGAGTGACCAAAAAGACAGGGGAAGAGAAATCTTCTAAGTAGGCAGAACTTAGAACAATGTATCTGATCAGCCATTTGCTTGGTCAGAGAGATAGCCAGAAGTACAGATCTATACTGATTCATGGGCAGTGGCTGATGGTTTAGCTGAATAGTCAAAGCTTGGAAAAAATATGGGAAAGTGGCTGAAAGTAGAGAGGAAAACTATGTGATTTAACCTCTCAGAATGGACAGAGTATGAAGATTATTTGTGTCTCATATGACTTTTTCCCCAAGACTATCCCCTGTGGGGGAGACTCTCAATGGTCAGGAAGATAAGGTAACCCATTCCATGAATGTCCGTTACCCTCTTTCCCTTGGTGGCGGGGATGAAGGCTACACACTTCCTTTCACCAAAGCAAATGTGGTTATAACACTTGCTGAGTACTCAACCTGCCAATGGCAGAAGCCACTGCTGAGCCTCTAATATGGCACCATTTCTAGAGGGATTATACAGCCATCTAGTACCAAGTTGACTTTAAAAAGCAGCAGCAAGTTTTGTTTACTAGATTATAAATGTATTTTTGGATATAGATTTGCCTTCCCTGCCCACAATGTTCGACAAGTGGAATTAGAAACTGTTGTTACAATAATACTAGCTTTTGTAATTGCCCATGTATTTACCTTTAACGAGAGCTTTATTTCTTCTTACAGCTTTGAGTTACTGTCTAGCATCCTTTCATTTCAACCTGCAAAAATCCCTCTAGTATTTATGCAGGGCGGGACTGGTGGTAATTAATTTTTTTTACCTTTTATTTATCTGGGAATGTCTTAATTTCTTCCATACGTTGGAAGAACACTTCTGCTGGATGTAGGATTCCTGATTGAGTTGTTTTTTTTTTCTTTTAGCACTTTAAATATTTAATATATCAGCCCACTGCCTTCTGGCCTTAAAAGTTTCTGACAAGAAGTCTGCTGATAATCTTATTGAAGATTCCTTGTATGTGATGAATTGCTTCTCTCTCACTGCTTTCAAGATCCTCTCTGTCTTTTAACAGTCTGATTATAATATGACTCAGTGGAGGTGTCTTTGAGTTCATCCTATCTTGGAGTTCACTGAGCCTCATGTATGTTTATATTCATGTCGTTCATCAAACTTCAGAAGTTTTAGGCTGCTTTTTCTTCAAATAATCTCTTCGTGCTTTCTCTCTTCTCCTTCTGGGACTTTCATAATACATAGGTTGGTTTGCTTGAAGGTATCCCAATCCCACAGGTCCCTTAGGCTTTGTTCAAGTCAATCTTTTTTTTTTCTTTTGTTTCTCTGACTTGATAAATTTAATTGTTCTATCTTCAAGTTTGCTGATTCTTCTGACTGCTCGAATCTGCCTTTGAATCTCTCCAGTGAATTTTTCATTTCTTATTCTAATTTTCAGGTTTAAAATTTCTTTTTGGTTTCTTTTTTCATTGTCTATCTATTTGTTGATATTTCCATTTTGTTAATATATCATTTTCTTGACTTTATTCATATCTTCCATTAGTTCTTTGAAAACCTTTAAGACAGCTGTTTTAAAGTCTTTAGTAAGTCCTCCCTTTCTCAGGGATAGTTTCTGTTGCTTAATTTTTTCCTTTGGCTGGGCCATATTTTTCTGTTTCTTTGTATGCCTTGTGATTTTTTTGTTGAAAGCTGAATATTTGAATCTATTAATATGGTAACTCTAGAAATCAGATTCTCCCCTTTACCAGGGTTTGCTTGTTTTTGTTTTGTTTTGTTTTGTATTTGATTACTGTAGGCTGTCTCTGTGTCAAGGATTAGGCTGAGGTGTAAATGTAAGGTCTTCTCAGGTCTTTTCTAAGCCTGTGCATTTCTCTGGGTATATGTGGTGACATTCTCATTTCCTCTGTATATGCAGCTGCTTTTAAATGTCCCAGACTTTAATGTCTGGCTCCCAAAAGAGGGGGAAAGGAATGGGGATTAAGAAAAGAAATCCTTTAAATTCCCTGGAAGTCTCTTCAGCTGGAGCAGAAAGGGCTTACGACAGTTGTGGATGGGTGTGTGTGCAACAATGGTTGTGTGCCTCTCTGTCTGTGCCTCAATGATTAGAAGTAGCAATCAGTGATCACAGCACAAATCTCTAAAATTTGGAGGACAGGGATCTTTTTGCTCACCCTGGCTTCTGCAAGCTGCATGTGAGTTACCCAACAAATATATTTATTATTCTAATTATCAGGTTTAAAACTTGAACCATGAGATTGGGAGTTAGGGGATGGGTAGCTGCTACCGGGTTAAGAGCTGTAATTGACTGAAATTAGCTGCAGTTTGTCATCTAAATCTTCCCCTGGAAGACGTAAACTTTTATTTATTTATTTATTTATTTTTTTGAGACAGAGTCTCGCTCTGTTGCCCAGGTTGGAGTGCAGTGGCGTGATCTCCGCTCACTGCAAGCTCCACCGCCTCCCGGTTCACGCCATTCTCCTGCCTCAGCCTCCCTAGAAGCTGGGACTACAGGCGCCCGTCACCACACCTGGCTAGTTTTTTTGTATTTTTAGTAGAGATGGGGTTTCACTGCGTTCGCCAGGATGGTCTCGATCTCCTGACCTCGTGATCCGCCCGCCTCAGCCTCCCAAAGTGCTGGGATTACAGGCGTGAGCCACCGCGCCTGGCCGACGTAAACTTTTAATAGAGTGTGAAGATTATTTGTGTCCACGGTTTCAAAATTGTTACATCAGACTGATTCTGCCAATGAAACTGTTGTCTAGATGAGGAGACACATTCTTGGTGCTTCCTACTCTATCATCTTCTCAGAATCCTCTAGTGAAATAGTCTTTGATGATTTATCTACTATACCAAATAGATATAGTTAAAGTTGGGACCCTAACTTAACAGCATAGGGTATCACAGAAACCAAAACTGATACTGTTTTTCTCATAACCATAACCTAAGGGCCTAGGAATTAATGGAAATGAAAGTAGCTCCTCTTACAATATATCTAATAGTCCACTTGCAGATTTTTTGCTTCTCATTCTATAATTTTTGGTATTTCTGATTTACAAGTCTTAGTTCCTAAGGAGGTACTTTTACCAGGAGACACAATCATGGTTCCACTGAACTGGAAGTCAAGATTGCTACTGGCCACTTGCATTTCTCATTTCACTGAACCTATAGTCAGACAAAGAGGGGTTCATTCTACTGACTAGGTGACCGATACTGTTTATAAAAATAAATATAATTGCTGTTATACCTTGAGGTAAAAAAAAAAAAAAAAAAGTATCTTTGGGACTACAGTATTATCTAGTGCTCCTCTAAGAAGTTCCATGTCTTTTAGTCTTTTAATGAAAACTACAGCAACCCAGTAAAAGCAGGACCTTTAAAGACTCAGACCCTTCAGAAGTAAAGGTTCAGAAGACCACATCAGTTAAAGAACCCCAACCAGCCAAAGTGCTGGACGAGGACAAAGGAACATTAAATAGGTGATGGAAAAAAGGATTTACGAATATTCACTATGGCCTCCTGACCAGTTAAGAAATGATCACTGTAGCAACTATGCATATTTTCATGTGCATTTTCTTCCTTCCTTAGTGTGTGTGTGTGCACTCGCATGCACACTTAAACTGCTAGTGGTGATTGACTTTACAACTTAGTTTTTAGGATATAAAATATCCATAAATTTCTTTAGAAGAGAAAATAATATCATCCAGCGATGGCTACAGTAACTGATGGAACTGTGTCTCATCCTTCTTGAGGAGATGGTGAAAGTGTCTTCAGTGTAAGAGGAAGAGTTCCTTCATGTTAGGTAAAAGCATGGTGCAGTTGCTATTGTTGTATGGAAATTAAATATGGAGGGAAGCAGGAGAGTAGATATTGGGGTTCCAAGGGTTGAATGGTGCCAGTTATCTGCCTGTTTGCTCTCAGCCTTCACCCCTTCCTTCTGTGTTCTTCTGTGTATTGCAGGGGGCTGGAGCCACTTCCTTAACTACACTTCCCAGACTGCCTTTCCAACTAGCTGGATACCGCCAATAGAAGGAATTCATGAGAGACTGGAAGGCCAGAGCTGGGGAGAAGCAACTGTCTTGTTTGGCTTCTGATAGCATTTCTGTCTGCAGCAGCAGTGATAGTGCAGCAGCAATGGCAGTACTAACCACGGTAACTGCATTGGCAGAGATTCCAGCCTTGGTTGAGGCATCACATCTTCAGCAGGTCTACAATTACAGTGACACCCTCCCTGAAAGCCCAGCAGTGGATATAGACTTGTTGACTTCAGTTGAGCAGTGATGCAGCTTCTGATCTCTGGTTATCAACGCTTCTTCCTTTTTGTTCTTCCCATACCCCTCTTCTCCACTTAGCTCTTCCATCCCTTCTAACAGCCATGTAACCAATTCCCTCTCTTTATCACTGGTGATATTTTAGGTGGAATAATGGTTCTCTGGGTATGATTTTTAAGAGTGCTTACCTTTTAGAGCTACATACTGGAATATTTATAGATGAAATAATATGAAACATTTATGGCTGTATATATCTGAGATTTTTCTTAAGAATATTCCAGGAGGGGGCGTGATGGGGACATAGATGAAACAAGATTGGCCATAATTTGATAATTGTCAGGTGATAATTGTGGGTGATAGGTACCTGGAGTCAATTTTATGATTGACTCTAATTTTATATGTGTTAAAAAACTTTCCATAACAAAATACCAATTATCTCTCCCTGCCAAGAATTAATAAATCAATAAACCAATCGATAAACCAATGAATCCCTTCTATTTTTAATACCTTAAGTGGGTTTTGTATTTCTGTCTACAGCCTGACAGGCTCATAGAGAAAGCTTATCTAAGAATGAAGCCAGGACCCGGCAGAATGGCTCCCGTGAAGAAGGGTGGCAAGAAGAAAAAGGGCCATTCTGCCATCCATGAGGTGGTGACCCGAGAATACACCATCAACATTCACAAGTGCATCCATGGAGTGGGCTTCAAGAAACGTGCCCCTTGAGCACTCAAAGAGATTCAGAAATTTGCCATGAAGGAGGTGGGAACTCTAGATGTGCGCATTGATACCAGGCTCAACAAGGCTGTCTGGGCCAAAGGAATAAGGAATGTCCCATGCCGAACCCATGTGCGGTTGTCCAGAAAACATAATGAGGATGAAGATTCACCAAATGAGCTCTATACTTTGGTTACCTATGTACCTGTTACCACTTTCAAAAACTACAGACAGTCGATGTGGACAAGAACAAATCACTGATTGTCAACTATATCAAATAAAGTTATAAAACTGAAAGAAAAAAAAAGAATGAAGCCAACACTAAGGAAAACAAAGATGTCTTCATATGTATGACAGAACAAGTAACAGACTAACAGAAGCTGTACACATGCTCAAGAAATAGAGATGCACACAGAGACCTGACAACATCCTGTGCACCTATATACAGCCAAAGCATCCAGCAGATTCACCTGATTTTTCACATACATGAACCAATAAATTCCCCTTTTTGTTGCAGCTACTTTGAATTGGACTTCTATTACCTGCAAACAAAACAACCCCTAACTAATGAAACCCCTAATAAATGATCACTACTATTATCTCAACCCCCTTGAGTAACTAACCAACCACAATCATCACTATATAAAATCTAAGTAACTTACTACATATATACACACATATATTTAGGCATAACTCACAATAGAATATGCTAAGTATTAAATTAACTGGAAACACTAAATTAAACTGATCCCTAGAGAAGGGATTAAGAGGCATGGGCTAAAGCAGTCAGAGAAGGCCCCTGGTAGGGAAAGGAGGAAGGTCTGAGCTGGGCCTTAGAAAATGTACAGAATCTACATAAGAATATAATATAATGGTCATGAGTATGGTCTCTGGAGTCCGACAGACTTGGTTCAAATCCTGGGTCTGTTACCGACTAGCTTCGCAACTTTGGGCAAGTTACTTAAATGTCTGTACTTATTTCCTCATCTAAAAAATGTGGATAATAACAGGAGACCTACCTCACAGAGCTGTTATGAAGATTTAATGAGTTAACATATATAATGCTGAGTACAGTGTCTGGCTCATTGTAAGTACGACATACGTGATTTTATTACTATCAAGAGAGGAAGGACCAGCCAGAAGGAATGGTCTCAGCAAAGGTGCAGAGTGGGAATGTACAAAGCTTATCTAGAGACCAGGGAACAGACTTATTGAGCTGACACAGAAGGCTCGTGAAGGAGAATTGTCTGGCAAGACAATTTACAGATGACCAGTCAGAGGCAGGGAAAGTGGCTTGCCAAACATCTTGATCTCTCCTAACAGCACACAGGAAATTGGGGGCACGTGTCTGCGGCCTTTCTGGGAGCTTCAGTAGGTGACATTATCCCTGCTTTGAGCACTTACAGCCTGTCTTTATGGCACTTCCAAGCTGCTATGGGTTATTTCCTTGGATACTTATACACAAAAACACAGAATGGACTCCGGGAGATAGAACTTACTGCTCTGCGACGGCCAAATTGGGCGGCAGGGAGGTGAGG
This sequence comes from Macaca nemestrina, assembly GCF_043159975.1. Taxonomy (NCBI): domain Eukaryota; kingdom Metazoa; phylum Chordata; class Mammalia; order Primates; family Cercopithecidae; genus Macaca; species Macaca nemestrina. The sequence continues at coordinate 74,093,917 of NC_092136.1, forward strand.
CCATTGCCTGTGAGGAGCAGGACACGGAGGTGTGGCAGAATCCCCAAATCACAGATGGCCTCCGCAGTCAGGCTGTTGAAGGAAAGGTCCAAGAACTGCCATGCAAAGATGAAAGATGGGGAAGATAAGCACTCTGTGTGACAATGATATATATATATGATGTGGGAACTACTTTCTAGAGTGCCCCATTGCCCACAGGAAAAAACCCTCCTGCACCTTTAACATTAAAGGTCTACTAGAGTCAGTACCCAACCGGTTTTCTAGCCTTACTTGCCACTACAAATCTTTGTTTATCCTGTAGTGCTGGGCAAACAGACTCCTCCCCACTCTTTGCCTCATCCACCTATAGATCTTTGCTTGTACTGTTTGCTTAAATGGGAATGCCCCTCTTCCATGTATCCTAATCCAAGCCCCCAAAAGATAGCTCAAAAGTTGCCTCCTTGTAAAACCTTCTCAATTCCCCAGACAGATGGAATCTCTACCTCCCCTAACTTTGACTGCTTTATCTAAACTGCTCTCAGGGTACTCGGGGTACTTATCCAAGTCTGCCAGGTATCTGGCATATGGATATGCCTAGCATAGTGCTTGGCACACAGTGATGGACTAGATCATAAACTGGTACTTGGAGGACTGTGGGGTCAAGTGCCATGCCACTGTAACACTATCCTTGTAAGTTAGCATAAGACCTGGAGCAAAGTAGTTGCACATAAAAAATGAGCTGAAATAAACTGGCTTCAGTGGCTCACGCCTGTAATCCCAGCACTTTGGGAGGCAGAGGTGGGCATATCATGAGGTCAGGAGATTAAGACCATCCTGGATAACATGGTGAAATCCCGACTCTACTAAAAATACAAAAAATTAGCTGGGTGTGGTGGCACGTGCCTGTAGTGCCAGCTACTCGGGAGGCTGAGGCAGGAGAATTGCTTGAACCTGGGAGGCAGAGGTTGCAGTCAGCTGAGATCACGCCATGTACTCTAGCCTGGGTGACAAAGCAAGACTCTGTCTCAAAAAAAAAAAAGAAAGAAAGAAGAAAAAAGAAATAAACTGGCTTATGAGGACAATAAACCCAAATTTTCACCCTATTGTCAACCACCTTCTAACTGGCCTTCTGGATTCATTAGATAGTTGACTGGGGTCAAGGGGCCAAGGAGTCAATCAGAAAACTGTGTTTCTCTGCAGAGACAAAGAAAATCGGGATAAATGACATCTGTCCAATATTTGTTCTCCTTCTCCTAAGCCTCTGTAGACTCTATATATACAAGTTGGCTCCCTTTCATGCACCCCTATTTCTTATGTGCTTCCGTGTGCCCACCTCCTCAACATACATTGAAGTCTATTGAATGGGGTTGGTTTCAGCGCCTAATTCAATTGGTACAGGAGTAAGTCTTTGGTCAGCCACATCAGTATTACATAGTCAGACATATACACACTACAGGTTACCATCAGAGAAGGACTGGGTTTGGTCCGACTCTGCTGTAATAATTAATTGATAGTTCTGCAGACCTGGGCGTAAGTCCTGACTAACCATGTGATATTAGGCAAATTACTTAATCTGGGTTTCCTTATCTGTAAAGTAGAAATAAGTGGTTCCTATGTAAATAAAGCCTTTACCTGGAGTCTAGTATACAGTAAATGCTTAATGTTGGCTGTCATCATCATCATCATCATCCTTTCATTCCTCAACCCTATGCATAAGGCTTACTTTGCACCCATCCCTGCCCTTTAGGAGCTCCCAGCCTACTCAACTAAATACATGTATATGTTCATTACGTAGCAATGCTACTGGGATAGATGTCTGAAGACAGACGAATCAGGGCACAAAGGAAGGAAATGGTCAGGTCTACCAGGGGATCAGGACAGGCTTCACAGGGTAGGTAACATCTGAGCTGTCCTCAGAGACCAACAGGTATTCACCAAATTGTTGAGGGCAAAGATACATTCAGGGCAGCAAGTGGCATGTATGGAAGACAGGAGGCAGGAGGCAACCTTGCTTGTTCTGAGAACCATGAATAGTTTGGTTATGACTGAAGTCCATGGTATAAGAAATGGCTTGACAAGACTAGCCAAGTATTACAGAAGCACCGAGTTCATGCCACCATGAGCAAATTCCAAGGTTTGAGGGTTCAGACAATGAGGTGATCCCACTTGGCTGGAGCAGAGAAGCCTACAGGAGGAAGACCTGGAAAGGTGCCCAAGATAAGCACAGGGAAAGGTGGGGGAACATTCTCTCCCTCATACTCATGTGTGAACAGTCAGCCTACGGATTCTATCTGCCTCCTTAATATCTCTCATACTTGTTCCCGCCAATCTATTTTTTATACAGAAGCCAGAATGGTTTTTCTAAAATGCAGTTCTGACCCTACCACTTAGCTTAAAACCCTTCAATGAATCCCTACTCTCCATAAGGTTTAAACTCCTCAGCAAGTTTCCAAGGTTCTCCCCAGTCTCTTTTCTGCTACCCCTCCAGGTTCACATATCACTACACTCTACTGTGTCTCAGTCTCTATTCCAACCATACTGAGCTGTTTCATTAGCGTTCTAGCTCAGAAGCTGGCCTGGCCTACTGCTATTTTGTATAACCCATGAGCTAAGAATAATTTTTGCTTTTTTCTTTTTGAGACAGGATCTTATTCTGTCACCCCTGGTGTGAACATGGCTAGAGGGCAGTGGTATGAACATGGCTCACTGAAGCCTCAAGCTGCTAGGCTCAAGTGATCCTCCTGCCTCAGCTTCCTGTGGGTCCACAGGCATGCACAACCCTGCTATTTTTTTTTTTTTAATTTTTGTAGAGACATGGTCTCATTTTGTTCCCAGGCTGGTCTTGAACCCCTGGGCTCAAGCGATCCTCCTGCCCTGGCCTCCCAAAGTGCTGGGATTACAGGTGTGAGCCACCCTGCCCAGCCAATTTTTACATTTTTAAATGGTTGAAAAAATCAAATAAAGAATAAGAGTGTGTTTCATGTGTAAGTTATGTGAAGTTCAGATGTCAGCATCATGAAGTTTTAGGCTGGGCATGGTGGCTCATGCCTGTAATCCCAGCTCTTTGGGAGGCTGAAGTGGGCAGATCACTTGAGGCCAGGAGTTTGAGACTAGCCTGGTCAACAAGGTGAAACCCGTCTCTACCAAAAATACAAAAATTAGCTGGGTGTGGTGGTTCCCCCCTTTAGTTCTAGCTACTCAGGAGGCTGAGGCATGAGAATCGCTTGAACCCAGGAGGCAGAGGTTGCAGTAAGCCAAGATTGTGCCACTTACTCCAGCCTGGGTGACAGAGTGAGACTGTCTCAAAAAATTAATTAATTAATTAAAATAAATAAAGTTTTATTGGAACACAGCCATCCTCATTTCTCATTTGTGTACATATTATCTATGGCTGTTTTCCATTATACAACAGCAGAGCTGACTAGTTATGATTAGTTATGACCATATATTATTGTCTAAATATATATGGTCATATATATTTGATATAGCCTAAAATATTCACTGTCTGGCCTGCTGTACAGAAAAAGTTTGCTGACCTCATTCTAGCTGCTTTGACTATTTAATGTAGGATCCAAATTTGCTTTCTATAGAATTAAGTGCAATTCAAAGAAATGAATAGCCTTAGAATCACAGGCCACAGAATTTCAGAGCTGACCCAGAATTTACAGAGGGGAAATGTTAGTCCCAGAGAGGGTACAATGTTTGGCCAGGTAGGCATGGCAAAGTACTGGCAAAACCAAGATAAGAGAAGGTCTTCTGACTACCAGGGCAGGGCTCCAGCTGAACCTTCTTCAGATCTGTAATCTGAGAATCAAACCATGGCAAGTTAAGTTTTTCTAAATTGACTCCTGAAGAATTATTCTACTCTGGGCTTTTCCTCCTGGGGCAGCCTTTTTGGCAAACAAGAACAGAAGACTCCTAACCTGGCTACTACATCTGCTGAGTCACATCAAGTTTTATTACACATCAAAATATTCATTACTGTGAGCTGCAAATTCAGGATATTTGACAGGTTTATCCTTCTTCTTAGGGAGCCCTTGCAAATCACAGACAGATGAAAACAGATGGCTGGGCAAGAGATTTCCTGTTTTCATTTATATTCTGCATCTTAACTTTGGTCTGCTCTCTTATGTAAACACCCTTTTGTAAGGGTAGGTCTGTGGATAAATCATCTTCATCAGATGCAATCACACTATAAAGTAAGGCCTCCAAAAAAGTCACTCATGATCAATCACTAGATCCAAGCTAGTCAGTTGTGGGGTCAGAGCCTATAGTCATGCCTCCTCCCTTCAACCCACTGGCACTTGAAACAGGTTTGAAATGGTAGGGGAAGAAGACAAGATGCATGGTACAATGCACAACACAGGAGCTCAATGACTACTCTTTGAAAAAGTAGAAGAACAAATAAATGGAAATTCTTAAGAAGCTCCCAGGCTAAAAGGGACATGGCTCCCTGTATCTCTAGACCATCTGAAACCTGTTTCCTTCTGTCTATTCCAAAATCTACTATTAAATATTCATTAACACAGAAAAAAAATGCACCGGTTGTTGTAAACTTTCTATTTTATTCGACTTTCAAGAGCTTTGCTTCCTGGACAAGTGTGAGGACTACTTTTGTCCCAAATCATAGTAAATTACTGTTATCTTCAATATGACTTGAGACCATGGAGAGAAGGTTCCACTACAGTCAGCAGAATATGCTTTAAAAATGCAAAGACATATAATCCAATTTAGGAAGATGGCTATTCCAAGAGCTTAAAACCTTTTAAAGCTTTGGCATATGAAGGCCATCAACTCTGAAAAACTCACTCTTGTAGAAGGTTCCCCTCACTGACAACAACAGGTTAAGTGAGGCTTTTGTGAAGAATGGCTGACCCTTGATGTTTGCTGATGAAATCATTTAAGTTAACAGCTCTTTGGGGTCGACCTCAAGGTTCATGATGTGCAGACATTTTGCTGAGATTTGACTCTGAAACACTTCTACTCCAGCATGTGGAGAAGAGTCTATTACTCAGTGAGTGAGCATGGCCAGATGCCCAGCCCCACACGTGGCTCCAACTCTGTTGTCCTTTACTGTCCACATATGCAGTGACTCTCAGGTAGTGACAAAGCTTTGTTCCTTTGTAAAAAGTGACCCACAAGTCTTCATGAAAGCTGAAGAAGTAATCAACTTGAACTATGAGGACATGTGCAGAAAATGCATGGCTATGGGAAAATTTAGGAGAAAACCAAGAATGCAAACAAAATTTTCTGTATTTTCTAATTTGGGGTTTGAAGAATAGCTGTGAATGTACAAATGTTCAAGACTCTGCTGCTGATGCCATTGAATCCCTATTCATACTCATCTCCGAGGTTATGGACTAAGCCTATAACCTGCTCTATCCCAGCCACTGAGACTGATTCAGCTCACTTAGACCACAATGAGACTCTGGAATGAGTCTATAATATCTCCAGTTGAGCCGATCCAATCTGCTGCACCTAGCTCTTAAGCTCCATGGCTCCTCAACCCCCACTAGATCCAGATCTCCCCTCAAAACTCTCCCTCCTATAATATTCTGTTTTAAAACTTTTCCGCACAGACTCCCTTGGACATGACCTTTGGCATTTATTTTCCAGGACCATGCACCATGGTTAAGTCTTTGGTATCAACTATTTGCTGCCACTTCTACCGTCACCACCACCTCCATCACTATCACTGCCCTTACAACCCCCACCCCCACCCTCCCTGAGGCCAGCAATGAAGCAAGGGCCTGGCTGTACAGGCCCAGCAAGCCCCTTCCCAACAGTTATAATCAGTAAAGCTCTATACTCATTCCTTACAGGGGAACTTGGTGGGCACCAAAAACTTCCTACCTCCAACTTACTTCCAATAACTTAAAGTCTCCATATTTCACGTAGATAGTTTTGATGCCATTAAATGCGAGATCCAGTTCCTTTAGGGCTGGAAACGTGTGAAATGCCTCTACATGGGGAGGAGAAAGACAGTCTGCAGTTTGTAAAGGACTTAAGAGAAAGATATTAATAATTACCATTTACTGTGTTCCTACTGGGTTAGGCCAGGCACTGTATAAGGTACTCTTCATACATGGCCTCTAAATCTCCAACAACGCAGAAAAATAGGGATTACTACTTCCATTCTATGGCTGACTAAGCCTCAGCCAAACTAAGTGATTTGCCAGAATGAAATTGCTGGTAAGTGAAAGAGCCAAGGATTGAATCTAAGTCTGCTCAACAGCAAAGCACATTTAAAAAATTATCTTTATTAATCCTGATTACAAAAATTAAAACATAACTAAGAAAAACAGTCAAACACCATAGAAAAATAAAAAGTTCTGTTTAATCCCAACATCCAGAGACAAGTATTAAAAGTTGCATATATAGCACTCAACTTTTACTCATGTATATATCAAAATACACACACATACCTCTTTTAACAAAAATAGAGTCATTCTGTACACATTGTACTGACTTGCTTTTTCCCTTAACAATATAACTTAAAGATTATTTCATGTCAAAACATATAGATATGCCTACTGTCTCTTGATGTTCTACTGTATAGATATATGCTAGTTTACTAATCCATTTCCCTATTGATAGCCTTTAGGCTATATGAATAAAAGGTAACGAACTATATGAATAAAAGTTTCTCTCTCTGAATGAGAACTGAACTTTTTCTAGCCCTGTTCCTCTGGTAACCTGAAACCAATGGTATAGTAACTGCATTTCCAGGCAGTATCACTTGTGGTAAAAATCACCCTAGGTTGGTAAATTACATCTGGGCTAGGAGAAACTGTAAATGAATGATAGACGCCTGAAAGGGGCACCATAATTTTGGGCTTCCCTATGTGTAGTGATTCCTATAATTGGACATATCCTTTGCAGAAACTCTAGGAGCTATGCCTATAAGTGTTTCAATGTATATTGGCTCCTGTGGCGAATGAGATTTCTAAGCCAGGGTGGCTTTTGCATCCACCCAATGACAGTTTCACTGTCTTGTACCTGAGCTGACACTGGGGGTCGGGAGGAGGGGCACAAAGAATGCCTCATGGATGGCTTTGGGAACTCCACTGAAGAGAAACTCCTGATGCTGGCAGTACTGGCATTCTGTGTGGAATTACTTAGAGCCTTCTAAGTGAACCTGATGTTAAATATAGCCCATGGTAGTCTTGTAAGTCAGAATGTTCAGTAGAACCTAATAAAGGCTGCTTTGTGAGTATTTCTGGATGTTTCCAATGAGCAGCCTTGTACGAGTGTGTTTCTATAGAATAATTTCCTGGAAGTAAAGCTACTAGATTAAAGGCAATGACTATTTTAAATTTTAAGAAACATTACCAAATTACCTCCAAGATGTTACATCAATGACTATACTTCCACAGTTCAATGCAAGAATATCCATTTCCCTACCAATGCTGGCTGTCATCAGCCCTTTTCACTTCTGCCAATATTTGACAGGCAGAAAACAGTATCTTGATCTATTGTAATTATTAGTGAGGTTGAACATCTTTTCATATACCTATTGGCCTTTGTATTTCAAGCCCAAGCTCCTGACAGAACACCCTGTCTCCTAAAGGGCAGGACCTCATCATATGCTTCTTTGAAAACAATCTTCAAACTCAATGCAACAAAACTGAACTTATCCTATTTCCCTCTGACCTGCCTTTTCTCTAGTGTGCTGTGCCCTGTCTCAGTGAAATGCCCCCTTGATTCCTCCCTCTCCTTACATCCCTATCAGTCTATCAGTTACCAAGTCCTGTGGTTTCTACTCCTTCTAAACCAATCTTAATCTCTCTCTCTCTCTCTCTCTCTCTCTCTCTCTCTCTCTCTCTCTCTTTCTCAATCCTCTGCATGCTTCTTGTCATAATCCTGGCTCAGGCCTCATCTCCACTCCCCTAAAAACCTGAAATAATCTCCCAGGTTTCCTGGCCTCCATCTTCTTCTTATCTTATAATCCACTCTCCTCAAAACTGCCACTGAGCTTCTCTATTTAAAACCCTTCCAAGGCTCTCTTTCGCCTGTAGCACTAAGTCCAATTCACTCCTGGTCCTTGATAATCCAGTCACTGCCAATCTCTCTAGTTTCATTTGTCCCTCACATGCTTCCCTGGCAAACATACAAAACCTCTTCAGTCTTCCTGATCAGGTGCTGCCATTCCACATCTGCTCCAGCAGCCAGAAATGCCTTCTTACCTTCTAGTTCCTGAATCACTCCTATTCATTTTTTTGGTCTCAGCTTAGGTGCTCCTCTTCTCAGAAGTTCCTCCTGACACTCTGGCCTGGCTTGAAGTCCCCCACATATATGCTTGCATAATATTTCCTGATTCTCTCTTTCACTGCTCTCCCCTCATTCTGCTCTAACTATCTGTATCTGAGTCCATCTCTCTCACCAAACCACGAGCTCACCAGAGCAGGACTGGATGCACTCATTTCTAAAAGCCAAATATTCACATAGTCCTAATACCCAGCAGGGGTCGCTGTGGATTTGCTGAATAACAGAAGGCTTTATGCTCCCACAGGAGCACTTTACAGGCTTAGAAACATTTTTATACACCCATCTCATATGAGCCTGCGAGGTGTCCTGCAATGGGAGGAAAAAAAGAAGGGAATTACCCCCATTGACAGATAGAAAAGTAGTAGATCACAGAAAAATGTTCTAAGTAGGTAGCGCCAGAGCAGGACTGGAATCGAGGTCTTTATGCTCTCCAGGACCCAGCCTATTGTACCCCAAAAAAGAGATGTGCGGCCAATCATGGATGGATAGATAGACAAATCCTCAGACATGTGAATGGCTGTGCTGGCTAAGAGGAGGAAGAGAGCTTTCAAGAAAGAAAAAGCTTACCTAGAGGCAGCAGGTTTTCTGAGGCATTGATATAAATCACAGAATGAAAATGCTTGAAGTCATTTTCCTTAGCCTGTAGGAAAGCATTTCAGGAAAAAAAAAAAAAAAAAAAAAAGTCGACAAGATTAGTTCCCTGCCTAAAAGCCTCGCTGAAGCTTCAGGGCCACTGTCAGAAGGAACAAAGACCTAAAGGAATAAGGGACATCCTTAGCACAAGAGCAGCCACTTGAGTGCTGTAAGCGTTTTCCTGCTTTTTTTCCACTATGAAACATTTCAAATGTACAGAAAAGTATACTGAATGACACTCTGAAGACCCATATCACCACTATCCAGATGTATGTATTTAATACAGCTAAATATTTTTCTGTCTTTGCTTTAAATTTCCTTAAAGAAAACATTATATAGGGTGAACCACCACCATTACCACCCCGTCCATGTATCCCCTCACTAATCCCATAACAGCTATCCTGAATTGCAGACTATCATTCCCATAGTTGGTAGTTTTTGTTTGTTTGCTTGTTTGTTTGTTTTTGAGACAAGGTCTCACTTCCATTGCCCAGACTGGAGTGCAGTGACACAATCTGGGCTCACTCCAGCCTTGACTTCCCCAGCTTGGGTGATCCTTCCACCTCAGCCTCTTGAGCTGCTAGGACTGCAGGCACACGCCACCAAGACTGGCTATTCTTTTTTGTATTTTTAGCTGAGATGGGGTTTTGCCATGATTTCCAGGCTGGTCTCAAACTCCTAGGCTCAAGTGATCCACCCGCCTCAGCCAAAAAAAAGAGAAACCCAGTAGAAAAATAGACAATAGATAAATATGTTAGTATACAGAAGAGGAACTTGAAAGGCCAGCAAATACAGGAAAAGATATTCAGCCTCATAAGTAATCAGGAAAATGCAGTGCCTTTTTACAATACTTTTCCCAAAGTGCTAGGATTACAGGTGTGAGCCACTGCACCCAGCTCCCATACGTTTTTTATACTTATATTACACATGTGTGTGTGTATCTATCAACTATATATAATGCTAGATACAGATAGTAAAACTTTACATTAAATGCAATAATATTGTAGGTATCATTCTGCAACCTGCCTTTTCACTCAACACTGTTTTTGAGATTTACCTGTGTCGATACATGCAGCTTTTGAAATTTACATATGTTGACAGATGTGGTTCTAGTTCGGTCTTTTTTTTTTCTTTTCTTTTCTTTTGAGACAAAGTCTCACTCTGTCACTCAGGCTGGAGTGCAATGGTGCAATCTTGGCTCACTGCAACCTCACCTCCTGGGTTCAAGCAATTCTCCGGCCTCAGCCTCCCAAGTAGGTGGGATTACAGGTGTCTGCCACCATGCCCGGCTAATTTTTGTATTTTTAGTAGGGACAAGGTTTCACCATGTTGGCCAGGCTGGTCTCAAACTCCTGACCTCAAGTGATCCTCCTACCTCGGCCTCCCAAATTGCTAGGATTACAGGCATGAGCCACCACGCCTGGCCCCAGTTCAACCATTTTAATTCCTGTACAATATTCCATTGTTTGAATATATTGCAAGTTTATTCATTCCCATTTAGTCTGTTTCCAAATTTTATTACAAACAATGATGTAATTAATATTCTAATACACACCTCCTCATCATAAGAGTTTCTTTAATGATATACTCCTATCAAGCTGTGGGGAATACACAGCTTTATGAGATGGTACCACATTGTTCTCAAAAGTAGTTAAAACAATTTATAGTCCTACCTGCAGTGTATGAGAAGTTCTATTTCTTTAAATCCTTGCAACTGGCATTATAACACTTTAATTTTTTCCAGTCTGATTATTATAAAAAGGCACTGCATTTTCCTGATTACTTATGAGGCTGAATATCTTTTCCTGTATTTGCTGGCCTTTCAAGTTCCTCTTCTGTATACTAACATATTTATCTATTGTCTATTTTTCTACTGGGTTTCTCTTTTTTCCTATTGTTTTGTAGGAGCTCTTGACATATTCTGGATCCTAATACCTTTTGGTTATATTACTTGCTAATATCTTATCCTAGCCTCAGCTTATCTTTTACCTTTGTTTATGGTAACTTTTGTTAGATAGATATTTTTAATTAAATTTCACAGACATTTTCCTTTATGGTTTAACCACAAAGCTAGCAAGCATCCACTCATCCCGTGGGTCTCAGCTAAGCTACCACCCTCTCCAGGGTGTGTTTCCTGTGTAAGGCTGAGTCAGGGGCCTGTCCTCTGAGGTCATATTCAGCACTCTCGTGTTTCTCTCATTGGCTGCATTAGCTAGTCCCGTCTAACTCCATATCCATCTAAGCCCAGCCTCCTCCCTACCTACTGGACTATATGCTCCAGAGGGTAGGCAGTGTCTGAGCCACCTCTATACCCTCCAGCAAATAGCACAGAGACACACCAGGCCTCAGTAATGTTTGGTGAGCAGGTGAGTGAATAAGTAAAAGAAGAACAGATGGTATCCAATGAGGGGACTGAGCTTTGGCCAGCCATGTTGTAGCCCTCACAAGCTGAATTGACAGAGACCTCTGAAATCTTCTTCTACGACTTTGTCTCACTGTTATATGTGAACTATATATTATAATCTCCAGGACCATGTGCTGGCCTAGAATGGACGGCCTCTTAGCCACAAGATGAATATATTTCTATGGCTAACCTGTCCCGAAGTAACTCAATTCTGAAAACATGAGTACTAAATGAAGTGAAGCAGAACCCTGTTAAAGGAGCAGTCTGCTCTACCACAAACTTGGCCATTCTGTGGGTTAGAGCCTCTACTCTATGGTTTATACAAGTAATCTCTCTTGGTATGCCACGAAAGCCTACATGCCAAAGATGTATGTTATAATATCCCGTATACACACTGGCTAATGGTGGGTAACAAATATGGCTCCAAGCTGCCTATAAGCCAACACAAAGAAAGAAACATGATTCATTGCATGAGTCACAGCACCTGTAAGTTAGGAATGAACCAGCTTCTTGGGAAAACCATTACAATCCCTGGCATTGAAACTTAAGAAATGTCTTTTGTAGGCTCTTGTGATGGGAACTCAGTGTCACACAATGAATTATGTACCCACAAAATTACATGGCAAATTCGAAACCAGTTTCATAAGGCAATTTTCTTTTTTTTTTGAGACAGAGTCTCGCTCTGTCACCCAGGCTAGAGTGCACCGGCACGATCTTGGCTCACTGCAACCTCCGCCTCCGGGATTCAAGCAATTCTCTGCCCCAGCCTCCCGAGTAGCTGAGATTACAGGCACCCGCCACCATGCCCAGCTAATTTTTTGTATTTTTAGTAGAGATGGGGTTTCACCATCTTGGCCAGGCTGGTCTTGAGCTCCTGACCTCATGATCCACCTGCCTCGGCCTCCCAAAGTGCTGGGATTACAGATGTGAGCCACCGTGCCTGGCCCATAAGGCAACTTTCTTTAATTCATGTCAAATGGGACAAGGACAATACAAAATTTGTAGCAAAAGTTTGTGTCTGAATATTGTTTCTACCCAATAAATCTTTGTCTGACCCTCCTCTCCCTCCTTCTATGTGACCAGATTTCCAGTCCCTATGGACTCTGGAGGTGCAAGAGACAAACCACAACAGACAGGTGCACCATCTCAAGTCTGGCTCACCCCAATCACATCTTTGCTGGCAGACCTCACCTTGGAGAACTTCAGGCCACTGACATTAACAGTGCACAGATCTGATGGCTTCCTCACACAGTGGTGCTTTAGCTGGAACATAATACAAAGAGTTGGCTCTTAAGGCCCCTACAAAGTTTAATCTATTATCGTTCAGCCTTCTCTTTTTGGGCAATCTTTTGTACTTGTCATAATTTGTTTGCTTGTTCATTCATTCATTCATTATTCATCCATTCATTCACCAAATATTTACCAAACACTAAATTGGGCCATATGCTTTGCTGAATACATTAACAAACTTCCTTCTAATCCTAACTAAGCCCTTTGACATAAGTAAGATTATCTCCCCTTTTTAATGAGAAAAACAAGGTTAAAAGAGGTAATGTGCCTTGCCAAAAAATGGTACCACAGTTAGCAAGTGACAGATCTTACTAATCCAAATCTGTAATCACTAAACGCTACGCACTTTTGACTACCATATGTCACCTGACATAATTTAAAAGTTAGAGGTAAATTTTAGCTTTGGAGCTTCCATTTATATTTAATCAAACCTCATTCTTTTTTTGCTAATTATTTATTTATGGTACCCACTATGTTTAGGCACTAAAAGGCATTGGGAAGACAATGAAGAAAAAGCAGAGACATTCCATAACCTCATAGAGCTTACAGTGTCATGGGAAGCCAAGTAGCAAGTATGTATTTATAAATATGATAAATATTTTAAAGGAGAAATTCAAGATGCTATAAGAGATATAACAGGAGGTCCTAACCTCAGTCTGAATGAGGAAATATTTACTTGAGGAAGTAATATTTCAGAGACCTAAGAGCTAAATAGGTCTCATGAAAGTGGGTAGTAGGGATTATGAAGTCTACCAAGGCAGGAAAAAGCAAGGTGCTTCTGAGAGGATGAAAAACAAGATAAGGTTAGTGAGATGGCCATTAGATCATGAGTCCACGCTGGCTCTACAAAGGAGCGTGGATTTTATCCTACAACAAATGGAAAGCAGATTTTTAGTAGGGGGCTGATAGTAATTTTATAAAAATTGTAACGTCAGCTACACATAGACATATCAGACAGATTACATCACGTAGATGAGAAGACAGGAGAGGAAGGGGAAAGACCAATGTACCAGATTGGTTAATTACTTTCCTAATAACCACTACTCCTTCCTTGTTAAAGAACACCGGTGTTATTCACATTTCTCCAAATGGAATGTTCTTAAGCCACAGCTCCAGGCAGTAAGTCTTGATCTGTATAAACCAATCATGGAGGTCTCATTCCCCTAACTCATAACTGTTTGGGCATGTGACATAGGTCTAGATAATGAGATACTGGTTGCTTGGTGTTGGGGAGGGGGACCGGCTTTGGAAAGCATTTTCTTACTTCTGAAAAGACATTAGACAGTAACAATCCCTTCTGAAAAGACATTAGACAGTAGCAATCCCTTCTCTACTTCAGGATGTTATCTTCTGTATGTGATGACCAGAATTGCTGCAGCCATCTCAGGATCATGAAGGCAATCAGTCCAAGAGGACAAGGTAACATGTAAAATGGCACAGTAGAAAGACAGAAGGAACCCAAGCCTTGCAAGACATCATTAATCCAGTAAACTAATCTACCCTAAACAATGCCTCTGGCTTTTTAGGTGAAATAAAAGCATCCTAATTGGCTCACAACAGATAGAAAATGTTTGAATTAGTCCAATAAGAGATGATGGTGGCCCAGATGAGGGTCATGACAGTCGAGACGAGAAAACAGATTTGAAAACTATTTTGTAAAAGTGCCAGGATTTGGTAAAAGTTGGGGTGGGGACAGTGTGGGAGAGGCAAATGTCAAGGAAAACCTCAGGTACTGGCTTGGCGATGGGGTAGATAGTAGTGCCAACAGAGACAGTAAAGTAGACACTGGAAAAGAGATCTGTTTTGGGATTTGGAGTAGGAGCATTGGTGCTGTAATTCAACTGTCAATGAAACATTCAAGTGGAACCATCCAATAGGCAGAGTGGATACCCCATAACTCTGAGAAACATCCCTATTGCTCCTGCCTCCCACAGTGGCAAAAGTCATATTTATTGAATGTGGGAATGTATAAGTATTTGGAAACAATGGAAGAAAAAAAGGCCACTATGGGAAGTGTTTCTGCCCCTTCTCAGTATTATTATTTCAGTCCTCCTCATTCCCAATGAGAAGTGGACATAATAATGAAACTGATTCCACAGGACTGCAAAAAGCTTATACTACCCACTTGAAGTGAGATGAAACCAACAAAGGTCTCTTTCAACATCTGATCTATGCAAACACCCATCTCTTGGGAACCACAGCAGAATCTGGAAACAAAGCAGGCAGCCAGGGAGTTCTTAGGGAGCTATAAGAACTGGACGGCACATTAATATTGATTTACAAAATACATCCTTCTTAGCAAAGCCACTGAGGCATTTCTCAGAGCAGACGTGAAACTACCTGGCTGGTTTCCAACACAGCCACCCCAGTCCTCTTTGTAAAGCCTGCCCCGGGCACTAAGTAGTATCTGGTGAGCTCCCCTAGCTTTCAGCCAGACACTAAAGTCAAAGGACAAAGGCTGTGGGAGAGCAGGATCTCCCCAGTCCCACTCGATCCTGTAGAGATCGCCCCAATGAGCAGAGCAGGAATCTCTCAACCCTACTAGGTGCTGGAATGCAATTTTCAATTGACTGTTTCCCCTGACCTGCTCCTTTGCCTCTCCAACTTAGTAAGAGTTTTTACCTCATATAATGTAAAAGTACAGGCTTTGGAGTCAGTAGACCAGAGTTCTAATCCTGGATCAGCCATTTACTAGCTGTGGAACCTCAGCCAAGGCAAATTACCTCTTGGAGCCTCAGTTTTCCCAACTGCCCAATGGCAACAACACAAAAGGGATGCCAATACCTATCTTACTAGGTAGCTGTCAAGAAAGCTTCACATGTCAAGAAACTTTTGGGTCCCTTCATTATCCTGGCTGTATTCAATTTGCCAATATCACTCTAATAGTTTGGAGTAGACTGGGGGTAGCTGTGCCAGAGCAGGGTAAATCCTTCCCTACTTCCTCCGCACCCTAGCTAATGTGCCGGCCACTCCAGGATGCATTTACTCTCACCAGAAAAGCCTGGTCCAGGATACGTCCAGGAAGGTCCACCTGATTTTCCCGCCGAGACCCTTTCTTCCCCCTGAACTCAAAAGAAGTCACCTTCAGGCTTTCCCGACGTTCAGCTTGTGCTCCAACCAAACCCCTGGGCTTCTTCTTGAGGTTACCTTTCTGAACCACTAACCAGTGTCCTTGGCCTGTTGGGAAAATTAGAACAGTGAAAAGGGGAAAACTCCAAAGTTACAACGAGTGCAATTATAGACTTTGTTTATAATACTAAAACCCAAACTAGCTCCTGATTACCTAACATGCACCAGACACAGGACTGCAGCTGGGGGTAGGGGAGATATCTACTTAGGTATGTCATTTAATTGACCTCCAAACCCAGTGAAAAACATGTTACTGTCATTATTTTATAGATGAAAAGGCTGCGACAAAAGGAGGTGGAATGACTTGCCCAATTCCTTCCTTCACATTTTTATCTCCAAATTCTATTATTCCTTCAAAAACTAAGATCAAGTATTTCCTGTTCTGTGAAGTCTTCCCTTTTGCCCCTCAGTAGAGCTGATTGCTCTTTCTCATGCATGCCAGTTACTCTTCTACTGGTCATCTCTTGGGTAATGCCTAATGTGTGACCTCAATTCAAGGGTTCCATCTTCTCAAACCTCTATCAGTGTACAGAAAAGATGCTGTTAGAAACTCACAAGAAGAAAATGTAGGACAGTTTGTGTTTAAAAAAAAAAAAAACTTATAATAAATGTCTACTGTAGAAAGAATTTTAAATTGTGCATAAGCAAAAAGAATATGAGGTTCACTAGTAAGCCCACCAAACAAAAATCATAACATATTTCGGAATCTGTTCTTTCTTGCACCAGCAGTTTATTTATGGCATGGTATTCATTGCAATCTGTAATTCTTTTATTTGTTCACTTATTCATTGTTTCCTTCTCTAGAGCGGAAGCTCTGGAATAGCAGGGACTTTATCTGACTCATTCATCTCAGTATTCCCAAGGCCTGCACAGAGCTTACCACATTGTGACTGTTGCTGAACAAATGACTGAATGAACTCTGTCCTATAGCCCCTGCCCACACAGTCATCCATTCCTATCTTTTCTGAGCATCTACTTTATGCTGGGAACTGGGAGTATGAGAATGAATAAAAAGGAAGCCCTAACTCAAAGGAGTCATAATAATATAATACATAACATCTTATATACAATAGTATAATAATAATATAAGGGGTGCTGTGGGAACAAGCTTTGTGCCTCTAACCACCGGTTATCTTCTGGGAAAGCCCACTATCCCTGCCTCAGGGACTTGCCCCGGCTCATACAGCACTGCTGCCCATCCTGCTTCTTGGATGCAGTTCCTGTCCTGTATCTCATATGAGCCATTTCCCATTTCCATTATGGGACTGATACTCCAGGTACCCCATTTCCCAGGGCTGCCCTCATCTGGGGCATGGACTTTGCTTCTACTTTATCCTATCTTCATGTGCCTGACTGCTAGGGACCTCAGCCTGAGTTGGTGCCAAAATCCCTAACAAGGCCAGAAAGGAAGGCTCAGAGCATGTCAGGAGATCAACAGGAGAAAAAAGAAACTATGTAAATATCCTGTTTCTCATCATACTTTTACCCACTTATTCTAGTATCCATGATGGTTAATTTTATGCGTCAACTTTGCTAAGCTATAATATGCAGTTATTCAATCAAACACTAATCTAGGTGTTGCTGTGATGGTATTTTGTAGATGTAATTAGTATTTACAATAAGCTGATGTTAAGTTAAAGAGACTATCCTTGATAATGTGGGTGCCCTCACCCAATGAATTGAAAGACATTAAGAGCAAAACAGGTTTCCTAGAGGAAGAAGAAATTTTGCTTTAACACTACAACTTCAGCTCCTCCCCAGGGGTTTCCAGCTTGCCAGCCTGCCCTACAAATTTCAGACTTGCATCCCCCACAATCACATAAAGTCAATTCCTTAAAAAAAAAAAAATATGTCTACCCACCTACCTATCTCCTACTAGTCCTGTTTATCTCCTACCAGTTCTGTTTCTCTGAAGAACTCTAATGCAACATCCTATAATGGTTCTTACCTACAAAAATTATTACTGTAGTGTTTGAATAGTGACTTTCTATTTCCCTCATTCCTTCTACATTTTCTAGTTGGAATTCTACTATAAGAAAGAGCTGGCTGGGAGTGGTGGCTCATGCCTGTAATCCTAGCACTTTGGGAGGCCGAGGCAGGTGGATCACTTGCGGTCAGGAGTTCGAGACCAGCCTGGCCATCATGGTGAAACCCCATCTCTATAGAAAATACAAAAATTAGCTGGGCATGGTGGCAAGTGCCTGTAATTCCAACTACTCAGGAGGCTGGGGCAGGAGAATCACTTGAACCTGGGAGGCGAAGGTTGCAGTGAGCCAAGACTGCACCGCTGCACTCTAGCCTGGACAACAGAGAGAGACTCCATCTCAAAAAAAAGAAAAGAAAGAGCTATTTTGTTTCCCCCACATATTTACATATTCAAGTATTCATTTATATTAGTAGACTCATGAATATTTGTTGTTCCATGGTCTACAACCTAATTCTGCCATTATTTATTTCATTGCTCAAACTGTCCTACCTTTGGTGATTGGGAGCACCTTCAAGTCGGCTGTGTCCTTTCAACATGCCCCATTATTTTTCTGAGCACTTCTTTACTTCTGGCACCACAAGATACTCCAACTCAACTTGTATTTTTTCTGCCCTAGTCCTGCAAACAGCTATTTCTCCAAGAAGCCCATGCTGTTTTCAATGGAGAATGGTATTTAGAAACCAAGATGTAGATACTACATATGCTTTTTGCTGCTGAGGTGTCATTGCTGTCAGTGGACTGGGAAATACACATATGTACACTAAGACATATAGATATATACAACTATATTTATTTCTGTAGCTATCCATCTTTGTGTGTCTGTGTGTGTGTGAGAGACAGAGAGAGAGAGCGAGAGAAAGAGAGAGAGACAAAGAGATAAACTATGAGTTCACACTGATAGCTCCATTTAAAGGTGTCTGATAGGTAGGTGGCCAGGGAAAGTCTCTGTGTGAAAAACAAAATCACTGTAGAGAAGCAGGAAGGACAGGCAGGAAGAGAAGGTTCTTCCAATATTCCATCTACAGAGTGACCAACAAGTTACAACATCTGGAGTAAACAAGGTGTACTTCTCCTTTGCCCTACCCTTTCAAAGCAACTAATCCAATCCAGAGAACCCATACTTAGTGTTCCACCTATAGGGTTCTTATTACGGCAATTCCCTGCTCCGGGGAATTTTTTGACTAGATAAATACTTGAAAATCTACCTAGCAGAGTCAAATTTAAGCCATTTTATTTAGGAGTTTGGCAGACTATAATCACTCACCAAATAAGAAATACAGACAGGAAGACAGCTCACGAGAGGATGGGTGCTGAGGACTAGGGTAGTCAGACATGGCTTATTGGAAGAAGTAGAAGGAAAGCTGGGATTTGTGTGATGGGAAGAGTTTGGCTAACAAGAATGAGGGCTGGAACATTCAGGGCAAATAAAAAAGCTATGTGAAAAGCGAGCACCGTAGAATAGAGCATAAAGGAGGAAATGGGTTGTCGCAGAGGGTAAGAGCAGGTTAAACTCAGAATGACACAGAATGCCAGTTAAAGGAGTTAGCAATGAGAAGTCACTGAACAGAAGGGGCACTGTGGTTAAATGTGCACTTCAGAAGTCCCACGGAGGCTACTAGGACTGGAGGGGGAAGGACTGGGTAGAGCAGGGAACAGTAGTGAAGGGGTTGGAGAAGAACAAGTAGGTGTGAGATGGTCTAAAGCAGGAGCTAGGTATGAGGAAAAGGTATCAACTTGAGAAGTCACCTGACCTTCCTCTGGCACGCGAAGCAGGTTTCTGGCTGGAAAGCAGTTGTTCAGGTAAGGCTTCCCATCATCCAGCTTGTAGATTCCTGAGGAGGCCATCTCCCTGAACGCCAGGCAAGGAAAGCAAGGAAGCAGAAGAGTGAAAAGACACAGCGGAGCACTCTTACTCCAGTGCAGCTCGTGAGCCCACCAGGACCACCACACCCTGCACACACCCTGCCTCTGACACCTGGAGGCCCCACTGCCCTTGCTTCAGAAATGGGCTGGCTGTTTATATGAAGAGGGAAACAAGACCCTGGGTTTTTCAGTTCAAATAAATCCTAACCCAATGGAACCCTAGAAAGAACATGATCCTCGGGCTTAGACAGACTTGGTTTGAATCCCGGCTCTGTCTTTCCTTGCTCTGTGACTGGGCAAGTTACTCTACTCCTCCGAACTTCAGTTTCCTCACCTGCAAAATGGGGGTTATAATACCTACCTTAAAAGACAAATAAGTGAGAAAGACAGTGCCTGATACATATTAAGTCTTTGCTAGATGTTTTCTTTGTTTTAACAGAGTTCGGAGAAGAAGGGGCTCACATTTTAGAGACAATAGTGTACAAATAATGAGACTTGAACTGGATAAATAGTATTTGAGGGATGAATTGAGTTTTCTGATAGATAGAAGGATAAACATTCCAAACAGTAAGGGCCACAGGAGGGCATAGTTGTTCACAGTAAAGAAACAATGTGACCCAAGAAGGAGAGGGATGTATGTTTGGTAGTCTTGAACAATAAAGTTGGATAGGAAGGATGGTGCCTGCTCCTGAAGGGCTTGGGGTACCAGGCTAGGAGCTCAGGCTTCATCTTGTAGGTGACTGGGAGCCATGGATAATTTCTGAGCTGGACAGAACCATAATCCAAGCTGTGCTTTAGAAAGAGAGATCTGACAAAAATAGTAGTAGGTGAAAGCAGCACCCAGTGGCAACTGGGATTGCAGTTAGGGGAGTATTGCAGCAATCCAGGGATAAGCTGATGAGAGTTCATGTTAATAAACTAAAGAATTAAAAAAAGAAGGATGGACAGAAAAAAAGAAATGAGAAAGGGAGGAACAGAAAAGAAAAAGAGGAGCAAGACCAATTAGAAGTATGAGCATTTCATGTGTGGACACAGCCTAGGCAACACAGTGAGACCCTGTCTCTACAAAAAATTTAAAAAATTAGCCAGCATGGTGGTACATGCCTGTGGTCCCAGCTACTCAGGAGGCTGAAGTGGGAGGATCGCTTAAGCCCAGGAGTCCAGGCTGCAGTGAGCCGTGATCATGCCTGGGTGACAGTGAGACTCCATATTAAAAAAAAAAAAAAAAAAAAAAAATGTGAGGACAAAGGAGGACAAGGCCCTGGAGGATCCACAAAAGAAAATAATTTTAGAGAAGTAGGAGAACTGGGAGGTGGAGAGTGGGAGCTGCCAGGTAAGCCAAGGTAAGAGAAAACTCTATGAAAGAGGTAGGGAAGTCAGGCAAGGTGAGGACCGAAAATAGGCCATGAGAAAGTAGGAGGTCAGTTTCGGAAGAAGGGTGGAGTTAAAGCCCGACTTTACGTATGAAAGAGTGAATGGAAGGCGAGGGAATACAAAAAGTGAATATAAGCAAGTTTTTCAAGAAGCTTGATTGTGAAAAGGAGGAGAAAAGCAAGACAGCAGTGAGATGGAAGGTAAAATTGAGAGATGGGTGAATATCAGGGCCAGTGCTGGGGGAAGGTGCCTAAGGAACACCTAGGGGAACATGTGCTCTCTCTCAGAGTTGTGCAAATGCAGTGTCAGCACTTGGCCTCCACCCTAGTCCTAGCCCTGGCGGACAGAGTCACTACCGAGAATAAATTCCAGAACCTCATTGCATGGGTTCAGATCCTAGCTATGCCACTTACTAGCTCTGTGGCCTTGAGCAAGTTACTTTTCTATGCCTTGGCTTTTTCCTCTGTGAAATGTAGACAATAAGTGCACCTACTTCATAGGGCTGTTTTGATGATTATAGGAGAAAATGCCTTAGTATCTGGCACATGGCTAACTCATGCTGCTCATTTTCCATTACTATGCTATTAACAGGATGAGAAAGGCTTGACTACATCTGTAGCCTGAGAGGAAGGAGCCAGTAGGGGAGGAAAGACTGACAATGCAGGAGAGAGATGGGCAGACCTGCAAAGCCATCCCTGAGAAGGCAAGAAGAAGGGCACTCAGCATCCAGGGGAGGGGTTCCCTCACTGAGGATGAGAGAAGGCAGGCTCCCTCAGGGACAGTTGTGATGGGAGACAGATCTCAAATATCCCGAGTCTTCCATTTCCCTAACACCTAGAGAATAAAAAGAGCACAAAAGAAATAACCTTCCATTTTCTATCTGCTATGGGGTGGCTCCCAGAGACTCACCAATACCAATTTACAGTGAGTCAGAAATTCTTTAGGGGTGTGTGTGTGTGTGTGTGTGTGTGTGTGTGCGCGCGTGCCCGTGCATGCATGCACATGCAAAAAAGTTGGAAAGAGAATATAGTTCTGACTAGGGTATGACTCAGTCTTTTCTTCATCAAATTATTATTCTCTTCAGAGAAACAGGCATAAAAACGGTTCCTCAAAGGAATAGATAGCCCTAATCACAACTGCACTTACCATTTGTCATTCACAGATTGTTCACCACAGTCTGATGTCAAACCTTGGAAAAACCTACATTTTACCCAGGACTTGCAAACACAAATGGTTACAGGAGTTGGGCAGGCCATGTGAGTGAGTGAAGAAAGCTGGAGGCGAGGGGAAGAAAGTAGAAGGAGGGTGTGTGCGTGTGTGTGTGTGTGTGTCACAGAGAGAGAGAGAGTGCACATGCTCATAGAGGCAGCAACTAGTCAGCTCTTACCAATTGCTGCCATGCAGAAACCTAAGTCATCGTTGCCAGATCTTCACATTTTTTTCAAGGAAAGTCTGCCTTATATATGAAATCTCCTATTTGAGGGTTGGCAACTAATTTGCCATTTTAAAACAATGTGCAGGCCAAACCAAACACCTGAGAGCCAGATTCAACTCCAGGCTACATTTGTTTTTTCTGATTGATCTTTTTTTTTTTCTTTTGAGACAGCATCTCACTTTGTCACCCAGGCTACAGTACAGTGGCACAATCACGGCTCATTGTAGCCTCAACCTCCTGGGCTCAAACAATCCTTCTACCTCAGTCTCCTGAATAGCTGGGACTATAGGCACACGCCACCATGCCTGGCTAATTTTCGTATTTTTTGTAGGGACAGGGTTTCACCATATTGCCCAGACTGGTCTCAAACTCCTGGGCTCAAGCCATCCACCCACCTTGGCCTCCAAAAGTGCTGAGACTACAGGCATGAGCCAACACACCCAGCCTGATCTTCTATTTTCATGGTGTGGAAATTTAAACAATAAGTCCCATTCAATAAAACAAACTCCGACTACTGGGATTTTCAAATTCAATAACACACATTTCCTTTTGTCTTGAAGATGCACAGCACCACTTAATGCAACGTGAACATACTAGTCCCAGCTCCTCTTTTCTTATCCCATACATCTAACAGGTCACTGAGTCATGACAATTTGAGCTCAGAAATACTGTTCCAGTGGTCTATTTTTCTCCATCTCTACTGTTTTCATTAAATCATTCATCATCTCCCACCTAGAATAGTACAACAGTTTTCTGACTGGGTTCCCACTAAACATGAAGGCCAGATGCCTAAGCCTGTTCTTGAAAGTCCTTGGAGTCCTATGTCCTAACCTTTCCAGCTCCAGTTAGTTTTACCCATTCAGGCTCACAGTGTCATCTTCCACTCCCAAAACAGATCATTCACATGTAGCCCTCCCTGCCTTTGTTCTTGGTGTTCCTTCAGCCTAAAACCCCCTTCTCCATCTTGTTCACCTGGTTGACCTCATCCTTTATGATTCAGCTCCAAGACCACCTCAAAGATTAAGTTTCTTTAACCTCAAGCTCTTAAAATTTGTCCTTAAAGGGATCTAGGCATTTCCAAATATGTGCTGAGATAGATTCATGCAATTTGAGGTAGTAGAGATTGGGGAACCTGCAAGCTGCTGGCCAGGGGAAGGGAGGCCACAAAAAGTATGTGAGATGAGACCACAATTCAAAGGGTCTGGGAAGAGTTCAATTAAAAAAAAAAAAAAAAAGCAATGTGGAAAGCTCAGATTGGGGCATGCTGAGAGAAGGTTTCCTGGCAGTGACAAATATTCTATGAATACAGAGTGGTGCAATAGGAAGGGAAACAACTTTTAAATTTGACTCTAGTTTCTACTATCAAGCTGAGTGACCATGGGTAAATAACTTTACCTCTTTGTGCCTCAGATTCCTCACATGTAAAATGACGATAAAAATTCTGTGCCTCCGAGAATTGCAGTAAGAAATAAATTAGGTAATAATGGACAGAATGGATAGAAAAAAAGCATCTTTCTAGACTCCACCCAGATGCCAACCCTTCCACAAAGCCCTCACTGAACCTGCCAGTGGAAATAACTGCTGCTTTTGCTAAGCTGTAAAGTCTTTCATCAGTATTAATTGCATGGCCCGACCTCATAAGATTACTAACGATCATGAAGGGGTACCTTCAATGGACTATGGATTTCCAAGTCTGGAAACACATCTACTTCACTGTCTCTCTTCCACCCTTGGGACTTAGCTCATAGGAAGCACGCAACAGACGTGTGAGCCAAGTGAAGGATATGATGGCACTCCTAGGACCAAGATATATATACATATATCTGCTACACACACACCGCGTCAATTAGACTCTAAAACCTTCCTAGGAAAGGGCAATATCAGTGGTAGTCATCAATTTATTCCTAACAAAGCACCTAACATAACAGATTCCATAAATATTTGTGGAATAAATGAATGAATGTTGGTATCTCCGTTGGTCCAACACAGGGCACTATGAGTTTCCTGATCCCTGATCTTCCCTGCAAAGGGTTGGAAGCTCTTCTTATGTGTTCCTACAACACTGCATACTTCACCTAACATAGTACTTACGACTTTATTATAATTGTTTGCTCTCCCCTCATCAACTTCTCACCTGCTGTGGGGCCTATAATTACCTTATTCAGCTGTGTAATCCCAACATGTAGTATAAAGCCTACAACTCACTAAAAATATGTTTGGAAGATTAATGGACAGATGGATGGATGGGGACAAATTTATATTCAGTCAATATGTCTTTCAGGAACTCGCTCTCATGACCAATCACACACATCCACTAGAGAGGTAAATGAAGGAATGAATGAGTAAATTGCTGGCTGGAAAATGTTAGATATGATGTAATTTGCCAGCTGGAAAATGTTAGGTATGATGGCTGTCGGAGAAGACGTCAGTAACTTAAAGAATATGGTGACCTGGTTTCAGGTCTCCAGAGTACTTACTTGATCTTTGACTTTGGGAATGTCCCCTTGACTTCCTTCTTTTTTTGTTTCTTCACTTGTTTCTTTGCCTGTAGAATAAATATTACATTCCTTTTTAGCCTGCTATTCACAGCTCTTGAACTTTCTCATTAATTATATTCTACTGTGAGTCTTCTACTCCAAAATTTGTCTTGCCTTTAGTCCTTGCCCGTAGGACTAAAGATCCAAGAAATAGATAGATAGAGATACAGAGATGGAGACAAAGACAAGACATAGATGGGAAGGTGGTATAGGAGAATATAATCACGATAGTGGGGTATGGCTGGAGTGCTTAAATCAGACACCTGAAGCACAAATCTCAAAGGAAGGGATCGTTTACATGATTATTTACACAAAATAAATTTCTGCCAGATAAAAATAGCAAAGTCAAAGTTGAAATATAAGACACAGTCTGGGAAAAGATATTGCCATACATATAATACAAAAGATGACTCACACTCAAGCTTGTAGGAGGCATGCAGACCTGGATGCTATCATAGAAATTCCAGTTCCTTATTAAGAATATTAGGTGAGAAGGTGTAGATCTACAACTAATGGGCCAAGAAGGGCACATAACCCCTAGGTTACATTATCTAAGACAAGTAAGAACTTTATACGGTAGAAAAAAAAGTCAAAGTTCCAGACTTGGAGGCTGACTTCCTGGTTAGCTTTAGTTACCTCTGGTCTCTATTTCAAAATTGACACAACTAATGCCAATCTGGCTATAGTGCTTCCTCCAAAACAAACATTCTCTCTTTCTCCCTGTCTCCCTGTCTCTCTCTCTCTCTCTCTCTCACACACACACACACACACACACACACACACACACACACGCAGTAACGCATATTTTTGCTTGTTCCATTCCTTTGGCCTATCACATTTCTGCCCCTCTTCCTTGCGGGGCTACATACAGATTAGCTTTCCTGTATCTCCCTCTCCTTAGGTTGAGTCTCCTCACGTCCACTTTTTTTTTTCTTTTTTTCTTAAGACAAGGTGTCACTCTGTTACCCAGGCTGGAGTGCAGTGGTATGATCTCAGCTCACTGCAACCTCCACCTCCCAGACTCAAGCAATCCTTCCACGTTAGCCTCCCAAGTAGCTGGACCACAGATGTGTGCTACCATGCCCAGCTAAATTTCTGTATTTTTGATAGAGATGGGTTTTCACCATGTTGCCCAGGCTGCCTCAAACTCCCAACTCAGCCTCCCAAAGTGTTGGGATTACACACGTGAGCCCCCTTGTCCAGCCATCAAGCCCACTTATTAATGGAGGCACTAACATGGTTGGGCTTTGTGTCCCCACCCAAATTTCATCTTGAATTGTAACCACCATAATCTCCATAATCCCCACGTGTTGAGGGAGAGACCTGGTAGGAAGTGACTGGATCATGGAGGTGGTCCCTTATGCTGTTCTCATGATAGTGAGTGAGCTCTCACAAGATCTGATGGGTTTATAACTGTCTGACCGTTCCTCCTTCACACTCTTGCCCTCTCTTGCTTGCCACCATGTAAGACCTGCCTCTTCCCTTTCTGCCATGATTGTAAATTTCCTGAGGCCTCTCCAGCCATGCGGAACTGTGAGTTTGTTGCAGGAAGTCAGGAACCCCTGAACCGAGGGACTGGCTGAGGCCATGATAGAAGAACATAAATTGTGAAGATTTCATGGACATTTATTAGTTCCCCAAATGAATACTTTTATAATTTCTTATGGCTGTCTTTACTGCAATCTCTGAACATAAACTGTGAAGATTTCATGGACACTTATCACTTCCCCAATCAATACCCTTGTGATTTCCTATGCCTGTCTTTAATCTCTTAATCCTGTCATCTTCATAAGCTGAGGAGGATGTATGTCGCCTCAGGACCCTGTGATGATTGTGTTAACTGCACAAATTGTAGAGCATATGTGTTTGAACAAGATGAAATCTGGGCACCTTGAAAAAAGAACAGAATGACAGCAATGTTCAGGGAACAAGGGAGATAACTTTAAACTCTGACTGCCTGTGAGCCGGGCGGAACAGAGCCATATTTCTCTTCTTTCAAAAGCAAATAGGAGAACTATCCCTTAATTCTTTTTCTAAGCAAGGAACATCCCTGAGAAAGAGAATGCGTCCCTGAGGGGAGGCCTCTAAAATGGCCGCTTTGGGGACGGCTGTCTTTTACAATAGTAGACAAAGGGATGAAATAAGCCCTGGTCTCCCGTAGCACTCCCAGGCTTATTAGGACGAGGAAATTCCTGCCTAATAAAGTTTGGTCAGACCGGCTGTCTGCTCTCAAACCCTGTCTCCTGATAAACATGTTATCAATGACAATGCATGCCCAAAACTTCATTAACAATTTTAATTTTGCCCCGTCCTGTGGTCCTGTGATCTCGCCCTGCCTCCATTTGCTTTGTGATATTTTATTACTTTGTGAAGTATGTGATCTCTGTGACCTACACCCTATTCGTACACTCCTTCCCCTTTTGAAAATTGCTAATAAAAAACTTGCTAGTTTTACGGCTCAGGGAGCATCACAGAATCTGCCGACATGTGATGTCTCCCCCGGACACCCAGTTTTAAAATTTCTCTCTTTTGTACTCTTTGCCTTTATTTCTCAGACCAGTCAATACTTAGGGAAATAGAAAAGAACCCACGTTGAATCAATTAAACCTCTTTCCTTTATAAATTACCCAGTCTTGGGCAGTTCTTTATAGCAGTGTGAAAATGGACTAATACAGGCACTATACCACACTGTATTATAATGCCTGCTTCCTTGTCTGTTCCCCACCTCACTCCCAGGCTGTGAGTATCTCCAAGATCAGGTCAGGCCTGGGTCCTACTTATCTCTTTATCCTGCATCTTACACAGGACCTGGCTTACTGAAGGAAGAGTCTCAATGAGTGTTAATTGAACTAACCCAACCCATGAACAAAATGCCACGGGAGCACTTCATGCAGTGGGTGAAGAAAGAAGAAGCAAGTATCAGGGATAGTTTCACAGGGTAGGTGACATTAGAGCTGGATCTTGAAAGATGAGAAGTTGGCCTGGCACAGTGGTTCGTACCTGTAATCCCAACACTTTGGGAGGCCGAAGCAGATGGATCACTTGAGGTCATGAATTCAAGACTAGGCTGTCCAACATGGCAAAATCCTTTCTCTACTACAAATATAAAAATTAGCTGGGCATGGTGGCATGTGCCTGTAGTCCCAGCTACAGAGACTACAGCTTGGGACACTGAGGCACAAGAACTGCTTGAACTTAGGAGGCAGAGCTTGCAGTGAGCCAAGATCCCACCACTGCACTCCAGCCTGGGTGACAGAGTGAGACTCTGTCTCAAAAAAAAAAAAAAAAAAGTGACTAGGGCAAAGGTATATCATCTCATTTTCTTTTAAATAAAAGAAAAATAAGAAGTTGTAAAAGATAAATGGCAACAAGCTACAGGGGCATCTGATTAGAGTGTCCAGGGATTGCTTCAGAAAGGTAATGAAATGTCATCTTATGTTATTGTTACATAGTGAAAATTATTTTCTTTTTAGTAATAATTTAGTTATTTACTGATAATTATTTTCTTTTCTTTCTGATCTTGGCTCACTGCAACCTCTGCCTCCCAGATTCAAGCAATTCTCCTGCCTCAGCCTCCCAAGTAGCTGGGATTACAGGCGCCCGCTACCACGCCCGGCTAATTTTTGTATTTTTCATACAGACGGGGTTTCACCATGTTGGCTATGCTGGTCTTAAACTCCTGACCTCAGGTGATCCACCCGCCTCGGCTGGGATTACAAACGTGAGCCACCATGCCCAGCCTAGATAATAATTATTTTCACATGAATTTTGGCTTCCCCAAGACAAGTTTTTGTCTATTTTATTCAGGAACATATCCCTGGTGACTAGAATAGGGCCTACTACATAGTAAGCAACTCAAAAATATTTAATTATTTAGATGCTTATGGGGGATATATAGGAATTAAAAAACAATACAATGTAACAGAGCATAGTATAATACAATTCTGCTATTTGATAACTCTGTCATGGAGTAGGAGTTCCACCAGAGTAGCAACCAGGTCTATCTTGATCCCTTGTATCCATCAGTACAATATTGGTGCTCAATATATATTTGTGAAAAAAATTATTAATTAAAATGTAGACTCCTATTACATCCTAAAACTGTAAAAGCAGAGTGTCAGAAGGGATATATATTGATTTTTTTTAATGCCGGCTTGAAAACCGAGTTCAGATATACGCTATCTGGCTTTGGGTAGGTTCTTTAGTTTCCTCCTCACCTAACAGGGATGTTGTGGGACTCAGTGAGAGAGAGGATGGCTGGAAGTGCACATAGGATATTGCCTGGCAGACATTAGGCACTCAGTAAATGTGAGTTCTCCGTAACACGAAAACATTACTAACAGCTAAAATGACAGCTGCTTGAGAAAACAATCAGTAAGTGCCACAACCGGGCTAGAAAAGGATGAAGGACCGGCTCCTGCCCACTCCTTTGGAAACTCCACACCTGGGCCGGAGAAAGACTCAAACTCGGAAACTAAGTTTTCAGTCGCACCTGCCTCCGGCGTCGCTTCAGCCTCCGAGGGGTCTGCGGAGGCGAAGTCCCAGTCAGGAGGGATGCGCGCCTGCGAGCCTGCCGGGGATCTCGGAGCCGCTCCACGGTGGTGCCTGCCGCTACCTTTCCGACGCCTTAGTAACTGGGACGCGACGGCAGACAGTGTAGGCTGCAACTGACGGCCAGGACGTCTAACTACAAGTCCCAGCAAGCCCCGCGGCCACGTCCTCTGACTACCTCGCGCCAGCAAGCCCCCAAACTACGGATCCCGATTGACTCCGCGCGGCGCGTCACGCTGTCAGCTCCAGCCAATCGGCTTCAGACAAGTCGGAGGGGAGGGAGACGTAGAGGCGCACAACATGGCGGCGGCAGCTACACAGGGCGGGAGAAGCGGTGGTCTCGGAGGCAATAGTGGGGCTGGCGGTGGTTCCAACTGCGGGACAGGCAGTGGCCGTAGCGGCTTGTTGGATAAGGTGAGGAGCCGGTTTTTGGGAAAAGTTGAATCCTGGGGAGGCCTGGGAGGCGGCGAACCCACCTTCCCATCCCGGTCTCCCTTATTTTCTACGGCCTTTTGAGGGGAGCCCTTGTGTAACCACTATGACAACCCTACGCACGCTTGTAGCCTGCCCTCATCACACTTCAAACCTGGACCCTCTCCTCTTTAGGACTTCTTTGCTTCTCGTAAGTGTTCTGGTCCTGGCCGCCACAGCTTTTTCGGTAATTTGGTTCTTCCTATACTTAATTGTATCCATCGCTTTTTCCCTGGGGTGCTGGGTGCACTGTTGCCAGTGCCCATTTCACAGACACGGAAAACCGAAGCCCAAGGATTCAAGAATCGATATCCCCGAAACTCCCTACCACCATCAGCCTTGCGTGCTGCTACAGATTCCAATGTGCTTCTTGTCCTTTTGCTTACTTAAGTTTTTAGGCATTTAATCATGATAGGCGAATACTTAAAATATTTGAGTATTGACTCGTCTACTGGGCTGACAAGAAGCCTTTAAGATTTTTCTTTCTTTCTATTGTTTTTCCCCGCCCTCTCCTCTCTCCCCTCTACCTCCCTGTTTGCTACCAAGTGCACTGCTGCCCGCTCACGCTTGTCCCTTTCCTCCTCTGCTCATCCAATTTTTTTTTAACTGCAGTCCTAGCAACAAGGGCTTAAAAGAAAAGAAAAAAAGGAAAACTGTCCCTGGGTTGGCCCTTCTTGCTCTTTGCACAGCATCTTAGAAGAAACAGATGGATGGAGAACTTCGTCCTAGTGTTGATTTTGCCTCTAATTAGCTTTGTGACCGTGAAATATGCTTGCTCTCTCTATGTCTATTTGCTCATCTGCAAAGTGAGAGATTTAGCCTTAAAATGAGGGACTTAATCCTAAATTCCCTTCCATTTCTCTCATTGTAGGACCTTGGGCTGGTTTGATGAGAATTGTTAAGCATGGTGTCTTTAGTATAGTAAACAGGATTTTTGAATTTAATTGAAAACAGCTTTCAGACTTCCCTGTGCATAACACATGGTAGGTGCTTAAGAAATGAAAACTTGATTATGTTGAGGGGTTCAGATCCAGGTCTTTTTACTTGTCTTTTTGAGTGTCATTGGTTTTGAAAGACATGGTTCTCACACACTTCTCTTGTGAGGGGTCTCACTTCATTGCCCAGAATGGATCTTAGGTCACTGCAGCCTTGAACTCCGAGGCTCAGGTGATCTTCCCACCCCAGCCTCCGGAGTAGCTGGGGCTGCAAATGTGCACCACCACGTCTGGCTAATTTTTTTGCTTTTAACTTTTCTGTAGAGTCAGGGTCTTACTGTGTTGCCCTGGCTGGTGTCAAATTCCTGGGCCTCAAGTGATCCTCCCACCTCGGCTCCCCAAAGTGCTGGGATTACAGGCATGAGTCACCGTGCACCTGGCCTCACACTCAAACCTTAAGATACAGAAACATATTCTGGAGGTTGGGATGGTAAATTGCTTCAAGACATGAGAGTATGGGGAATTGATGGTCATTTGTGTACACAAATCCTTCCCTCTTCCTGGGTAAGCGCCTAACAACCTGTGCTTACCTGACACCCTAACTGCTCTTGCTCTTCCTTGCAGTGGGATTATCATCAGCAAAGTATGGGCATTCTGCTAAGGCAGTATGGAATACTATTATTATGGAATAGTGTATATGGCACCATTGTGTTATTGAAAGAACCTGGATTTGGGGATCATAAGATTTCAGCTTTGAAGTATTTCTGCTACTTGCAAACAGTATGAAGACTGGCAAATCAATTAACGTTTCTTCATTTGGAATTTTAGAATCTCTGGCACCTGTATCACGGGGTTTTGGGAAGAACCAAGTAAGACAGTACACGTTAATGATCTCCATTACCTGTAGTGTTTGGTACAATGTGTGATGGTGGAGGAGTAAATCAAGAATCCTAATATCAGAGAGCACTCAGAATTGCTGAATATAGAAGATGGGGTAATTGAATCTATTTAAGGAAGTATATGGTATATTCGCGCAAGTGTATACTTAGAGAAGTTCAAATGAGAGAGAGAGAGTGATCCCTGCAAACTTATTGATAAGAGTAAGAGCCTCGGCCAGGCGCGGTGGCTCACACCTGTAATCCCAGCTCTTTGGGAGGCCAAGGCAGGCAGGTCACCTGAGGTCGGAACTTCAAGACCAGCCAGACCAACATGGAGAAACCCTGTCTCTACTAAAAATTAGCCGAGCGTGGTGGCGCATGCCTGTAATCCCAGCTACTCGGGAGGCTGAGGCAGGAGAATTGCTGGAACTTGGGAGGTGGAGGTTGCAGTGAGCCAAGATCATGCCATTGCACTCCAGCCTGGGCAACGAGAGGGAAATCCACCTTGGGGAAAAAAAAAAAAAAAGAAGAGTAAGAGCCTCAAGGAAAGGCCTCATTCCTGAGAGTGGAACTGGCACCTTATTTGGGGGGAGAAAGGAAAGACATGCCAGGTAAAAAAAGTCTCCTTGAGTGAAGGTACACAGATATGATGGTGTTTAATGTTTCTCAGTTATTGAGTTGACTAGAAGGCTCTCTAAAGGAACTGTAGGGACAAGTAGATAGAATCCGATTAGGGAGGCCATGGATTGCTTGAAGTAGGAGAAGAAAGCTGTTGAAGGGTTTTGAGACTGTGTAAAGGGGTTTTTAGGAAAACTAGTCAGATGGTTTGGAGAGAGAGAAATTAGAAGACTTCTTAATAAGGCCATATACACAGTAGTGTATAATATATAATAAAAAGAGACATTTGAGTTTTAGTGCAGCATGTTATTAGGTTGGTGCAAAAGTAATTGCTGTTTTTGCCATTGAAAGTAATGGCAAAAACCACAATAACTTTTGCACCTACCTAATAAAAGCCACATGACCTTGGATAAGTTGTGTGATATTGCTGAATTGAAATTTCCTTATGTAAATATTGTGGGCATTCATACATGTTATAGTAAGGATCACATTGTATAGTGCTGGCAAATGTTCTTTGGGTTTTTTTGTTTGGTTTCCTCTGCCCTTTTTATTTTTATTATTTGTTTTGGTAGAGACAAGGTCTCACTGTGTTGCCTAGACTAATCTTGAACCCCTGGCCTCAAGTGATCTGCCTACCTCAGCCTCCCAAAAGTACTGAAGTTACAGGCATGAGCCACCGCACCCAGCTCTGTTCCCTGTCCTTTGGAATCTACTAGAAGTAAATGTTCTTTGTGCAGGGCTGTCTGTGGTAAAAATAGAATGACAAGGTGATGAGAACCCCAACATGAGTAGCAGAAATAGATAAAAGGTCTCACAAAAGAGTGCTTGGAAGATTTATCCAATAAGTGAGGGACGGAAGAGACAAAATAGTCAAGAGCTGCTTGAGTGCTTTTTCTTGGAAAACTTGATTTTCAGCCTTACATTGAACTGTTCCCTCTCTGAATTCCTCTAGCACTTACACTGCACATGGGAATTAAACTGTCACTTAATATGACATACTATCTTGTATTATTCCACCAATTTGTATTTGCCTGTTTTCCTGTGAGTGCTTCTCTCTAGTGATCAACACAGGATAAGTACTTTTAGCATTGAATTTCGCACAGAAACAACTTGAGATCTGTCACCTCAGTCTTCAGAATCAGCTTTAGAGGATGGTGCCTCTAATTGTTTGAAGACTGAGGGTACTGTGGGAGAGAACTTGGGGGAAAAAAATGTTATTCTCTGGAGCAGGATCTGAACTAATAGACTTTTGCTCTGTGGGAATGAGTCCATTACCTTTAATATAATTTCTTTTTCTTTTTTTTTTTTTTTTTTTAAAGACAGAGTCTCAATTTGTCGCAGTCTCTACTCACTGCAACCCCCGCCTCCCAGGTTCAAGCAATTCTCCTGCCTCAGTCTCCCGAGTAGCTGGGATTACAGGCATGCGCCTCCATGCCCAGCTAATTTTTGTATATTCAGTAGAGACAGGGTTTCACTGTGTTGGCCAGGCTGGTCTCGAACTCCTGACCTCAGGTGATCCAATGGCCTTGACCTCCCAAAGTATGGGGTTTACAAGCGTGCACCACCACACCTAGCCTACTATAATTTATTTAATTTGATGTGTCTTGATTTCGGCGGGGAGGGTTTTTATTTTATTTCTGCAGCTGTAGTTTTACTTGCCATAAAGAAGTGCAATAAAGAGATGCAAATATGTTCCTAGTTTTCCGTAAGCAGATGTGAATTTCTACTCTTATGAAACTGACTTTAAGAACACAGCAGTTCTTGTTTCCTGATCTTAAAAATAAGTATGCAAATATAATCCTTCCGCCTCCATCACAGAATAACTTGACTTAGATCATTGCAGTGTGTTATTTTGCCCCAAATACATCAAAGCATTTTCTTCTGCCTGGCAGTTATAAAGAAAAGCTGCTTGCTTAATTTGTTTTGGCTATTAAAGTTGATATGTGGTGTTAAACCATGCTTTCCAGAAGGTATTGTCTGGACCCTTTTAGCCTTATACCTGGATTTCTGTCTCCTGGCTAGCCTGTCAGCCTGATCTTAAAGAACAGCTTTAATCTGTTTACATCAGACTCCTTTGAGAATTAGTTAAAATTAACAGATTTTTGGACCTTTTCTTAGGCCTGAATATCTGCGTTTCTCTTCACATGTCTCTATTACCTCTGCATTTTAACAGTTACCTCCAGGTTGAGAACTACTGGCTTAAATGATTTTTTAAAGTCTCTTCTGGTTCTGACATTTTAAGGTTTTTGTTTTGTTTTGTTTTTAAAAGCTATTCTGCTTAATAGTGGTTTCTTTAAAATGTTTTTAATGAAGAGACCCTGAGACTCATCTGATGCTTCAGCCTCATTTTGTAGACATGGACACAAGCAAAGCAACTTGCCCAAGACCACACAGTGAATTAGTAACGCTTACAGAACCTGGCTTCCCCAGTACTTAATCCAGTGCTCTTTCTTTACTCAGCACATTGCTTCCCATACCACAGTGTGCCTTGTGCTAACTAATGTGCTAGCTAACATAGTAGTGGGATGAACATCTCTTGTGAGGTGAAAGACCTAGGCTGTAGCCTTGGCTTTGTCACCTACCAACCACATGTCCTTAGGTGTCTCCTCTTTTACTCTACTGGAAGATACCTTAGCTTGCCAGACTTCCAGATGATATGCTTGTGCCCTGTTACCTAGCTCTGACAAGGAAGATGAACGGTTTTATGACATTACTATAATTGTATGTGTTTGTTTAATGAAACAAGGTGCTGGCCTTTTAATACTCTTTTGCAAACTGATCCTATTAGGATCTCAAAACTCATTATTTTTTATTTCCTCAAAATAAAAAGTATGTGTGTGTCAAAGGCCACTATCAAGAAAATGAAAAAAGAAATCCACAGAATGAGAGAAAACATTTTCAAATCATATATCTGGTAAGGGTCTAGCATCTAGACTATATAAAGAATTTTACAACTCAGTAATAAAAAGACAGCGACCTAGTTTTTAAAAGGGCAAAAGATGTAAATAGATAATTCTCCATAGAGGATATACAAATAGCCCATAGCACATGGAAAGATACGCAACATCATCAGTCATTAGAGAAATGCAAAGTAAAACCACAATGAGAAACCACTTCACTTCCACTAAGATTGCTATAATAAAGGGAAAAAAAAGGAAAATAACCTGTTTTGGTGTAAATACGGAGAAATCAGAATCTTCATATATCGCTAACAGATGTAAAATGTGGTGGCACTCTTGGAAACAGTTTGACAGTTCCTCAGAAAATTCAACGTAAAGTTAACCATATGACCCAGCAATTCCACTCCTAGGTATATACCCAAGAGAATTGAAAACGTGTGTCCACGGGAAATCTTGGCACACAAATGTTCATAACACAGTTATCATAATGGCCTAAAGGTAGAAACAGTCTGTCAGCTGATAAATGGATAAACACAATGTGATATATCTATACAATGGAATATAATTTGACTGTTAGAATAAAGTATTGATACATACTACAATATGGATGAATCTTGAAAATGTGCTAAGTGAAAGAAGCCAATCACAAAAGGCCATATATAGTATGACTGCATTTGTTTGAAATGTCCAGAATAGGCAAATCCATAGAGACAGAAAGTAGATTGTTGGCTGCCAGGGGATAGGGCACAGGAATAAGATGTGACTGCTAATGGGTATGGAGTTTCTTTTTGAGGGTATGCATATATTCTAGAATTACATAGTGGTGATGGTTGTATAACCTTGTGAGTATACTAAGAACCCCTGAATTGGCATATTTTTAAATAGTGAATTTTATAGTGTGTGAATTGTATCACAATTTTAGAAACTTATTTTTGTCTTTCATGGAGTAACCCTTAAAGTTTCAGATTATTTGTTTTTTTAAACTATGTATCATGTAACACAGTGGTATCACAGACACTGATTACTTTTGTACTATTACTTTAATTACTAATTAAAATACTATATATACATATTATATATGTATATATAGTATATATACATACATATATTTAGTGAGTCTTTTAATTAGTAATTAAAGTAAGTGTGTGTATATATATACTATATATATTATATACTATATATATATAATCTGCCTGCCAAGGTACCTTTTTCAGCTGTTGCCAGCACCATTTCCCTGCTCTGATCTCTTATCTTACCAAATTTCAATAGTTTTTTAATATTACTTAGCCTTTCAGTAGCATTTGACTTATTGATCACTTCTTTCTTGAGATATTTTCTTTACTTGGCTTCTAGGACACCGTTTGCCCCCAATTTTCCTCCTCCGTCAACTAGTCTCTGTTGTCTTCATTATTCTTTGGTCTTCTTCCTGACCTGTGTAAATATTGCCCGTCCCTGAGCTTATTACCCCTGGCCCTCTCCTCTGTCTAGCCTCATCCCAAGGTGATACCCAATGTCGTGGCTTAAATAACATGTAGAAGTTGCTGACTTCTACATTTATATTCTCAACCTGGACCTTTCCTATAAGCCCCAGACTTTATGTCCAACTGCCTGCTTGTCATCTCCACTTAAATGTCTAAAACGTGTATCAGGCATCAATAGCCAGAGCCAGTCTCCTGATTTCTGCTTACCCCTCAAAATGCTTCTCTCTCAGTCTTCCTCATTTCAGTTAGACACCTCCATTCATCTTATTTATTCAAACAAAAACCTGAGAGTTACCCTTGATCTTCTCTTTGCCTTGTACTCCACAGCCATCCCATCATTGTATTTTCCTGGCTGTACATCCAGAATCTGACCACTCCTACCTAGACAGCTGTAGTAGCCATTTCAACTGGTCTTCCAGCTTCTGTGCTTGGCTCCCTTACATTTTATTCTCCACACAGCAGCTAGACTGATGTTTTAAAACATGGATCACTCACTCTCTTGCTGAAATATCTCCAGTAACTTCCCATCTCAATTAACTAAAATCCAAACCCCTAATTGTGGCCTATTTTGTAGCCCCTACATTGTGGGCGGCAAGCCACCCAGGTGCTGAGGCAAGAGACTGAGGGCACGAGCTGTTCCAGTATAATAAAATAAATAAAATAAGAATAGTTATACTAGATATAAATAATATATATGATTATATATGAATATCATTAATCATTAGTTTGTAGCAATTACTCTTTACTCCAATATTATAATAATCCTCGCTCTACAATCATAACCTAGGAAAAACTAGGCGGTACAAGGATAGGAGCTGAAGGGACACGGTGAGAAGGAACCAGAAGACAGGAGTGCAAGCCTTCTGTTATGCCCGGAAGGACCACCAGAGGGCTCCTTGGTCTAGCGGTAACGCCAGTGTCTGGGAAGACGCCTGTTGCCAAGCAGACCATGGTCTAGCGGTAGCATCAGTGTCAAGGAAAAACACCCGCTACTTAGCAGACCAGGAAAGGGAATCTGCCTTTTCCCGGAGGAGTTTAGAGAAGACTGTACTCCTCCACCTCTTGCAGTTATCCGGAGGCCTAACCATCTCCCTGTGATGCTGTGCTTCAGTGGTCACGCTCCTAATCCATCTTCATGTTCCATCCTGTACACCCGGTTCTGCCTTTTAGATAGTAGTAACAAATTAGTGAAAGTACTAAAAGTCCCTGATATGCAGAAATAATGGCGTAAGCTGTCTCTCTTATTCTCCTCTCTTTCTCTGCCTCGGCTGCCAGCCGGGGAAGGGCCCCCTGTCTAGTGGACACATGAGTCATGTGACCTTGTCAATTATTAGAGATGGCTCACATTCCTTACCCTGCCCCTTTGTCTTGTATCCAATAAATACCAGCACAGCCTGGCATTTGGGGCCACTACTGGTCTCCGCATCTTGGTGGTAGTGGTCCCCTGGGCCCAAGTGTCTTTTCTTTTATCTCTTTGTCTTGTTTCTTTATTCCTACAGTCTCTCGTCTCCGCATACAGGGAGAAAAACCCACTGACCCTGTGGGACTGGACCCTACACTACATGTTCTTGATCCTGCCTGTTTCTGTCATCCTCATCTGTCAGTTTCTACTTGAGTCACTGACTCTGGAAACCCTGGCTTTTCTGCTGTTCCTCAAACACGTTAAGCTTGGGGGATTTTGGTGTTCTGTTTTCACTAGGACACTTCAGATTTTCTCATGGGTTACTCGTTTATTCAGCTCTGCTGAGATGTTAACTATTTTCCCTCACTATTTAATAACTTTTTAATAGTCTTTTTAAAAACTCTATTGCATTTTTCTGTGTAATCTTTTTTACAACCTGGAATTATATGCATATTTGTTTACTTATTCTTTATCTTCCATACAAGAAGAAGCTCTACAAGTGCAGAATTTGTCTTGTTTATGACTATATCCCTAGTGGCTAGAACAGTGCTTGGCACATAGCAAGCAGCCATTCAATATTAATTTAAAGAAAATAAAGAAGTGTAATTGCCAAAAAGATTGTGTTTAAAAATATTATTTTTTTTCTTTTAAAAGATTGTCCAACACTGGAATGAATTGCTATTGAGAGACTTGGCAGTTTCCTTAAAAAGAAAAAGAAACCTGGAAGAGTCATATAACAGTTAATATTTTTCTAGGCAGTAGGAGATGGATATCAGATGAAACAGCTGTGTGGTCCTATGCCTGAATTTGCACTCAGCTGCATTTTTCAGAACTGATTGCATGTAATTCTTAAATGGAGTATGTGATCTGTTACCTTTCTAGAATAAGGACTCATCACACATCCGTATCAATGTAGTACATTCCTAGCCAGTCTTCGTGCCTTAATTCAGGTCTTCCTTGGCAATATCCCTCTCTCTTCCAACCCTCCCCAGTCAGCTTTGCTGCAGATTGATATCCCTGAGGTAATAGGTAACATTTTATCCAGAATCTTTTTTGCAGATCCTCGAACCTGTAGTGTGCCGTTGCCCTTCTATGTCTACTTCTTACCATTTAGCACTTAGCATAGTTTA
Organism: Macaca nemestrina; assembly: GCF_043159975.1. NCBI lineage: Eukaryota > Metazoa > Chordata > Mammalia > Primates > Cercopithecidae > Macaca > Macaca nemestrina. The sequence goes on from NC_092136.1 coordinate 74,133,182, forward strand.
TAATTCATTGTTAAGTATAGGATTTTCCTTAACACAATTGTAAAGACCATTTTTTTGTGTGTATCTAATTTCTTGTCTACCCATTGCAAAGGTAAGAAATTTATATTGGTTGATTATGCCAACAATTCAGTCAGAGTTTAGAAGATGTTAGTTGCTAGTATTGAAAGGATTGTTGACTACATTTCAGTTTGCTGGTAGAAAAAATACTTCATTGTTGGAGCATTGCTGATTAATATGCTGAATCAAGTTGTTTTAACTTTAAGCTCTTTTCAGCCTTAGATCTCACACTTTCTGGGTTCAGTGGTAGGATTTTAAGTCATGGATCCAGTGACCTGGCCCTCAAAGAGCTGCAGTCATGTAGGCTTCTCTGTCATGGGCTGAGTTGATGTAGAAGCAGCCCTGTCACAGCTAAATGCAGTTTGTGGTGGAGTAGAGAAGGCAGTATAAAACCTAAGAATCAGTTTCTCTGGGGTTGTCACTAATGTGCATGCTCATAATTTAATTAACACATGGTAATTTCCTAACTTCTAACTCCAGTGATGAATGCAGTCAGTAATAAGCACTGTTAAGCTAGTAATTTTCTTTGCAGTGTATCTTGACCATTTTTATAAAAAATAGATTGAAATTGAAGATTCAGTGTGTTGCTAAGAGCATAATCTCTTTGAGATACCATGTTTTTGCTGAATTGGGATTTAAATTAGATGACAGTGCACATTCTTAAGATAGACATCATTTTCTCCCCAAACTGAACATTTTCTTTTCTTGCTAAATATGTGTGTGGGGGGATATGGTCACATATGTATTTCCAACTGAAATTGTAATTTCAGCTTCTGAGTTTGCCATCAGTTTTTATTATCTCCTTATTTTAGTTTAGAACTCCACATATATCCTCTTTCCTCCTTCTCGGAAAATGACATAATGGCTCCAACAAGTCATGCAAGCCCTAATTCTAGTAGGTGGTCATCTCTGTCTCTTCTCTTTCATGTTCCTTATAACTAGTCTGTTACTAAGTCCTGCCAATTCTACCTCAGAAATACTCCCTTTCATTCTCCCTACTGCTGCTCTATTGAGCATTGAGGCTCTGCACTTACATCAGGCTCCATCTACATCTCTATGTCCAGTGTTACTCCTCTCCAGATCATCTGCCAGGTTGCCACTAAAATGACTTAAAAAAAAAAAAAAACGTAAATTTGATTGTTATTCCCCTGCTTAAAATACTCTCCATTGCCCGCTTCAGAATAAAATTCAAGTTTTTTAGCCTAATAACTAGGAAATGGTTTCTCTATATAATAACTATATTATATAATAATATATCTATATTATATATTAACTATATTATATAGAGAAACCATTTCTATATAATAACTAGGAAATGGTTTCTCTCAGATGCCTCATCTCCTGCTACTTTCCCCCTTTGCAGCTTCTGTCTACTTTCTAAACTGGGATAAAGGAGAGAAAAAGTTTGTTTTTCTTAAAGCCATGCTCAATTCTGTCTAAATCAGAACAGGGTCACCATTGACACCACTCTCACCCCTGGTAATTCTTCATCTCTCCAGTATGAATTGAGGAATCCTTTGAGTCTTATTATCAAGCCAGGGAACTTTGTGAAGCAATCCACTCAGGTCTTTTATATCACTGCATAACTTCTGTTTTCACTATTATTAAAATAAGAAAATTGAAGGTGTTCATGTTGTCATACTCAAAACAATTTTGTTTTGTTGGACATATCCTAATGGCCAAGGATTTTGTCCTTTCGTTTTGTGAGATGGAGTCTCACTCCGTTGTCCAGGTTGGAGTGCAGTGGCACAATCACGGCCCACTGCAGCCTACACCTCCTGGGCTCAAGCCATCCTCCTGCCTCAGTCTCCCAAGTACCTGGGACTATAGGTGGGCACCACCATGCCTGGCTAATTTTTTTAATTAAATTTTTTTTTTTTAGATATAGGGTCTTGCTATGTTGCCCAGGCTGATCTCAGACTCCTGAACTCAAGCAATCCTTCCTCCTTGGCCTCCCAAAGTGCTGAAGTTATAAACGTGAGCCACTGTGCCTGGCTTATTTTGTCTCTTTTTTTGATCCCACCCTATCCCTTTAAGCCTGGTGACGCATGGGGAACAGAAGGCTGTATTCCCTCACATGAGTTAATTTGGAAAATGCCTTCCTGCATTGCCTGCATATCCTTCAGACCTGAGTTGTGTTTAATATCCTTCCTAATCACTTACGGAGTTCCTGATGCCATACCTTCAGTGAAATGTCTTCGTAGAATTTTTTGTTATTCAAATGTGCAGTGGAGAAACGTAACTGAAATGATTCTTCATAGTGTTCTATTAAAGCTATCAAATGCCTGTTTTCTTTTAACTAGTTAGCCAGCCAGTTCTGGCATCAGGTATATTAGTTTGATAAAAGTTGTCTTTATCTTGGCCGGGTGTGGTGGCACTTTGGGAGGCTGGGGTACGTGGATCACTTGAGGCCAGGAGTTCGAGTCTAGGGCCAACATGGTGAAACCCCATCTCTATTAAAAAATACAAAAAATTAGCCTGGTGTGATGACACATGCCTGTAATCCCAGCTACTCGGGAAGCTGAGGCATGAGAATTGCTTGAACTCAGGAGGTGGAGGTTGCAGTGAACTGAGATCATGCCACTACACTCAGCCTGGGCGACAGAGCAAGACTCTGTCTCAAAAAAAAAAAAAAAAAAAGTTGTCTTTATCTCTTCAGTGGGTAGTGTAGGGGAGTAATTTCTTTAAAATAGTACTTTTTGATCTCTGTTTTCAGCCAAATTGCAGTTGGTTTTACATTGAGTGGGGAGATTCAACATTTTTGATACCCTGTGAGTTTTGTGGTCCTATTCAGATTAACTTTTTTTTTTTTTTTTTTTTTTTTTTTTTTAGGTTTTAAAAATGTTATGAACTAGAGCTTGTTAGGAATCAAGATACATTGTATAGCTGTCACTTCAGGGACCTTTTTGGTTCCTGTTCTTTTGTGTTTTTGATGGCTAATAATTCCTTTCCTTTCTCTTCATGGGAAAGCAGTGTAGAATAGTGAGAGAGCATGAGTATTGAGTCCTGGCTTTACAACTTTCTGTCTTTCATCTTTGGCGAATTTTTTAAACCCTTAGTGTTATCTGTGAAAGGAAGATTTTAACTGTTCTTACCTTGTAGAGTTATTGTGGAAATTAAGTGAGGTAGTGTATATAAAATACTTTGCACATACATAGCACATGTTAGGCATTCAGGAAATGGTAGCTATGATTATACCTTCTGTCTGCCCTCCATCCCTTAAAAAAAATTCTGTGAATAAGAACCAAGTGAGATCATTTTGAGCATGTCTACATTTGCTAAATTTAGACTGGAGAGTAACATTTTAGAGATCTTTTTCTTCCCTTTTTTTCTTTGTGAGTATTTAGACATTAAAAAAAAAAAAAAAAAAAAAAGCTATTGAGAGTATATTGTGTTCCAGGCTCTGAGAATACAAAAGTGTGTAGTCCCTGTTACCCAGTGAGGGAGATAATACATACAGTCAGGTAATCATGATGCAGTGTATTATATAGTTTTATATCATTAATAGCAACAGCAATAGCTAATTTTTATTAAGTACTTACTAGGTACTGTGCACTGTGCTATGCTTTATAATTACACTATTTACTTCTCATACCAACCTGTGAAATAGATACTTTCACCGTCTTTATTTTACAATTGAGCAAACTAATAAGGCTTTAGAACGGTTAAATTATTTGTCCAGTGCCTTCCAGTATTAAGTGGAAAAGTGAAGATTAAAATAAAGTAGCCTGACTCCATTCTCCCTTGGATAATAAGGATTCACTTATTGGGTAAGGAAAAAAAGCATTTGTCTGCATACGTTTGTATTTAGTCTAAATCCAGTCAGTTTGTTTTTTGTTTTTTGTTTGTTGGTTGGTTTGTTTTTTGAGATGGAGTCTTCCTCTGTTCACCCAGGCTGGAGTGTAGTGGCGCCATCTCAGCTCACTGCAACCTCCGCCTCCCGGATTCAAGCAATTCTCTTTCCTCAGCCTCCCAAGTAGCTGGGATTACTTAGCCTGGCTAAGTTTTGTACTTTTAATAGAGACGAGGTTTCACAATGTTGGCCAGACTGATCTCGAACTCCTGACCTCAAACGACCCATCTGCCTCAGCCTCCCAAAGTGCTGGGATTATAGGAGTGAGCCACTGCGCCTGGCCAAAACCAGTTAGCTTGTGATTTGAAGTACAGTACACCTTTAAGTATAAGGCCACAATCTGCTTTGGGATTGAGTTCAGGGATTAAGGCAAGTAAAAATAAATTTATATCACTGAAGAAGAGACAGTTTTATAATGAGACATGTATTTGTAATTTAGCCCTAAAGAATTTTGTTGGCCTGTCATTTACTAGTTGTATGGCACTTAACCTCTTTGAAGTCTCGTTTTCTAATCTGAAGAACATTGGTGTCTGGATTGAGGGTCTGCTTAGTGCTGCAATAAAAAGATGAGTGGCAATAGCAGTTTTACAGTGGGTGAAAATTGACCTGTGTAAGGGATATCATTTTGAAATTTTGGATACTGCCAACATAAAGAACTTTAATTTTTTCTAGATTTCCAGGAGGAAAGGTGTTCAACATAAATCACATCATTTATACAAACAGTTGAGGCACAGTGAGCCATTCTTATCACTGAGGGAATGTATTTATATCAGTGTAGGGAACTGTTTTATCAGCCACTTGTCAGATGCCAGCCAGGGGCCAACCTTGCAAACAAGCCTTGCCGAAGATGGCAGTCTTGGGCCCAGGTTCACTTATTTCTGCACACTGCCCTTCTTTGTAATTTATCCTGTGAGGTCCTACATAAAATAAACTAATTTTTGCTTTATCTATTACAAAAGGAAAGCAATTTGCACTTAGTGTTGAGGAAGACAAAAATGAGGCAAAAAAAAAAAAAGATAGCTTCTAAAATACCCGAATTAGTAGTAGAGAGAACGTGAGGAGCAGCATACATTTTAGTTGATGAGCAGTTTTTGAGCATGATGAGAAATAATAATCAGAAAAATCAGCCCCTAATAGCAACTCCCCTTTTTCTAGATGGTTCTCTGTACTGTACCAGGGACACTATTAGGTTCAAAATGGCCTATGTTGCCATAAAGTCAAATTATAACCTTTCTTGTGATTTCATGTAATTCACTGGAAATGTTTCTGTTCCACTTACTGAAGATTGCTTCTAGGTACCAGGCAGTGAAGTTATAGCTGAGGCTATTTCAATACATTGTAATGGCTGCTTCTGCATTTTATTCCCCCAAATTTTTAAGACATTATTTTCTGACTTATAAAGGCAAGTTTCTTTTCTGTGATGCAATGCAGGCAGTGAAGTGTGGCTAGGTGTCTGAGAATATGATTTCCCTGTTTTTGAATGACCCATAATTTTTAAATGACTTTATTCTGACTTTATTTCACAAATAATTCAAATGCTATGGTGGGTTTGGCTCTACAAGTTGGTTCTTTTGCATGTCTTCAAAGAGGGATTTACTTGACAGTGTAAATGAGCTATCTAGCTAGAAAGCCTGCTAATTTCTTTTTGGTTCAGTTTGCATCTTTAAAATTAGGTGTCATGTTTGATTTGTAGGCTGGCAGTCAATATTGCAGTATGCTGCCATGAGTAGTTTTCTCGAAGAAAAACACTTGCTTTTACAAGGCACCAAGGGAAAAAAATACTTGATTGACTTTTAATCACTTTAAGTATGGCTATTTTTAGCTCATGTTATTTTTCCCAACAAACTTCACAGAACGGGTTTTCTTTTTTTTTTTTGAGACGGAGTCTCGCTCTGTCGCCCAGGCTGGAGTGCAGTGGCCGGATCTCAGCTCACTGCAAGCTCCGCCTCCCGGGTTTACGCCATTCTCCGTCTCAGCCTCCCGAGTAGCTGGGACTACAGACGCCCACCACCTCGCCCGGCTAGTTTTTTGTATTTTTTAGTAGAGACGGGGTTTCACCGTGTTAGCCAGGATGGTCTCGATCTCCTGACCTCGTGATCCGCCCGTCTCGGCCTCCCAAAGTGCTGGGATTACAGGCTTGAGCCACCGCGCCCGGCCTTCTCTTTTGTATAATAATATATAGAATCACAGTTAAAAAATCAAAGTTGATGAATTATATTTCTGTAGTTGTTTAAAATCTTTACAATTATTTTTATCCTACTTCTTATTTTATTTTTTATTGTTTATTTATTTATTTATTTTTTCCAGAGACAAGTTCTCACTATATTGCCCAGGCTGGACTGGAACTCCTGGGCTCAAGCTGTTCTCCCACCTCAGCCTCCCAAGTATCTGGGACGGCAGGTACTGACCACTGCCATCTCTTTATTTCTTATAGGCATTATCTTTGTACTTGTGCTCAATCCAAAAGATAAATATGACATTCTCTGTCTTTCCATAAAATAATCCATTCTAAATCCAAATGAATTTTGGATTGCTTGCTGGTTTGTGATTTTTATGGAATATAATATTTGTTCACTTGATCTAAAAAATTAAGAGTTGGCCATTAATGTTCTACAAAAAAAACCAGGTTTATCAGATTATTTGTAGCACCCTGTTCCTCTTAAGCTACATTTACTTAAATACTTGAATTTGAGAAAATTTTTTACTATGTAATACATTCACATGGTTAAAAAATTTTAAAGGCACACGTAAGTAGTCTTACTCCTCCCCATATTTCTCTACCCTGATAAGATATCTGGATGTACCGTAGTTTGTTTAACCAATCCCCTTGTAAATGAGCATTCGAGTTACTTCCAGCTTTTCACTATTACAGACAATGCTGCAGTGAGTAGCCTTGTATATCATTTCACATGTATTCAGTTATAGAAACATTCCCAGAAGTGGGAAGCTGAATTCAGGGTGCTAAATTGGCATTCGTAGGTGCTGTAACATTTTGAACTTCTACATGAGCAGTGAGTGAGAGAATTATTTGCCTTTGAATAGTAGTGTTTGAGAAACTTTCTAAACCTCTATAGATAAAGGAAATAGAAGCAGAGTTTGTCCACTCAACTCATGATGGGACTGAGTCTGGGACTTGGTTTGTAATTTAAAATTTAGTGTTGTTTCCAACAGGCTGTACTGGAATTGCTGTCTTAAAGTTAAGACATGCTGGTAAAATAATAAAAGTTGTTAGCTGACAAAGTGATATTAAAGGAGATCCTCCCCATTTTGTTAGTGTCTGTAAATTCATGTATCTGTATTTTGTGAGTTTTGTGGTCAGAGAAGGAAAGCATGAATAAATAGAGTAATTTTCTATACTCACATTTGGGTAAAATGAAGGTGGGATATGTAAGTTTACACTTACAGTCTCTGCAGCCCATATACGTGTTCTGGTTCTGGGGTTTTTATATTCTCTGCATGGAGACTGGCAATGTCAACATCACATGAGTACCACCTGACTCTGGTTACCTCATCTATTTTAATTGTTTGGTCTTTTTTGTTTGCTTGTTTTTTTAACTGCTTCTTGCAGGGCTACCCCATAGGAGTGTGCCCAGAATAGCCTGTTTTGTCTTTTAGTTCTGCAACATCAGAAGACAAAGAGTAAATATTATGTGTGCATGAGAGATGCTCTTAAAAAGTGGTTCATTTTACCTTCAGTAAGAGGCCTAGTTTCTTGATGCACAACTTTTCTGTTTGTTTTACAGTGGAAGATAGATGATAAGCCTGTAAAAATTGACAAGTGGGATGGATCAGCTGTGAAAAACTCTTTGGATGATTCTGCCAAAAAGGTACTTTCTTGAGGAGGGGTTGGTTAGTATCTATACAGCTGATGGCCATCTCTCCTGGAAAATCTTTTCCTTTTGTAACTTGGAGTGACCTTAGTTTTCAGTGTTAGAAATTGAGTCAGAAAGCAGTTTCTAAAATTTCTCACAGAAAAAGTCAGAAGAACATTTTAGCTGTGGGAAAAGTTGAGGAGTTTAAAGTTTTTATATGACGGATTGATGAACTTTTTCTCTTGGTTCTTTATAGAAGACTTGAGTCTTATTTGTTTGGTGTGGTAAAATCCCAACTGGAGGGAACTTCTTGGTAATTCATAGATTCTTTTATCATGGAAATCAAGAATAAAAGCAGATACTGGGAAGGAAGTATTCCTATTAGCTTGATTCCTTCTTTTTCTCACCAGGTACTTCTGGAAAAATACAAATACGTGGAGAATTTTGGTCTAATTGATGGTCGCCTCACCATCTGTACAATCTCCTGTTTCTTTGCCATAGTGGCTTTGATTTGGGATTATATGCACCCCTTTCCAGAGTCGAAACCCGTTTTGGCTTTGTGCGTCATATCATATCCTTTATGCCCAGGTTTGTTTTCTAGTGACCATTTTAAAAAATCTGCTGATGCTTCTCCCTACAAAAAACAAAACAGACTTTCATGTTAGGGCTTGCTAATGTTAGAATTTAATATTATGAGCTGTGATGTTTATCTAGTAAACATCTATCATTTTATATAGTAACTGTCATTGATATTTTATGTTTAGTATGGTTATTTTATCGTAATTCATTTTTGTTATTAATGTAGAGGTTATTATCCTAATATGAGCACTTAATAGCAAAACACATAGTAATCGTGAACCCAGCTCTTCTCATTTCTAGCCCAGAACTTTTCCCATTAGACGTGGCTGCTTCAAATTAGGAAAGGAACTGATTTTGGAGACTCAGATCTGTATCAGGTTTACTTGAAGCTGAGGAGCTGAACTGGAAATTAGCATGAGACACAAGTGTGACTTGTATTATAGTGGAATTAAGAACTTATTCTGGAGCTAGAGAATGTGGGTTTGAAATCCAAGGTATTTGTGATCTTGTGCTAATGAAAATTTACTTATTTTTGAAATGATTTGAATACCACTCATTTATAAATATGGGTAGCATTCAGAATTATCATGAAGATTAAATGAGAGATTTTATATTGTATTTGATATATAATCATTTCCTTTCCCCTCTTTTTTATGATAAATATAAGATCATGGTCGTTGCCTACCCAGTTGATTTTTTTTTCTCAAGAAGTTGAATATAAAGAACTTAATTAAGGCCGGGCACAGTGGCTCACGCCTGTAATCCCAGCACTTTGGGAGACCAGGGCGGGCGGATCACGAGGTCAGAAGATGAAGACCACCCTGGCTAACACGGTGAAACCCCGTCTCTACTAAAAATACAAAAAATTAACCGGGCGTAGTGGCGGGCGCCTGTAGTCCCAGCTACTCCGGAGACTGAGGCAGGAGAATGGCGTGAACCCAGGAGGCGGAGCTTGCAGTGAGCCGAGATCACGCCACTGCACTCCAGCCTGGGCAACAGAGTGAGACTCCGTTCCCCGCCCCCCCCCCCAAAAAAAAAGAACTTAATTATACTTCACTATTAAAACAGATAATTTTGGTAGGCAGTTTACTTTTTTAAACAATGTTACCACTACCTAAATTTTTTTTTTTTTTTTTTTTTTTTGAGACAGGGTCTTACCCTGTCACCCAGGCTGAAGTACAATGGTGTGATTATGACTCACTGCAGCCTCAGCCTCCTGGCTCAAGCAGTTCTCCTACCTCAACCTCCTGAGCAGACAGGCACATGCCACCATGCCTACCTAATTTTTAAATTTTTTACAGAGACAAGGTCCCACTATGTTGCCTAGGCTGGTGTCAAAACTCCTGGGCCCAAGCAGTCCTCCCAAAGTGCTGGTATTACAGGCATAAGCCACTGTGCCCAGCCAACCTGAAATATGTTTTAAAACTTCATGTTGGAGATTTATCTTCAGAGGCAGTTAGCAAACCTCTAATAAAGCAGATCCTAGTCAAAAATTGTATTATCCAGTTTGTCCTACATAGCCCCCAGAAGTGGTACCAGGTGATCCTTGACTCCTTCCAGTCATCAGATTAATCATCCCAGTGTGAATTTTTCACCGTTAAGGCAGTTCAAAAGAATAATAGTCTATAGGTTCTAGAGACAGTTCCCAGGGGAATTCCAAAGCGATTTGAAAATGATAGCAATCTTGTTACAAACATCTGGCCTCCCAAGAGAACTACCTTGATGGTAATTCATTTGTTTGGTTATATTTGTTTAATAAAACAAGGTCTTATTTTTAGTCATATCAGTTTTATTTATAATAGTAGGGACTACATTATAAATATCTTCTGTGGCATCGTGGCTCATGCCTGTAATCCCAACACTTTGAGAGGCCAAGGTGGGCGAATTGCTTGAGCCCAAGAGTTCAAGGCCAGCCTCAGCAGCGTGGAGAAGCCCTGTCTCTACCAAAAATACAAAAATTAGCTGGGCGTGGTGGTGCATGCCTGTAGTCCAGTTACTTGGGAGGCTGAGGCACAAGAATCACTTGAATCCAGGAGGCGGAAGTCACAGTGAACCGAGATCCACTACTGCACTGCAGCCTGGGCGACAGAGCAAGACTCTGTCTCAAAATAAATAAAGTAATTAGATAAATTAAAAATAAATTAGCTGGGTGTGGTGACGCACACCTATAATCCCAGCTACTCAGGAAGCTAAGATGGGAGGATCACTTGAGCCTGGGATGTTGAGGCTGCAGTGAGCTGAGATCGTGCCACTGTACTCTAGCCTGGGTGACAGAGTGAGACCCTATCTCAAAAAAAAAAAAAAAAAAAAAATTCTTCTGTATCATAGACTACATATATCCTTCATCTCTAAATCTCATGATAATTCTAAAATATCAGTATTATCCCAGTTTTAAAGGTAATGATACTAAGACTTGGGCAAGGAAGTTATTTGTTATGATTATACTGATTAAAGGCCAAGATTTAAATCTAGGATTATCTCTACTCTGAAGTCCATATACTTTGCACTATATTTTCCTGCCTTTCCTGTTCATGAAATTTATCTTTTTTAACTCTTTTTTAATGGAATGCTTCATGAATTTGCCTGTCATCCTTGTGCTAGGGCCATGCTAATCTCTGTATCATTCTAATTTTAGTATATGTGCTGCTGAAGCGAGCACTGTTCATGAAATTTATTTTTATTTTATTTTATTTTTATTTTTTGAGACAGGGTCTCACTTTGTCGCCCAGGCTGGAGTGCAGTGGCACGATCTTGGCTCACTACAACTTCTGCCTCCCGGGTTCAAGTGATTCTCCTGCCTCAGCCACACAAGTAGCTGGGATTATGGGCCTGCACCACCACATCCAGCTAAATTTTTTTGTTTTTTGTTTTTTGAGATGGAGTCTTGCTCTGTCACACAGGCTGGAGCACAGTGGCACGATCTCGGCTCACTGCCACCCTGCAACCTCCACCTCCTGGGTTCAAGCCATTCTCATGCCTCAGCCTCCTGAGTAGCCAGGACTACCGGCATGTACCACCATGCCCGGCTAATTTTTGTATTTTTAGTAGAAACATGGGGTTTCACCATATTGGCCAGGCTCGTCTTAAACTCCTGACCTCAAGTGATCTGCCCACCTCAGCCTCCCAAAGTGCTGGGATTACAGGCGTGAGCCACCATGCCTAGCCTTAATTTTTGTATTTTTAGTAGAAATGGAATTTCCCATTGTTCCCTTTTGGCCAGGCTGGTCTCAGACTGCCTGCCTCGGCCTCCCAAAGTGCTGGTATTATAGGTGTGAGCTATCGTGCCCAGCCTTGTTTCTGAAATTTAAATGGCACAGTGTACACAAAGCTCTCATGCTAGTTTTTGGCAAACTGTAAGTGCTTATTATATATGGTACTTAATACTGTCAAAAACAATATAATAATAAGTCTATGTGCATACAGGAAGTAATTGTAGTACTATTTGACATACTCTCCTATAGTGAACTATTTGGGTCACTTTTCTTCTCTTCTTATAACCCTTAAAATCAGTTGAACATGGTCAAGTCCACTGGGACTATTAGTTGTTTTTTATAAAGAAATAAGCACTATTATGACAAAGTCTTGACAAACTAAGTATCTTATTATACATGTTGTCTTTGAACATAAAGATGAGAGCTAGTTTATGCTCTGTACCTTTTTCTTTTCTTCCATTTTGAGATGTTTGCAGAATTAACCAGAGAGAACCTTGTTTCTCTTGGTACATAAACATAAGGATGAAAATGAAATAGCTAAATTTTCAGTGTTTTTGCAGCAAGACAAAGCTGTCTTCTTTAGGACTATCATTATGAAAGTTTTTATATCTCTTGCTTGTCAATTTGTGTTACTTCTCTTTTATGTTTGGGTATTTTTCCCTTAACTTTATTTGAACCTATTTTGTGATGATGGGGATTCTGACCATTTATACCTCATATAAGGAGAAGAGCATCTTTCTCGTGGCCCACAGGAAAGATCCTACAGGAATGGATCCTGATGATATTTGGCAGCTGTCCTCCAGTCTTAAAAGGTATGACTATCTTCACAGATTTTTCAATCCTGGTGTTGGATTTGCCCTGGCATGTTATCATTATCAACAGAAGACTTATTATGTGCCTACTCTACATGGATCATAGGGCTAGTCATATAAAATGAAGAAAGGAGTGTGAATGATATAGAAGGTTTGTCCTAGCTCTGTAGTTCTGAGATTGCATTATCACAGAAATGCTCTGAGGATAAACTGTGGGAGAAAGTGCTTTGGTGGAAGAATGAAGAATGATTCTTTTTCCTGTGGCCAGTTAACAGAGACGATTAAGTGTACAAAACTATAAAGGCCAAAGATGAGAGATCAGTTATCTTTGAAGAACTCCATTAGCTTCTGTGTCTTCTATGATCCTGTCTTCTCTCCATGAATACAGTCAAGAATCTCTGGAGCAGTGCACTGGGCAACTCAAAAAAAGCACAATCTACAGTCTATTTCTGACCAGTGTTAGGTATAACTTTGTGCAGCTGACACACATGTGTTTTGTAGGTACCAAGAACTACGTTCGTGTTCCAGTTCAGTTTCTTTCTAGCTGTATAACTTTGGGTAAATCATATAAATTATCAGGTTTAGTGGGGTCAAAAATGATGTCTAGAGTTTCTGGGAAGATGAAATACCAATTATAATAATAGCAAATGTTTATTGAACATTTACTATATGTTGGGTATTCTGCTAAATGCATTATCTCATTTAGATTTTAGAACACTCATTTTATAGATAAGAATACAGGCCCAAAGGTTAAATCAACTCTTCCAGTATCATATAGCCCAAAAGTGGTAGAGCAGGAATTCCAGCCCAAGTTTGAAACCAGAATTCATACTCGTAGTCACTATCTTAAAAACATATTATACTTAACTAGTGCATAATAGCCCCACAAATTATAAGTACAATTATTTACATATGAAATTAAGTGTAGCATCTGTGCTGTACAGGCTCTCTCATTGCCAACTTGTAGAGGCGCCTATGAGAAAGGGAAGCAGACCTCCATTCTGTTGTTGCAGCTGAGTCCTTGCTTATCTCCTAACAGGGGCTTCGAGCTGCCCTTTGGCCTCAGCCATCATAATCTGCATCCTCTACCAGGCCACTGAAGCAGAGTTGCAGAATTCTAAAACTTAGCAGCATTGTAATTTCATTATTTTTATTCTGACTTTTGTATTTTTTAATAACTTTTATATAATTCACCTACCATACATTTCACCCATTTAAAGTGTACAGTTCACAAGTTTCTAGTGTATTTACAGATATTTGCAACCATTATTACAGTCAATTTTAGAGCATTTTCATCACCTCAAAAAAAAAAAAACCTCTGTACTCTAGCTAATCACTTCCCTATCCTTCCGCTTCCCTGAGCCCTGGGCAACCACCAGTCTACTTTCTCTGTTCTCTCTTATGGACATTTTATATGAATGGAATCATACAATATGTGGTCTTTTATAACTAGGTTCTTTCACTTAGTGCCATTACTTCCTATATATACTGCACACGAGGTTCATTCATGTTGTAGCATGTACCAGTACTTTATTCCTTTCTTTGGTCAAGCAATATTCCATTTTGTTTATCCATTTGTTAGTTGACAGACATTTGGGTTGTTTCTACTTTTTGGCTATTATGAATGATGTTGCTATCCATATTTGTGTACATGTTTTTAGGTAGACATGTTTTCATTTCTCTTGGGTAGTACACCTAGGAGAAGACTTACTAGATCGTATGGTAACTCTTTTTGTTTGAGGAACTGCCAGACTGTTGTCCAAAGTGGCTGCCCTATTTTACAATGTCACTAGCAGTGTACAAGGGTTCTGATTTTTTCACGTTTCCTACTATTTTTACCAACTGCCATATTTTTGGTGGAGTGGAAGTGTGAACGTTCTTGCTTTGTTCCCCACTTTCTGCTGATGTCTTCCCCCTCCCCCACCTCACAGACGGATTTAGTAGCTTAACAGTGGCTGATTCTGATGTCTTATTCCCACTGCCAGGTCACGTGATGTGAAAATGGCAATGAAAGGTTTCACAGACTACCAGTTGCCATGTGCAGACAGCACAAGCTATGTGACTCTCTCGCAAAAAGTGATTTTGTGACTCCCCAGCACATTCATTATACAGTCTAAACTCCTTCAGCATATGAAGTGTTACAGCATTCATCCCCTAGTGACATCTCCAGCTTTCTTTTATGCCCCTCTCAAAATCCATTCTCTCACTCTGGCAATATTATGGAATTTGCAAGATGCTAAGTTATCCAAGTTTCCCAGTGACCCCGTACCTTTAAACATGTTCTTCTCTCTGGCTTAGCTATCTTTCTGTAACCTGGCTCACTCCTACTTCCAAGAAGCCTTCCCTGACATGCATTAGTTTAAATTAGGTGGTCCTGGTTATTCTTTTTTTTTTTTTTGAGATGGAGTTTCACTCTTGTCACCCAGGCTGGAGCACAATGATGCGATCTTGGCTCACTGCAACCTCCATCACCTGGGTTCAAGCAATTCTCCTGCCTCAGCCTCCTGAGTAGCTGTGATTACGGACCCACGACCACACCCAGCTAATTTTTGTATTTTTTGTAGAGATGGGATTTTACCATGTTGGCCAGACTGGTCATGAACTCCTGACCTCAAGTGATCCCCTAGCCTCCGCCTCCCAATGTGGTGGGATTACAGGCATGAGCCACCACGCCCAGCCCGTCCTAGTTATTCTTAAAAGCATTTTATGCTTACCTCTGTTAGTTACCACATGGAGCTATAATTATTTACTGTCTGTGTCTCCTCCTGGGCCTGCCCCCCTCCTCCAAAGCGTGAGCTCCTTTACCATTCACTATACACTAGAAACCTAAGCCCAGGTGGGACTTTCTCACTTACCCCTTGGTAACCAGACCCAGCCGAGGGCCTGGCGTGGCATGTTTTGTTATGTGAATGATTGACGTTCATCTGAGCTGGGCAGCAGCCATGACCTCCTAATTAGTCTCTGCCTGCAGCCAAGTCATTGTCAGCCATCCACAAAGTCCCCTATAACCTAGCCGTCTCTGTGAACATTCCCTTCTCTTTCTTGCCCTAAGTGAAACTGGACCATAACCCCTGAGGACGTAATTCCTCTGCAGACTGCAAGTGGTGGCTGATGTTTCTCTCACAGCCTTCATTACTCTGGTACTACAGGTAGAGATGGGTCTCCCCTTTGCAGCTTCCAATGCCTCCTCTTCCCTAAACCGCCCCCCGCCCTTTGAATGCATGTCATCACATTGTGCCACTTCTATGCCTCTTCCTTGCAGTTAAATACAGACCTGCTCTTTTGAAGATAATTCCTGGCTCATTGGCACTCTCTAACATTTGTCCTTTCATAAGTCTTGGTGATTGCCATATTCACATAGATGATTATTCTAGTAATTTGGCCTCTCAGTTTTACTTCCTTCTTCCCATTATCCTGTTTTCTATCATGTCTTAAACACTGACTTTCATAGACATACCCTAGTAGACCTTGCAATTACTAAGAACAAACTACGTTCAATAATTTCAGTTTTAAGTGTCCCACCCTGACCATTGCTTCCTGTTATTCTAATTTATTTCCTTCTAGTTCTCTTGTCACAGCATTTCTTCTGCCCCAGCGGTATCTGTAACCCACTTCACTTCCTCCTTACCTGGCTTAGATTCCATGACACTTCTGTAGTCCAGTTACTCTCTCCCTGTCCTGGAGGATCTTTCATATCTTCCCTATCCTCAAACTTCCTAGGCCTCCTCCCCTATCTTTACTGTCAGTATTTTGTTGTTGGGAAGATAGAAGCCATCATAAGTCTACCATCACTACTTACCTACTTCCAAGTACCTATCTAAGACCTTCCCTCCCTGGTCTATGGGATTCTATCCCTTCTCCTTTACTTGATGTTTCCCTCTGCTGGATCATTCCGTCTGACATACATATATACTGTAATTTCTCCCAACTAAAAAAAAAAAAAAAAAGTTTTCCCCTTCTGCTCCTCAGACAGTCTCCTCATTTCTCTACCCTCCTTTTCCTTTTGTGCTATCACCTGGATCTGCTCTTGTCTTCTCTTTTCTCCTCTTACTTGACCTGTCAGCAGCATTTGACATAGCTAATTACCCTTACCTTGTAATACTTTTTTTTTTTTAACTAGGCTCCTCGGATACCACACGCTTCTAATTTTCTTCTTACCTTAATGTCTGTTCCTCAGTCTCCTTTGTGATTCTTCATCTCCCATTTGTTTTACATTTGAAATGCCACCGGGGCTTGTTCTGGAACCTCTTCTCTATGATGAAGATCTCTAAATTTGTATTTTCATCCTTGATCTCTTCTCTGAACTCTAAATATATTCCGGCATTCTGTTTGATGTTGGATCCCAATAGGCATCTCAAAGTCAACATGTCCAAAACCTTACTCATCTTTGCCTCGTCCAAACCTGCCCTCAGTTTTCCCACTTCAATAAATGGCAGTGCTGTCCTTACAGAGCTCTGGAGTCATTTTGACTCCTCTTTCTCAGTCCTTCTGTCAGAAAATCCTGTTCGCTGTACCATCTAAATGTATTGTCTAACCATTTACCATCTCTGCTGCTACCATTCTCTGTCACATAAGTTACTGTAATGATGTTCTTTTTTTGTTTGTTTTTTTGTTTTTTTGAGACGAAGTCTCACACTTTTGTCCAGGCTGGAGTGCAGTGGCGTGATCTCGGCTCACTGCAAGCTCCGCCTCCCACGTTCACGCCATTCTCCTGCCTCAGCCTCCCAAATAGCTGGGACTATAGGTGCCTGCCACCACGCCCTGCTAATTTTTTGCATTTTTAATAGAGACAGGGTTTCACCATGTTAGCCAGGATGGTCTTGATCTCCTGACCTCGTCATCCACCCACCTTGGGCTCCCAAAGTGCTGGGATTACAGGCGTGAGCCACGGTGCCCAGCCTACTGTAATGATGTTCTAATGGACTTCTGCAGCCCTCTCCCCACCCATAGTCTATTCCCAGGACGGCAAGCAAAGTGATCATTTTGAAACATAATCAACTCAGTCTTTTGCTCAAAACTCTCTCAGAGAAATCGCCAGAATCCTGAGGATGGCCTGGAAGTCCATACATGTCTATTCTCTGTACTTCACACACCTATGCAAACATACCCCTCATCTCCTATGGCTCTCATCCTCTCCCACTTCATTCTGTTCACATTACGCCCCTTTCTGTTCTTAAGACATTTCAGGCATGTTCTTGCCTCAGGGCCTTTGCACTTGCTGTTGCTTTTGCCTGGAGCATTCTTTTTCCAGAGAGCTTGTTCTCTTACCTTTCTTGGCTCTGCTCAAACATCTGCTTAGTGAAGGTTTTTCTGCCCACCTATTTAAGAGAACATCTTATTTTTTTATACTGTCTGTTCCCTACACACACTGAAATGAAAGTCCCAAAAGGCAGACATTTATATTATGTTCACTGCCATATATTCTTACCATCTAAAACTGCCTGACCCATATAGGTAGGCTTAATAAATAATTAATGAACATTTCTAAAATGTGTCAGGTCACAACTCATCAGTT
This sequence comes from Macaca nemestrina, assembly GCF_043159975.1. Lineage (NCBI taxonomy): Eukaryota > Metazoa > Chordata > Mammalia > Primates > Cercopithecidae > Macaca > Macaca nemestrina. The sequence continues at coordinate 74,151,022 of NC_092136.1, forward strand.
CATGGACTGCCACCAAAGCCATGTACCTGCCAATAAAACTGGGCACAGAAATCTAAAAATTACTGTGATATCAATTAGTAGCAGTTGGTCAGAACTTAAGAAAATCTTTTGAGGTGTTGAAAATAGTTAAAAGAACTTCACGACTAGCTCTCCAAGTTGGGAGTTACTGCCTAGACCAGCAATTACTGAGGAGCTGTGATCTTTTGAGCACTAATGATAGGCACTGTTTTAGTTATGACAGTAATCCTAAAAGCAGATGGAAGTTCTCCCATTTTAAACATGCAGAAATAGAGCCTCAAGAAACTGCTTCATCTAAAGATAATACTAGCTTAACAATCCACTGAATATGTCCCAATAAATGGAAACAGGGTGGGGGATGTCAGCCTACCAGTAATTGGTGTCATTAAACCCTCTTGAATGGATGGACATAGTAATGGCCTTCAGGGTACCTTAAAGTATAGATAAGGAGTCTCTGGAGTTCATTTAGTAAAGCAGTTAGCATCCCTGGCCTGTGATCAGAGTAAAACCTGGAGCTAGATTGATTACAGAGTGTAAGGACTAGACACCCTGGGATTGGAGAGCATCCTTGAAAGCAAGGGTTCTTCATTTATTTATAAAAATTTGATTGCCTACTAGAAACCCAGCTAAGAGTATGAAACGAGACAAAAATCTTTGCTCAAGAATCTCCTAGACAATCCTGATTCAAGCACCAGAAACAAAGGGAAAAGAAACCTCCCAGTCTAGTGAAGAACATAGTACACATCATGTCAACAGATAGGTAATTTTGTTGATACCATAGTATCCTATTATGAGGCCTGGCATATGATAGGAGGTCAGTATTTGAGTTGAATGTTGATTGATGGTGCTGTGGAAGACAGAGGAGACACATCTGACCCAGATTGGGAGGCTTTCCCAGAAAAGTTTATGCCCCAAGTGTAGTGTTAACAAATAAGAACTTGTCAGGTGAGACAGGGGAGAAGAGTCTTCTAGGAAGACCTATCTAGCATGGCAAATACAAAGTCCAGAGATGGGAGAAGATGGTCCACATGGCTTAAAAGTCTACAGCAAGGTAAAGGAGGTACACAGTAATTAAAGCAGGAAAGATATATCAACACCTAAGAATCAGAACTAGTATCTTGAAGAGTTAGGAGCCCTGGGGTTTTGTTTTTGTTTTTGCTTTTAAAGGATGTGTTTGTTCCCTGTATCACCGGTGCCCAACTTACTCCTTTTCTTCGGAATCACTTGGTGCCGTATTGTTACTGGTTGAATCTCTGTGTTTGGTTTTTGATTTGTTATCTTTGCCCCCATGCTTAGGTTTGATGACAAATACACCTTGAAGCTGACCTTCATCAGTGGGAGAACAAAGCAGCAGCGGGAAGCTGAGTTCACCAAGTCCATTGCTAAGTTTTTTGACCACAGTGGGACACTGGTCATGGATGCATATGAGCCTGAAATATCCAGGCTCCATGACAGTCTCGCCGTAGAAAGAAAAATAAAATAGCCAATTCCAAAAGTAGCCCTCTTTCTGCTGGATCTTGCTGAATTACTGGCTTGCGGGGTGGGGGAGATAAAAAGAACTTAAAATGGGTAAAGTAAGAAATGTTTAAAAGTCCCTGTTTTGTCCTGAAATTTTAGTCTATTCTGGATAAATAGGATTTTCTGACACAGATATGAGAAGTTGTAGCTCTGATGTCTAGCTGTAGTCTCCTTGATCTGCTGATTACATTATTTTAATTTGCTTTTCTGGGAAAGTAGTTTTGCTAAAAGCTGTACAGATGTTTTCTTTTGTACCTAGCATACTTTATATAGTATAGCTTTGGGCCATGTAGCATTTTAAGACTGAATTTTAAAAAATTATTAATCTGTTGCTGACTCTGTTAATTCCTATTTCAATATGTGTTTCCTTGAAGAATTCAGGATACAGCGTCTTGTGTATGACAGCTTTCCTTCACACACTATTTTTGTGGGTGTGTATATATCTGATTTGGGGAGAATTTTAAAAAAACATAGCTTTTTAATTTGTTTGAAACAGACTTTCTGCCTGTTACATTTTGTGCTTTTAACCAGTTAAAGAAGCCAATGGCATTTTAGTTTTATATTGTGTTTTCCACTAGTATATCCCTGTTGATTTGTTTGTGCCTTTTATTAACTGCCATTTTCTAAAATTTTTTTCAATAAAAGGAAGGAAGATGTGAAAAAAATGAGTCATAGTCTTGATGGAGAGAACAGAGAAACGAGTGTTAACATCTTTCTACTATAGGTTTTTTTAGTTTTTAGGCTATTTTACTTGTCAGAGACCCCTGAGAACCTGTAGCTGAGGAACTCTTAGCTTTCCAGTGATAACAACAATAACAACATTCTGTACTTATTTTGTGTCAGAAATGCTCCAAGTACTTTACATGTGTTAATAATGCTCACAGCAATCCTAAGAGGTAGGTACTGTTATTATCCCCATTTTACACATGAGGAAGCTGAGATACAAAAGTTAAATAATTGTCACACAGCTAGTGATAGAACTGGGATTCAAACCTGGGGAGTCTGGCTTCAGAGTTTGTGGTCCTGCAGAGACAAAACAGCAGTTTTTCCAGTGTTTTCCCAGTATGGTCAGAGAAGACCTGGGTGCTTGCCAAGATCCTTTGACCTTTAGGAATATTTCCCTGCAGATTTACAAAACATCAGTTCCGGCTGAGCCTAGTCCCCAACACTATATTTAGTTTGTAAGAAATTACCATTATCGCACTTCCTGTTTGTCTTGGGAAGGCTGTCCTATCTCACACCACATAGTAGGGAATTGTGAACAACACTGGACAGAAAGTTAAAGCCTTGGATTCTGTACTCTTCATTCCTATAAACCTTGGGTAAGTTGCAGAATTCTCTCTGAGCTTCCGGTTTCTGCTTCCTTTCCCTCCCACAAGGTGATAATCCTAATCCGTGAGCTTCTTAAAGTTTTTGAAAGCATGTAACCAGATAAGTGTATTTTTACAATGGAGGAGTTACAGTCATCTTGGTATTTGTGGGAGATTGGTTCCAGGAGCCCCAAGCATACCAAAATCCAAGGATGCTCAAGTCCCTTATATAAAATGTGTAGTGTATTTGCATATAACCCATACACATCCTCCCATATACTTTTAATCACCTCTGGATTACTTATAATACCTAATACAATGTAAATGGTATGTAACTAGTTATACTGTATTGGTTTTTTATTTATATTTTTTGTTATTTTTTAAAATATATTTTTAATCCATGGTTGGTTAAATCTGTAGATATAGAGGGCCAACTGTACTGTTAGACACAGGGGTCTCAAGGCTTGCAGATAGAGACAGTGAATAACCCTCTCCATGATGATCCCTTAGAGTTCCCCCAATATGCTTTTTTCTTTACATGTACATGCAAATATGTATCTCCACATACACTTTTTTTTTTTAACAAAAATTGAATTATATTGATATGTGTCCTGTAATTTGTGTTTTAAACTTAATATGTCTTAGGCATTTTCCCTGTGTGTGTGTATAATGCAGCTATTAAAAATGAGTCTGAGGCCAGGCATGGTGGCTCGTGCCTTTAATCCCAGCACTTTGGCAGGCCAAGACAGGTAAGTCACACCTGAGGTCAGGATTTCAAGACCACCCTGGCCAACGTGGTGAAACCACATCTCTACTAAAAATACAAAACATTAGCTGGGCATGGTGGTGGTGGTAGATGCCTGTAATCCCAGCTACTTGGGAGGCTGAGGCAGGAGAATGGCTTGAACCAGGAGGTGGAGGTTGCGGTGAGCTGAGGTTTCATCCCTGCACTCCATCCCGGGCAACAAGAGCAAAACTCTGTCTCAAAAAAAAAAAAAAAAAAAAAAAGTCTGACATACATATATAAAAGAAACTGTCCTAAAATGCCACAAGTGCAAAGGCAGGGGACCAATTGCAACAAGTAGCTGGGGTGATAACCCCTGTGTGTGTGTATATATATATATATACACATAGGTCAGTTTCTTTTTCTTTTTTTTTTTGAGACAGAGTCTTGCTCCGTCACCCAGGCTGGAGTGCAGTGGCGCAATTTCGGCTCACTGCAAGCTCTGCCTCCCGGGTTCATGCCATTCTCTTGGCTCAGCCTCCTGAGTAGCTGGGACTACAGGCGTGTGCCACCAAGCCCAGCTAATTTTGTTGTATTTTTAGTAGAGTCGGGGTTTCACCGTGTTAGCCAGGATGGTCTTGATCTCCTGACCTCGTGATCTGCCCGCCTCGGCCTCCCAAAGCCGAGGTTACAGGCGTTAGCCACCACGCCCGGCTGTACGCCTGTAACCCTGGGGTTACAGGCGTTAGCCACCACGCCCGGCCAGGTCAGTCTCATTTTTAATAGCTACATAATATTCATAGTATAAGTGTTTTTACTTTAATTCCCTATTGATCATAATTTTTCCCCAGTTTTTTTCACTATTCCAGGAAGGAGTGTGGATTGAAGAGAGGGGAAACAAATGGGTCCTCAAATGAGAAACGAGAAACCTGGGCTGTTGGCAACTTTTTTCTAATTTGTGACCTTGAATACATCCTATTCCTTTTCTAGGGTGAAGTCTTTTGTTAAAAAAAAAGTTTGAGAGAATGTATTCTTTTGAGATTATGAAAACTCCTTACCCCCTGGGAAATATAAAACATCTCTTAATGATTACAAAAAAATGTTGGGTGCCATATCCCCAAAAGGTGCCTATAAGCCCCACTTGAGACTTCTTGGACTACATGGATCTCTTTTAAGGTTTTTCCCTGACTCCAGAAACCAGATGAAGCAGTTTAGGTTTGCTGAAGAAGTGAGTTATCAGCCCAGCTACATGTTGCAATTGGTCCCCTGTCTTTTCACTTGTGGCATTTTAGAAGTGTCTCATCACGTGAACAAAAAGTACCCTCTGCAAGCTCAAGCCTAAGCAAGGGCACACTTTGTAGAGCTGCGGAGCGCCTCTGGCCAGCTTCTGACACATGCATCTACTGAGTGGCCACTTCAGCCCAGTCCAGAATGCTGCTGCGCTGCTCTGTACCCTCTAGTAGGTCTGCAACACCCTTGCTACCAGGAAACCCTGACACCCATCACATCATCATGAATGAAGTTCTCAGTTCCTCACACTTAACGTCAGATGGACTTCTTTTGAGAACAGAGAGGGCCACTGAGGACAGTGGAAAAAGATCCTAATGTTTTTTCGTTATTTGCAAATTTCAGCTGCTAATGTGTATTTAATGTTTGTCATGCTTTTATGTATGTGTAGAAACAAGTTTTACTTCAGAACAATTTCGGGGAATGGAAGAAGATGCAAAGTCCCTTTGCATACACACAAGTTGTGTTCTTCTCTGGACCCAAGTTCCTCCTCAGCTTAGAGCCCGATCTCTCACTAACTCTACTTTATCCACTCCTGGCTAGCCCTACCCACACCCCAAACCTTTTCTCCGTGGTGGAAGTCATCAGAGAAAACTGTTAATAGCACGTTAATTTAGACTTTTAGAATATATCCTGTCCCTACTGACAGCCTTTTTTGTTATTAGAGTATTCCTAACAACCCACCCTATGGTCCCCTTCTGAGAATAATGTTTTAAATACATACACACATCATTGTCTGTTAATAAGGAACTAGGGAGGTGGTTCCAGAATTCCTGGAACAGATTCAAAGATGGTTGCTGAAACTATGTCCTGGTTGTTGCTTACTGTCTTCTAGAAAGAGGTACTTCATCACTAATCTGGCATTCAGCCTCAGGTCTGCCCCATTTTAACTGCTGCTACTAACATTCTTCCTGTATAGGCAGCGGGTTCTTCCTCCTCTCAGATAACAGTCACAGAGACACATCCTTACAAGAGCTTGAAAGAAGGGAAATTCCTTACTCCTGTGGACAGAAACTAGGTGAATTGTTAGAACTTTGGTTTATTCACTTGGGCATAGAGGGATTCAGGGTACATAATACTTGTTAAGGAAGAATGGAAACTGTTGTGCTGTCTTAGAGCCAACCCCCTCCTACAGTTTGTCATTCCAGGCTTAGACCCATGCCAACACAACAGGAAAGGTCTCAGGTTTTTCTTGGCTGCTATAAAGGAGCAATAGCCCTTTCAGAGGGATTTCCCTGTGACAAACTGTTCTGGGAAGCAATTGATGAGGATTGAGTAGTTGTCAGGCTCTTAGTGCCCCAGAGTTGGTTGATTAATACTGTCAAAGGTGACCCACTGGAGAAAGAGAAACTTGGGAGAAACAATCTGCCATGAGCCCTGAGTGTTCCTGCATGTATATTCTTGCCTCGTGAAAGTAAGACTGACCATTCTTCTTGGGCTGTACCTCAGTGTTCTGTTAGCAGTAAGCTACCTTGAAATGAGCAGATTTGCCTGTTGCTGACTATGAAAGTTTTGAGCACCGCTCCCCTCACAAGCTTGGGGTCTGCATATGTAGGCATCCGTCTAGGTCTACCCTGTGGCACTTTGGGGGGTGTAGGCCATGGGCAGCTGGTGCAAACATCATGCTCATGTTGCTAGCTATACCATAAGTAATAAAGTTATTTGTTTCTGACCCAGGAATCTCATGTCTTCTGGCAACATCCATGAAAGCATAGCAGGCTAACTTGTTAGCTTACAAGTAGGATAAAATTCACAGATGTGAAAGTTTTAGTAATGAAAATTGGATCCTGACCAACATGGTTTTCTAGAAGAGAAAGGACAAAGGCCTTTCATGGGCTGGATTAGAAATAAAAGAAATTCCCTGGGATCTGGTAGCAAATCAGATATTCCCAAGTGAGGGAGGAGGAAAGAGTCCTGAGGAAAGTCCCACCTGAAGAAAGAGTCCTACCTGAGAATATTTTGAGGCTAAGGAGCAAGAGGTAGGATTGAAACATGCTGCCCAAATTGTACTTAGGTTATTGCTCAGTCTCTGGGCAGGAGGCAGGAGGATGTTTTGACAATGAGGCAGCAAGCTCATGGCTCCAGCTGAGAGGCAGTATGGCCAAGGCTGATGAATGATTTCCCAAAGATGAAATAAATGATGGCAGCAATAAGGATATAGAACTTTGAACTAAAAACTTTAGCTGTTTGTTGAGTCCAAGTAGGTAGCCACTTGAACTGAAAGTAAATACATGGCCTTGCTGACTGACACAAAGCTGTTCTCCTTATGGCCTACACCCCCAAAAGTGCCACAAGGTAGGCCTAGATGAATGCCTACAAATGCAGACCCCAAGCTTGGTGGTGGGGGTGAGGTCCTCAAAACTTAGTGAGCAATAGGTAAACCTGCTCATTTCAAGGTAGCTTACTGCCAACAGAACACTGAGGTACAGCCCAAGAAGAATCGTCACAGCCTTAAATTCATATGAAGAAAGAACATACATGCAGGAACACTCAGGGCTCGTGGCAGATTGCCTCTCCCAACAGTATCACTATCTTGAGAGTCATCCTATTGGAAATGTTGATAAGGAATTTGTTCTTGACTTTACTTGCAGTCATCAGTGACACCACCTCAGCTCTGGATGGCACTTAAATCAGCCTCAACTCATTGGCCAGGGTGGTTATGGGTGACAGAATTGCTCTTCCTCTCTGTGGGCCAAAGTGGAGTCAGTGCAATCACTAATACATCCCACTGTGACTGGATTAATGTCTCAGACCAAGTACATGGTCAATACAGAAACTCGAGAATGCCACTTGACTTTCTAACGTAGATCCTGATGGCTTGTTGATTTTTATTCCCACCTTCTTGGATACAGGCCCTTGGATATGACTGAAGTCAATACTGATTGGTCTTATCCTGTTACATGGAGTTCTGTTGATAGTATCTTTAATTAAATGTTATAAAAGACTTTTGATGGACCTGGTTCCAGTTTCTGTCATTTTAATCAGAGTGACAGGTGGAGTGGCATGCTCATGGGAGAATTCATCAAAAGCCGAGATGGCACAGAAATGAAAGGTACATGTTGTTGGGAGACAATTTTCATGGGTCTCTAGCATTTCTGCATATTTTGCAAAGAGAGACACTGACTATCTTTGTTCCAGACTATTTGTCCAGGAATGTTTATATAGCAAACAACCTTAGGAGGTATCAGAGCAAAAGGTGTCCATGCCCACTGCCCATTATTGAAGATTCAGGTTCCCTACGCTCAAAGTTCCTCTCCTTTAATGCACTCCATTGCCTGTGCAGGTATCATCTGGCTCTCTGCGTCATCATATGGGAACTGGAGCTCAGAACTGGCACAAATGCTGGTACTCTGGCTACCACTATTGCTGTAACAAACAAACTATCCTTATTACAGGTAGGAACAGGCTACCTTATTAGCTTGCAGGTAAGATAAAAATCTCAGACCCTTCACAATTCTTGACAGCCCCACTCCTACTTCTGCCTGTCCCATATCTTGGAAGCTCCCTAACTTCTGTAACAGGAAGTTCCCCCGATACTCCTGTCCCGTCTTACTTGATCGCATTACTTCTCAGTACCCTTCTGCATCCCTCTTCCTTCAAACTTTTACATAATTCTGCTCTGCTAACACCTGCGCCAGGCCTGATCCCCTCACTTTAGTTGCTCACAGTCTGCTGAGAGTGTCAGACACTTAGATAATCTCAACACAATAGAAGGAGGTGCAAAGTGCTATGGGGGCTTGAAGAGGAGTATTTGTTCTAGTATGGAGGTCTGGGAGGTCTTCATACAGGAAGTGAAAACTGAGCCATGAATGAGGACTTGGGCCATTTTACAGATGAGGAATCTGAGGCACAGAAGTTTAATAAGTTGCCAAGATCACTCATCTAGGAAGTGGGAAGAGAGGATTGGAGCCAGGATTCTCTACCTCCAAATACAGAAATTGCTCCTTAACTTCACTGTCTCAGGCATAAGATGAGACCATCTGAATTTACCTCAAAGAATTTAGAAAGATTTGGTATTAGCTTTGGGTCTATAAAATTTGAGATCCACAGAGTTGGTGATTGTGAACTTGAAGAAGTCTGATAAAGAACCCCACGATGGCCGGGCGCAGTGGCTCACGCCTGTAATCCCAGCACTTTGGGAGGCCGAGGCAGGCGGATCACAAGGTCAGGAGATCGCGACCATCCTGGCTAATACAGTGAAACCCCGTCTCTACTAAAAAAATACAAAAAAATTAGCTGGGCGTGGTGGTGGGCACCAGTAGTCCCAGCTACTCAGGAGGCTGAGGCAGGAGAATGGCGTGAACCCAGGAGGCAGAGCTTGCAGTGAGCGAAGATTGAGCCACTGCACTCCGGCCTGGGTGACAGAGCAAGACTCTGTCTCAAAAAAAAAAAAAAAAAAAAAAGAACCCCAGGACTTGAGTGACCCAGTTTTTATAAAGGAAGTGTTTCAGACAAATAAGTCTTAAAGAATAATAAGATGAATACTTGTGAACCTACTGCATTAGAAATACATATATTACCAATAGAATTGAAGTCCTCTGGGTATCCTTAATCACATCTTCCTGCACCTTCAGAAGTAACTACTACCTGGAATTTGGTATTTATTATTCCTAAGCATTTTCTTCATACCTATGTGTCCATTATATATATGGATATATACAGATATGTAGAGACATATGGTGATTTTTTAATTTTATTTTTACCTCCTTGGGAGCTCTTATATGATATATATATATGGTTATTGTTTTACCTGTTTTTAAACTTTATATGTGGTTTTTGATTGAGAGTCTCCCAAACCACCCCTGTGTTCAGATATTTGCTAGAAGGACCCATGGGACTCAGCATATATGACTAAGATTTATTCCTCGATGTAATAAGGACATATATCTGGATCATAAGGGAAAAGGACACTGGCAGAGTCTGGAGGAATCCATTTACAGGTTCCTTGTGCTCTTCCTCCCATGAGGGATTACAAAGAGCTCACATTGCCCCAGCAACAAAAATGCAGCAACACGTGTGCAATGTTTCTGTCCAGGGAGCCCATTAGAGAGTACCCACAGATTATTGAGGTTTGGTCATGTGGGCACCATCTGCCTAGCACATAATAAAGACCCCTAGAAAGCAAGCAGGTTTCCAGCATAAATCATACTGCATTCAAACAGTCTGCATAGTCAACTACTGTTTTCACTTGACTGGTGACTGGGAACACTTTGAGAGCCAGGTTTCCACACACCAGTCAAAAAACACCAATTGCAAGCAGGCCTTTCTAAGGATAGCACTGTTAGGCCTCCTATGGTAAATCTGCACAAGTACCATTCTCTCTGTATTGTGCAACTTGCTTTTTTGTTCAATATTGTGTTTGTGAAGGTAATTTAGATTGATACCTGTAGCTACAATTCATTCTATTTCACTGCTGTATACTGTTAAACATGACAGTTTATTTACCCTATTAATGGACATTTAGGTCTTTTATAATTTTTCACTATTAAACATTTGCTGCTATGAACATTCTTGTATGGATACATCTAATACAGGTAGTGGGATTCTTTGGTGGGAGAGGATATACATTTTTACTTTTCTAGGTATTGCTAAATTTTCCTCTAAAGTGACTGTACCAATTTACATTCCTTCTATTAATGAAGGAAATACAAGATTGGAATAATTGGGATAGTTGTGTTATCTTTGTGAACAGATTTTTAAATACTGATTGAGATTTTTAACTAGTTGTAAGACTTCACATTTTCTATATCTTAGTTTGGTGACTTTTTCTAAAACCATATTAACTTTATCTAGATTTTCAAACTTAATGAATAAAGTTTGTATAATATTATTTTTCTGATCTCTGTTGTATCCCTGCTTATAGTCTCCTTTTCATTAATATCATTTATAACTTTTAAAAATGAGTCTTGCCAGAGGGTTTGTCCATTTTATTAGATATATTAGATAACTAATATTTGCTTTTGTCAGTCCCCTCTATTGTACTTTGCTTCTTGTTTCATTTATTCTGTTCTTATTTTCATCATTTCCTTTTCTACCTTTTTGGGATTTATTCTATTCTTCCTTTTCTACATTCTTAAGTTAGATCCTTAACTCATTACTGTTTTGTTGTTCTTATCTCCTGGTATAGGGTCTTTATTTGAGTTCTCCCAGAGTCAAGTTCTGAGACCAGGATCTGAGGGCAGTAGTATATGTGAGAGATGCAGGGAGTGCCATAATGAGGTGGGAAAGTAGGAAGGGAAGAAAAGGTGAGCAATAAGGGTGTAGCTTTTAGTAGCTATTGATAATTGCTGTCTAGATTCATTAAATTCATTTTGTCATTAAAGGAAAAAATGACGAAATTCTATCATTCACTTGGCATTGGTCAGTTAATTATTTCATGAAGGAGAACTTTTCCCCATCAACTATTTAGTTACCCAGAAATATGATTTGTACAGGAAAGGCAGAATAAAAAGCTGCTTTCCTTAGCAAACTCTGAGGTGACCAAAGTGACTTTTTTCTTCATATGTCAATATGAACTTTCTTTGCAGTCCTTGTTCTTTTTGATGTTCTAATTTTTCCATATTTGGCCAGTGGAATTACCTTCAAATTGACTCTTATCTTCTTTTGACATGACCTGAAATAGTCTTTTATGGCTTTCTTGCTTTCTGTTAAGATGTTCTAGGCTAATCTTATAAATTTTCTTCCCTGCACCTAAAATCAGCCATTTTTTCCATGGAACCCTGGTTCCTTTGGGGACAAAATAGTAGTTTAAGACCCATTATTTGGGCTTATTACGATTGAGTTGGCCTCTGGTTCTAGGCCTTTTTTTTTTTTTTTTTTTAGAAAAATACAGCAGGTTGTATTGAGGTTGGCTCCTGTGTTCTTTCAAAGAACCCTCATCATTTTGTGAGTTCTTTCTTTATGGCACCACGACGTTCCAGACTCATCTTGTATGTTCCCTGCCTCAGCACAGGATTTTTTTTTTTTTTAATGAGAAAAAATATCACGAATTCAAATTTATGGAAGCTTTACATTTTTATGTCCTCAAAGTTAGCAGTCTGTCCTTTTATTGGTGTTTGTAAAATTTCTTCTTTTTAAAATTTTTATATTTTAGAGACAGGGTCTCGCTCTGTCACCCAGCCTGGCGTGCAGTGGTGCAATCACAGCTCACCACAGCCTCCAACTCCTGGGCTCAAGGCATCCTCCCACGTAGGCCTTCCAAAGCGCTGAGATTGCAGGCATGAGCCACCAGGCCCAGCCTATTTCCTTTATGTTATACTTAGTCCCAGATAAAAAATGACCTTAGATCAGCCCTTTCCTCTTTGGTTGGGGAGAGGAGGGCTTAAATTCAGGTACTGTGAAACAGAAGAATGGACTCAGTGCTATGTGACAAATCTGTGTATGTAAATGTGTGTATATACACACATAAATTATACATATGAATACATTTTCATTTTCATATTTTGCAAAAAGGATAGCCAATGCTCTGGACCTCTGGTCCTTTTTGTAGGGTACCCTCTGAGGCCCGGAACCTTTGCTCAACTCTCAGGCTGTCCGGGGAAGTTTTAGGCGGTGATACCGAGCTGCAGACCAATGTAAGAGCTCGGGGCTGTGGGACTGAAGAGAGGAAGCGACCGTTGGGAACTGAGGTGGGCCCAGGGCTTAAGCTGAGCTGGCGAGGGTAGAGGTGCTGGTCCCGTGCGGTGGTGGGGACCGGGCTGTGGGCTGGAGGGAGGGGCAGCGCCGAGGGGGCGGGACGGGGCGGGCTCGCGGAGGAGGCCAACGGTTGGCCCCAACCGCCACTGACTACAGCCTGCGTCCGCCTCTTTCGTTGCCATTACCTCTTTCCGGCAGTCGACCTGCTCTTTGCTTCTCGGGGTTTGTCTCCGTGTCCTCCCTCTGTTTCTCCCTCTCTATCCTCCTCTGTCTCCGTCTCCGCAGCCTTGGGGCCGGTGCCTCTCCCAGGCTTCGGCGAATGAGACCTGGGGACTTGCCCCCGCGCCCCATGGAAGAACCCCCGGCGTCCAGCTCTGCCCCGACAGAGACGGAGGAGCCGGGGTCCAGTGCAGGTGAGCGGGGTTGGGAGACAGGAGAGCTCCCGAGGAGGACTCAACTGTGGGGACAGGTTGAGCAAGACCATCTGCGCTTGGGAAATCCAGCCTTGGATCATTGAGACAGAGCCACCCTGTCCGCTAGGATCTGACCTGGCCGGAGTATTCTTGGCTAGTCCTATTTTTATTTGTTCTCACTGAAGCCTGACTTAAACCTCAGAATTATCACTGCAGAGATGAAAGGGGACTGAGACTGGAAAACCCCTTCTTACCAGAGGTCTCTGGTCGGCAGAAAGATCCCTGAGCTTCAGTTTCAACTTAGGAGACCTGGGTCTTGGTCCAGATTTTACTGTGGAGCGGCATTCAGTAAGCTTTGCCCCCATCCTGTGCCTGAGTTTTCCCATCTATACCATGAGGTGGTTTAGACTACAGATCTTCAAAGGTCTGGCACGTAATAGGTGCTCCTTAAATATTACTTGTTAGGAGTGAATAGATGAGATAGGGAGGCCTCCTTCTGGGATTCACTGGAGGCTCACTGGGTTAGTTGGAGGCTGTGGAATTACATTATTATAGCCTGAGAAGTAGGCGGTATTATCTCCATTTTATAAGTGAGGAAACTGAAGCTCAGAAGTAAAGTGACTTGCTAGTAAGTGTCAAAGATAAGTCAGACTTCAGAGTCCATGCTAGGCTATACTCTCTCCCAGTAAGAAAGCGGGGAGGACTTGATGGGAAAGTGATTATATCGAGCAGCAATTAATCATTTGAATTCTCTGCCTAAATGAACCCCAGAGCAGGACCATATCTGATTCTTTTCTCTCCCCAGTTTCCAGCACCTGATTTGTGTGAAATAGTTTGGGTGGCAATGCCAGAATCACCATCTATGTTACTTCTGTCATCAACACGATCAGTATAATTACAAAAATTAATGGCTGTAATTGTTATAGTGATAATAAAGCATAAGTGAAACTGTGAAGACATCAAAATTTATAATTAAACACACCTATTGAAACAGGACTCTAAAATTTATAAAGCACTTTTGAGTGGTTCTTCATATTGATCTGCTTAGGTAGGTATTATTATCCATAGTGTACAACAAGAAATCCAAGATCTAGAGGTTGAGTAACCATCAAAACGTCATGCAGCAAGAAATGGAGCTGAGACATGAATCCAGCCCATCTGACAAGTTGTGCTTCTCCTTTGCTGATTTCCTATTTCCTCTCCCTTTCCTTTTTTTTTTTTTTTTTGAGACAGAGTCTTGCTGTGTCACCCAAGCTGGAGTACAGTGGTGCAATCTCAGCTCACTGCAACCTCCACCTCCTGGTTTCAAGTGATTCTCCCGCCTCAGCCTCCTGAATAGCTGGGATTACAGGTGGATGCCACCATGCCCAGCCAATTTTTTTTTGTATTTTTAGTAGAGACGAGGTGTTACCATATTGGCCAGGGTGGTCTCGAACTCCTGACCTCAAGTGATCTGCCCACCTCAGCCTCCCAAAGTGCTGGGATTACAGGCATGAGCCACCGCACCCAGCCTCTTCCTTTCCTGTTCTGAGCCCTATCCTACTCCATGCCTATCCTGTGCTCCATTCTTCTTATCACCTGGAGAATTCCTGTTTAAATTTAACTAATAGTCACATGTTGTCTGATGATAGTAGTGTTGGTTTAACTTCTAATTAAAGTGGTAAGAGTTTAAAGTATGTTCTCTTTCAGCAATAAAGAGGGATTTAAATGTTTTTAAGAAAGGGAGTTGTAATTGTTATTATTGTCATTGTTATCCACAGGATTCAAGGAATAAAACTAGAATATACATTAGTTCGTAGTTTAAAAATAACTGTCGTATATTGCACTCATACTATGTCACAGGCCTTGTAATAGCCACTGTAGTTAAGCATTTTATTTCTATCACCTACTCTACTGAATTGTATAGGGGAGGATCCTGAAGCATAGAGAAGTTGAGTAACATGCCCAAGGTCACATAGTCCTGGCCTGGTCCAAATCCTATGTTCTTAACCATTACCCCAGCCTGGCTCAGAGACAGATTATTTGCTTAGAACAAAGCCTGACCCTCCCAGGGAGGAGAGCCTGAATTGAGGGGAGAGAAGTGTGCTCTAGTATTGGGTGAGAAGATGGTCTCCCCTTGCTTATCTTTTGATTCTGCTGTTGAGAGCCTGAGATTGAAATGAAGGGAGGCTTTTCTTCTGGACTCAGCAAGGCCACTCCCGCAGTTCCCCTCATGATACTGAGCCATAGTTCTTTTCCCTTCTTTAAGTTAGGAACAAGTGACTAAGTATTCATATGCTATTGATAAAAGTTTGTCTTGATTAACACTAGGAGGCTGTAACCAAAAGCAGTGAAACTTTGCCCTATAGTTCATTGTCCTGAAAGCTTCCTGGAAGATTGGTCTAAAATCATCATGCCATTCCTCTGTCAAGAACTCTTGAGTGGTCTCCCATCTGTGGAATAAACACCTTAATAAAGTATCTAAGCCTCCCAGGATCTGGACTGTACTGACCCCTTCAGTCCCACCTCTGCCCCATCCCTTGCACTCCACCTTACTGTAGTCATACTAAACTACTGAGAGGCCCTACAACTCTCTGTGTTTTCTGTCACCTATAGGCTTTTCACATCCTCGTCCTCTGCCCTTCTCCTTTTCACCCTCAGTTGGCTAACCTATAGGTTGTTTTCTGTCACCTATACGCTTTTCACATCCTTGTCCTCTACCCTTCTTCTTTTCACCCTCAGTTGGCTAACCCACTATTCATTCTTTAAGATCTGGCTCACTCATTCAGTCATTCAACAAAAATTTGTTGAGTGCCTATTATGTACTAGGCATAGTTCTAGGTGTCAAGGTGGAGCAATAAGAAAACAGACATACCCTTGCCCTTTCTGGAGCTTCCATTTTGTGGTATGTATTAAACAAATGTAACATAGGAGACATCAAAGTGTGATAAGTGGTGTGGAGAATAGAACAAGGAAAGAAGATAGGCTGGGGCAAAGGAGTTGACAGAGAAACCCTACTGATTGGATGATGTTTGAGCAGAGCTGAAGAAGTTGAGAGAGTGTTATGTGACTATCTGAAACGAGTGTTCCAGGCAGAGCCTGTGACTATATGAGGCAGGAGCTCTTTTGGCTCAATAATTCTCTCCAAAAATCCTTCTCTGGTGCCTTGATCTGGACAGATGCCACTTTTATGTTTTTCTACTTGCTATTGTGTTTACCTCTAAAGTAGCACTTATTACATCGTGTTATAATTGTCCATGTATATGTCTGTTTCCCTCACTTGATTGGGTTTCTTGAGAGCAGGAACCTCTGATCCTTCTCTATCTTCTCAGCACCTATTTTAGAGCCTGACATGGAGGAGACACCTAGAAATATTTATTGAATAAATCGTTCTTACAGCCTGATAATATTTACAAATGATTTGTAAAGTTGGGTTTGGATGACAGTTGGTTTGAGGAAAAAGTAATTCTAAGGCTGCCTTTTGTCTGTCTGGCTTGATTCCCCTTTTGAGCCTCTGAGAAGTGGAACACCTGGTTTTCTTTAAGAAGAATACTTGGAGACTCCATTGTGAGCATTATGGCAGGGTAGCCAAACTGTAAAATGGGGGGTAAAATATAACAAAGGCAGCCGGGCATGGTGGCTCACACCTGTAGTACCAGCGCTTTGGGAGGCCGAGGTGGGTGGACCACCTGAGGTCAGGAATTTGAGACCAGCCTGGCCAACGTGGTGAAACCCATCTCTGCTAAAAATACAAAAAATTAGCTGGGCGTGGTGGCAGGCGCTTGCAGTCCCAGCTACTCGGGAGGCTGAGGCAGGAGAATTGTTTGAACCCAGGAGGTGGAGGTTGCAGTGAGCCGAGCTCACGCCATTGCACTCAAGCTTGGGCAACAAGAGCAAAACTCCATCTCAAAAGAAAAAAAAAATAACAAAGCCCTTTATAGCTGAATTTGTGAGAAAGTAAGAGAAATCTCCAGGGACTAAGAAACCAAGCGTGAACTGAAAACCAGAGTGATTAGCTCCTTAATCTGCCCTCAGCTGTACTGGATGTCTCACCTAGAAACTTGGACTTTAATAGGCCTGTTTTTATACCAAATGAAGCTATAGGTCCGCATGGGTTAGACTCTAGTGGGTTTTTGTTGTTGTTTTGTTTTGTTTTTGAGACGGAATCTTGCTTTGTCGCCCAGGCTGGAGTGCAGTGATACAATCTCGGCTCACTGCAAGCTCCGCCTCCTGGATTCACACCATTCTCCTGCCTCAGCCTCCTGAGTAGCTGGGACTACAGGCACCCACCACTATGCCCAGCTAATTTTTTTGTATTTTCAGTAGAGACAGGGTTTCACCATGTTAGCCAGGATGGTCTCCATCTCCTGACCTCGTGATCTGCCCACCTCGGCCTCCCAGAGTACTGGGATTACAGGCGTGAGCCACCATGCCCAGCCTGGTTAGACTCTAGTTTTTGACAGAGGATGGCATGTGAAATCCTCACATGAAACTAGGTCCCTTGAAAATCTGCACCCTGTGTAGGGTGTATACCTTCTGATAGGGTGGACTAGTATCTTAATTCATTTTCCGTTGCTTATAACAGAATACCTGAAACTAGATAACTTATAAAGAAAAGAAATTTCTTACAGTTATGGAGTCTGAGAAATCCAAGGTCCAGAGGCCACATCTGGTGAGGGCTTTCTTGCTAGTGGGGACTCTGCAGAGTCTGAAGGCAGCACAGGGCATCACATGGCAAGGGAGCTGACTATGCTAGCTCAGATCTCTGGTTTTCCTCTTATAAAGCCCCTAATGCAACTCCCTTGATAACGCATTCATCCATTCATTCATTCATGAGGACAGAGCCCTTATAACCCAGTCACCTCTTAGAAGCCCCACCTCTCAACACTGCCATATCGGGGATTAAGTTTCAACATGAGTTTTGGAGGGGACATATATCATACCAGATCTACTAGGAAAAAAAAAATTCTCCCTACTGACACAGAGGGAAGACAAAGAAGATTGCCTTTTATCCTAGGCTTTTGTACAGAAAAAAAGTTTTCCTAGAAAATTCTTAACCACAGCCATTCACTCGTATAGATACCCAAATGGCCTAGAAACTCCAAGTCAAGAATTGACATTAAAAACCACCTCAGGCTGGTAATACCCCTGGATGCTTGGCAAAAAGAAATGCAAAACCGCTCTGCTCCAAGATACATACTTGACACAGGCCACACAGAATTCCCACAGGGTCTGGAGTTAATGAAATTCTCATTTGTTAAATAAGAATGTATATTGCTTGCTTTGTACTATTGAGAGCATATGTTACTCTTGTATAAATAAACATTTGAATATGTATCTGTGCCTCCCCTTTGCTCTCCAGAAGTGAAATGATGAAGCAGAATTTATATGCAGGCCAGCATTTGGGTATGGACACACATTGAGCTGCCTTCTATCCTTGCAGAGGTCATGGAAGAAGTGACAACATGCTCCTTCAACAGCCCTCTGTTCCGGCAGGAAGATGACAGAGGGATTACCTACCGGATCCCAGCCCTGCTCTACATACCCCCCACCCACACCTTCCTGGCCTTTGCAGAGAAGCGTTCCACGAGCAGGGATGAGGATGCTCTCCACCTGGTGCTGAGGCGAGGGTTGAGGATTGGGCACTTGGTACAGGTGACTCTTCATCCCAGATCTGAGTCTGGGCCTCAGTTTCTCTTCACAAAGCTCAGAGCTCTTCAGGATCTGTGCCTTTTCTCATCAGTACAGGAAAGCCATGTGGGGAGCAGAGGCAGAAAAAACAGCAAAAACAATGGCTCTCACTGAGTGCTTATTGTGTTCCAGGGGCACATTGGGTCCTCACAGCCACTCTGTTTCGTAGGTACTGTTTTCAGTCATATTTTACAGACAAGGAAACTGAGAGTCAGAGAGGTTGCCATTTGCTCAAGGTTATACAGCTATAATAAAGCAGTAGAAGCTGGCTTCAAACTCAGTTGCTGACTCCAGAGACCGCCTCAGTTATTTAGATTCAGCTAACGTATGATGTGCCTTTCATTTATATTCCATTTAATCCTCATAAATCACCCAAGGAAGTAAGCATTGGTAGTCCAATTTTGCTGATGGTGGATCCTGGTGCTCCAGAGGTAAGTAATTTGCTCAGGACCACATTTAGCAGATGACGGGGGGATACCAGTAATAACCACACTTCTACTACTAATGCTAATGCTGTATGTGAGGTACATTTTATTATCTCCACTTTGCAGGAGGTAACCAGGCCTGAGAATTAAGCTCATTTGCTTTGGTCACACATCTAATAAGTGGGAGAACTGGAGTTGGAGCCCTTCCTCTTCAGTAGAACATTTTGACTGTATTTTTAGTGAGGAAAGAGAGGTTGCTATTCTTTGGCCTGGAAGCTACGGGGTTATTTCAGACCCCAGATAGGCATACGTCAGAGATATTGTGGATTTGGTTCCAGACCACCACAATAAAGTGACTGTCACAGTAAAACAAGACACATAAATTTTTTGGTTTCCCGGTGCATATAAAAGTTATGTTTACACTATACTGTAATCTATTAAGTGTGTAGTAGCATTATGTCTAAAAAAAAGTACACACCTTAAAATATTACTGAAAAGTGCTAATGATTATTTGAACCTTTGGCTAGTCAGTCTTTTTGCTGGAGTAGGTCTTGCCCTGATGTTGGTGGCTGCTGACTTATCAGGGTGGTGGTTGCTGAAGACTCAGTGTATTATTATTATTATTATCATTATTATTGAAGCATTTCTTACTTATATAGATAATTTCTTAAAATAAGACAATGGGCTGGGCACAGTGGCTCATACCTATAATCCCAGAACTTTGGGAGGCCAAAGTGGGAGGATTGCTTGAGCTCAGGAGTTTAAGACTGGCCTGGGCAACATAGCAAGACCTTGTCTCTAATAAAAATAAAAAACATTAGGTGGGTGTAGTGGCACACACCTGTAGTCCACAGCTACTTGGGAGGCTGAGGGGGAGGATTGCTTGAGCCCAGTTCAGGGCTCCAGTAAGCTGCGATTGTGCCACTGGGGGACAGCAATACCCTGTCTACCCCCAACAAGAAATAAGACAACAATGAAGTTTGCTGAAACAGTTGACTCTTCCTTTCACAAAAGATTTTTCTGTAGCATGCAATGCTACAGAATTTGATAGCATTTTTCCCATAGTAGAACTCATAAATGAATCCTCTCAAACCCTGCTGCTGCTTTATCAACTAAGTTGATGTAATATTTTAAATCCTTTGTTGTCATTTTGACAGTGTTTACAGCATCTTCACCAGAAGTAGATCCTATCTCAAAAAACTACTTTCTTTGCTCATCTGTAAGAAGCAAGTCATTTGTTCAAGTTTTATCATGAGATTGCAGCAATTTAGTCACATCTTCAGGCTCCACTTCTAATTCTCTTGCTATTTCCACCATATCTACAGTTACTTCCTCTACTGAAGTCTTGAACCCCTCAAAGTCATCCATGAGTTGTGGGAATCAACTTCTCAATGTCTCTTAATGTTGATATTATGACCTCCCATGAATCATGAATGTTCTGAATGGCATCTAGACTAGTGAAATTTTTCCAGAAGGTTTTCAGTTTACTTTGACCAGATTCATCAGAACAATCACTATCTATGGCAACTATAGTCTTGTGAAATGTATTTCTTAAATAATGAAACTTGGAAGTTGAAATGACTCCTTGATCTGTGGGCTACAGAATGGATGTTGTATTAGTGGCTGTGAAAACAACATTAATCTTATACATCTCCATCAGAGCTCTTGGATGACAAGGTACATTGTCAATGACCAGTAATATTTTGAAAGGAATCTTTTTACCTGAGGAATAGGTCTTAACAGGGGCCTGTAAACAGAAGTGCTTCATCCAGGCTTTTTTTTATTGTAGAGCACTGGCAGAGTAGATTTAGGATAACTCTTAAGAGCCCTAGGATTTTCTGAGTGACAAATGAGCATTGACCTCAATTTAAAGTGACCAGCCTGTCTTTTGAAGGTTTGAAGCCAGACATTGACTTCTCTCTAGCCATGAAAGTCCTAGATGGCATCTTTCAGTAGAAGGCTGTTTTATCTACAGGGAAATCTGTTGTTTGGTGTAGCCACCTTTGTCAGTTACCTTAGCTAGATCTTCTGGATAACTTTCTGTACCTTCTCCCATCAGCACTTCCTGCTTCACCTTGCCCTTTTATGTTATGGAGACAGCTTCTTGCCTTAAACCTCATGAACCATCCTCTGCTACTTTCCAGCTTTTCTTGTGCAGCTTCCATACCTCTCTCAGCCTTTGTAGAATTGAAGAGAGTTAGGGCTCTGCCCTGGATTAGGCTTTGTCTTAAGGGAGTGCTGTGGCTGGTCTGATCTTTTATCCAGACCTCTAAAACTTTCTCCCTATCAGCAATATGGCTGTTTTGCTTTCTTATCATTCCTGTATTCACTGGAGTAGCACTTTTAATTTCCTTCAAGAACTTTTCAGCCTGGTGCGATATCTCATGCCTGTAATCCCAGCACTTTGGGAGGCCAAGGTAGGCAGATCACTAGGTCAGGAGTTTGAGACCAGCTTGACCAACATGCTGAAACCCTGTCTTTACTGAAAATACAAAAAAAAAAAAAATTAGCCAGGCGTGGTGGTGCATGCCTATAATCCCAGCTAGTCAGGAGGCTGAGGCAGGAGAATAGCTTGAACCCAGGAGGCGGAGGTTGTGGTGAGCAGAGATTGAGCCACTGCAATCCAGCCTGGGCAACAGAGGGAGACTCTGTTTCAAAAAAAAAAAAAAAAAAGAATTTTTTCTTTGCATTTACAACTTGGCTGTTTGGCACAAGAGGCCTAGCTTTCGGCCTGTCTTGGCTTTCAACATGACTTCCTCCTAAGTTTAATCATTTCTAGCTTTGATTTAAAGTGAAAGATGGGGGACTCTTCCTTTCACTTGAACACTTAGAGGCCATTGTAGGGTTACTAATTGGCCTAATTTCAATATTGTTGTGTTTCAGGGAATAGGCTGAAGGAGAGGGAGAGAGATGAGGGAACGGTTGGTGGAGCAGTCAGGACACATATAGCATTTATCAAGTTCACCATGTAATATGGGCACAGTTGTCATACTCCAAAACAATTACAGTAATAACATTAAAGATCACTGATGAAAAATCACCGTAACAGATATAATAATAATGACAATGTTTGAGATATTGTGAGAATTAACTGAAACATGACAAAGACATGAAGTGAGCACATGCTCACTTCAGGGTTGCCACAAACCTTCAGTTTATAAAGACAATATCTGAGAAATGCAGTAGGGCAAAGTGCAATAAATCACATATACCTGTATTTCTTATTGTTGCTTTCCTCTCTCCCAGGGCTAGCTTAAGTGAGACAAATGAGACAATGGTTTTGAGAGTCTTTTGTAAAAATATATATAGCTGTGTCATCTCTCTATATCTATATAGTAGGCACTTTAATACTCCTAACCTACCCTGCTTTTTTACCTACAGATGCCTCAAATCTGACCATTAAATCTTCATATCCATAGCAGATAACCTTCTGCTGTTAAAGTGCACAGTGCAAATGCTATTCTGCTTGAACATGGGCCTTGCTATCAATCCCTATCTTTGCTTTTGATGACATTGGCTCACATTTCTCTTGGTGAAGTTTTTTTATTTTGTGGGATTTTTGGTTCCTGCTCTTTCACCTTATCTTGTCATGAGTTTTTCTCATGGCCTCCCAGGACCAGACTTCTGCATGTATAACTAGCCTCCACAGAGGCCCAGCCCTACAGCCCAGTAGAACTTGGGATTCTAGCTCTTTCCTTTCTTCTAGGACAAGCATTGCCTGTGGTCATCGGTCATGTTGCACTGTTTTTGATCAAGACAGTAGGCTGTTAAGCATTTTTTAAAATACTATTTTTTTAGATACAACTTCTATATTGCCTAGGCTGGTCTTGAACTCCTGGCTCAAACAATTTTCCTGTCTCAGCCTCCTGAGTAGCTAGGACTACAGGTGTACACCACTGTGCCCAGCCTTTTAAGT
The DNA here is from genome assembly GCF_043159975.1 of Macaca nemestrina. Classification (NCBI taxonomy): domain Eukaryota; kingdom Metazoa; phylum Chordata; class Mammalia; order Primates; family Cercopithecidae; genus Macaca; species Macaca nemestrina. The sequence goes on from NC_092136.1 coordinate 74,173,938, forward strand.
TTTAACTATCTGTTTGTCTGTCTGTCTGTCTGTCTAGAGACAAGCCCTCTCTGTGTTGCCCAGGCGGGAGTGCAGTGGCTATTCACAGGTGTGATTGTTGCATACTACAGCCTCAAACTCCTGGCCTCAAGCAATCTTCTCGCCTAAGCCTCCTGAGTAGCCGCAACTACAGGCAGGTGCCACTGAGCCAAGCAAGCATTTTTTATCAGACCACAACTGTTGTATAACTTCACTACTCAGTAGTCATACACATTCACAAACATGTCCCCTTTAATTCATTCTCTCTTTATTTCATTCTCTGATTTATTTAATTGTAGAATCTTGAAGTTAGAAGAATCATAAGCCCAACTTCTTTCCCAATATAGAAATCTGTATTCTATTGGTAGTTACTAAAATCTTAGTGGTTAAGAGCATGGCTTTGGAGTCAGTCAAGACCTATCATTTATTGGCTTTGTGACCTTGGATACTTGACTCTTCTCTGTTTCATCATCTGCAACATATAGTTAATAATAGATACCACATAGTAAGAACTAAACATTTGTCATTTTCCATTAAGGGTCTCCTTGCACAACTCTTCAAATGAGCACCTGATTGCTGTGGCAGCTGTTTTTTGTCTGTGAATGAGATGATCTCTACTTCTCTATAACTACCCATTGGTTTATTCTGCCTTCTGGGGCAGTCAATCTATACAAAATGTAGATACAATCTCTTTTTCAGAGAACTACTCTCTGAAGTACCTGAAAGCTGCATTCATGCCCTCTGAGTATTATGTTTTCTGGGCTAAACAACTTCAGTTCTTTCTGTAATTTCTTAGGGCACAGTCCTGATTTGGTTTCTGGTCCCTTGAAAAGTGTGATTACTGTCCTTGGGATCCGGTCTGAGATGGCAGTGTCCTTTTTTAAAGTAGAATACTCGGAACTGAACTTGGGACTCCAAGGGTAGACCAACCATCTCAGCAATGAGGTGAGCTATCCTATCTTGTATTCCCTTTAATGCAATTGAAGGTAAAATAGCACTTTCTTGGTAGCTACATAGCACAATTGACTATGTAGATTGTGTAGACTATGTAGACTATGTAGACTATGTAGAGTAGATGGTCAGCCAAAACCTCCAAGTCTTTTTCACATTTGTTGTTCTCTTTTTAAAAAAAAAAAAAAAAATTAATTGTAGTAAAATATATCTAACATAAATTTTACCATCCTAACCATTTTTAAATGTATAATTCATTAGTGCCAGGTATATTCAAATTGTGCAGCCAATCTTCAGAAATTTTGATTTTTCAAAACTGAAAGTCTACACCCATTAAACAGCTCCCCATTTCTCCCTCCTCAGTCCCTGGCAACCACTAATCTACTTTCTGTTTCTATAATTTTGACTACTCTGGATATCTCATATAAGTCGAATTGTATAGTGTTTGTCTTTTTGTGATGGCTTATTTCACTTATGTAATGTCCTCAGGTTTCATCCATGTTGTAGCATGTATCAGAATTTCCTTCCTATTTAAGGCTGAATAATGTATCATTGTATGTAACCACATTTTGTTTATTCATTTTTTTTTTTTTTTTTTGAGGCAGGGTCTCACTTTGTTGCCCAGGCTGGAGTGCAGTGGCGTGCTCATGGCTCTGCAACCTCGAACTCCTGGGCTCAAGCAATCCTCAGCCTCCTGAGTAGGTGGGACTTCAAGTGTATGCCACCATACCCAGCTAATTTATTTTATCTTATTTTTGTAGAAATCGGGATTTCTGTATGTTGCCCGGGCTCCCTTCATCTCTTGATGGATGCTTTGGTTGCTTTTCCCTGTTGGGTATTGTGAATAACATTGCTATGAATAAGGGTGTGAAAATATCTCTTTGAGACTTTGCTTTTAAATCTTTTGGACGTAAACACAGAAGTTGAATTGCTGGATCATTTGGTAATTTTATATGTAATGAGAAACTGTCATGCTATTTTCCATAGTGGCTATACCATTTTATATTCCTACCAACAGTACACAATGGTTCTAGTTTTCCACATCCTCACCAACATTTGTTATTTTCTGGTGTGTGTGTGTGGTAGCTGTCCAAATAGTTGTGAGGGGGATACGGGATATCTCATTGTGGTTTTTAGTTGCATTTAGTTGCATTAATTAGTGATGCTGAACATGTTTTCATATGCTTGTTGATTACATTTGTTCTTGTTTTACATTTTCTTTCTTTCTTTTTTTGAGATGGAGTCTTACTCCGTCACTCAGGCTGGAGTGCAGTGGCACGATCTCGGCTCACTGCAACGTCTGCCTCCTGGGTTAAAGCGATTCTCCTGCCACAGCCTCCCAAGTAGCTGGGACTACAAGCGTGTGCCACCATGCCTGGCTCATTTTTTTGTGTGTATTTTTAGTAGAGACAGGGTTTCACCATGTTGACCAGGCTGGTCTCGAACTCTTGACCTCAAGTGATCCACCCACCTCGGCCTCCTAAAGTATTGGGATTATAGGCATAAGCCACAGCACCTGGCCTACATTTGTTCTTTAATCAGTTTTCCCCATGCACATTTTTAAGCCACAACGTGTTTTACCTCTGTCAAGCCTCAGCTTGATTTATATGTCCCATTGCTCCAGCTAGTTGAGATCATCTTAGATTCCAAGGCTTTCATGCTTTGTTTACTCTTTCTTCCACCTTCATGTCAACTATATGTTAGATATATCTGGCTCAAATTATTTTCTCCTCTCAACCACTAAGGATGACTAAACTTCTGACTTCCCCAAAACTAGACTGCTTAATAAGTAAGCTGACTTGATCACTTACCTCTGGCATGTTTAGTGTGCTTAGGGTACTCTGGTATAGAATGGGCTGTCCCAGAGATCTTGAATTCCCTTTTGAACTAGCGTAGTTCAAGGACGGAATGGTTTTTTATCCAGAAGACTGCAAGGGGTCTCTTCTGTGGAATGGGAGTTAGCACTAGATAACCCTTATGGTCCATTATGGCTTAGTTTTCTTTTTTGTTTTTGAAACAGGGTCTTGCTCTGTCACCTAGAGGGGAGTGTAGTGATTGATCATAGCTCACTGCTGCCTCAAACTCCTGGGCTTAATTGATTCTCCTGCTTCAGCCTCCCAAGTAGATAGGACTTCAGGTACTTACCACCAGGCCCAGATAATGTAAAAAATAAAAATAAAAATAAAAATGCTTTGTAGAGATAAGGACCCACTATGTTGCCCAAGTTGATCTCAAACTCCTGGCCTCAGGCAAATGGCTCTGAGAGTCTATGATCTGAGCCTGCTTAATCTGTTTTGTCTATTTATACATAAATTAATTTTTTAGGCCGGGCGCGGTGGCTCAAGCCTGTAATCCCAGCACTTTGGGAGGCCGAGACGGGCGGATCACGAGGTCAGGAGATCGAGACCATCCTGTCTAACACGGTGAAACCCCGTCTCTACTAAAAAAAATACAAAAAACTAGCTGGGCGAGGTGGCGGGCGTCTGTAGTCCCAGCTACTCGGGAGGCTGAGGCAGGAGAATGGCGTAAACTCGGGAGGTGGAGCTTGCAGTGAGCTGAGATCCGGCCACTGCACTCCAGCCTGGGCAACAGAGCGAGACTCCGTCTCAAAAAAAAAAAAAAGAAATTAATTTTTTAAATTTATTTTTTGTTTTAGGTAGTTAATACATTTCATATAGCTGAAAAATAAAAATAGTATAAAAAGATATATTTCTCATTTCCATTCCCCTATCTCTTATAGGCAATCACTATTATTTCTTGTTATCTTTTCGGTGCTACTTCATACAGAAGCAAAGCAAAACAAGTATGTACTCTTAATTGCCCATTTAAAAACTTTTAAAAATGTGAAGTGATAACATATGCAGAAAACATAAAACATAAATGTGAAATGCACAAAACCTAAGTGTCAGCTCAGTGAGTTATGACAAAGCCAACACTTGTGGACTCATCATATATAGAACTAATATTCCAAGAAATAGAATGTTGTCAGCATCTGAGAAGTTTCTCTTATGGCCCCGCCCTTCTTCCCAAAGGAGAAGTTAATTATATTAAGTTGATTTATAGCCCTAGAGTTTAGTTTTGCTTTTTTTAATCTATGTAGTCTTTTGGTCTGGCTTTTTTTGTTCAGTATTCTTGAGATTTATCCAAATTGTTGTGTGTAACCCTAATTTGTTTTTCATTGTTACATAGTATTCTGTCGTATGAACATACCACAATTAAGTGATCCATTTTACTGTTGTTGGATACTTGGGTTAGTTATTATAAGTATAGACTATACTGCTATGAATATTCTTATACATGTTTTTGGTACTGCAGGCATACATTTTGTCGGGTATGTAGCTAGGAGTGGAATTACTGGTTCATGTGGTATGTGTACGTTCTACCTCAGTAGATAATGTCAACCAGTTTTCTCAAGTGATGGTTTTAAGGGCTGTTCTGCCTCAGTTCCATCCTTATTCCTTGGATTTGGCCCTTTAAGGTTCCATCTCAAATTACATGACAGTTTACCAGGCCTTCAAGTTTTGTCCTCCTACTCGATAAGGTTGTCAAATGACTTGCTCAGCTTCTCAGCCTTTCAGTTACTTCTTTGAGAATTAGTAGGATGCCCTAAGGGGAAAGGGACCAGCCAACCTCTCTGAATGAACTTAGCGTGTAATTCTTCATTCTTATGTTTGCTCTCTGCTCTCTGGTGCTTTCATATATTTTGTTTTTGTTTAAATGTTTTATCTATTTTTTTCAAGTTCTCAGTGGAAGGATTGGTCCAATTATTTAGTTTGCTGTAACCAGAAGTCCCTTTCCTCCACATTTCTGATGCAAAAAGTAGCATACTACATACACTATTGTGTGTTTTGCTTTCTTTGTTTAAGAATATATTATGAAAATCAGGCCGGGCGCGGTGGCTCACACCTGTAATCCCAGCATTTTGGGAGGCCAAGGCAGGTGGATCACCTGAGGTCAGGAGTTTCAAACCAGCCTGGCCAACATGTCAAAACCCCGTCTCTACTAAAAATAGAAAAATTAGCTGGACGTGATGGTGCAAGCCTGTAATCCCAGATACTCAGGAGGTTGAGGCATGAGAACCGCTTGAACCTGGGAGGCAGAGATTGCAGTGAGCTGAGATTGCACCACTGCACTGCAGCCTGGTTGACAGAAAGAGAGACTCCATCTCAAAAAAAAAAAAAAAATTATGGAAATCTTTCCATATCACTATACATGGAAAAAAGTTTTACCCCATGTATTGCATGTTTATTTCACCCATCCTCTATTGATGAATATTTGAGTTGTTTGTAGTATTTTGCTACTTCAAGTAATGCTGCATTTGAATAATCTTATACATACTTAATTTGATGAGCAGATATATCTTAGGATGGATTCCCAGAATTGGGCATGATGGGAAAGGATAAATGTTGTTTGTAATTTTGATATATGTCCTACATACAGGTTGAACTATTTGCACTTCAATCCATATATGAAAGTGCCAGTTTCTTGACATTTGCCAATACAGTATTGTCAAGCTTTATGATTTTGCTAATTTGACAGATGTAAAAGTTATATCAATTTAGTTATTTTGTTTTATTTTTATTTTTAGAGATGGGATTTTGCCATGTTGCCCAGACTGGTCTCGAACTCCTGGGCTCAAGCTATCCTAACGTGCTGGGATTACAGCATGAGCCACTGTGCCTGGCCATTGTCAGTTTAGTCTTAATTTGCATTTCTCTCTTATAAGTGAAGCTGAACTTTTTTTTCTCTTTTTGTAAGTTGTCTGATCTTGCTCTTTGCCCATTTCTGTTGGGTTCCTGGAAATTGTCTTACCAATTTCTACTATTGTTTTGAAAATATGTTAGGGAGATTAGATCTTTCTTTATTTGCAATATGTCTGATTAGGCATTATCTCATCGTATCCTTATAATAACTCCTTTGTGAGGATGTTATTAAACTTTCCACTTAACTGATGAAGAAATTGAGGTAAAGTAAGATTAAGCAACTTGCCCATAGTCACAAAATAAGTGATGAAAGCATGGTTTGAACTAGGTGTCTCTGAATCTATGCTTGAGCTTTCAACAAAAGTTATGAATTGCCTTCCCAGTGTAGTACAGGAAGGAAAAAAATTTGTCTTAAATTTCCCTTTATTTGCCTAAAATTTCCCTATTTGTCTGCCTTGCTTTTCTTCTCTTCCTTTTCTTTCTTTCCTTTCCTTTTCTTTTTTTTCTTTCTTTCGTTGTAAAAATATTTAGCTCCTATTATGTACCAGGTGCTGGAGAATCAATATTAGTAACTAGTAGTATAAGCCCTCAAAAGGCTCATAGTCTAGAAAAGGAAGACAGTCACAAGAAGTTACAATGTTATACAATAAATTTATTAGGGGAGGAGAGTGAGTTTCATGGAAGGCTTCATAAAGGAGGTGACTTTTGAGTTGGGTATGGAGGATGATTTGGAAATCTAGATAAAATGAGGAAGAGCATTCCAGACAGAGGAGACAGCTTGTACAACATTTAGCATTGTCTCTTTCCAGCTTTGTAAGTTATCCTGTAATATTTGAGAATTTAGTGAGTAGTTAGGCCTTCATGATTTTATAGATTTCAATATCATTTCTTATTTATGAAAAATACTAATACTTTTAATGAGCTTCATGTTTTCCTATTAGTATCTCACTCCTACTTTCTCCCTTCTCCTTGTCTAGTGGGGGCCCCTGAAGCCACTGATGGAAGCCACACTACCTGGGCATCGGACCATGAACCCCTGTCCTGTATGGGAACGGAAGAGTGGTTATGTGTTCCTGTTCTTCATCTGTGTGCGGGGCCATGTCACAGAGCGTCAACAGATTGTATCAGGCAGGAATGCTGCCCGCCTTTGCTTCATCTGCAGTCAGGATGCTGGATGTTCATGGAGTGAGGTGAGGGACTTGACTGAGGAGGTCATTGGCTCAGAGCTGAAGCACTGGGCCACATTTGCTGTGGGCCCAGGTCATGGCATCCAGCTGCAGTCAGGGAGACTCGTCATCCCTGCATATACCTACTACATCCCTTCCTGGTTCTTTTGCTTCCAGCTACCATGTAAAACCAGGCCTCATTCTCTGATGATCTATAGTGATGACCTAGGGGTCACATGGCACCATGGGAGACTCATTAGGCCTATGGTTACAGTAGAATGCGAAGTGGCAGAGGTGACTGGGAGGGCTGGCCACCCTGTGCTATATTGCAGTGCCCGGACACCAAACAGGTGCCGGGCAGAGGCTCTCAGCACTGACCATGGTGAAGGCTTTCAGAGGCTGGCCCTGAGTCAACAGCTCTGTGAGCCCCCACATGGTTGCCAAGGGAGTGTGGTAAGTTTCCGGCCCCTGGAGATCCCGCATAGGTGCCAGGACTCTAATAGCAAAGATGTACCCACCATTCAGCAGAGCTCTCCAGGCAGTTCACTGAGGCTGGAGGAGGAAGCTGGAACACCGTCAGAATCATGGCTCTTGTACTCACACCCAACCAGTAGGAAACGGAGGGTTGACCTAGGAATCTATCTCAACCAGACCCCCTTGGAGGCTGCCTGCTGGTCCCGCCCCTGGATCTTGCACTGTGGGCCCTGTGGCTACTCTGATCTGGCTGCTCTGGAGGAGGAGGGCTTGTTTGGGTGTTTATTTGAATGTGGGACCAAGCAAGAGTGTGAGCAGATTGCCTTCCGCCTGTTTACAGACCGGGAGATCCTGAGCCACCTGCAGGGGCACTGCACCAGCCCTGGTAGGAACCCGAGCCAATTCAAAAGCAATTAATTGGCTTAGGACCCAATTTCCATAGATGCAAATGGCAATTACAGCCAGGTTAACAGAAGCTACTGAAGTCTACAGAGAATCAAAAAACTTAATATTCTGTTCCCTACCTTTTTTCACTTCTCCCCCTCCAAAGAGCAAAATGAAAATTTTGCCTTAGCTACTGCAGTGGAAAGAGCACTGAACTAGGAGTTCAAAGACCAGAATGTGGTTCTGGCTCTGCCACTGGCTTGCTTTTGGACCTTGGATGTGTCACCTGAACTCTCTGGACCTCAGGTTTCCATCTGTAAAATGAGAGTATTGGTTCTAAGATTTCTTATCTTCTCATCCCTAGGAGAAGCATAGTGCCTGCATCCTTCATGGTCAGTAAGTCCTGGCTGTATAGAAGACTCTGATGTCAAAATAGAAATCAGAGGACTTATCTTTTCACATGACTTACCCCTTATCCAAGTGTGAGGTTACAGGCAGGTGTCATGGCAGGAAGGAAGACCAGATCTATATGATTTGTTCCATTTTTAATAACAAAAATATCCACACCCTTCTAATAATGGTCAGAGCTCTGTAGGCACTCTATCCTAGAGGAATTAAGCAAAACAGAAGAATCATGAAGTCTCCTACCTTCTACAGCTTTGTAGTTCTGCTTACCTTCTCTTCCTCATCCAGAAACATCATTTTCTAGGGAGGACAATGAGAATCTCAGTGCCAGTAGTACTGGATAATAGTGTGTATTGCTTCTGGTGGCATTACCCTGATGAAGGATGGGCTTAAGTTCATTTATTAGGATGTTCCCGATGGGAAAAGGACATGGATTAGGACTTTAAAACACTGGACAGAATTTCCCACAGTCTCTGCCCTCAAGGAGTTCACCAGTTTATGGGGCTAGAAGAGGGAGAAAATTCAAGAAAATAAATGTAGCTGGTGGGAGAGTTTGTAGATGTTGGGCTATATGTTGGGGTGATGGTAGCTCCTGATGTAATTTTCTTAGTTGCATCTTCAATGTGCCTGGAGTCGTCTGTCCAAGGCTTGTCCAGGCTTCTGGGTTTGTTTTTTGTTTGTTTTGTTTTTTCTCAGGATATTGTCCTGGCCCAGCTACTCCTTTACCTGTGAGAAGATCTTCACCATTAGGAAGATCTCTGGACCCCCAAATCTCAGAATCAGGCCTATTTGTATAGGCCCATGGAAATCACTACTTGTGAAGTAAGGATGCCTTTTTGTCTAATGATTTTCATGCTGAACTTAGTCCATGCTGAGTCTCTTAGATGATACCACGTTGGTTGTTCCTATCTTAGATTGTTTCCCCCATAGCCTGTTCTTGCAACAGAAATTCTATCATGAGAGGTTTATTTTTTTGTACCTATTTTAGGAGGCTAATGCTTAAACTGGTATCAACTAAATATATTTGGTGTTGTATAATGACCACAGAGAACAAGTCTTAGTCATGAAATATAGCCTAGGAGGCTAGGGGTTACTGTTGCACTAGTTGGGTAGAGAGAGTCCTACAGGATGAAAGTCGAGATTAACTTTACCTACTTTAACAGATTGCTTAAGCCATGGCTTAGAGTGGCTTTTAAAAATCCCCTTAGCCTCTCCTACCTTTGCCAAGGTAATCTTCCCAATACACAATTATTTATTCACTCATGCATACATTTATCTAAATATTTCTTGAGTGCTTAATACAAGGTACTTTCTACTGCCATTCCTTGGCTCTAAATCATTTGTGGTTCCCTATTGCCTATTATAATGTAAAGATGTTTACATTTAGCCTGACATGTAGGACCTTCCAGCTGTTGAGTGAAATAATGCACACTTTACTCTACTTCCTTATATGAGGCCCAGTGTCAGGGAAAACCTCTGTCAAGTTGACCGGTGGAGGGTGGTGGTGGTCTAGGGATGGGCAGGGTTGGTGCAGGGAGGAATTGGGGAAGGGGAGAGGATTAAAAGGGCAGCCCCCTCCTAAGTGGTAGAAACTCCTTGTTAAGCAAAGCTTTCCTGAGCACTGTACTGCAAGTGGATAGGAATAGGGAGGATGGCCAAGTCCTACAACCAGGGCTAAAGGATGAAAAGAATGAGAATATCAGCTTCTTTAGTACTACTCAAGAAGGGAGTCAAGGCAGGGACCTTGGTCCTGTGCCATTGTGACCCAGAGATGTCTAATACCAGTACTCATAAGAGGTCCATCTCTAAATTGCCCTCCTCTTACTTCTTCCCCCTACCTCATGTTTTTTCTCTTTAATGACTAGCATCGAAACTCTTTAATTGGGGGAGGCCTATGTGCTTATCTCAGGAATAGTAAGAAAAGGGAATTGGGAACGGGGGAAATCCAGAATAAGGACTTGAGAGAGGAGCAGAGTGGGTGATGGCAGCTGTGAAGAAAAAGAACAGATCAGAAGAGTCCTGGCACCTTAGGAAGAAAAAGTGTCACAGACACGAGGCCTAGGCTGGAGAGATGATATAGGTGGTAGCTGCTGTGAAGAAGAAATGACAACAGGCTGGAGCTGTTCCCTGAAACCTGTGGAAAGGAAGAGAGACCTGCACAGGCTGGCACTTAGCTTGTGGAGAAGGTCCTAACCCAACACTGCAACTTTAAGCTGGCTTAACTTGTCCAAGTTCCAGATGACCAACAAAGACAGCTATAGACACTCCAGCTCTGTGCCCATTACCCAACCTGGGAGCTATTCCATGATACTGGTACCCTAAGTGAACCCATTTCAGCCACTCAGATTGACAGGGTGGAAAAGACAGGGCAGGTGGTAGCAGCTGTGAAGAAAAGAGGAAAACAGACAGGTAGCCTGTCTACAGGCATGTAGAGAGGACTACATAGGCCTCGGTCCTTTGCCCTCAGGAGCCCCCTTCCTGTCCCTTGGACTTTTAGAATGGATCCTTCCAGCACACATGGCCCAACACTGAGAGTGCAGGAAGCATGGGTAGGGGCCTCCTGCTGCTGGTGTATACCCAGGCCAGCCTCCTGCCGACACAGCCTACTGGCTGTGTTCATGTTCTCACTATTCACCTTAGGCCATTGTCTGGGTACTTAATTTGGACTTGTTTCCCCTGGTCACCAGTCTCCCCTCAGATATTCACAGGACGTCAAGTAGCTTCAGCCATGGGTAAGAGGTTTTTCACTCTGCCTGTTGGGTAGCCCAAAGGACCCACAAAGGTCAACCTGAGGCTGCACAGCCTCCTCCCCAGGGCAGTAGAAATTGATATCTCACTTTCGCCCGATTAGGCTTCTCACTCTTCTCGAGTAGGCCATAATCCACCTCTTCAGTAGGCCACGCATCCGTCTCTGCGGTGCCAGAATTCACAGTCTGGGCCTCCCTTTGGTCCTTACCATAGGCTGCCATGTATTATTGTCTATGTTGTGCCCTCTAGGCCTCTGCTAGGCTGTGAACTCCTTGACTGACTCCTCACTGTGTCCTTTTTACCTTGAATCACAGTGGCTTATCTAAAAGTATAAGCTTTTTTTCTATCGTATTCTGAATTCTCTGAAGGTAAGGACTATGTCTGATTCCTCTCTTTGTCCTCTGCACCCAGCATAGGGCCTGAAACAGAGTAGCCAGCAGTAAAGATACACTGAATGAATGAATGAGTCAACGATCCTTGGCCTCTGGAGCTAATTGAGAAGGCCAGGGGCAGTTCCGCTTTAGGGAGAAGGATGTTGCATCCCTTTGTAGATTGTGTAGCATTCAAAACCTGCTGAACACTCACCCTCAATGTGTATTCTCTGTTCTGGCCTGCTTCCAGGTCAGTTATACACTTCCTGGGATGGGCCTTTCTCTGGCTTAAGCTTGGTTGTCCCTGGCTTTCCCAAGGATCACAGCCCAAAAGGTGCAGTGGGGAAAATTTATGGCCTATTCGAGAAGAGTGGGCAGCCTAATCAAGCCAAGCCTTGATTTGGGGTTCTCACTTAACTGGTATTTTCCCTTTGTCCCCAATTGAATTTTCTGTAGTTACAACTTTTCCAGGCTTCTAAGGGAGTTGCTGAGGCTTGATGTGTTCTGACTATGTCTTGGCTTTGTGATACTGAGCGCCAGAAATACTCTGTACTATGAAAACTACCATCATTCTTTGAAACAACAAAGAGGAATAAAGAACTTAATTCTGGTGACTATTGTTTTTTTTTTTTTCTTAAACTGTAAGATGATTATTATACTAATATCTAGTTTGAGGCAATTTCTTGGTTTCTCATAAGAACTTTTACTCTCAGAAACTTTACTAATGATAATCCTTTGGACTTTTACACCTTGTTATTTGAACATAATTACCTATTAAGGGAAGCAGAGCAGGGATTACAATGCCTAGTTATGGAGCACAATCTCATACACTAGCTTTTAAGAGGAGGAGCCAGAGGTACAGAGTCACCACTGACACCAATACTGGTGCTTGCCACTGCGTCACTTAACCTTTTTTCAAAACACCTTGAGATTGTTCCCAACTTGTAGCTGAAGGGGCCACAAATATTTATTACTAGCCAAATCAAGTGGAATGATAGCTTTAACTTAACTGCTAATTTTTACTTGACTTTGTTTGTCCCATTGAGATGTTTAAGGCACTACTGAATTTGGCCAAATGTTTCAGCATAAGCTCTGTTAGTAGGTCAGTCTGCTCTCTTAATTTCACTATTGGAAAGCTTTCAGGCTGGGCATGGTGGTTCATACCTGCAATCCCAGCACTTTTGGAACACTGAATCACAGAAAAACATCTTTGGCTGGTGGAGAATGCCTGTGTCAGTAGAAAACTGAAAGAAGGGAGCCAGGCAGAAACTGATAAGGGTTGAGAGGCGGCAAGATTCCTGATGATAGCCAGTAGGGTCCTTCACTGTTGTGGGAACCAGTGACCTACCAGCGTTTATTTCTTAAGCTAGCTTGAATTTTATATATGTGTATACGGAGCATTTTGACCCTCTTTTCCCATGATTGATCTGTCTGGAGTAGTGAATTCTTTAAGCTCTGGAACGAGGGTATAAAGTTGATCAAAAGTAGCAATGAACATTGTGATAGTAACTGACACAGTACCTCCCAAAGTGAAAGTTTGCTCTTGGAATTGAAGCAAGAGCCATGCAACAGGCAGCATACACATCTTAAGTGGTAGGCAACACAATCACAGGTTGATCAACTTCGCTAAGTTCTAGTGGCGTGTTTGCAGGTTCCGATCACTATGAGCTTTAAAGGCTTTGTTAACCTGTTGGTGATGTCGCATGAAGATTGTCCAAGAAATTACTTTAAATACTAAAGTTTAATGAACACTATTACCTACCAGTACATTACCAGGAGAGACACTGGGCTAGAACAGAGAGAGAACTGGACTAGGAGGGGCCAGGAGTTCAAGGTCCTTGTCCTAGAGCTTGTCAGTAACCTGATGGATGACTTTGTGCAAGTCACTGGCCCTCCTGGGAACCAGTTGATTCGGCTCTATCATGAGCACAACCCTTGCCCAGCCCCTTCACCAGAGAGTGGTGTAGATCTGATGAGCTAGTGAATCCTCAGAAGGGTTTAGCAAACAGTGAAGTGTTGTGTCAATAGGAAGAAGATAAATTGCCATCCTCCCTTTGATCTCCATTATCCTTCAGCACTGGCAAGGTTTGACAGTTGGATGCTAAAAATGAGAGTGATGCAGAAAGAGAGGAGGAAGGCAGGGCCCACTGAGGAGGGCACTCCAAGGTAGATGGCCATCATGCCTTGCCTCAGTCCATCCTTAGCAACTGCAGGCCTGATGATTTCACCAGCCTTCTGACTGTGCCCCAGACCTTTTGCTCCCCTGCTATGAGGAACAACTCAGCCTGGGTATGGAAGAGGGAAATCTCAGCCCCAAGTAGTTGGGAAGGGACTTGGTCTAAGTGGTCTGTGTCCTCTGTGCCTACCACAAGGCCAGGCATATTACAGTATAGGAAGAAGAGTTCAAGGGGAATAACATTTGTAAACTGCCTACTATGTGCTTTGGGTTATACATTCTCTCACTTAATTCAACAAGCCTGTTTAGAGCTAGAAAAGCTGAGATTCAGCAAGGTTACACAATATGTTCCAATGTCACACAACCAGTAAGTGTGACAAAAACCTCTGTTTTTGTCATACAGCAAAGAGGCAGAACTGAGGGGCAGTGCTTACCTTGCAGGTTGATATGAGGCAGAGATAGTGCCTGTTAAGTCCTTGGAACATGGTGGACATTCAGCAGCTGGTAAGAGGCAGCTGATGAGGCAACTGTAATAATGTGTCTTAGCATGCACTAGAGTCGCCTCTCAAACCAAAGGTTTTCCCCTTCCACTTTATCCAAGAGAAATGCATTCGTTTCTCTCCTCAGAAGCCCAGACCTAGCTGGAGATTATTTTCCAGTGCCCCCAACCTTCAGATCAGATGGCTTCCAAGACTCAGAGTCATCCTAAACATAGTTTCTGTTGTCACCAACTAGGAATAGAATCAGAAACGAGAACCTGGATTATCTTAAGGGGTAAACAGAACTTGATAGCAGATGAAGCTGACTTAGTGCCAAGTGACACGAGGCAGATCTCTGAGTCACAAGTTGGAGATAGATTCTGTTTGGGACTACAGCCAGTAACCCTGTCTCTGCCTTTCCCCACTATGGGGCAGTCTCTGAAGCTGTACCCAGTGGCCAGGTCTCAGCCTACCATTGCAATGTGAATGGTCCTTCACATGTCATCCCTAATCCTCACAACAGCCAAAGAAGCAAAACATTGTCCCCAGCCTGCAAATCAGGAAACTGAGCCTTGGAAAGATTGAGTCACTTGGGAAAATATCTTTATAAGTTTTTCATCTGTAAAAACTAGAATAGGCTGAGCATGGTGGCTCACGCCTGTAATCCCAGCACTTTGGGAGGCTAAGGTAGGTGAGGAGTTCAAGACCAGCCTGGGCAACATGGTGAAACCCTGTCTCAACAAAAAAAAAAAATACAAAATTTAGCCAGGTGTAGGGGCACACACTTGTAGTCCCAGCTACTCGAGAGGCTGAGGTGGGAGGACCACCAGAGCCCAGGAGGTTGAGGCTGCTGTGAGCTGTGATTGTGCCATTGCATTCCAGCCTGGGCAACAGAGTGAGACCCTGCCTCAAAAAAAGAAAAAAAGAATAATAAAAATACCTTTTATCTCTGAGTCACAACTTGGAGATAGATAAAACTTTTTTAGATAAAAGTTTAAACCTTTGGCACATAGAAGGTGTTCAAAACATGGGAGCTGCCCTGATTATTATTTTTTCTTATAGTAATCATACTAGCCCATAATGTGTGCACAATGTGTATGTGATGGTCTGGATATATGTGTCCTCCGCAAATTCATATGTTGAAACCTAACACCCAAGATGATGGTCTTAAGAGGTGGGGTCTTTGGGAGGTGATGAGGTCACGAGGGCAGAGTCCTCATCAATGGGATTGGTGACCTTATAAAAGACCCAAGGGGGCTTGTTAGCCCCTTTGCCCTTTAGTCATGTGAGGATACAGCAACAAGGTGCCATCTGTGAGGCCGAAAGCAAGCCATCACTGGGCACCAAATCTGCTGGTAGCTTAATCTTATACTTTTCAGCCTCCAGAACTCTGAGCAATAAGTGTCTGTTTAAAAATTGCCTAGTATAATGTGTTTTTGTTATAGTAGCCTGAACTAAGACGTGTTAGCAATACCTTCAAATTTATGTGTGCATATGAATCACCTGTAGAAGTTTAAAAAAAAAAAAAAAGCGTCCTGGCCTCACTGCCCCTCAAGCCTCCCCCTCCACAAGAATTTAATTCAGTAAATCTGGGATGGGATCTGAACATTTGCATTTGTAACAAGTTCCCAAATAATGCCGATGCTGCGGGTGCACAGACCACTCTTGGAGTAGAATTATGTTATGGTAGTTTCTTCTTCATCTATTGACTTACCTGCCTCCTACTCACACTCTTGCCAGCCTCATGAGGTAGGAGGAATACAGACTGTCACTACTATTGTTCCCATGGAATCAAGCTTCACTTCCCAAACAGGTGTCCAACTTGTGTCTCTAGTCTGTTAGTCAGCTGTATCCTTCCTGGTCAGAAATTTAGCTTTCTCATGACATAGTAATTACCTGGAATTCCTACTGATAGTCTTTCCAATAAAGGTAACATAGCATGAGCACAGATCTGGACAAGTGGGCACAGGATGCTTCACCACCCATACAGCATGTTTGTAAGACTCTGGGCTCACCCAAGGACTGGATAAGCTGTGGACAAACAGACCTCGAGTTACTTGCGCTGCCAAGGACTCAGCTGTGTGGAAGGGGCTTTTTATCCTTGCAAAGGGGAGAACAAGGGTCAGACCTCAGAGCATAAGCTATGTCTGGACAGTTGCCAAGCTAGAGATTGCTGAACTCCATGGGTTTATGGGTCAAATATGAGATTCAAGGGTGAAAAGTGTGGGGCTTCATTGTACCCATCATCCAGACAATAACCTGACCCTTTGTCTGATCTGGACTCTCATGTTCTGCCTTTGGTGGCCACACTGTGGCCAAAGACAGAGGTCCTCCTGTGTTTCTTGATACCTCTCTCCTTAGCTCCCTCCCCTAAGCGACCCCAGATTCAGGTTTCTTTGGGGTCAAGGCATTGGAAAATTGTCAAGAAGCTGCAGTGCCTTTCCTGCTACTCTATGTGCCTGGCTCGGAAGCTCAGGTTTCTGTTTTGAAGTTGAATTATGCTTATAGGCCATGTATTTTGGGTCAACGCCAAGTCCTATGGGCAGGTATGAGTTTTGAGGGGGGGTGCCAAGTTTGTTTGTTTACCATATTATTCCATCCCATAGCATAATGGGACTTAAGTATTTGTTGAAAGAATTAATGGCCATTCTATTTTTAATCACTTGGAGAAGCAGAGATCTTTCAAAATTGGAAACTCGAAGGTAGGTCCTGGGCAGGATAGGACACTCTTGCCTTTCTTGACACACTCCTTTCATTTGAGACTTTATGGCATTGAAGTGACCCTAAGGATGATCCCCAGCAGCCCGAGTTAAAGTGAGCCATGGATTCAGGAAGGTGCCATTGAGAGAATCCCAGACTGGAGGTGAGAAAGATCTACTTTGCCAGTCCAATTATCCAGGTTCATAGTATGTTCTTTGTTGCTGCTCAGAAACCTTTTCTAAAGCCTGGTCTGAACACTCTAGCCTGGCATCTGCTGTGTCAATGGCTGTAAGGAATAGTTGGGTAAACACATCTGACCTAGAGCCCTGAAAGTGGAGAGTGAGGCTCCCAAAGGCCAGCATGGTGGTGGCAGTAGAAATCAGTGAGGGAAGACCTAACAGGAAAGATAAATCTTGAGGCCAGAGTCAAGAATCTCCACCCCTCATATGAAGATGCTCACTTAGAGGAAAGCTACAATGTCCTTACAGCTCTTGGGAGGGTAGGCTTCCATGTCTGCTTCCAATGCCAGTGAGTATCCTAGTGCTTCAGGCATTCCAAATGAGAGGGCATAGGTCTTGTACTAGGCCCAGAGTTGGGGCAGATCCTTGTCAGACTTCCTGAACTTGATGGGGCTGCAGACACACTTATACTTGCTAAGGTGCTGAGGCTGATCCCACCAGCTAGGGACAGATAGGTTCCAGATTCAGGGGTTCAGATAGGTGGATGTGTTTGAGCAGGGCTGCTACTGTTGGTGCCCCATACAGACGTATCTGACCAAGAGGCAAATGAGGCCTGAAATCCAGCCAAGAGTTGAGCTCCCAGCCCTTGCAATTATAAGGCTGCAACTGTCAGAAGGGGCACCTTTTCTAATTAGCACAGGGTAGACCTTGGGAAATCCTGGTTTAGGGTGTCTGAGGTAGGGCTGATCGTGGCTGCCTGAGGATGCTGGGCTGAGGAGTCCTTGCCTGGCTTCTTTGGGGATACTGGGGCCAAAGGCTGGCTCTCCTTGTACTGTCTGAAAGAGGTTGACCTGGGCCTGTGAGCCAGGCTGAGTTCTCCTCTCTCAGGGCTATGCGGGGATGCCTCTAGGATATGCCTGCTCTGCCTAGAGCACTCTAGACCACTCTTGAAAAAGACCTCTGTACTGCATAGTGGGGCCTCTGATCTTGGGATAGGAATTAGTAAAATCTATTTTCTGTGACAAGACTGGGAGGTAGGGAGGAAAACACTTAAATGACATTTAGGAGAATGTCATTTCTGTCTTAGAGAAGAGAGAAAAATTAAGGTTATGCTTGCAGTGAAGAGGAGCTTTGAGCAGAAGTGAAAAGTCTTCATTCTAACTCAAGTTTTAGCACTTTTTTTAAGCCCTCCCTTCCCTCCCTCCTTCCTTCCTCTCCCCACCCACCCACTGCCTTTTTTAACTAGCTGAGTGAGACCTTGGGCAATTCACTAAATTCTGAGCCTACTTTTCTTCCTCGGTAAAGTGGGCACAACAACTCTCACCTCTTAGCTTATTGAGAGGATCTAGAATGCATTTGTGTAATGGGCTTGAGATGGAGATAAAGTGAGCTTGTTCCCCTCCCTGCCTTTTTCCCACTTGTGATGGTTAAAACGGACTCAACTTGATTGGATTGAAAGATGCAAAGTATTGATCCTGGGTGTGTCTGTGAGGGTGTTGCCAAAGGAGATTAACATTTGAGTCAGTGGGCTGGGAAAGGCAGACCCACCCTTAATCTGGGTGGGCACCATCAAATCAGCTGCCAGCATAGCTAGACTATAAAGCAGGCAGAAAAATGGGAAAAGACTAGACTGGCCTAGCCTCCCAGCCTACATCTTTCTCCCTTGCTGAATGCTTCCTGCCCTCAAACATCAGACTCCAAGTTCTTCAGTTTTGGGACTCAGACTGGCTTTCCTTGCTCCCCAACTTGCAGATGGCCTACTATGGACCTTGTGATCATGTGACTTAATAAACTCCCCTTTGTATGTCTGTTCTATTAGTTCTGTCCCTCTAGAGAACCCCGACTAATACAGTAAATTGGTACCAGTAGAGTGAGGCATTGCTGAAAAGATACCCAAAAATGTGGAAACTACTTTGGAACTTGGTAACAGGCAGAGGTTGGAACAGTTTGGAGGGCTCAGAAGAAGAGAGGAAAATGTGGAAAAGTTTGAAACTCCCTAGAGACTTGTTGAATGGCTTTGACAAAAATGCTGATAATTATATGGACAATGAAACCCAGGCTAAGGTGGTCTCAGATGGAGATGAGGAACTTGTTGGTAACTAGAGCCAAGGTGACTCTTGTTATGTTTTAACAAAGAGACTGGTGGTATTTTGCCCCTGCCCTAGAGATTTGCAGAACTTTGAACTTGAGAGAGATGATTTAAGGTATCTGGCAGAAGAAATTTCTAAGCAGTGAAGCATTCAAGAGGTGACTTGGGTGCTGTTAAAGGCATTCAATTTTATGAGGGAAGTGGAGCACAAAAGTTCAGAAAATTTGCAGCCTGACAATTCGATAAAAAAGAAAATCCCATTTTCTGAGGAGAAATTCAAGCTGGCTCTAGAAATTTGCATAAGTAAAGAGGAGCCTGATGTTGATCCCCAAGACAATGGGGAAAATGTCTCCAGGGCATGTCAGAGGTTTGCATGGCAGCCCCTCCCATCACGGCCTGGAGGCCTAAAGGGAAAAATGGTTTCATGGGCTGGGCCCGGGGTCCCCGTGCTGTGTGCAGCCTAGGGACTTGGTGTCCTGCGTCCCAGCTGCTCCAGCTGTGACTGAAAGGGGCCAATGTAGAGCTCGGGCCATGGCTTTGGAGAGTGCAAACATCAAGCCTTGGCAGTTTCCACAGTGTTCAAAACCTGGGAGCCGCCCTCATTATTATTTTTTCCTACAGTAATCATATTAGCCCATAATGTGTGCACAATACGTATATGATGGTTCCTGCCCCACGTGGTGTTGAGCCTGCCAGTGCACAGAAGTCAAGAAGTGGAATTTGGGACTATCTGCCCAGATTTCAGAGGATGTACGAAAACACCTGGATGTCCAGGCAGAAGTTTGCTGCAAGGGCAGGGCTCTCATGGAGAACCTCTGCTAGGGCAATGCAGAAGGGAAATGTGGGGTTGGAGCCCCCACACAGAATCCCTACTGGGGCACTGTCTAGTGGAGCCATGAGAAGAGGGCCACTGTCCTCCAGACCCCAGAATTGTAAATCCACTGACAGCTTGCACTGTACATCTGGAAAAGCTGCAGACACTCAATGTCAGCTTGTGAAAGCAGCCAGGAGGGAGGCTGTACCCTGTAAAGCCACAGGGGCAGAACTGCCCAAGAACATAGGAACCCACCTCTTGCATCAGCATGACCTGTATGTGAGACAGGGAGTCAAAGGAGATTATTTTGGAGCATTAAGATTTGACTTCCCTGCTGGATTTTGGACTTGCATGGGCCCTGTAACCCCTTTGTTTTGGCCAGTTTCTCCCATTTGGAATGGCTGTACTCCCACTGTATCTAGGAATTAACTAACCTGCTTTTGATTTTACAGGCTCATAGGTGGAAAGGACTTGCCTTGTCTCGAATGAGACTTTAGACTGTGGACTTTTGAGTTAATGCTGGAATGAGTTAAGACTTTGGGGGACTGTTGGGAAGGTACGATTGGTTTTGAAACGTGAGGACCTGAGGTTTGGGAGGGGCCAGGAGCAGAATGATATGGTTTGGCTGTGCCCCCACCCAAATCTCATCTTAAATCCCTACATATTGTGGGAGGGACCCAGTGGGAGGTAATTGAATCACAGGGGCAGGTCTTTCCCATGCTGTTCTCGTGATAGTGAATGTCTCATGAGGTCTGATGGCTTTATAAGGCAGAGTTCCCCTTCACAAGCCCTCTCTTTGCTTGCTGCTATCCATGTAAGATGTGACTTGCTCCTCCTTGCCTTCCACCATTATTGTGAGGCTTCCCTAGCCATGTGGTACTGTAAGTCGATTAAACCTCTTTCTTTTGTAAATTGCCCAGTCTTGGGTATGTCTTCATCAGTAGCATGAAAACAGACTAATACACCACTCTCATGTCTGGGCAGGGCCAGTGGGCCCGGGAGGCAGAGTCTGTCAGTGGGATTGGGGCCATAAGGGGTCTCTCCTGTGTCTGAGGGAACCACAGTGACCCACTTAGGGGGACTGGAGGCAGTGAAGGCTATGGGCCTGCCATATCTAGTCAAGACTGCTCAAGCAGGTCCTCACTGCTCCTTCAGCTCCCTGCCACCCTCCAATCCATTCTCCCACGTAATGGCTCCTTCACCAGGAGGATGAAGCCTTTATCTTGGTGTTCAGGGCCTGATCTCTCTACCTCATCTCCCACAACAGTCCTCCATACACAGCCCAATGTTCCTGAACAGGTCACAGTATTTATGCCTCTGTGTACACCTTGCTTTGTCTGAAATGCTCTTTCTCCTTTGATAGAATTCCTCCTTTTCCTCTCAGGATCTAGCTTAAATATGCCATTCACTGGGGAGCCTGCCCTGACCACAGATCAGGTAGGCCCACTTCTGGCCTTCCACTGTGCCCCCTCTAACGTTGTACTGCCCATTCTGTGTGGAATGTTCTGTTGCTATATATGGCTCCTTTTCTAGACTGTGAGCTCCTCAAGGACACGGACCACATCTGATCCTTTCTATGTTCCCAGTGCCCAGCCTAGGGCCTGGCACAGAGTATGGGCCTCACAGAGTTTGTTAAATGAGTGTGTATATAAGTGAAAATGATAGGGTGGGCAGTTGTGGGTAAGTGGCGAGTGGCAAGTAGCTTTGTCCCCAAGCCTGAGAGGGTCACCTGAACTGGGTACAGAGTTGAGAACTCATCATTTTGGTCTCTTTTACCAAACGAGATTAGGTCTGAATTTGTTTTCAGAAATTAGGACATGTTATCTGTAAGACTGCCTGGGGCTAGCAAGACAAAAGTCTAAAATCTGAGGTATCTGTAAGGAGTAGTCAGAGGAGACCATGGGCCCTGCACAGCTCTGTCCAAGGCTTGGGAACAACTTCAGGTGGATAGGTATGGATAATAATATTGTAGTCAGTCCTTCCCATGTGGGAGTGAGGCTCCCAGCAAACAGTCCCGCAAGTCCCAGAACAGTCCCTCTAGTGAGTCAGAGATCTGGGTAACATGGAAGTCCTCAGATTGTCTGCTCCTCCACCCTTCTGGGATCACACTTTCCCTCAGTTTCTTAAGATGTTGCAAGTCACTGTCTGGGTGCAGTGGCTCACGCCTGTAATCCCAGCACTTTGGGAGGCTGAGGTGGGTGGATCACAAGGTCGGGAGTTAAAGACCAGCCTGGCTAAGATGGTGAAACCCCCTCTCTACTAAAAATACAAAAAATTATCCAGGCGTGGTGGTGGGTACCTGTAATCCCAGCTACTTGGGAGGCTGAGGCAGGAGAATTGCTTGAACTCGGAGGGCGGAGGTTGCAGTGAACTGAGATCTCGCCACTGCACTCCAGCCTGGGTGACACGGTGAGACTCTGTCTCAAGAAAAAAAAAAAGAAAAAGATTTTGCAAGTCATCATCCTATATTCTGTGCAAAGCGTAGTCTTTCCCAAGATCCTGAGAATTCCTGGGAGCTTATATTCTGATCACCTCTCACTCTTAATTCCTGCTGCTATTGCATTCTTGTGACTGTGACTGAGTTGTTTTGCTCCAGACTCTGATGCTGCCCTTGCTGCCTCATTCCCCAAAGCACCAGGCGCAAGCATGTGCATGTAACAGACTTTCCTTCAAGAGTTAAGGGTAAAAAAGTGAGTTATAGCATAATACAGAGCCGAAAAGCAGGGCAGGAATCATTACCTGCTTTGTACAAAGAGAAAACAAAAGCTTAGATATTAACCAGGTGACTTGACTAAAGCTATACAGCAAGTTGGTGAAAGAACTAGTCCTGGAATGAGCTCTCCTGATCCAGACTCTAGAATCAGCATTTCACAGTTCTGAACTTCTGGAATCCAAAGAGCTGTCCAGGTTTAGGTTAAGAACAGTTCCATACACACAGAAAGACGGTCCTGGGTGGCGGGCAGTGAAAGAAACCTGGGGAGCTGGGGATCTCCATGAGCGTGGCTCACCTCCCCCTCTGTCTCCTGGAGTTGACCCTTGCTTATATCCCGTGGGAACAAGACCCAGGTGAATCAAACCTTTACTGAGGCCCTGCTCAAGACAGGCACAGTAGTGCAGTGGGTTTAATCTTCACTATGGTTCTGCAAGGCTGGCATCATTATTCCCCATTTTAGTTGAGAAAACAGTCTCCAAGAGTGGAAGTGACTTGCTCAAGGTCATACAGATAGTCAGGCCAGGCGAGCCTGAGGACTCCTAGTCCCAGGCTCTGCTACAAGCTCCATGGCATTGCCAAAATTGACCACCAGGTGGCAATCTCCCCCAACTTCCTGCAGGCTCAGGCACCCTGGAATTTTAAGCAGTAATGCCTGTGGTTGGTGGCAGAACAGCAGTCTCTGCCTGGAAACTCTTTTGTCAGTTTTGAAACTCTTTTGTCCCCAGGGGGAAATTGATGCCTGAGAGGGATGGTGGCTTTACAAGTGAAGAAGTTCTATGTGTGTGTGCATGTGAGCATGGGATCTGCTTCTGGTTCCAAGGCTGATGGACTCTGCCGACCTGTTGTTAGCTGGGAGTTGGTGGGCATGACTTTCCTGGCACAATGTTCAGTTTCTCCTCTGTGCCTGCTGTTGCCAAGCCCCACTCAGAGATGGGCAGCTGAGTTTTCCTTGGACTCCATCAGAGGCCCACGGTTCAGCCTCTTGTTTAGGTGGGGTCAGGCTTACCTGGTCTGAGGCCATCTGAACAGCCCTGTGAATCCTTCCCCTATTTTAATCTGTGTGCTTCTTTGCATGGAGCCATGGAAACTCCTGTCATCTTCCATGCCTGCCTACAGCCAGGAAACACTGGGAGAGAGTCCTGTGCATTCTTCCTGCAGAACTCACCATGTTCCCTTAAGGCTTTGCTGGACGGACCAGACCCTCTCAGCAGGTTTCCTGCCACTGGATACTCATTTACCTCTGTGCTGCTCAGTGGCAGCCCCATGGTGGGCCTGTGAGTTCTCGGTGCAGCAAGCTTTCTGCCCAGATGCCAGGTGAGGCTCCCTTTCTGGCAGGCACGCCCAGCTTCTGTGCAGGGCTTGGGCACACTCTCCATTCCCCATCATGGCAGTGACTCTCAGCACAAACACCACACTGTTTACAAGGCCACCCCGACTTCTCCCCTCTTCCCTCCTATGTCCTCTCTTTGAGTGTGTGTGCACGTGTACGCTCCTTCATATCTCTCTTTACAGAGTGTGGTCTTAGAGCCTCTTGTCCTCAGCTTTGGGCCTTCACTGCAATTCCACAAATCCAGAACTCAAGGAAAGTCCTGCTCTACATCCTGTCAAGTAAAGGTAATGACAGCTCTCTTGCCAGATTCAGAGAAGAGTTCCTGGGAGTTCCCTGAACACAGGGCTGCCATTTGAGCTGTGTGTTCTCAGCACCCAGCACAGGGCCTGCATGGGACAGGCCCCAGGGGGAGGGAGGTGGTTCTCACATGAATGAAGGGCCATGTACTAGAGCAAGTTAGCCTCTCAGAACAGAATGAGTCCCCTCCTTCTGTAGGGTGCCACATACCCCTCTGCGGAAACTGAGGGAAGGTGGAGAACAGAGCAAATATTGATGAAGGCAAGCAGCACACAGCCATTATGTCAAGTTTCTCTCATTCATATGCCTCCTCCATGATTTTTGCTAAATCCATGGATTCTTAATAATTTTCTTTAGCATATTTTATGAAAATGCCTAATTCATGGTCTCCTAAGGAATAATATTCATGAAATCATTGGTTTTATATATCTTTCCTAATATACATTAAATTATATACATAGCTATTAAAAAAAATAGCAAAGACCACTGAAGTAGGCCGTACCTGCCGCCAGTGAGATGTATACTGCACTTGGGTTATTTACTTTTCACAAAACCCTAATAAGGTCAATCATGCTATTCCTGTCTTATAGGTGAAGAAATTGAAGGTCAGAGAATTGACTTGGCCGAGGTCACACAGTCTTTTGATCTTTGGTCTACAGCCCAAGAGGGGAAGGGAGGAGCAGGTGCTTGGGAGATGATAGGGGAGGGAGGCAGCTGCCACTGAAAAATGAAAGAAGATGGGGAAGATAGGAGGTGGGGGCAGGATTCCATGTCAGAAAGGCAAATGACCTGAGTCCCAATGTCCTATGCACTGTAATGGCCATGAAAATAGCTGCAGATTTGCCTGCATTTGTGTGACCAAGATTTATTGTGCCCGCAACTCTGGTAATTGGATGATGAAAGCACTGCAGCTAGGACTGTTGGCTGGAGATTAATTATTAGAGAAAGGAGGTAGGATGGGGAGTAGCCTGGATGGTGCCCAGCTGTAGAGAGACTGGAACCCACTAGAAGAGCAGGCAGGCAGACCTCAGACATCTAGTGGACCCCCTCCCCACTCAGCTAAGATCCAGGGAGGGAGGCAACGGGACTGGGCCAAGGCCACAACCATTCTATAGCAAGGCAGGCTGAGAGCTCTTCTCTGAGTGAAGCTGATTTTCCAGAAAAGACGGGCAGCTACAGCAGCAGGAAGGGCCTGCACTTGAAGTCTGAGACCAGAGGGGAAGCCTCAGCTTTGTCTCTTACTGGCTATGTGACCTTAGGAAGGTGACTTAGCCTCTTCAAACCTCAGTTTTCCCAGCTGTACAATGGAGATGATGGCGTTGACTTTCCTAGGAAGTCATGAGGCTCCAAGGAGATTATTGGGTCCTATTTAGATCTAGGATCCACTCAGAGACAACTTTCATTCTTACCCCCTCTGCTCAGGTCTGACCCTTGTCCTTCCTGCCTGGGTCCTGTGAATCCCTTCCCTGCTTTCTCATCAAGCCCTAAAACCTGATCCTTAGCCACTGTGGGGACTTCCTGCGTGAATGTCAAGTCCCAAGTAGGAACCTAAAAGGGACTGGGAGATGGGGGACAGGGGTGGATCCCAAGAAGAAGTCATTTTCCCTCTCAGCCTTAGTTTTCTCATCTGAAAAATGGGAATGGGCTTTATTTGGATTTATTCCATTGCAAAGAACAGCAAACCACTTGAGCCCAACCAAGTGGGTTGGGGAAGGAGCCAGCTTTGGGGACCGGAACTGGAACCTGCACATTGGAAGGAACACAGGTCACTTGGGGGCTAGCTTCTCCTCCATTTCTTTGTCAATGGGTCTCTGTTGCTATCTGCTCACCTTCCACTACTCATAGGTGTATTCTTTCCCTCTCTCCTGTCTGTCTCACAGCTTCTGCTTCCTCAAAATCTCTGTTCTAGCACAACTTTTTCTTACATGTGACTGCTCATGGCTACAACTCAACTCCACAGTTTGTTCCTCTGGGCTCCTTTGTAGAAACTAGCAGTTTCTCCCCATCCTGCTCAGTTCACGTGCATGATAGAGGGAGTCTGATTGGCCCTCTGATTCTTCCTGCCCAACCTTGCCAGAGATTTGTAGACTGGTTTATGGTCTGCAAGGCCCTCATAGATTTGTGGGAGTGACAGGCCCTGGATGGGCAGCAGGGAGGGGTTGAAGTTGGATTACCTCATGTATATAAAGTGCTACAACAGTGCCTGGCATACTATAGGACTCAGAAAACTCTGATTGAATGAAACTCAGAAATCTTCCTCTCCCACCATAGACCCTTCTCCTGACCCCTCCCCTTTCCCTCACCTTTGCAGAGGCCTCCAGCCTTGGATCACTCTTATTCCTGCAGATTTTCTTGGCCTCCCTTCCTTCCCTGGCCAGCCTGGACTTGGGGTAGGGTGATCCTCCTGCCCCAATCCTCTACAGCACCCTGCTCTTCAAAAAACTTTGCACTTAAATCTCCCAACCTCAGCTCTGCTCTCCCCATCAGCAGACTCCCTGCCAAGGTCTGTGTCACTGGGAAGGGAGTAGGAGAGCTTTATAAGTAGCTATCATTCACTGAGCACCTCTAAGTACCTGTCCCCATGCTCAGTGCTTTACCCATTTATGTTAAGAACTCTTTGCAATCTTCCCTTGAGATGGAGTTTTTCCAGATGAGAAAACTGAGATTGAGCATGGGGAAGTGATGTGAACCCAGCTCTAACTCCAAATCCTTCGCTCAAGAGCAAAGCTGTTGGTGTGAACTCTATCATCATTTCTCCTTTCCAAATGGAGTTTCCACAGGCCACACCAATATTTTCCCCTTTCTTTCTGGCTTTACAAAATGAATTAGCTAACAGCTGATTTTTATTACCACTAACAGATAATTTTTGTTAAGAACTTAACATGTGTTAGGTGCTGTTCTGAGCACTTTATCTGTATCAACTTATTCAATCTTTATAACAACTCTATAGGATAGACACTATCAGGATCGCTGTTTTGCAAATCTCTGCCTTAGCTTAAGGAAGGACCAAACTCACATGGTCCTGGTGGAGCCAGGATTCAAAGCCTCACTCCAGTTCAAGGCCTGGGAGCCCATTTTCTGCCTACTTCCTCTAGGAACTGCTTCCATCAATCCCTCCCTCACCTCTTTAAGCTACCTCTCTCCCCTGGCTCCTTAGCATTCAACGTGTTTATAACTTTCCCATCTCAAAAGTGTCCTCAAACCCATGTTACTCTGTAGTCACTATTCTTTCCTTCCTCTCTGTCATAGCCCAATTTCTTGAGTTTCTCTACTTGCTAGCTATTCTTCCTTACCCCTCTTCACACCAGCCTCCACTCCCCCGCCCCCTCTACCTAAACTGCCCTAAGCTTAGGAAGATTGTGCCGCCACATTTCCGAAGGAAAAAAATACTCCCTTCAATAGCCTAAAAATACTGTCAATCAAACTTGAAATCAGCTTTGTAAATTGTAAGACATGTCACAGCTCTAGTAGTTCTGAAACAAATTTTTTATCAAGATTAAAAGACGAGCAAAGATAAATACTGAATACTTTGGTATAACTCAATTGGTGATGACACCTCAGTTGAGCCTTCTCTATGCAGCTGGAGTTTTGCTTTTCTGCTCAAATGCCCTCTAATGTTATGCCAAGGTATCATTCAAGTATAAAGACAACAGCTAAAGTGTCCTTAAAGGCAACAGACCAATACCTGCACTGTTCTGTTTCGCTTCGTCCACACAGTTTTTATTCTTCTTCACCCATTTAACATTTCGGCCATGGTGGACTGTGAGTTCTTTATTGGTAACTAAAATTATTTGTAAACAGTATTAAAATAAATCTCCTTTTTACCTTCTTGGTGGTTTCTCAGTTGTCATACCCCCATCTCTCCTGTTTCCCTTCCTAATACTGGTACTTCCCTCACTTGGCTAAGGATTTCTGGGAGAGGTTGGATAGGAGTTACTAGTGTCCCAGTAACGCTGGTCAAAACTCTCCCCATGCCCAGAGCCCAGAGATAATTCAGGGCCACAAGTAGAGTATGTATAGGTCCCTCCAACTGTTTGTTAACACTGTGTCCATGAAGACTACCTTGCCAAGGTTTCCAGTGACTGCTGCGTGGAGCTCTTCTGCCCCACTGTTGCTTGCTGGTCTCTAAACCCAGGTCAAGTTTTTAGCTTTCACCTTACTGACTGCTGGGCAGCATCAGGGACCATTTACTCCTTGACCTTCCTGAAGCAATTTCATATTGTGTCACTCTACTTTCTCATCTTCCCTCTTAAGCTCATCCTCTAAGGTCTGGAATTCTCCAAGATCCCACCCTTTATCTTCCATTCACCATACACACTCCCTTTAATGACCTAAACCACTCACACACTGTGAGTACTCATTTGTCAGCAATTCCCAAATCTCTATTTCCAGACAGGTCCTGGCTCCACACCCAAATATTCAATTGCCCTCCTGTTCAGCTGGCCAAAACCAAACTCACCTGTTTCTCCCAAGCCTGCTCCTCCTTTTGTGCTCTCTCTCTCTCTCTGTCCACTCAGTCTTCCTGCCCAGAAGCTTGCACATCATTTTTAAACACTCTCTGTCTTTTGCTTTCCATTTCCAAAGATTCACAAAAATCAGATGGAGTCTGCCTTTGTCCATTTTGTGTTGCTATAAAGGAACATATAAAACTGGATAAGTTATAAAGAAAAAAGGTTTATTTGGTTCCCAATTCTGGATGGCTGGAAAGCTCAGCATTCATCTTCTGCATCTGGTGAGGGCCTCAGGCTGTTTACATGCATGGGTGAAGGTGAAGGGCAGTTGGTGTGTATAGAGATCATATGGAAAGAGGGGAAGCTCTCAAGAGGGAGGGGGGAGGTGCCAAGCTCTTCTTAACAACCAGCTCTCATGAGAACCAATAGACTGAGAACTCACCCCTAAGGGAGGGCATTCATCTATTCATGAGGGGTCCACCCACGTGACCCAAATGCCCCCCATTAGGCTCTGCCTTCAATACTGGGGATCAAATTTCAACATAAGTTTTGGAGAGGACAAATATCCAAACCATGGTAGAGTGTATGCCGCTTTAGGCTCTCTAGAAACTGTACCTTCCTTTCTAGGAAGTAGAACACAGTAGAAAGACCTGGTTGGACAGGTATAGGCTTTAGGGTTAGACAGACCTGGGTTGAAATCCTGCCTCTATCACTTATCGGCTGTGTGATTGTATATTAAGGGCAACTCTCTTAATACATTCAAGTCTTAATTTCCTTATCTACAAAATGGGGATAATAATCTACTTTGAAGAGTTATTGTGAGAATTAGAAACAATGATGTGCATACTTAAGACTGCCTGTCCCTAGCAACACTTAATGATAGTATTCATTATAATAATGATGATGATGATTTCTGGCTCCACTGTTATTGCTTTATCTAGGATATGGTCTTCCCTCTCCTGAACCATCACATCAGCTTCCTCACTGGGCTCTCTGGCTTCACTCTCTGTTAACTGCCAAATCTGCTTTTCACATAGTAGTCAGAAAAATTTTTCTAAAGTGAATTTAGAAAAAATTTTTCTAAAGTGTCAAATCTGATCATGACACTCACCTGCTTAAAATGGTTTTCTCCCCCCATTCCATCTACCCTATGCCCCAGCCATACTTGCAGGTCTCTGAGCACACATTGGTCACGCACTCCCTTCTGCCATGCTTTATTCAAGGAGTTCCCTCTGCCTAAGCCCGAATGTATTCTGTCCCTCCCCTCCCTCACATCCTACCTGGCAAATTCTCATTCATCACACCCAGTGCCAATGAATGCCACCCCTCCTTGGGATGTCTGTTTGAGTCAACTGCTAGCTCCTTGAGGTCAGGGATCGGGTTTGATTCTTCTTTGTGGCCCCCTGCCATCCTGCACAGGGCTTGATATAAAGAAGGCCTCATCAAATATTTTCAGACACTTGCTCAAGGTTGCAAAAGGGGTCAGCAACAGGGTTGAGGCTTGAACCCAGGTCTCTCATCTTCCTGCCTAGGATTCTCCTCTACACATGCCATTTTGCCCCAGTGGAGAACAGGAGTGCAGGGTTAGTGGGTTGGGGGTGGGGGACCTCCTCATGTGAGGGCAGCAGGCAACCTGAGGACATCCCACGCTCCACCTCAGTGCTGCATCTGCTACACGGGGGAAGGATAAAATTATCCACTGCCCACGTCATGTATCTCCCCATCTGACAGGGACTAGAGATAAAAAATGAATGACACAAAATCCAATCTTGCCTGGTACAGAAGCTGGCGGGGGTGGAGGTGGAGCTGGTGGCCCGAGCAGCCGCTCATTGCACAGCGCATCTCATATTTATTGGCTCATAATTGAAGGCAGCCTGGAGATGTCCCAGCATTGGCCCCTGACAAGACAGATGAGGGCACAATGACTGTGGAGGCAGAGAGTCAGGATACAGACTTTCTCACAGGACTGCAGCCACAGAAGGGAGGCGATGGTGGGGAGTGGGGACAGCTAGCTGGCTATTGCACTGGACCCTGGGGTCTGACTCAGGTTCTAGGTCCTGCTCTGCTACCCACTTGTGATTACCTTGAACCAGACCCTCCCCTCTCTAGGCCAGTAATTTTAGCCTTCTTGATTTCATTATCAGGGTTTAGGAAAACCATTCTGGGAGTTGGGAAAATCTGGGCTGCTAACTTGCTGTGTGGCTTTAGGTGAGTTTCTTTACCTCTAAGGGCTTTGTGCTTTCTCTTTGTAAAGAGGAAAGGATGCCTCCCTCTTCTCCATAAAGACTGAAGGGGTTGGGTTGGCCTAGGAGCAGCCAGTTTGTGCATTTTAGCAACTGGAAACCTTCTGGTTGGGGGAAGACAAACAAGAAATGCTGCCAAATATTAAGAACCTGCAATGACTCCTAATTGGTCACAGAAATGGTCCAAATTCCCAGGCTTGGCATTCAAGGCTGGGAAACCTGCATAGTCCTACCTCTAGTATTTGTGTTATTATGGGAAAGTGTCTGGGGCTGGCAGCCAGGAAGCCTGGGTTCTGGACCAGTTTCACCACTATCTAGCTCTGTGATCTTTGGCAAGTTCTTGATCATCTCCAGGTCCCAGTTTCCCCATCTGTAAAATTTACATAGGTGATCTGTGAAGTAATTAGGGTCCCCAAGCCCAGAGCAAGTCAAATGCCAAGTTCTATCCTTTCCTTTCTCCCTTTAAGTATTCCCTAAATCCATTCCTCCCTCGCCCCCATTCCGTTCTAATTATGACCACTGTCTCACCTCAGTACTCCTTTCTCTCTTCCTGACCAGTGCAGTAGCCTCTGGCCTCCCAGCCTCCATCCACCCCCTCCATACTCCAGTCAGAGTGACTCAGAAAGCATGTGCCTGACCATGCCCCTCGCCTGCATCAAGTCCTTCCTGTGCTCCCCACACAGCTCTCAGCTGAGCTCCTGAGTGTCACATGGAAGGTCCTGCATGATCTGGCTCTATCTTGTCTCTTCTCCCACTCCTCCTGTGCCCCAGCTATCTGTACCATTCAGCCTGGCCTCTTCACCACCCTCTCTCCAGCTCAGACTCCAGGATGAGGCTTCCCCAAGCTGGCCAGGAGGAGGCCCTGTGGCCCTGAACACAGCAGTAGGTGGGGTCAGTGTTGTGCCTAAACTCCTGTTCTGCCTTTCCAGAAGCTTCTGGAGTTCCACGCCCCATAGGGGTCCTGCTCCATGGAGTCCCCAGAGCATCAGGTGTGAATGCTGCCTGTTCTCCCTCCTTCTGCTGACAACCAGAGAATGTCTGAGCCAAAGGGGCCCCAGAGGTGACCTTGACCTCCTAAAACCCCACATTGTATAGGTGGAGAAACTGAGGACCAGGGAGAAGCAGTGGTCACACAGCAAGTCAGTGTACAGCAGGGCTGGAGCTCTGCCTTGTGCCTGCTCCATGGGGTGGGGGACACAGGGCTGGAGTAGGGTAGCCATAGAGAGAACACTCCACGTGCTGGGACAGAAGGGGCCTTCAGCCCTCCCTTCAGTGGTGGAGGTGAGATACTCAGCAGGAGACTCAGGGCAGGGAAAGAGGTTTCTGCCAGTCTCATTCCCATCCTCACCTCGCCCCCTGTTGGTTCTGTCCCATTAGGGCTTCCAGGTCTCTGTACTTTACCTCCTGGCCACATGTCCAGCCTTCCTGAGGTGGGATAGGGAAAGTGGGGAATCAAGGTAGCCAGGGCAAGCATTTGTGAGCATTTACAGTCAGAGCTGTGAGGACCTCTACAACATCCTGCCAAGTACCTATCTAGCATGTTTCGGGCACGCCAGTGACAGGGACTCACTTTCTCCTAGAACAGCATCACTCTTTGGGAGACATTTGGCCCAGGTGAAAGAGACTTCTCAGGAGAGGCTAGGGTTATCTGCAGGGTGTGCTTCTGGGCCCAGCATCAGGTGATGCAGAAAATGAGAGAGAGACAGCCCACCTCCAGGATGGCATTTCTCCAGGCCTAATCAATTATCAGATGTTGTGGTTTCTGGCCCCTTCCCAGGGCACAGGGTCCCTTATCAGAGCTTTTAGTCCACTGAATCCAATCCTCAGAGATTGCAGAAGGGAAGACTGAGACCCAGGGTAGGGGTAGGATTTGCCTAGTTCCCCCAGCATCTTAGGGCTGGGCCTGAGACCAGAAACCAAGGCCCCAGGTCTTAGCTGGGAGCCCTCCCGGCACTATGTTCCCACTCTATGGCATGGAGTGTGGGGCATGGGGGACTTGCAAAGAGACAGAGAGGAGTCAGTGCTGAGAAGGGCTTGTGATAGATGAATAGAAGCTTTCCCTGCAGGAGCTCAGAGTCCAGGGAGAGGGCCACAGGCAAGGGAAGGCTTCCTTGTCCCTCCCTACAGGATAGTGCATGCTTCGTCTGGGAGGCAGCAACAGTTGTGCACAAAGGCCACCATTTAGCCCTTGCTCACCCAGGAAGCCCTCTCTGTGTGCATGTGTGTGTGTGTGTGTGTGTGTGTGTGTGTGTGTGTGTGTGTCTGTCTGTCTGTCTGTCTGCGGACTGCCTCTGCCCTCAATGGACACCATTTCTAATTCATTCACCAGGAAAAGTGGGCTTTTTTACTATCCATCTGCCATGAGGGGATTTGCATAAATCCTCTCTTTGGCTGTGGTATAGGATAATGGTGGCTTGGGCCATGTAAACACCTGCAGATAAGTAGTTTGAAGCCAGGAGAGACAGGGCCTTGAATGCCAGACCAAGGAGCCCAGACTTTGTCCCACAAGAAATGAGGATGCAATGAAGGTTTTCAAGTACAGAATGTCACGGTCACATGTGTTCTAGGAAGATCTCTGGTATGTAAAAAGGAAGGTAGGTTGGAGGGCGCCACAGAAGACAGGTTGTCAGGAAGGATGCTGGGGCCATGATGCCAGAGAAGGATAATGAGGTTCAATGTGGGAAGAGGTCAGGAGGATGGACTTGAGAGATCTCCTGACAGTTGAGTCCAGCCCAAGGTGAATAGCAGATGAGATGAGAGAAGAGGAGTTAAGGTATGGCCTACAGTTGACCTGAGGGATTAGGGTGGTGGCTAGGAGAGTGCTAGAAAGCAGGCTTTCCTATAGGGAAGTGCTCTGGGCCCAACCTTGAGGCCACCCCATTCACCTCTTTAGCTATTTATCACTCATCCACCTTCCCATCTACCCACCTACCTACCCACATCCATCCATATCTCACCAAAGCCTTCCCTTTTGCCGGGCTTCCATGTGCCAAGGACTCAGAAAATAACCAGTGCTGATCTCGGCTTCTGTGGGCCCAGAGAGAGAGATTGACTCTCCTTCATCCTAGTAGTACATCTGGTTGCTGGCCTCTGCCCATGGAGAAGGTGATATATATAACTGGCTGGCATTTCTTCCCAGAAAGTTATTGCTCATGCAGGCTTGGGGCTGGGGAGTCTCCATCCTAATGAGATCAGTATTAGAGTTATAAGTGTTAGCCATTGACAGCTTCATGGCATTGTATAGGCACCAGTTCACTAGGAAAAGGCTCAACTTCCTTCCTTCTCTTGGGCTTGCCTTTGCTGAAGTTCCCAACCTGATTTCCGTCTCTGATGAGGAATTGCCCCTGCCAGGTTCAGCCACCCACCCATTCAGAAACATGAGCTCCTCTGCTGGGTATCAGGGACACTTGGTCTTTGACCTCTCATACCTCACAGGCCAGGAGATGGGAGATAGAGACCCTTAAGCAGGGAGTAGATGAGGCTAAATCGTTGCAGTGATGTGGGTAGAGAGGAAGGCAAGGATGTTGTAGAGGTAGAATTGGCAGGAATTCGTGGCCAACTGCAGATACAGGACGTGAGGTATTCAGGCTTCTGGGTACCCACAGGTGAGGGTGGCCAGTTAGGAGCTTAGGATACATGTGACCTCATGGGTTGTTTCTGAGGCCCAGGCCCACAGGACCTTTTAAGAGGATGACTTCTTGGTCAGAAAGACTGGCTTCTGCCTGAGGAAGAGCCTGTGTGAGTCAGTCCCTCTCCACCTCCCAGCCAACCATCAGAACCATGGACTCAGGTCTGAAATCACTGCTTTGAATGAAAGGCTATTTCATGCCTCTGTAGTAAAGAGCAGGCACAATTGGTGGCCACATTAAGTCGCACCATTAGGGAGCTTTTCCAAGTACGAGGTTATTAGTTTCTTAGATGCAATTTCATAGGAGGAATTTGGCCAAAATGGAAACTTGTTCATCTAAGCTAAAGCAGCCTATTTAAAAAGCAAAATTGGCCAGGTGCGGTGGCTCACGCCTGTAATCCCAGCACTTTGGGAGGCCAAGGCGGGCAGATCACCTGAGGTCAGGAGTTCGAGACCAGCCTGACCAACATGGAGAAACCCTGTCTTTACTAAAAACACACAAAAAAATTAGCTGGGTGTGGTGGCACATGCCTGTAATCCCAGCTACTTGGGAGGCCGAGGCAAGAGAATCACTTGAACCCGGGAGGCGGAGCTTGCAGTGAGCCGAGATCGTGCCATTGTACTCCAGCCTGGGCAACAAGAGTGAAACTCCATCTCAAAAAAAAAAAAAAAAAAAAGCAAAAATGAATGTTACCTACATAGCATGTCCATCAGTGACATCATAAACCCTGTGTTTATTCCATGAATAATTATCAAGCACAGTGGCAAGGCTCAGTGCCAGGCTTGGGAATCCAAAGGCCCTGCTTACATTTTCCTTTCATTTTTTTCCTCATTTAGTTTTCATAGTTTCATTTTTACATTTAATTATTTAACTCATCTTGGGTTTGTTCTGGTGTACGGTATGAGGCGAAGCTCTAAATTTTCCCCCAATTGGTCTGGGTACATATGAGTTGTAATCTAGGTCAGAGTTTCCCAGAATGATTCCGTAGAATACTGATCCTGTAAGATGCTCAGGAATAAAAAAGATCCCATAGTCAAAAAAAGTCTAGGAACTGTTACATAAGAACCGTCACCTTCTTAGAGATTCACAATGTATATTAACAAGTAGTAACGAAACTTTCATGTCTTGGTTCACAATTTTATTTGAGTATAGACCCCATTTTAAAATAACAGCTATGAGCACACCACAGAACATTCCACTTCGGAGTAAAGACAGCACTACAGCAGAACTGACATTGAGGCCTCTGCCTCAGATCTGGCTTCCCCATGCTTATGGATCTGCGATCTGGCCAGGGAGTGTAATACATACACTGCCAGTTCTGCTCCAGAGCCTGCAGTGCTAAGAACGCTGCCAGGAGCCACAAACCATGGATGCCCCCAGAGAGGGTGAGGCAGCTTGTCTGGCACTTGGCTAAGACTTCAAAGAGGAGCGATTGCCCTGGTCCTTGAAAGATAAGCAGGGTGGGTGAGGTGGCCCTTGTGAGGGCAGAACCGTCTCCAGCAGGGACACTCTGTCATGGCAGTGACCCAGACCATGCCTCCAGAACTGCAGGACATACAGAGCTGTATGAACAGAGACGCCTGTGAGGAGCTAGGTGAGAGCAGAAATGCCTGTAATGTGGGGTAAAGGTGGCTGTGGGCATGCTGCTGGAACTCTCCTGTAGGTGTGAGGGAAGAGCACTCAGCATTCACTTTCAAGTGCTGGGCCCCTGGTGAGGAAGGGCCTCCTGGGGCCTCATTACAACACCCAGCACAGACTGTACATGTGGCCCTCTCCTAAGGCTTCTCTTTCCTTGGGGAGTCTACAAAGTTTTTTTTTTGTCCGGAACAAATAACTGGGGAGTTGGGGTGGGGTGAGAGGAGAATGTGGGGACCCAGATTCCTAGGGATTAATTAGGGCCCTTCAATGAAATGTTTCTCTTTTGGAGGCCAATTAAGACAACTGGAAGCTTGGGAGGTGGGAAGAGGGGAGGTAAATATATATGTATGTGCTTGAGACAGGCCCATTTTCCTCTGCTGGGCTGGGCCCCTCAGGGATTGGCAGACCTTGGGGGCACCCTGTCCATTTGCAGCAAAAGTACAAGTGCAAAGATGATCACAGATTGTTTTTATCATCTAAGAGGAGGATTTTAGTGGTGCAGGACTTTAGTAGTGCATAGTGGAGGCAGAGCTTGCAATGAGCCGACACCATGCTACTGCACTCCAGCCTAGGCGACAGAGCATGACTCCATCTGAAAAACAAAAACAAAAACAAAAACAAAACAGCTTTAGTGAAATAATAATTCACATATCATACAATTCATTCATTTAAAGTGTACACTTATATGGTTTTTAGCATATTCACAGAATTGTGCAACTATTGCCAAAATCACTTTTAGAATATTTTTATCACCTGTTAGCAGTGACTTTCCTTACCCCCTCCCCAATTCCTCCCAGCCCCAGGAAACCATTAATATAAGTTCTGTCTCTATAGAATTGCCTATTCTGGACATTTCATATAAATGAAATAATATAATATGTGCTCTTTTGTGATTTGCTTATTTCACTTGGCATAATGTTTTCAAGGTTCATCCATGTTGTAGTAAATTCATCAATATGTCATTCCTTTTTTAAAAAACGGCCTTATTGAGATATAGTTCACCCATTTACACAGACAATTCATCCATTTAAAGTGTACAATTCAATGGGTTTTGATATATTAAATTATTAACTTTTTAAAACTATAGTAAAATCAATATAATGTTAGCCATTGTAACCATTTTGAAATGTACAGTTTCATGGCATTAATTACATTCACAGTGTTTTGCGATCATCACCACTATCTATTTCCAAAAACTTTTTCATTATTTTAAACAAAAGCTCTATAAACATCAAGCATTAACTCTCTATCCTGTCTCCCCTTAGCCCCAGTAATTTCTATTTTTATTTATTTATTTTTTTTTTGGAGACGGAGTCTCGCTCTGTCGCCCAGGCTGGAGTGCAGTGGCCGGATCTCAGCTCACTGCAAGCTCCGCCTCCCGGGTCTACGCCATTCTCCTGCCTCAGCCTCCCGAGTAGCTGGGACTACAGGCGCCCGCCACCTCGCCCGGCTAGTTTTTTGTATTTTTTAGTAGAGACGGGGTTTCACTGTGTTAGCCAGGATGGTCTCGATCTCCTGACCTCGTGATCCGCCCGTCTCGGCCTCCCGAAGTGCTGGGATTACAGGCTTGAGCCACCACGCCCGGCCAGCCCCAGTAATTTCTAATCTAGTTTCTGTCTTGTGAATTTTCCTCTTCTAGATACCTCATATAAGTGGTATCACACAATATTTGTACTTTTATGTCTGGATTATTTTACTAAGCATCATGCCTTCAAGGTTCATCCATGTTGTAGCATACATCAAAATTTCATTTCTTTTTGTGGCTAAATAGTATTCCATTGTATATATACTCCACATTTTGTTTATCCTTTCATCAATGGATGTACATTTGGGTTGTTTCCACCTTTTGGCTATTGTGAATAGTGCTGCTGTGAACACTCATGTACAAATTTTGTATTTTGGATATATATACCCAGCAGTGGATTTGCTGGGTTATATGGTAATTCCATGTTTATTTGAGGAAATGCCAAACTTTTTCTAAAATGGTTGCATCTTTGACATTCCTCTCAGCAATGTATAAGGGTTTCAGTTTTTCCACATCCTCACTAACACTTGTTATTTTCCCATTTTGATTACAGCCATTCTAGTGAGTGTGAGATGTATCTCATTGTGGTTTTGGCTTGCATTTTCCTAATGGCTAATGATGTAGAGCATCTTTTCATGTGCTAATTGTACATTTGTATATCTTCTTGGGAGAAATGTCTATTCAAGTCCTTTGCCCATTTAAAAATTGAAAACCGGGCACGGTGGCTCACGCCTGTAATCCCAGCACTTTGGGAGGCTGAGGTGGGTGGATCACCTGAGGTCAGGAGTTGGAGACCAGCATGGCCAACATGACAAAATCCCATCTCTACTAAAAAATACAAAAATTAGCTGGGCATGGTGGTGCACACCTGTAATCTCAGCTACTTGGGAGGCTGAGGCAGGCGAATTGCTTGAACCTGGGAGGCGGAGGATGCAGTGAGCTGAGATCACCTCCATTGCACTCCAACCTGGGCAACAAGAGTGAAACTCTGTCTCAAAAAAATATATAAAATAAAAATAAATAAATAAATAAATAAATAAATAAATAAATAAATAAAAATTGAGTTGTTTGTTTTTTGTTGTTGAGTTGTAGAAATTCTTTATGTATTCCGGATACTAGTAACTTATCAGATATACAAATTGCAAATATTTCCTCCCATTTTATGGGTTGTCTTTTTACTTTCTTAATAGAGTCTTTTGGAGTATAACAATTTAAAAGTTTGATGACGTCCAATTTATTTATTTTTCTTTTGTTGCCTGTGTTTCTTTGTGTCATGTCTAAGAAACCATTGCCAAATCCAAAGTTATGAAAATGTACCTCTATGTTTTCTTCTAAGGATTTTATGGTTTTAGCCCTTACACTAGGTCTTTGATCCATTTGGAGTTAATTTTTGTATACAGTGTAAGGTAAAGAGCCAAATTCATTCTTTTGCATGTGATTATTCAGTTGTTTCAACACCATATTTTGAAGAGACTATTTTTTCCTCATTGAATGGTCTTGGCATTCTTGTCAAAAATCAATTGACCGTAGACGCATGGGTTTATTTTTTGGAGTCTTAATTCTATTCCATTGACCTATACGTTTATATTTATGCCAGTACCTCTCTATCTGTCTGTCTGTCTGTCTGTCTGTCTCTCTCTCTCTCTCTCTTTCTGAGATGGGATCTCGTTCTGTCACCCAGGTGGGAATGCAGTGGCAAAATCATAGCTCACTGCAGCCTCGAGTTCCTGGGCTCAAACAGTCCTCCTGCCTCAGCCTCCCAAGTAACTGGGACTACAGGCATGCACCACCGCATGAGTTTGGGTTGTTCTTGTTTCTCTAAGGGTGGAGACCACCCCTCATTTTGTCTTATGCCCAATTTCTGCCTCCAAAGAAAGAAGAAGTAAAAACTAAAAGGCAGAAATGAAATCCACAGGCACATAGCCCGACGCATGCCCTGGGCCTGGTAGTTAAAAATCAACCCCAACCTAACTGCTTGTGTTATCTATAGATTCCAGACATTGCATGGAAAAGCATTGTGAAAATCCCTGTCCTGTTCTGTTATGTTCTAATTACTGGTGCATGCAGCCCTCAGTCACATACCCACAGCTTGCTCAATCAGTCACAACCCTCTCACGCAGACTCCCTTAGAGTTATAAGCCATTACATGGGACAGGAATTGCTCACTCAGGAAGCTTGGTTTTTGAGACGCAAGTCTGCTGACACTCCCAGCCAAGTAAACCTCCTTCATTCTTTAACCCAGTGTCTGAGGAGTCTTGTCTGCAGCTCGTCCTACTTCATTTCTTGGTTCCCTGACTGGGAAGCAAGGTGATTGGTGGACAGTCAAGGCAGCCCCTTAGGCGACTTAGCCCAACCCTGTGGAGCATCCCTGTGGGGGACTCAGACAAGCCTGAGCAACACGGATCCAAAGAGCGCTCCCAGGTAGGCAATTGCCCCAGTGGGATGCCTTGCCAGAGCAGCATGTGGCAGGCCCCCACGGAGGATCAACACAGTGACTGAACCCTGGGAAGGAACTGGTACTTGGAGTCCAGATGTCTGAAACTTGGTAAGACTGGTCTTTGGAACTTGCCCACTCCATTTGAGTGGAAGCATGGCCTGATCACCCACAGTGTGCCTGTACTGGCACTTTGGTTTTTGTTTTTGACTTGACTTGGATTGCTTTATACTTTGGTTTTGGTTTTGACCTGGCTTGGATTTCTTGATACTCTGATTTTGGTTTTGATCTGGTTCGGTATAAACTGTAAAAGTGTGTGTGTGTCCTTCTTACCCTTTCTTTATTTTGTGGTGTGCATGTGGTGTGAGCATGGTGTTTTGTCTCGAGGAAGCCTGGGTCAGGCACAAAGTAAGCCCACCCCACTAGAAACTATGTTGAAAAATTTCGAGAAAGGATTTAAGGGAGATTACAGTGTTACTGTGACACCAGGAAAACTTAGAACTTTGTATGAAATAGACTGGCCAGCATTACAAGTGGGTTGACCATCAGAAGGAAGCCTGGACAGGTCCCTTGTTTCAAAGGTATAGCACAAGGTAACCTGTAAGCCAGGGCACCCAGACCAGTTCCCATACGTAGATATTTGATTACAGCTGGTTTTAGATGGCCCCCAACCTCCCACAGTGGTTGAGGTGGGAGAACAGCAGCATAACAAGCTGGCAGAGGCAAGGAAAGACCAGCAGAGTGAGAGAGAGGAAAGAGACAGAGAGGAAAAGTGGCAAAGAGAGAGAGGAAGATACAGAGAGATAAAGAGGGAGTCAAGGAGAGAGAGAGAGAGAGAGGCAGAGAAAGAGGAAGAGACGGGGCAAAAGGAAAGTCAGAGAGAGAGAGAGAAAGTCAAAGAGAGAAAGAGAGATACAAATAGTTAAGAAAAAAACAGTTACCCTATTCCTTTAAAAGCCAAGGTAAATTTAAAACCTATAATTGATAATTAAAGGTATTCTCCATAACCCTATAACACTCCAATACCACTTTGTTGTCAATGTAAATAAAGGCATATGCCCTTGTAAGGAAAGCACAGAGGCCACTGATAACCCATAGCCTTCCTATCAAAAATCCTTAACCCAGTAACCCATGGATGTCCCAAATGCATTCAATCTGTAGCAGCAACTGCTTCGCTAACCAAAGAAAGTAGAAAAATAACTTTTAGAGGAAACCTCATTGTGAGCACACCTCACCAGTTCAGAAGTATCCTAAGGGGGAAAAAAAAGGCAAAAAGGTAGCTTACTAACTTAAAAATCTTAAAGTATAGGGCCATCCTGTTAAAAAAAAAAATGATTTAACATTAGTCACTGAAAATTTCCTTAACCCAGCAGGTTTCCTAACAGGGGATCTAAATCTTAATTACCATACAAAGGTCCGACCAGACCTAGGAGGAACTTCCTTCAGGACAGGATGATAGATGGTTCCTCCAGGGTAATTGAAGGGGGAAAAAAAAGCTATCTATACCAATTCTAAGTTAATTTGGAGTAAACAAAGTCTTATTAATAGCAAAGGATAATGGAAATCCCAAACTTACAAGGTTTTCAAGGTTTTCAACAAAAGTAAAGTTTGCTAAAAGTTAACAGTGTAACATGTATTATAGTAACTTCTAATCTTGTGGCCTTAGACAGTCTAGTCCACAGATATAAAGGAAGTTCACTTTGGAAAAGAATGGTTATCATCTTCGAAAAAAAGGAGAGCAGAATTTATGTAAAAAGAATGTTATACGGTAAATTCTTGTCCTGAAATATATTAACTGGTTGTTTAAAGAAAGAAATGTTTATAATAAATCAGAAAGTTGAAACATGTCAAAGAATTGTCTGTGAAAGTAGTAAAAAAAAGTTATTTAAAAAAGTATGCAAGAAATGTTGCATAATTTAAAAGTAATTAGGCCTCCTGAATGTAAAAGTATTGAAAAAACAGTTTATGTGCAAGGTGTGTAAGGAAAGTAAAATATACCTCTGGTAAAAGGATTATAAGGAGGCATAAGAATGTGAATTTTTGCCTACATTGAAAGATTTAAAAAAATTTGTTTTGAAGGTTTAAACAAGTTTTGAAACATTAATTATAAAGGAAATTCTGTGTGTAAACGTATTAGCAAAAGTTAAAGGGGTATCATCCAGTTTTTCTGTGAACCGGACGTTAAAGTAAAAACACAATAGGTTTTTCTAAAAGCACTAACCTACTCTTTAACAAAAATTATAAAAGGTTAAAAAGAGTCTATAAAAATCTTACCTTATGGTCAGACATTAAAAATTGAATAAACATGTCTACAAAGTTTTATTAAAACTAAGTTTAACATTAATAACACACTAATATAAAGGTGAAATTTAGCTTATCTGGTATAAAAATCATACAGAAAGTATTGTCAAATATAAAATGGTGTTTGGCTTTCTTTGGTCTAAAAACTAATAAAATAGTTGCTAAAGGAAATTTCTCTGTAAGAAGGCACCAAGAACTATAAAGTCCACTGCTGATGTCCCCACATTTAAAACAAAAGGTCAATTTCTTAAAAATTACGTACTTGGTTTATCTGCCACTTTCCTTTCCCTCAAAACTAAAAGTCTTTTAGCACATGTACCACCCCTAGAATTTCCCATAAACCAGCACCAGCCTGAAAATCACGTTCTCATCAAAGGGTGGAAAGAAGGAAAACTCGAGCCAGCCTGGGAAGGACTCTACCTTGTGCTGCTAACCACCAAGACTCCTGTTTGTACAGTGAAAAAGGGATGGACTCATCACACTGGAGTCAAGAAAGCCCCACCCCCTCCAGAGTCGTGGGCCATAGTCACAGGGGAAAACCCTACCAAACTACAGCTAAGAAAAATTTAACTGTTTCATCTATTACACTTTCTTCTTTCCTCGCTCTATTGCTAACCATCTAGTTATTAACATAACCAAGTCAATTTCACCTCAAACTATTGCATTTAATGCTTGCCTTGTTACACCCTGTGGGGACTTGCCAAGTCAAAGACTGCTCTCTACTTCAGAAGAGTACCTCTGTCCCTCCTGACTCTCCTCAGACTAGGCATTAGTACATTAGGACCATTTAATCTGAGGAGATTTTGATAAAGACCCCAGTATCAACCAGGAGTCTTTCCCCTGATGTAGAGTTTTTATGCTGTAGTTGGTCCAACGTTCTGTGAACCACTAAAGAGCAAGGATGGACTGCCCCAACTGGTTTTTGTAATTTCCTAAAAGCATACATTCATTTTACTAGAGGATCATAGAAGTTATAGACTTAAAACAAACCTCAACAATTAAGACAGGATACCAAGATACAAATGCCTGGTTGGAATAAATCAAATATTTGATCTGCAGATTAAACAAAAGCAATTGTTATGCTTGTGCACATGGCAGGCCAGAGGTCCAGACTGTCCCCTTTCCACTAAGGTGGTCCTCCAGTCGACCAGGCGTGGACTGCATGGTAGCTCTTTTCCAGGATTCTACAGCCTGGAGTAATAAGTCATGCCAGGCTCTCTCTCTGCTATATCCTGAAGTTCGACACCCTGTGGGTCAGCCCCCAAGGGCCATCCAGCTTCCGTCTCCCAACACTAAGTTCACTTCATGTCTCTCATGTCAGGGAGGAAACAGCGTTCTTTGGAGACCTGAAGGGATGCAGTGAGCTTAAGAATTTTCAAGAGCTTACCAATAAATCAGCTCTTGTTCATCCCTGAGCGGACGTGTGATGGTATTGTGGTGGACCTTTTACTGGACACTCTGCCTAATAACTAGAGTGGCACTTGTGCTTTAGTCCAACTGGCTATCCTTTTCACCCTGGCATTTCATCAACCAGAGGGAGGGCAGGTAATAGAAGAAGGATGGATCCAGTTATCAGCTGGAAGAATAGCTGTGCCACGACTACTAGGAGCGGCAGTCCTACTGGCTGTGCATGAGACCACCCACCAAGGCCAAGAGTCACTTGAAAAGTTGTTAGAGCTGGGCGCGGTGGCTCACGCCTGTAATCCCAGCACTTTGGGAGGCCGAGGCAGGCGGATCACAAGGTCAGGAGATCGAGACCATGGTGAAACCCCGTCTCTACTAAAAATACAAAAAATTAGCCGGGCGCGGTGGCGGGCGCCTGTAGTCCCAGCTACTCAGGAGGCTGAGGCAGGAGAATGGCGTAAACCCAGGAGGCGGAGCTTGCAGTGAGCCGAGATCGCGCCACTGCACTCCAGCCTGGGCGACAGAGCGAGACTCCGTCTCAAAAAAAAAAAAAAAAAAAAAAAAAAAAAAAAAAAGAAAAGTTGTTAGGCTGGTACTTCTACATCTCATGTCTGTCAACCCTTGCCAAAACAGTGGCACAGCAGTGTGTCACCTCCCAGCAGCACAAT
The DNA here is from genome assembly GCF_043159975.1 of Macaca nemestrina. Classification (NCBI taxonomy): domain Eukaryota; kingdom Metazoa; phylum Chordata; class Mammalia; order Primates; family Cercopithecidae; genus Macaca; species Macaca nemestrina. Next base: position 74,218,228 of record NC_092136.1, read on the forward strand.
GCTAGGCAAGGTCCAACCGTCCTGCCCAGCATACAGGCTTATAGAGCAGCCCCCTTTGAAGATCTCCAAGTAGACTTCAGCGAGATGCCCAGATGTGGAGATCTCATCCCTAGATTTGGACTGCCCTTACAAATTGGCTCGGACAATGGGCCAGCATTTGTGACTGACTTGGTACAGAAGACAGCAAAGGTGATCGGGTGTAGATCAAGGATTAGAACAAGCCCCCTTGCGGCCACGGTGAAAAGGACCCCAGACCGTCATCTTGACCACTCCCACGGCCGTAAAAGTGAAAGGAATCCCAGCCTGGATCTACCGCAGCTGCGTGAAACCCGCAGCACCTGAGACCTGGGAGGAGAGACCAAGCCCGGACAATCCCTACAAAGTGACCCTGAACAAGATGGCAAGCGCTGCTCCAGTCACACCAAGAAGCTGACTGGTCCACACACAGCCAAAGCATGAGGAAACTCACTGTGGGACTTATTTTCCTTAAGTTTTGGACTTGTACAGTACGGACTTCAACTGACCTTCCTCAAACTAAGGGCTGTTCCCAGCATATACATCAGGTCACTAAGGTAGAGCAAAAAGTTAAAACTGTCTTTTTGTTCTATAGTTATTACAAATGTGCTGGAACTCTAAAAAGGACTTGTTTGTATAATGCCACCCAGTACAAGGTGTGTAGCCCAAGAAGTGACCAGCCTGACGTGTGTTATAACCCATCTGAACCCCCTATGGTCACAGTTTTGTTTTTTGTTTGTTTGTTTGTTTGTTTGTTTTGAGACAGAGTCTTGCCCTCCCTCTGTCGCCCAGGCTGGAGTGCAGTGGTGCGATCTCAACTCACTGCAAACTCCACCTCCCTGGTTCACGCCATTGTCCTGACTCAGCCTCCTGAGTAGCTGGGACTACAGGCGCCTGCCAACACCTGGCTAATTGTTTTTGTATTTTTAGTAGAGACAGGGTTTCACCATGTTAGTCAGGATGGTTTTGATCTCTTGACCTTGTGATCCACCACCTTGGCCTCCCAAAGTGCTGGGATTACAGGCATGAGCCACCATGCCCGGCCAGTCACAGTTTTTAAAATAAAATTAAAAACAGTCACCTGGTGAGGTCTAAACCATACTAAAAAGAATCCATTTAGTAAATTCCCAAAGTTGCAAACCGTGTGGGCCCACCCGGAGTTCCACCAGGATTGGACATATCCCCACTGGATTATACTGGATATGCGGGCATAGAGCTTATGCCAGATTACCCAACCAGTGGGCAGGTAGTTGTGTTATTGGCACTATTAAACCTTCCTTCTTCCTACTGCCCATAAAAACAGGCAAACTCCTGGGCTTCCCTGTTTATGCTTCCCGCCGAAAGAGAAACATAGCTATAGCTAATTGGAAAGATGATAAACAGCCCCCTAAGAAAGTCATACAATACTATGGACCTGCTACTTAGGCACAAGATGGCTTATGGGGATACTGGACTCCCATTTACATGCTCAACCAAATCATACAGTTACAAGCTGTCTTAGAAATAATCACTAATAAAACCGGCAGAGTCTTGACTATTCTGACCCGGCAAGAAACTCAGATGAGAAATGCTATCTATCAAAATAGGTTGGCTCTTGACTACTTGCTAGCAGCTGAGGGAGAGGTCTGTGGGAAATTTAACCTTACCAATTGCTGTTTACACATAGATGATCAAGGGCAAGTAGTTGAAGACATAGTTAGAGATATGACAAAACTGGCACATGTGCCCATGCAAGTGTGGCATGGATTTAATCCTAGGGCCGTGTTTAGAAAATGGTTCCCAGCGCTAGGAGGATTTAAAACTCTTATAATAGAGATTATAATAGTAATAAGAACCTTCTTACTACTCCCTTGTTTGCTACCTGTACTCCTTCAAATGATAAAAAGCTTCATCGCTACCTTAGTTCACCAAAATGCTTCAGCACAAGTATACTATATAAATCACTATCTATCCTATAAGAAGACATGGGCAGTGAGGGTGAAAGTGAGAACTCCCACTAATGAGTGAAGTTCTCAAGGGGGAATAAGGGAGGAGACCACCCCTCATTTTGTCTTATGCCCAATTTCTGCCTCCAAAGAAAGAAAAAGTAAAAACTAAAAGGCAGAAATGAAATCCACAGGCACATAGCCCGACGCATACCCTAGGCCTGGTAGTTAAAAATCAACCCCTGACGTAACTGCTGTGCTATCTATAGATTCCAGACATTGCATGGAAAAGCATTGTGAAAATCCCTGTCCTGTTCTGTTCTGTTCTCTTCTAATTACCGGTGCATGCAGCCCCCAATCCCGTACCCCCTGCTTGCTCAATCCATCACGACCCTCTCACGCAGACCCCCTTAGAGTTGTAAGCCATTAAACAGGACAGGAATTGCTCACTTGGGGAGCTCAGCTTTTAAGATGCAAGTCTGCTGAAGCTCCCAGTCGAATAAAGCTCCCTCATTCTTTAACCCAGTGTCTGAGGAGTTTTGTCTGTGGCTTGTCCTGCTACATCTCCAGTTCCATGAGATGTGACCTTGGATTATCTATTTGTGCTCCTTCAGACTTTTTGATGTAGGCATTTAATGGTATGAACTTTCTTCTTAACACTGCTTTTGATGTATTCCACAGGTTTTGATAAGTTATGTCACCGAGACAGGAAAATAGGGTCTGGAGGCAGGGAACATAAAGCTGATTCACACTTCAGCTATGACAGGAAATATCCTCTCCATAGGGCGTACGCTGTAAATGACTTTGTAACTTTACTTCATCCTCTCCATTTACATAGGGTGTACCCAGAGTAACCAATGGAATCCTCTAGGGGGTATTTAAACTCCCCACAATTCTGTAATGGGGCCTTTGAGTTCCTATGCTCAGGCCCACTCCCACGCTGTGAAGTGTACTTTCATTTTCAGTAAACCCCTTCCTCCCTTCCTTGCTTTGTTTGTACATTTTGTCCAATTCTTTGTTCAAGATGCCAAGAGCCTGGACACTCTCCACTGGTGACATCACTATTATCATTCAGTTCAAAGAATTTTTAAATTTCCATCTTGATTTCATTGTTGACCCAGTGATCATTCAGGAGCAGGTTATTTAATTTCTATGTATTTGTGTCGTTTTGAGGGTTCCTTTTGGAGTTGATTTACAGTTTTATTCCACTGTGGTATGAGAGAGTACTTGATACAATTTCGATTTTCTTAAATTTACTGAGACTTGTTTTGTGACCTATCATATGGTCTATCTTGGAGAATGTGCCATGTGCTGATTAATAGAATATATATTCTGCAGCTGTTGAGTAGAATGTTCTGTAAATATCTGTTAAGTCCTTTTGTTGTAGAATATAGTTTAAGTCCATTGATTCTTTGTAGACTTTGTCTTGATAACCTGTCTAGTGCTGTCAGTGGAGTATTAAAGTCCAACCCACTATTATTGTGTTACTGTCTATCTCATTTCTTAGGTCAAGTAGTAATTGTTTTATAAATTGTAGAGCTCCAGTGTTAGGTGCATATATATTTAGAATTGTGATATTTTCCTGCTGGACTAGTCCCTTTATCATTATATGATGTCCCTCTTTGTCTTTTTTAACTGTTGTTGCTTTAAAGTTTGTTTTGTCTGATATAAGAATAGCTACTCCTGCTCGCTTTTAGTGTCCATTTGCATGGGATATCTTTTTCCACCCCTTTATCTTAAGTTTATGTGAATCTGTATGTGTTAGGTGAGTCTCCTGAAGACAGTAGAAACTTGATTGGTGAATTCTTATCCATTCTGCCATTCTGTATCTTTTAAGCACGGCATTTAGTCCATTTACATTCAATGTTAGTGTTGAGATGTGGAGAGCTATTCTATACATCATGCTATTTTTTTGCTTGAATACCTTGGGGTTTTTTTTTTTTTTTTTTAATTGTGTTATTGTTATTTGGTCCCATGAGACTTATGCTTTAAGGAGGTTCTGTTTTGGTGTATTTCATGGATTTGTTTCAAGATTTAGAGCTCCTTTTAGCAGTTCTTGTAGTCCTGGCTTGGTACTGGTGAATTCTCTCAGCATTTGTTTGTCTGGAAAAGAATGTATCTCTCCTTCATTTATGAAGCTTAGTTTCACTGGATACAAAATTATTGGCTGATACTTATTTTGTTTAAGGAAGCTAAAAATAGAACCTCAATCCCTTCTAGTTTGTAGGGTTTCTACTGAGAAATCCGCTGTTAATCTGATAGGTTTTCCTTTATGGGTTACTTGATGCTTTTGCTCACAGCTCTTAAGATTCTTTCCTGTCTTGACTTTAGATAACCTGATGACTATGTGCCTAGGCAATGATCTTTTTGTGATGAATTCCCCAGGTGTTCTTTGAGCTTCTTGTATTTGAATGTCTAGATCTTTAGCAAGGCTGGAGAAGTTTTCCTCAATTATTTCCTCAAGTATGTTTTCCATACTCTTAGATTTATCTTCTTCCTTGAGAACACCAATTATTCTTAGGTTTGGATGTTTAACATAGTCCCAAACTCCTTGGAGGCTCTGTTCATTTTTAAAAATTATTTTTTCTTTGTCTCTGATGGATTCAGTAAATTCAAAAACCTTGTCTTTGAGGTCTGAAGTTCTTCTGCTCCTTCAATTTTATTGCTTAGAGTTTCCAGTGCATTTTGCATTTCTCTAAGTGTGTCCTTGATTTCCAGAAGTTGTGATTGTTTTTTATTTATGCTATCTATTTCACTGAATAATGTTCCTTTCATATCCTGTATCATGTTTTTGATTTCTTTAAGTTGGACTTCACTTTACTCTGGTACCTCCTTGATTAACTCAATAATTGACCTTCTGAATTCTTTTTCTGGCAATTCAGAGATTTCATCTTGATTTGGATCCATTGCTGTTGTGAAAGGAAAGTAAATCTTGAGGCCCCTAAATCACTAAGCTAAAGAGAAAAGTCAAGCTGGGAACTGCTTGGGGCAAACCTGCCTTCCATTCTATTCAAAGTCACCCCTCCACTCACTTGCCTCCTTTGAAGAGGCTGATTAGAAACTCAGAAGAATGCAACTGTTCCTCTCACCTGTCTGTGACCTGGAAACCTCCTCCCCACTTTGAGTCTTCCTACCTTTGCTTCAAGTTGTCCTGCCTTTCCAGACCAAACCAATGTACTTCTTACATATGTTGATTAATGTCTCATGTCTCCCTAAACTGTATAAAACTAAGCTGTGCCCCGACCACCTTGGGCACAAGTCGTCAGGACTTCCTGAGGCTGTGTCACGGGTGTGTCCTCAACCTTGGCAAAACAAACTTCCTAAATTGAGACCTATTTCAGATTTTCTGAGTTCACACTGTAAGCTGGTGTGATCTTTTGGTGTTAAAGACCTTGCTTTGTCATATTATCAGAATTGTTTTTCCAATCCCTTCTTATTTGGGTAGACTATGTCAAAGGGAAGATTTGGGATTCAAGGGCTGCTGTTCAAATTCTTTTGTCCCACCGGGTGCTCCCTTGATGTGGTGTTCTCCCGCTTCACCTAGGAATGGGGCTTCCTGAGAGCTGAACTGTAGTGGCTGTTCTTGCTATTCTGAATCTAGCCACCTTGTGGAGCTACCAGGCTCTGGGCTGGTCCTAGGAGTGTCTGCAAAGAGTCCTGTGATGTGATCTATCTTCAGGTCTTAGAGCTGTGGCTACCAGCGCCTGCTCTGGTGGAGGTAGCAGGAGAGTGAAGTGGATTCTGTGAGGGTCCTTGGTTGTTTTTGTTTAATGCACTGGTTTTGTGTTGATTGACCTTCAGTCAGGAGGTGGCACTTGCAAGATCACATCAGCTGTGGTTTTTTAGGAAGGATGCAAACCTGGTTAAGTATTCTGGTTTCTCAGGCAGTAGGCAGGGCCATAGAGCTTCCAAGAGATTATAACTTTTGTCTTAAGCTAGCAGGGCATGTAGAGAAACACCACCAGGTGGGAGCAGGGATAGGTGTGTCTGAGCTCAGCTTCTCATTTGGCAGGGCTTGCTGTGGCTCCTGTATCATATGGGGGTGTGGTTCCCTGTCCAATGGAGTTATATTCCCAAGGGGATTATGGCTGCCTCTGCTGAGTCACTAGGGAATTGGGGGAAAGTTGGCAGTCTAAGACCTCACCTTGCTCCCATGCAGCCCACAGTGCTAAAGGCCAGCCTCACTCCCACTGTGCCCCCACAACAGCACCATGTCTATTTCTAGGCAGCCAGTGACCTAGGCTGAGAATTTGCCTCAGACCACGAGCCTTCCTGTTGAGAAACCAAGCAGACTCACAGTTTTTTGGCATCTCAGGGAGCCTGATTTGGTGATCGAGTTCCTTCAAAGGCTCTATAGATTCTCTTGGCTTTCCTGGTATGTTCCTGTGGTAGCTCTTGGAGCAAAAGTCTCCACATACTGTCCTGTCCATCTGAGTGGGAGCTGCAAGCTAGTCCTGCCTCCTATCTGCCATCTTTCCCCAGATGAGATATATTTTGATATACTTTCACATTCAATGTATTTGTCTTTGGATCTAAAATGAGTCTTTTATAAATAGTATATAGCTGGATAATACCTTTTAAAAAATACATTCTTCTAATTTCCGCTTTTTAACTGGAGAGTATAATCCATTTACATTTAAAAAAATTACTGGTAAAGAAGGGCTTGTTTTGCCATTTTGCTATTTGTTTTTTATGTTGTATCTTTTTTTGTTCCTTAATTCCTTCATTACTGCCTTCTTTTGTGTTTAGTTGGTTTTCTTGTAGTGTGCCATTTTGATTCCCTCCTCATATTTTTTTTCTGGATATTTCAAAGATACTTTCTTAATGGTTACCCTAAGGATTACAACTAACATTCTAAATTCATAATAATCTAGTTTGAATTGATACCTGCTTAGCTTCAATAGCATACAGAAAGTCTGTGCCTGTACTGCTGTCTTCTCCTCCTTTATGTTATTGTCACAAATTACATCTTTAGAAATTGTGTTCTGGTTAACATAGATTAATAATTTTTCTTGTATTCATTTGTCTTTTAAATCATATAGGAAAAAAGAAGTGATTTGTAAACCAAACATACACTAATACTGGATTTTTATATTTATCTGTGTAGTTGTCTTTACCAGAGATCTTATCTTTTTTCTTTATGTGGCATCAATTTATTGTTACTGTCCTTTCATTTTATCCTAAAGAACTTTCCTTAGTATTTCTTATAGGGAAGGTCTGCTGGTGATGAGCTCCCTCAACCTTTGTTATCTGAGAATGTCTTAATTTCTATTTCATTTTGAAGAATCATTGTGCCATATATAGAATTATTGGTTGACAGACTTTTTTTCTTTTATCACTTTAAATATATCAATTCACTGCCCTCTGGTCTCCATGGTTTCTGATGAGAAATCAGCTGTAAATCTTCCTTAGGATCCCTTGCATGTGACTATTCAGGTCTCTCTTGCTGTTTTCAAGACTCTCTCTTTGTCTTTTGACATTTGATTATAATGTATATTGGTATGAATGTCTTTGAGTTTCTCCTATTTGAGGTTTTTTGTTTAGCTTCTTGGATGTGTAGATTGATGTCTTTCAGCAAATTTGGGAAATGTTTGGCTATTATTTCTTCAAATATTCATTTTGTACCTTTCTCTCCTCTCCTTCTGGTACTCTCATAATGCATATGTTGGTGTGCTTGATGATGTATCACAGGTCTTGTAAGCTCTGCTTATTTTTCTTCATTCTTTTTTCTCTCTGCTCCTCCAATTGGGTAATCTCAATTGACCTATCTTCAAATTCACTGATTCTTTGTACTGCCTGCTCAAATATGCTGTTGAACCCACATAATAAACATTTTCACTTCAGTTATAGTTTTCAACTCCATAATTTCTACTTAGTTCCTTTTTATAATTTTTCTTTCTTTATTGGTATCCTTAATTTATTGAGACATCTTTTGGTTTTATTTGTTTCTTTGTTCATAGTTTCCTTTAACTCTTTGAACATACTAAAGACAAGTATTTTAAACTCTTCGTCTAGGAAGCTCAATGTCTGAGCTACCTCAAGGATAGTTTTTGTTAATTTGTGTTTTCTGTAAATGGGCCATATTTTCCTGTTTTTTTGCATGCCTTATAAATTTTTGGTTTAAAACTGGACATTTTGAGTATTCTAATGTGGTAACTCTGGAAATCAGATTCTCCTCACCCTCCCCAGAGTTTGCTGCTGTTGTTTGTTATGTGCTGCCATCATCTTTTTCTTTTGTGACTTTTTCAAACTGTTTTTGGCAAAGACTGTATTCTTTGTTGTATATGGTCACTGAATTCTATATCTGTTAGTTCAGTGGTCAGTCAGTGTCTTGAAAGAGATTTCCTTAAATGCTAAAATGTAGCACCTCTTTCTTCATGAAATACTCCATGGTTGTTGTAAGTTTTTTTCTTAATTGGATCCAGGGTTCTAAAAAAGTTTGATTCTGTTAGTTTTTGCCAACTCCGTGGTTGCTTCAGTAGAGAAACAAATTCTTGGCACTTTCTATTTCATCATTCTCAGTGATGTTACTTGGTTGATTTTTTTAAAGCAAATTACTTGATTGGACTCAAACTATAAGTTTGGTGTTGCTTGCAGTCAGTTGTAACTAAAGTATCAATTAAGTTTTTTAAGACTTAGCTGCATGCTGATTTGAGTTTTCCCCAGACACTCATGGTTCAGGGTCATCCCGGGAATGTAGGAAGAGTTTCTACATAGAACTCAATCTTCTCTCTGGTTCTTTCCTTTCTGGATGCCCTCTGGTCTCTGTGATTTCTGATGAAAACTCAGCTGTAAGTCTTCCTTAGGATCCCCTGCATGTGACTATTCAGGTCTCTCTTGCTGCTTTCAAGATTCTCTCTTTGTCTTTTGACAATTTGATTATAATGTATCTTGGTCTACCCTGACTTCCCTACCCCATCTTACTGCTGACTTTTCAGACATGATGGTTGTTCTCGTCTGTCTTCTGGTTCTTCTGACTTGAGGGACGCAGATTTTCTATTAAAGTGTTAGTCATTGTGCTTGGCATTATAACTGTAGTATGTAAAATCAGGAAAATCATCCTGCACTTATACTTTTTTTCAAGTTTTTGACATTTCTTTAGGCTCTGCCTGCTTTTTGTTGCTCTCCAGAATCTTCAAGTAGTTAAAAAAAAAAAATTTCCCCAGAGTTTATAATTGTTATCTGTGGGGAAGGGTGGAAAGGAGAGGAAGTCTGTTAGGAGCTCTCTCTACCATACCTATAGCAGAATTGATTAGAACAGGTTTGAAATCCAGTTCTGGTGCTTACTTGTTTATATGGCCAACCACAGTTAGTGCTTTCCTAAGAGAACAGGAATTTTTTAAAATTTTAATCATTTTCAAGTGTACAATATAGTGGCATTAAGTACATTCACATTGTTGTGTAATCATTACCACTATCCATCTCCAGAATTTTTACATTTTCCCAAACTGAAACCCTGCACCTATTAAATAACTTTTATTTTACTTAAGAGAAAAAAAAAAGAACTGAGGTGAAACTAAAGAAATCAACGAACTTCAGATAAATGTATCTTCAGCTCAAGAGATGTTAACTCGTTAAAGAAACATAAGGATTAAGAAATTAAAAGATTATGAAAAACACTGAAGTTGGAGTCATTTTTTTAAATTTCTCATTTCAATTTTAGAAGAAACAGTCATGCATGTATAACGTTTCTGTCAATGATGGACCACGTATACAATGATAATCCCATAAGAGTATAATGGAACTGAAAAAGAAATTTTTTTGGAGACAGGGTCTCACTATGTTCCTCAGACTCGAGTGCAGTGGAGGCATCAGAGCTCACTACAGCCTCAACCTTTCAGGCTCAAGCAATCCCCCCACCTCAGACTCCCAAGTAGTTAGGACTACAGGCACATGCCACCATACCTGGCGGATTTTTAAAAATTTTGTAGAGACTGCGTGTCACTATGTTGCTCGAGCTGGCCTCAAGTGATCCTTCTGCCTCAGCCTCCAAAAATGCTGGGATTACAGGCATAAGCCACTGCGCCTAGCCTGTAAAATTCTTATTACCTAATCCCAGCACTTTGGGAGGCTGAGGCGGGTGTATCACCTGAGGTCAGGAGCTCAAGACAAGCCTGGGCAACATGGTAAAAACCCGTCTCTACTAAAAATACAAAAATTAGCTGGGCGTGGTTGCACATGCCTATAATCCCAGCTACTCGAGAGGATGAGGCAGGAGAATCACTTGAGCCCAGGGCGGATGTTGCAGTGAGCCGAGATTGTGACATTGCACTCCAGCCTGGGTGACAGAGCAAGACTCCATCTGAAAAAAAAAAAAATTCTTATTACCTAGTGACATCATAGCCCTCATGATGCAATGCATTACTCATGTGTTTGTGGTGACGCTGGTATAAACAAAGCTACTGTGCTGCCAATCATATAAGAGTATAGCACATACAATTATCTATATTATATAATACTTGATAATAATAAAGGACTATGTTACTGGTTTGTATATTTACTATCCTATGCTTTTTATCATTATTTTAGAACGTACTTCTACTTACTAAAAAAAGTTAACTATAAAACAGCCTCAGGCAGGTCCTTTGGGAGGTATTCCAGAAGAAGGACAGCTCAATGCATGTTATTGTCCCCTGAAGATCTTCCAGTGGGACAAGATGTGGAGGTGGAAAACAGTGATACTGATGATCCTGATCCCATGTAGGCCCAGGCTAATGTGTGTGTTTCTGTCTTAGTTTTGAGCAAAAACATTAAAGGTAAATAAATGTGTGTGTGTATATATATATATATGTATATTTCTTGAGACAGAGTCTCATTTTGTCACCCAGGCTGGAGTGCAGTGGCGTGATCTCGGCTCACTGTAAGCTCTGCCTCCCAGGGACACACCATTCTCCTGCCTCGGCCTCCCAAGTAGCTGGGACTACAGGTGCCCGCAACCATGCCCAGCTAATTTTTTGTTTTAGTAGAGACAGGGTTTCACTGTGTTAGCCAGGATGGTCTCGATCTCCTGACCTTGTGATCCGCCCGCCTCAGCCTCCCAAAGTGCTGGGATTATGGGCATGAACCACCGTACCCAGCCAGTAAAAAATATTTTTTAATAGAAAAAAATTATACAACAATGATGTAAAGATATTTTTGTACAACTGTACAGTATATTTGTGTTTTAAGCCAAGTGTTATTACAAAAGAGTCAAAAAGCTTCTAAACATTTAAAAGTTTATAAAGTTAAAAAGTTATAGTAAGCTAAGGTTAATTTATTATTGAAAAGGAAAATATTTTTAACGAATTTAATGTAGCCTAAGTATACAGTATTTGTAAACTCTACAGTAGTGTACTGTAATGTCCTAGGCCTTCACATTCACTCCCCACTCACTCACTGACTCACCCAGAGCAACTTCCAGTATCGCAAGCTCCATTCATGGTAAGTGGCCTATGCAGATGTAGCCTTTTCATCTTTTATATCATATTTTTACTGTACCTTTTCTGTTTAGATACATTTAGACAGACAAATAGTTACCATTGTGTTATAATTGCCTACAGTATTCAGTATAGTAACACGCTGTACAGGTTTGTAGCCTAGAAGCAACAGGCTATGCCATAGAGCCTAGCTGTGTAGTAGGTTATGCCATCCAGGTTTGTGTAAGCACACTATGACATTGCCTAATGATGTTGCCTAATGCATGTCTCAGAATATATCTCTGACTTTAAGTGATGCATGACTCTGTTAACTTTGTACACTTATTCTCACTTTCCTTTGATCCTCAGAAATGTTAGTTATATCATTAATTTTATTTGGTCAAGGTTTAAAACATTGATTTCTACTGTGTAGTTATAATTCCCAAAGTTCTTTAGTCCTAGTTCTACATTTAAACAGATTTTGCAGTCCTCATAATCATTCATTTATCACTGCTTCTCTATTCCATAATGCTTTATTTTGACTTAACCATTGGTTTTCTGAATTTCTTTATGTAGTAGGTTTTTTAATGAAAAGCTCATAGGTGCTGTACTTTCTGAATTCCTGAGAATATTTGCCTGTTGCCTTTGGGCTTGAATGACTTCAGAGACATTGTTCCACAATGTTGTGACATTGAATAATGCTGAGGAGAAGACTTTTCCTTCTGAAGTGCTTGAAATATTTTATCTTTATCCTTGAAGTTTGATAACTTAATCAAGGTATGTGTAGGTATTGATCTTCCTGCACCAATTATTCTTGAAATAAGAATAGGTACCCTAGAGTGCTGCAGAATTAGTTCTTTATTTCAAGGAACTTTTCTGCTGTTTATCTTTGAATACACTTTCCATTGCATTCACTGGGATTTCTACTTCAAGGATACCAAATAATCTTCTGGTAAACAATTTTCTTTTTACTTTTTATCTTCCCTCCATTTAGGCATTGGGAAGAGGGAGAGCCTCTCTCTTTTTTGTAACCTGGAAGTCATCAGTAAATTAATCCAAGAAACATCTCTATTAAATGAGAACATTTGTAAAACCAATCAACCAACATCCACTGATGACCTGCTATTCACCATACAATTCATTCGGTCACAAGATTTAGCCCCTGTTCTGTGCCAGACTCTGTGCTGAGTCCCAAGGACTGAGAAGACTTACACCTGGTTTATTAAGCTGTTCTTGCATTGCTATAAAGAAATACCCGAGACTGGGTAATTTGTAAGAGAAGAGGTTTAATTGGCTTAGGGTTCTGCAGTCTGTACAGGAAGCATGGCACTGGCATCTGCTTCTGGGGAGGCCTTAGGAAGCTTACAATCATGGTGGAAGGTGAAGAGGGAGCAGGCATTGCACATGGCGGGAGCAGGAGCAAGGGAGGTAGGAGGTGCCACACACTTTTAAACAACCAGATGTCATGAGAACTCATTTACTATGGTAAGGACAGCACCACACCATAAGGGATCCACCCCCATGACCCAAACACCCCCACTAGGCTCTCTACCTCCAATATTGGGGATTACATCTCAACATGAGATTTGGACAGAGACAAATATCCAAACCATATCACCTGGTCTCCACCTCCAGGCCTTGCAGGGTAATGAGAGGACACAGGTACAATCAGAAGATGAAGCAGAATTGAGATGAGCAAGAGGCCCAAGAGCAAAGTAGGGGCTATACTCAAATAAGGCAGTTGATACAGATCTGAAGCATCAGATCTGTAGGGGAATACAAGATCATCAGTGGGAAAGAGAATGAGGAGTCAGTATCTTCAGAATACTAGAATCAGGTTGGGAGTACAGGATGGGTTGGGACGAAGGCCTCAGGATGGTGGTGGTGAATGAGGCAATAGTGCTGGCTGTGCGGCCATGGGGCAGAGAGACCACTTCACAGGTACTTAGACTAAATTGTAGGTCTGAGTCTCCTGAGCCCTTCCCTTGTCCTCTCTCCACAGCGCTCTTGGGAGTATTTCCTCCTCCTGAGCTTTTCTCCATCAGCTGCTTTTCCTAGCAGCCTTGTCCTTGCAGCTGGTTCAGATTTTGTCTCCAGGTTCATCCATCTAGGCAACTTGGAGGCACCTTTCTTATACTTTCCTGTGGGAGAATGTCTATGGTGCTTGTGGGTGGGAGAAGGAAACAAACAAAATAATTTTTCTTTGCACCCCACCTTCTAAAGATGATGTCAGAAGTAAAGTCCTGAGTAAAGAAGAGGCTGGAGTCTGGGAGAAAAAGGACAAAAACATTAAGGAGTCTTGAAATCACACTGACTTTTCAAGCTGTGCTCTGCAGCTGTTCTGGTCCCTGTGATCCTGTCCTGGGTAGGACTCACACTGACCTATCCTTTCTCCAGGGACAAAGTAGCTGGACTGTTGGGAAGATACAACAACTGATGTCTCTGAACCCTGAAAAAGGACAGGCAGAGGAGAGCTCTGCTCTGTATTAGTCAAAACATTTTTGGTTGCACAGGGTAGAAGTTCAGCTCAAACTAGCTGTACCAGTCTAGCAAATAGCAGAAAACAACTCTGACTGGTTTAATCAACAGATAATTTTACCAAAGGATATTAGATATCTCACAAAATCTATATGGGGTCAGAGATCTGGGTCATATGTCTGAGCTCTACTTGCAAGGGAGGTTGGAAAGCAAGTAAAGGCTTCTTCAGTGGCAGGAGAATGTGGGAAACTCTTCAAACATAGGAAGCTTCTGGGCAGCCAAGATAATGACAACGTCCAACACACCAGCTTGAGTAAACACAAAATTCATTTGTTCACTTAACTGGGATGTCCACGGGGACTGTTTGGCTTCTAATGTGGCTGACCCAAGAATTCAACCAATCATTCTGTTTTGCTCCATCTCTCAAAGATATTTTCCCCATATTGGTTTCATTCTCAAGTAAGTCCTTTCCAGAGTCACATTATAACTTTCACAGGCCCTTGGTACTTTTGCTTTTTGGGTTCCTCCCTCCATACAACAATATTAAAAATTATATTTTTACAGTTGCATGGGTGTAAAGTTGAATAAATCCAGGCTGAACTGTATTTCTTTTCTTCTGATTTTAAAAGAGTTAAAACATTTTCATGGGCTCCTGAAAGTATAGTGGGCCCGAGGCACTTTTCTGCTGTCCCTAATGAATAACTCAGCCCTGGCTCTTTTCCCTGGATGGAGGAGTTGGCCAGTAGCAAATCCTGACTAACAGAGCTTACTCCATCCTTGCAGCTCCTGATCCCAAGTGATGAAAGTGCACAATTGTCTCTCGTATGAAGTATTGGCTCATTTGTGGAAGAATTGCTGCATTCAGGACATGGGAATTTTCTAGTTAGACCGGGTCGCATGCCCATCCTTGAGGTGGTGAACGTGGTGCTGTGTGGTCACCAGCCCCACTGGAATCACATGGAGTTGGCGGAATTGCAGTTCTTAAAAACAAGAGCTGCTGGGCACACAGGAAAGTAATAGGTATCCATTCCAGCACCACAGTGAAGATTTTGCAGGTGGAGAAGAGGTTCACATCATAAATGATCTGACCTTACCAGGAAGTGACTGAACCATTTGGCAGCTATGACCTTCATGTAGGTTTGCCCCTGAGTATCATCTTGGAAGGTGCCAAGCACTTCCTGGCAGGTGGGCTGGAAAGTTTATTTATTTGTTCAGGTACCACCAGTGAATAGGTATAAAATCATAGAGCTAAAGATCCCAAATTGTTAGACTCTTAGACTTAAAATTTTAAGAATTTGCAATCATTGACACTTAGATTCTAAAGATTTTAGCATATTAGTCTCCAAAAATCTAAAATATCTAAAATCATGAAATTTTAGATGTTTACATTCTTCCCCTTGGAATCTTTGTTTCTAAATTTTAAAACTTTACAATCTCAAACCATAGACCTCAAACCTGAGAACTTTAGAATCTTACACTCTAAGAATGGTTTTAACATAATAGAATATTAGGATATTTGAAGGAAAATCTTGAATCTCAGAATCTTGCCTTGGGGGTCATGTGTCTTCCAAATCAGAGAAGCTTGGGCTCAGACCCCTGGTCTGCTGACCCTAGAATCTCTGAGCTGTCAGGGACTTAAAGTCAGGAAAGAACCATATTTGGCAACTCAGACCTTTATAAGGAGGCACTGGGGTGGATGGTGAATTTACAGTCCCAGGGGTCAGTTTCTGTTCTGATTGTCCCATCTTGAACCTGATCTGATCCTTGCCCAGGTACCTCACAGTCTCCCTCAGAGCCTAGAGCCCGAATCTGCTGCACCCCCAACCCATGCCACCCCATCTTCTTAGGGCTGTTTCTTTTCTTTTTATGCCTAGGGTGCCCAAGCCTTCCCTGGTGACGACTCACATGA
The DNA here is from genome assembly GCF_043159975.1 of Macaca nemestrina. Taxonomy (NCBI): domain Eukaryota; kingdom Metazoa; phylum Chordata; class Mammalia; order Primates; family Cercopithecidae; genus Macaca; species Macaca nemestrina. Next base: position 74,233,950 of record NC_092136.1, read on the forward strand.
ATAGGATCCCAAACTGGGCAGATGAGCCTATTGGAGAGGACAATAGGTTCCTTCCCCAGACCTTTTCCTAGGGCTCTCTGAGCTTTCTGGGGGCTAGGACTCCTTCTCTGAATATTATGCCTCTGGAACCTAGAGGAGTCATCCAGTAAGATACAGAAATGCCAGTGGAATCTCACAAGGCTCTTGCAAGGTGCCATACAGCAAGTGTTGGCTTTGTCTAGGGTCTGATATTCAGTAGCACCCTAATGTTTCCTTCATACTACTCAGGTCTGATAGCCACCTCTCCATAAGGAGCATTAATTAAGCAGCTTAGGGACAGGAAATTTCCCTGAAACTAGAGATTATTCAAGACAATCTACTGAGAATAAAAGGTAACACAAAATAATATTTACTCCTTGATATGGTTTGGATCGTGTCCCTGCCCAAATCTCATGTCAAATTATAATCCCCAATGTTGAAAGTGGGGCCTGGTGGGAGGTGATTGGATCATGGGGGTGGAATTCTCATGAATGGTTTAGCACCATCCCCTTGGTGCTGTTCTCATCATAGTGGGTGAGTTCTTGTGAGATCTGGTTGTTAAAAGTGTGTGGCACTTCCCCCCTCTCTCTCTTGCTCCTGCTCTGGCCATGTAAAGTGCCTGCTCCCCCTTGGCCTTCTGCAGTGATTGTAATTTTCCTGCAGCCTCCCAAGAAGCCAAGCGGATGCCAGTATCGTGCTTCCTATACAGCCTGTAGAACCATGAGCCAATTAAACCTCTTTTCTTTATAAATTACCCAACCTCAAGTATTTATAGCATTGCAAGAATGGACTTAATACACTCCTGAAGGTTTTTCTGATGGTCATTAATTTGTTTTAAGCAGAAGTCTTCATAATTATATCTATGCATTTATATTATAATACATATATATTTATTTATATTCTATGTATCAGAAAGATTTGAGATAGCTTTAGAAACTATAGACAAAGTTTTTAAAAAAGGAAAAAACATAACAAAAAATAATTTAGGAGGAGAGAGAAGAACAATTGATATTTTTAGGCACTTGAACAAGAGAGGTGCAAAAGATGAGGAAGCAGCTGAGTTCCTGTCAGCTAAGGCAAAAAAGAATCTAGCTGGATACGAAACATTTCATTACCCAGCAAAAAAAGGAAAATAGTTTGCTTTTATGTAAAACATTTTTCTTCCACTATCTTTAAGGAGAAAGTTATTGGGCAACACTGAGTAATATTATGGGGATGACATTAAATTAATCAATTCTGCACAATAATATTAAAAGCTAATGCTTACTGAGTGCTTGCTATGTGCTTTCGTCTGTTAGAAATGCAAACCCAGCTAAGTGCAGTGGCTCACGCCTGTAATCCCAGCACTTTGGGAGGCCGAGGTGGATGGATCACCTGAGGTCAGGAGTTTGAGACCAGCCTGGCCAACATGGTGAAACCCTGTCTCTACTAAAAATACAAAAATTATTCAGGTGTGATGGCGTATGCCTATAATCCCAGCTACTTGGGAGGCTGAAGCAGGAGAATCACTTGAACCCAGGAGGCGGAGGTTGCAGAGAGCCGAGATCGCACCACTGCACTCCAGCCTGGGTGACACAGCAAGACTCCATCTCAAAAAACAAAACAAAAAAAGAAAAAAAGAAAAGAAATGCAAATCCTTCAGCACCACCCAAGATCTATGTGATTTAAAAAATCAGGTTAGAGCCCAGGCACCTGTGTTTTCATGAGCTGTCACTATGATTTCTATGCACACTAAAGTTTGAGAACCCCTGGTGTAGAGGATCAGGCACTGAAAGAAGGGGCACCCTGGAATTCTGTGTCGCCATGAATCACCCTCCATATCATCAAGCCTCTTGAGGAGAATGGACCTTTGACTTTGTTTTTACTCATTATTCTTGTAAGGCTAAGGGGAGGGGCACTTAATGAGCGAAGACAGCCTAATGGAAATGAAATGGACCTCAGCCAGGACACTGGGGCTGTAGCTCTAGTTTTTCTTTAATTTCTCTGGTCCTCTCTCTCTGGACATGAGTCTATCCATCCATGCAATGTAGAATCTGATGAAATGTTTGTTCAGAGAGAGGGAGGGAACTAATGGTGAGTGACACCATGGGCCATGGGCTGAACTAATTAAGCCACTCTGTGTCCCAGGCCCTCTGAGAGGTGCTGTGGATACAGAGATGAAAAAAGAGACCCAGTTTCCATCCTCACATGGCTTCATTCTTCTCATAAAAACACATATAAGTAACAACAAGGTAATTATAATTCAGTATGATAAGGGCAGTTGTTGGGAACCAATATACTAGCTAGAAACTGGTTTTCTTTCTCTAGCATAACAATTAGAAAAAAATTTTAATGTTTTTCATGATAGTAACATAAATAAAAAAGTTTATCCAACCAAAAATGACTACCAAGTTTATTGGAAAAAATTAAAAACTTAAATGAAAGAAGATTCAAATAAACGGGGAGGTATATCAGATAAGTGGGAGGAGTAGCATAATGCAACCCCCTGAAAATTGTGCTGAATTTTTGAGAGAGCTTGCAAACTTACTGCAAAATTTATTTATTTATTTAGAGACAGAATTTTGCTCTTGTCACCCAGAGTGCAATGACACGATCTTGGCTCATTGAAAACTCTGCCTCCTGGGTTCAAGCAATTCTCCTGCTTCAGCCTCCCGAGTAGATGGGATTACAGGCACCCGCCACCATGCCTAGCTAATTTTTGTATTTTTAGTAGAGACAGGGTTTCACCATGTTAGTCAGGCTGGTCTCGAACTCCTGACCTCAGGTGATCCATCCTCCTTGGCCTCCCAAAGTGCTGGGATTACAGTCATGAGCCACCACACCTGGTCCAAAATTTAAATGAAAGAATAAAGACAAGCAAATAGCTAAGTCAATTTTTAAAAATACCAAAGGATTGAAGGGGCTTCCATTATCAGCTAGGATAAAAGACATACTTCAAAGCTACAATAATAAAATAGTATTGTTCTGGCATAACAATAGACAAAATAATAATAGAATATAATATCTCAGAGGTAGATGAGGTGTGTAGGAATTTGATATTGATAAAGATGGTACTATAAAACAATGAGGAAGGACAGATTGTTTTTTAAAAGATAGACTTTAGAAAAAAATGGCTTCTGGTATGAAGAAAAAGAAACGAATTTCTTCCTTACACTTAAACAGAGAGGAACTCCACATGATTTTAAGATATAAGTTTGAAAAATAAAACTGGGAAGCTAATGAAAAAACTGCTGGGAAATTCCTTTATCATACAAAAAGAAGACTAAAACTCCACAGGCCATAAAGTTTAAACGTGATAGATTTGACTACATCAAATTAGAGATTTCTGCTCAATGGAGGATAGACTACAAACTGGGAAAACATATTTGCAATTTAAAGTTGACACGGCATGAACATGTGGAAGTTCTGCAAAGCAATACAATAAGATAGAAGATCCAAAGAAATGAGCAAAATTTCTCAATAAGATTTGCAAACGGGGCATGCTAAGTGCTAACAAGTATTTAAAGAGTGTTTATATTTATTAGTAATCAGAAAGGTGTATATTAGGCAGAACGAAGTAGCTCTTTAGCCTGATAAGAATGGCAAAAATTAGAAAACTGGATAATAGCAAGTCTTGCTGAAGATGTGGAAAGATGGGAACTGTTTAGTTCGTTACTGCTGGGAGTGTAAATGGCACAGCCATTCTAGGAAACAATCTCAAAGTACAGTCAACTGTCATTATTTACAGTAGTTATGTTTTATAAAGTTGCCGCAAACACTGAATTAGTGAATACTGAATCATTTCTCTAGGGGAAATACAGGATTAGGTTTCTGCAAGCCTCTGGTTACAACATTTTTATCAATCAAACAATGCATAACCTGGTTTTACATATGTTTCTGTTTAAAGATATTGTATTTAACATGTATTATTGATTTGTTGACATTGAAGTCATGGCCAACAGCACTATAACTCAAGCCTGAACACAGCTTATCTAACACAAAATTTTTTTCCCACAAGCCTTCTTGCATTAGAAACACTAGACAGCACTTCAGCACCATGCTTGGAAACATTTTAAACAGTGATGTCACCAACAAAAAGAGCACAAAAATGTGAAAAACCTGGCTCTAAATAGCCCGCCGAAAGGACACTTATTTACAGAGCTGAACCACGAAGGCAGAACGTCATCATGTTCGATCTCAGCTAGGAACATGCTCATAGTGTGACTCAGATTTTTGGCCACTGTGTGCATGTTCAAGAATGACCCTGCAAGCTCTGTGAGTGTTGGGGTTAGCAAGCAGGCAAATTTGCAATCTTCAAACGATGAGGATGGACTGTATTTAGCTAAAGGTTATGCATACCCTATGACTAATGTATTTCACTCCTTGGTATATATTTCAGGAAAATGCTCCATGGGTCTGTAAAGGGACATCACAAGGACATTCATCAAGACATAAAGGTAGCAAAGAGTTAGAGGCAATTTAGGCGCCCTTCACTAGGAGAAAAGTAAAATGTGATCAAATCATACTATGGAATATTATGTATCAGTTGAAACTAATGAAACTAGATGTATAAATAACAACATAAATATATCTTTAAAAAGTAGAATGAGTAAAACATGTAAGAAATAAATTGAGACATGAAACAATTCTTTTATTGTAAATTAAAATTACACATACATGCACAAAGCAGCACTATGCTTTGTGCTTATGTGGGAAGGAGATTGAAAGGGGAAAATAAGTAAAACAAGCAAGGGGCCTGCAGAAACTAATGAGTATGCCATGCTCTGAACTCTTTTCGCCTAAGGTCCAAAAAAAAGAAGTGCCGTCATGGTGGAATTATAAAGTGCTACAGGGCACCAGCTGGGTGTGGTGGTTCACACCTGCAATCCTAGCACTTTGCAGGGCTGAGGTGGGAGGGTTTCTTGAGACTAGGAGCTGGAGACCAGCCTGGTCAACATAGTGAGACTCTCTCTTTCTCTCGTTCATAGGGTGACTGGGAATTTTGGCCACTCTGTGCATATATATATATATATATATGTATGTATGTATTCACACACACAGACACACACACACACACACACACACACATACACACACGTAAAGAATGACATCTACCTCACATTTCAGAATTAAGAGCCAGGACAGGCTTCTAATTCTCTAATTTCCTGGATGATTCCCTGGAGGAACCTGAATAAAATGTATGCAAGTGAGATGGACAAGGAGGAAAAGTGCTTCAGGAAGAGAGAAGAGTTTGCTAGAGTTTGAAGAGAGAATGAGAACTTGGTGTGTTTGAGAAACTGAAAAGAAATTCAGAATTGCCATGCAAGAGATAATGGCGAGACTTGAGGCCAAACAGATCGTTCAGGACTGGATCAGAGAGAGTCTTTAAGTCCAATGGAGGGTGGTAATATGACCAGATCTGTGTGTCAGAAAGCCTGCTCTGGCCACTTTATGTATGGGAACACGGACACGCAAGCAGAGAGATCCGTGAAGAGAATGCTGTGCTCATCCAGAAGAGATCAGATGGTGACATCTGCACCCGGGTCAAGGATGTGGGGATGGAGAGGAGCCAAGGTGCCTAGGGATACCTTCACAACCACCACCTCAGGTTCACAGGGGTGAAAAGACTCCACCAAGTGTATAGGGCTTCAAACTCCCTCCCTCTCACCCTTCTTTTTAAGACAAACTGCTCCACTGATTCTTTTTGTAGGTTATTTATTTATTTATTTATTTTAATTGATAAACAAAAACTGTATATATTGGCTGGGCTTGGTGGTTCACGCCTGTAATCCTAGTGCTTTGTGGAGCAGAGGCGGGCAGATCACTTGTGCCCAGGAGTTAGAGACCAGCCTGGGCAACATGGCAAAACCTCATCTCTTTTTATTAAAAAAAATTTTTTTTAAATTAAAACTCTATATATTTATGGTGTACAACATGATGTCTTGAAATATGAATACATTGCAGAATGGCTAAATCAAACTAAGTAACATGTATATGACCTTAAATACTCATTTTTTGTAGTGAGAACACAAAATCTATTCTTTTTCAATTTTTAAGTATACAATACATTGTTATTAATTATAGTCATCATGTTGTACAATAGATCTCTTGAACTTATTCCTCCTGCTTAGCTGAAATTTTGTATCCTTTGATTGATATCTTCCCAATCCACCCACCCTCCCTCCCCCAGTCGCTTCCACCGATTAGGTGCCCCTGTAAAATCATATGATTGAACTCATGCATTTCCCTCTGGCCACAGCTAGTTTGGTCCAGAGCCAGCATCTGACAAAAAGCAGCCAACTCCCAGGCTATCCGTGACCTGTGATCTATGGCCTGGCTTGAAACTATTTAACTTTAAAAAATTATGGTACATATACATAACATAATATTTACCATTTAACCATCCTTAAGTGTAGAGCTCAATGGCATTAAATACATTTACAATGTTGTCCAACCATCACCACTATCCATTTCCAGAACCTTGTAGTCATCCCAAACAGAAACTCTGTATTTATAAAACAACAACTTCCCATTCTCCTCTCCCCTCAGCTCCTAGTAACCATTGTTCTACTATCTGTCCCTACGAATTTGATTATTCTAAGCACCCTATGTAAGTGAAATAATATAATAGTTATCCTTTTGTGTCTGGCTTATTTCCTTTAGCATAATGTCTTTAAGGTTCATCCATGTTGTAAAATGTATCAGAATTTCATTCCTTTTCAAGGTTGAATAATATTCCATTTAGTGTATATACCTCATTTTGTTTTTCCATTCATCTGTCATTGGATATTTAGGTTGTTTCTGCCTCTTGATTATTGTGAATAATGCTGCTATGAACATAAGGATAAAAACATCTCTTCAGGACCCTGCTTTCAATTCTTTTGGATATATAACCAGAAGTGGAATTACCGGGTCATGTGGTATTTATGTGTTTAATTTCTTGAGGAACTGCCATATTGTTTTCCATAGCAGCTGCACCATTTACATTCCTACTAATAATGCACAAGCGTTCCAATTTCTCCACATTCTTATCAACACTTATCATTTTCTGATTTATTTTATTAATAATAATTTTATTAAATATTTTATTAATTATCATTATAAATTATTATGTCATTATAATAATATAATATTAATATTATATAATATAACATATACTAATGTAATAAAGTTATTATATGATGCATTAATATAATAATAATTATTATTATTTTATTAATAGTTATTATTGATCATCCATTATTATTTTATTAATAATAATTATTAATTATTATCAGATATGTGATTGGCAAATATTTTCTCCCATTCTGTGGATTGTCTTTTCACTCTCTTGATAGTGTCCTTTGATGTACAAAAATTGAGGCAATTTTTTCTTACTTGGGAAATACAGAGAGACTACCAATTAGCAGGTATAGCTACAAGTGAAAAACGTTGTTGTTGCTATGATTTCATGTCTACTCGGATAAATGTTTAGGAGAAACCACAGGAAAATATTGAGTGAGGGTAGAACTAGCCTGAGATTCCATATCACTACAATTAACTTAACATGTGATTAATTCTTTGTTCATCTAGAAGGGGAGCTGAAGATGAAAAGATGTCATGATCTGGGGACATAGCAAACCAAAGCCCTGACCTAAAACTGAAATTGGTACCAGAAGGGAGGTTCTGAACAGATAAACCCCAGACAGAACTTTGGTAGTAACACAGGAGTACTTTGGGAATTGTTTATTGGGTGGTAGTGGAGTCGACAGTAAAAAAATTTCCCCTCTACATCCTTAGGTTAAATTCTGATAGTGCATGGAACTCTAGGGCAAGGCGACTTATTAGGCTACCTCCTTTAGACCTTAAGGATGTGGTCCCACTGACATTTAGACATCAGTTTCAAGGAGCTGGAAATAAATGTCTTGCAAAATTAGTAATGTTTAGATAAAAGAACATGAATCCCAATCCCAGCTGCCCAGGGTCAGTAAACAAGGAAACTCAGAGCCTTCATATCACCCTGTTTTGGGAAGCCCTTTCTGACCATAGCAGGATCTCTGAGATCACAGAAAGCTGAGTCCAGGAACAAATCATATCCTTTGTTGAATTGCACCCATTGAGGTCCCATTTACATTGGGTCTTATGCAATGGGAGAATGGTTAACAGTATTGCCTTGATTGACAAAAACTGGGACTCTAGAAATTGGAATGAGGCTATCTGTGAAGAGCCAACGATGAGGATATTTGTCACCTGGGTTCCCCCTTAACACTTTTCATTGCTCTACATGTCCCTCAATGGACAAACCTGACAGGTCTTCAAGAGGAAATTTGCCATAGGAGAAGGGAATAAGGAGACTGGGCTTGCCGCTTGGGGCAGGAAGAGGAATATCTAGGACCATACTTTGAGAAAGGGTGGTGGCCCCAGGAACAGCATACCTCTGATAAGGAGAAACTTCTCCACTCAGCCACCTGGTGTCTCTACTTAGCCACCGTGGGGAAACTATGGTGTGCTGAGAATTAAAATAACTACTTCTTTTTACCCAAACAGGTGTGCTAAGGGACACTGCTTGCCTGAGCATAAGCTGCGTGAGGGGCATGCTCTGCTTCTAGGGCATCACGCAGGTCTAGATAGCAGAGGCAAATTTCCTGTGTGACTGGTTTTGAAAATCAGTGGTGGCAGTGAATTTTCAAGCACAAGGATTGAGATGTGAGCGGTTTCAGAGTTTTTCTATTGAGGGATATTTCTATCTAAGTTGCTATTTCACCAAAAAGGGCAAGAATAATTCATATCCAATAGCCAGCAATGCTAGGGATTTTCAGAAACATCGAAAGAAGAGATCCAAGGGAAAAGACAGAGTTTCTTGCTAATCAAATACTTGGAATCTCCAAGAATCAAAACTGTTTGAATTAATGGTAATGTGACCTCAATTATATTCACAGTCTTGTGAAATTTGGGGTTCACACCTTAAAATTAAATTTAAAAATCCTATTCTTTTTTTCTATGAATTAAGAAAAAAATTATTATTTGATTACAATGGAGGACTACCTAGGACTATATTTTGAGATTCAGTGTTCTGACTACTGGGCTTTCTAAATTTGCCATTTTTCCCCTCTATGTTATTGATGTTTATGAGAGAAGATGAAGTTATTTCTTTGAATCAGGGTTTCCTAGCATTCTTTGGCTACTGGGGACATGCAATCTTGGTGATGGCTGCTTTGACATCCTTGTTCCTCAGTGTGTAGATGAGAGGGTTGAGAACGGGTGTGAGAATGGCAAATACCACATTGCCCATGATGTGGAAGTCAAGGGGCAGGTCAGCCCTGTAGGCCACATAGGCTAAGGCAATGGATGAGTAGTAGGTGCCCACCACCAGGAGGTGGGAGCTGCAGGTGTAGAAGGCTTTGGAGCATCCTTCTTGGGAGTTGATGCGAAGCACCGAGGTCAAGATGTGGACATAGGAGAGAAGCACCAGGAGAAGGGGGAGGAAGGACACCACCATGGCGATGCAGAAGCCCATGAGGGTCTGGGGGGTAGTGTCAGAGCAGGAGGCCTGGACCACAGCCAAGTGGTCACAGAAGCAGTGGTAGATGTGGGCAATGCTGTCAAATGCCATCTGGGAGGTCCTTACTACTGCTGGGATGGGCAGGAGGAGGGCAGTGAGCCAGGCACTGGTTGCCAAGACAGCGTTGGTCTGTGGGGTCATGAGGACAGGGTAGTGCAGTGGGCGGCAGATAGCCACATAGCGGTCATAGGCCCTGACCACCAGGATGAAGGCTTCTGAGCAGGAGAAGCTGTGGAACAGGTTCATCTGCAGGAAGCAGGCAGGGAAGCTGAGGAAGCGGTCCCCAAGCAAGAATAGGGACAGCATCTTGGGGACAGTTGTTGTGGTGACAAGAATGTCCAAGGTGGAGAGGTTGATTAGGAAGAAGTACATGGGCTTGTGGAGGCTGGGCTTTGCCACCACAGCCACCAGGATCAAGGCATTACCCATCAGGATGAGCATGTAGAGGAGGAAAAAGACAAAGAAAATAGGAAGGAAGAGGCATTTTGGCAGAGAGGGGATGCCCATAAGGTAGAAGATGGTTGAGGAGTCCCCTGATCCATTACAGGTGATTGTTTCCATGGTGGGTTAAAGCTGGATGCTCTGAAGTTGAGTACTGGGAACACCTGGGAACCAGGCCCATCTGGAAGCCAAAACAACCAGAGATTCTGTAAGGAGAATTACTAAATGATCACTGTATAATAAATAGATGATGGACTCGATCTTATCTCAAAATTCTTCATCCTATCCCAGAATTCTCTTTCCTTTTTAAATCAAGTATGGAAAAAGTACCTACAATATATAAATCATGTGTTATTTGCTGGATATATAGTAGACAACTTAGTGGGGCTGAAGAAAGACATTAAGCAATGAATCACATAATTATTTAATTGCAATTGTTTTAAGTGCTTTGGAAGAACTTCTAGTCTACTTTTCCATGTTCCATGTGATTATTTTGGGGATATCAGATCTCTTAAACCAGAACACCAAGTTCCTTTTTCTTTTGGCATTTGCTTTAAGTTTTTTTAAAATGGCATCTTTGTTACCACATCGAATAGGGAGGGCTGATGTCTCCCAGGTTTACTGCAACATGCTGTCTTTCCATCATAATTATTAACTAGGGAATGGCTTCTTTCTCTCTTGTTTGCTTGGTGCAGTGTTTCTGCTGTTTCCATCTAAGCTGAGTTCTCTGTATCCTGTCTCTGACTGTGGGGCTCTTTGTTATGTTACAGTGAAGGGAGTGACACTGGAATGCTCTTGGTAGGAAGAGTCATTCCAGACTGGGTTCCTGATAATGGCTTCTTCCACAGCTGGGCAACAACAGAGAATCCAAGACAGTCTCTGTAACTCCTTTGAGCTTCCCTCCCTGCTGGCTGCTGCAGCTCAGCTGTGCTCCTGTTTGACCACTGCATTCCCACCACCCAGCAGGCTTCTCTGCTTCTTTGCTAGTCAGAAAGTGTCATGGTAACCTGGGAAAACTTGGGAGGCATGATTGATAGAAAAGAACCACCTGGAAATCTGTTTGTAGTAGCTGCTCCGAGTCAAAAGAACCCCTTTTGGAACCAGGAATGAGTGCTTCAACCCACAGACACGGGGATTTTGAGCTGAAGGAAAGTACTGATTCACCCTCTACTTTAGGCTTGTCTCTTGCGCTAAAGGACCCCCGGCACAAGTCTTTGTTGACGTTTGTATTACTGTCTCATTAATCCCAATGATTCAGGAGCAGTTTCCACTATTTTTCCCAAGTCACTTCTAATTTCCCATTCCTCTAATGAAATATCTTTCATGGATAAAATCACTAACGTAAAAAATGGAAAAGATGTTTATTTTCAAGTCCAAATAATTTACCCCCCATAGTCCAGAGGCTGCTCACAGAAAGGCTAGGGGCTTTCCCGGGTGCCACGGACAGCTGGCTGCAGAGCCAGAAACACTGCCAGGACAGGGTTCTTTCTTCTATACATGTTTCCTGAAGAATACAGAAGTCCAAGTTTCCAAGGGGAAGTCTTTTAAGACAAAGGTTTCTATTTCCCTTTTTTGTTTTCTAGTTGATAACATCAAACAAAACTAAATTTCAAATTTTCCTCTGGGTTTCTATACGGTAGGTACTAAATCACTGTCTAGCAATGCAAATGCTCCTTTAAAATAATGTCGCAAGACCTGGCAAGAGTGAACTTGCTTTGTCCCAAGTTGAGAAGGTTATCCCTCAGTTAACCAGAACCCTGTCCCAACAGATTCAGTAGCTAGGTTTTCCTCATACCCAAAGCGGGCAACTGCACTTCCCTGGACATTGCTGCACTCAGAGAGTGAGTCATGGGCTGACTGTCCCCACATTAGGCTGAGTTGGGGGTCTCAGGGACAGAAACTCAGAAGGTCAAAGCTAGAGGGACCCTTGGAGGCCATCCAGTCCAGCTGCCCCTCCTCCTCTCTCCTGTATCCACTACTTTGCAGAAGGAGACATGGATGCTGAGACCCCCTGGTGGAGAGACAGCCTGAGGCTTTTCACAGCCAGGTGGTGCTGGACTACCCAACAGGCAGACCAGGCTTGGGTCACCAGCAAAGCAGAGGCACCAAAAATACTTTCTGAGAGAATTTAATATGTATTTTTTCAAAGCACCATTCAACTAGCCCATCATAGGAAATATCAGAATTTGGCTGGACTTTCTGTACAATTTAGTGTTATTTTATTCTGAATTACTTGCTATCTCTAAGTAATGCAGCCCTGTGCTTAGGGCTAAAAGGACACTGTTTCCCAGCGCACAGAACTTGTCTAGCAGACCTTTCCAGTTATGTTTGTCTATGAGTCAGTTACAGTGCTGGTGGGGGAGAGAAAAGGACAGAAAAACTGATCACCCGAATGTCATCCTGCACTTTCTGTACATCATCTCTCCCCATCAGACAGCCCTGCAAGGAACTACTTATGCCCCTTCAACTAATGAAGAAACTGAGGGTCAGAGAAGGCCAGGCCCTCCTTCAGGGTCACAGTTGGTGAGGGGTGAGAGCACAGGCTGCTCCTGGAGCCTGGCAGCCCACAGTCCTGCCTCCTGGGCCAGCTCTGACACTCTCTTTCTGTGACTGTGGGGCTCTGAGTCTTGATTTTCTCATCATACAGTGAGGGGTTTGAGGAAATCATCTCTGAGAGGTTTCCAATTCAATGAGCCATTTTCTGAGTGTCCCTCTGCGTTTTGCAGAGTGGGGGTTCAGGACAGATGTCACATGACCCACGCCTCTAAGGGAGAGGATGAGGGCTCTCGCACTGAGGGAACACCGCAGCAGAACTGGGTTCTTGACCTTCATTATGTCATGTGCACCTTAGTGGTTATGTGTGTGGGCTCAGGAGTCAATCCCTGCTTCTAACTCCAGCTGTGTGACATAGAGCAAGTCACTTTCCCCTCTCTGAGCCTTTTGCCCCTGATCTGTGACCTCATGGGGTTTTCTTTATGTAGAGAACGCTTAGATATGCTTACAAAGAGCCCGGAACATGGAAGAGCACAAAGTTGGCTAGTGTTTCCAGTGGTTCCTGCTGTTAACAGTCTTTTCTCCCTGCAGGAAGGCCTTGGCCAAGAAGATTTCAATCCCGTCTGTAAGTGCATTCATTGCCCAGGCCTGTCAGGATATCTGGCCAAAGGTCTCACAGCCCGGGCATGCACCTGGATCCCAGGCACCTTCCAACCTGGATCCTGGGTGCCTGCTCTGTGCATACTAAATCTGTCTTCCTGACCTCTGGCCCAAGTTTGTAGTCCCTGGACACCCTGTCCCTGTCTTTCCATCCCAGATTTCTCTGCCTATCTCTGGGCACCCCATCTCAAGCAACGTTCACCTGTTGAGCCTGCTGCACACTGGTATCTCCTGTGTTCCTCCATGAGAGACCTTGGAGGAGGTGGCAGGCTGGGGCTGAGCCATGGCCCATTAAACCCTCAGGCCCCTCTTTTCTGGCAGGCCTCCTGGTGCTTCACCAATTTCTCTCAATGGTGCTTCCATGGCACGCCACACTCACCATCCCTCAGGGATCAACTCCCTGGCATCTCCTTCAGCTTGTATGTGATAGAAGTAGTATTTGTCCCTGGGCTTTGCAAATAATAACAAGATCATTATTAACAGCCCTCAAGGGCCCAAAACTTTACACCAATGGTGTAGCCTTTATCCTCATTATCCTCTCTGATCCTCACAATAGCAGAGAAGACAGGAATTAACAATAGGGTATACAGTAAGTCCAAGAGAAAGAAAACGAGGTCTAGGAAGTGAAACAGCTGGTCCATTTTAACATTGATGGCTAGAGGAAGAGCTGGAATTTAGACCTAAGGCTTTATTCCCTGCCTAGTGCCTTGACTGCTGCAACAGAAGTATATAATAATCAAGAAGATGGGGCCTGGAGCTATTAAATATTAAAGATCCTCCTTTATTGGTTTGCTGGTTTTCCACTTACTTTTCTAAATGTACACAGAAGTGCTAATATGCACTTCAGAGAAGTGCTTGGTTCCAGAAATACCTCCTCTTCCTCCCATTACATAGTCACAACCCTGGTTTCTCTTTCTAATCAGATGTATTCGTTGTACCCTTCTTTTCCAGTTAATTCAGTGGCATGGGGAGACCCAAAAGTTCAGGTGGCAATCTCCGCTTCCAGTTCAATGAAATGAACTCCTGGTAGATCTATTCCATGCTTAGGAACTAAAATACATAAACTGGCAGAATCCAAAGTTAGGGAGGAGGAAGCACGTACTTTGATTCTCCTTTTTTATTTTTTTCCCCCAATTCCCTTTCAGGTTCTATGTATTTTAGAACTGGGTTCTTAGGGGTAATAAGAGGAAGCACTACCACTTCCTACCTTGGTTCTCAGACCTGTGTATTCTGGCTAGACAGGAAACTGCTCTATATATTGAATACTGGTTACAAGTATGTATTTCAGCTTACAAGACAGCACCCAAGCCCTTTGAGGTATTATCATTCAGCCAACACCCAAAACTGAGTCTCAATAAGTCATTATTCTAGTCTAGCAGGCCACCTGCTTCTGAGTGATGGGGTGCATTGTAAGATCAGCGATTCCATGGGCATGAGACTTACTGCTTCACTTATTTTGCCTTAAAATTGACTTTTTTTTGGTCAAAAACATGGCCATATGGGATAGTATCATGATGAATAAGGCATTTATTAAATCTATAGAAAGTGGTAACAGAAGAAACATTGTGAGTAAGAAAGGCAAATTCATATCCAGTATAGGTTTCTATTCCAATAAAGATAAACCACTGCCCCATCAATGATGGAAGGGATCCAGTGTGTTCATCCTGTCACCCATAGCTGGCCAGTTTCCTTGGCCAATGGTTCATATCATAGACTCAGTGTTGGTCTTTGTTGCTGACATATTGGATATATAGCAGAAGCTAAGCCAGACCAGCCTTTATGAATCCATGCACAACTTCCTTCCTTGTCACTGTGCCTTTTATTCATGAATCTATTGAGCAAACACTGAAGCAACTAGGAAAGAGAGTCTAACTGATTTTCATGGATGGATCATCTTGTCTACCTGATTTTGCCTACTCTTATTGATTTTGGAGAGCTTTTTCTGCCATGATACCCTCTGGTAAATAGTCACATGGCACACAAATATCTTCACAATCTGTACCCATTCTTAGAGGCCTACCACCTTAAATCTTCTCCATACCTCCTCTCCACCAATCTTCTTTCTAATTACTTGAATGTCCCAGCAAAACCATTAACATTTGCCCATACTCTGTTATGGATCCATACCTCTTTCCATTTCACTTTTCAGGTGAGATGAACTTACCAGGGTGAAAAAACAGATGCACTGCCAAGGATTCTGCCCACTGGCAGGATTTACCTTGTTGGCGATCCTTCGGGGCCCTCCTAAATGGGGCTGCAATGCAGCAGCAGTCCACTCAGGTGGCCCCAGCATATTTTGAAGAAACATTTGTAAACCAGGTTTGAATGTTTTTATTCGTCAGGGAATTGGTTATAGGGAACTTCCCATGAGATCATGTGTTAGAGTTGATGGAAAGTTGCCAACACAGCAAGACTGGGTGTCATGGGAGTGTGAGCTGCCTACTCACTCAATTTAATAGCTCCTTCGAGATCTGCTTGAGCCTAGTAGAATAACATTTATTACTTCCATTTGAAGAAGGGATGTTTCTGTACATGTTCAATTTTATATTTGGTTTGTTCAAATTAATATCCAACTCATAAGGAACAGCGTGGGACTCATATTCATTCAGTGTTCCCTGGTCAGCCATTCAGTCTGCTCCAGGGCCAGGCACTATTTTTCAGAAGGAGAATAGTTAACTACAGAAAAAGCACGAATTTTCTCTAAAATTCAAGTGGGCTGTGCTGTGATTCAATAGTGTATTTTACCTCAAAAATTCAAAGGGAGCCAGGCGTGGTGGCTCATGCCTGTAATCCCAGCACTTTGGGAGGCCGAGGTGGGTGGATCACTTGAAGTCAGGAGTTCGAGACCAGCCTGACCAACATGGTGAAACCCTGTCCCTACTAAAAAAGTAAAAAATTAGCCAGGCATGGTGGCACACACCTGTAATCCCAGCTACTTGGGAGACTGAGGCAGGAGAATCACTTGAACCCGGGAAGCGGAGGTTGCAGTGAGCCAAGATTGTGCCATTGCACTCCAGCCTGGGCAACAAGAGTGAAATTCCATCTCAAAAAAAAAAGAAAAGAAAATTCAAAGGGGACTTTTAAGTTTTGAGTATGACAGTGTGGCTTGTCTGGGACTAAACTTTCTGCCAAAAACAACCGTAAAAGCTGGACAAGATGTAAAACAATGGTCTGAAGACCTCAGAGAGCAACCAATGGCAGGTCTTGAAGGACTGCAGTCCTTGAGAGGGGAGTCACATGAGGCTAGTTCCACCTGACTCCAGCTTTTTATCCTAAGGTATTTCCCAGCTTGCAGGATGGCAAAGTAGAGCCCAATTAGGAAACACAAGCCCCACTGTTTGGAGTTTAGGTTACCAAAGTGACCGGAACTTAAGAAGCAAATTCTAGGAGAGGATGACAGTGCAGAGAAGGAACACCAAAACCTGTGTACAGATTACCTCTTGTCATTGACCAACTCCTAAGGTGCGTATATGCAGGGAAAGACTCAAAGAACCCAGAAGAATACAGCATCTGGGAAGCCAGAGAGCTTCAGAAAGACTGTAATAGCCACATGATGTTGGAGATTCAGTGGTTGGAGTTTAGCCCTATGCAAATGGAGGGGCCATTGTAAGTACCCCAGAATTTCAGTTGAGACCCTGGAAATTCCAGGCTTTAGAATTATGGCTAAACCCTAAAAGTAATAGCAAAATTGAAATAAACATGACATAATGTAACCTAAAACCAAGCCACAACAAGGCAATCCATTAGTACTCTTTGCTAGAAAAACATAACTCTTTCTGGAAAAAACTGAATTATCCAGAGCTTTGAATTTAAAAAATTTTTGACGTCAGGTAACCAATCAAAAAATATGAGTCATGGTTAAAACAAAATAAAATGAAAGATCAAATGAACAAAAACAAGAGGAGAAAAAGAGAGTAGAAGCAAATACACAGATAATTCAGATACAGTTATCGGGCAGGGACCTTAAAATAACTATGATTAATAAATATATTACAAAAAAGAGGAAAAGATAAATAAAATATGAGAAATGGAGAGTTAAAGAGAGAACTAGAATCTATAGAAAGATGAATAAGGCCGGGTACGGTGGCTCACGCCCAAAATCCCAGCACTTTGGGAGGCCAAGGTGGGAGGAGCACCTGAGGTCAGGAGTTAGAGACCAGCCTGACCAACATGGAGAAACCCTGTCTCTACTAAAAATACAAAAATTAGCTAGGAGTGGTGGCGTGCGCCTGTAATCCCAGTTACTCAGGAGGCTGAGGCAGGAGAATCTCTTGAACCTGGGTGGCAGAGGTTGAAATGAGCTGAGATGGCACCATTGCACTCCAGCCTGGGCAACAAGAGCGAAACTCTATCTCAAAAAAAAAAAATTTTTTTTAAAGAAAAAAGACTACATATGCCTCCAAATCCAGAAAAAAATGCACATTTTTATTACTGAGTCCCCTGACATATCTAATGCTTCCCCCCACATATCTTTGGCTTTATATTCTTTGATTGTCTTTCAATGTGTCAGTAATTTTATAAAATAATTATTTAGCAAAGAAAATAGAAATATGACTGGGTACAATGACCCATGCCTGTAATTCCAGGACTTTGGGAGGCAGAGGTGGGTGGATCATCTGAGGTCGGGAGTTTAAGACCAGCCCAACTAACATGGCAAACCCTCATCTCTACTAAAAATGCAAAAATTAGCTGGGTGTGGTGGCATGACCTGTAGTCCCAGCTACCCGGGAGGCTCAGACATAAGAACCGCTTAAACCCAGGAGGCAGAGGTTGCAGTGAGCAGAGATCTCACCACTGCAATTCCAGCCTGGGCAACAGTGTGAGACTCTGTCTCAAAAAAAAAAAAAAAAAAAAAAGAAAGAAAAGAAGAAAAGAGAAATATAATTCAGCTGTTCCTATCAGCATGGTTGCTTGATAATTATTATTTTTAAATTAAAATACTGAATTTTATTTCACATGTATATTTTTGTCTCCCCATCATTTCCATGTCTGACCACCACTACTACTATGTCCTATCATAACATTCCATACATACTTAAAACCAAGCAAAGGGTGGAGTTCCATCTTTAAAAACTAAACAGGCATTTTGGACAAAACATTCTTGGCAATGGAACCTGGACAACATTTATCAAACACAGCAGGGAAAGTTCTCATTCTGCATCATAAAAAGGACAGTCAGATATCAACTGTTACAGAAATGAAATAAGACAGAGTCTCGCTCTTGTTGCCCAGGCTGGAGTGCAGTGGCACAATCTTGGCTCACTGCAACCTCTGTCTCCTGGGTTAAAGCAAGTCTCCTACCTCAGCCTCCTGAGTAGCTGGGATTAAAGGCATGCACCACCATGCCTGGCTAATTTTTGTATTTTTAGTAGAGACTAGGTTTCACCATGTTGGCCAGGCTGGTCTTGAACTCCTGACCTTGTGATCTGCCCACCTCAGCCTCCCAAAGTGCTGGGATTACAGGCGTGAGCCACCATGCCCAGCAACAAAAAATTTTTAACAAATTGCTTAAACTATTTTCTTCAAGAGACTTCCTCCACTGCCAGAGATCTTGAATAGCCTCCTGGCCATTCATCTGAAAGCAATTCTTCACATAACTGATGAACTTGGCTTCCACTTTGGGAAGAGAACCACCTTTTTCTATACTTGCTTGCATTTTTGCTTTAACGTCTTCTACAGAACTAGGTCCTTTTGGTGTTTTTAGGAGTTTTTTCCTGTTTTTTGTTGGTGTTGATGACGGTTTTGAGTCTTTTCCATTCTGATTTGACTTTTGTGCATTTTTGTCTGGAGTATCTTGTATAGATTTCTTCACTGGTGCTTTTTCTTCAGTTTCCCCATCATCAGCATCATCAGCATCATCCTCCTCTTCATCATCATCATCTTCTTCATCAGCAGCAAGTTTTACTTTTTTCTGTGGAATCTTGCTACCACCTCCAGGGGCAGACTGCTTTCTAGATATACTCAGGAGTTTCACACCCTCCTCCTCTTCATCTTCTGACTCTGCATCTTCCTCCACAGCTACTAAGTGCTGCCCACTAATATGTATTGGCCCTGAACCACACTTCAACCATAAGGTGGTGTTATTACAAAGCCCCCAAGGAAAACCGTTGGCTGTACAGACATTTTCAAAGTTGCCAATGTTACCTTAATTGGACTGTCTTCGCAATTCATTGCCTCTGCTTCAACAATGTGCAATTCTTCCTTTGCACCAGTCCCTAAACTGACCGTTCTTAAAGATAACTGGTGCTCATTTTCATCATTATCCACCTTAAAGTGATAATCTTTGTCGGCCTTTACTTCCCAACTGAAAAGATAGTTCTGGGGCCTCAGGGGCACATGTGTAGGTCCATCGAATCTGCCAATGAGTGGCGGCATGCTGTTAGGTGGGAGAGAAGGCAGAGAGAGATAAACAACCACTGCTCAAGAGAACAGCTGCGCAGGATGGAATCACACCAGGGGCAATAATTATTATTGATAGTTGGGATTAATAACACATGGGATTTTCTGTGTGTTTTTTTTTTTTTTTTTTAAATTTCCAACTTTTAAGTTCAGGGGTACGTGTGCAGATGTGGAGGTTTGTTACATAGGTAAACAGGTGCCATGGTGGTTTGCTGCACAGATCATTCCATCATCTAGGTATTAAGTCCAGCATCCATTAGTTATTCTTCCCAGTGCTCTCCCTCCTCCCATCCCCCCAGCCTCTGACAGGCCTCAGTGTGTGTTGTTCCCCACCATGGGTCCATGAGTTCTTATCATTCAGCACCCATTTATAAGTGAGAACATGCGGTATTTGGTTTTCTGTTCCTGCGTTAGTTTGCTGAGGATAATGGCTTCCAGCTCCATCCATGTCCCTGCAAAGGACATGATCTCATTCCTTTTTATGACTGCATAGTATTCCATGGTGTATATGTACCACATTTTCTTTATCTAGTCTATCATTGATGGGCATTTAGGTTGATTTACTGTGTTTGCTATTGTGAATAATACTGCAATGAACATACACATGCATGTATCTTTATAATAGAATGATTTATATTCCTTTGGGTATATTCCCAGTAATGGCATTGCTGGGTCAAATGTTACTATTATGCCTCTAGGTCTTTGAGGAATCACCACACTGTCTTCCACACTGGTTGAACTAATCTACACTCTGATCAACAGTGTAAAAGTGTTTCTTTTTCTCTACCACCTTGCCAGCATCTGTTGTTTTTTGACATTTTGGTAATAGCCATTCTGATTGGTGTGAGGTAATGTCTCATCATGATTTTGATTACATTCCTTTAAGGATCAGTGACGTTGAGCTTTTTTTCATACATTTGTTGGCCACATGTATGTCTTCTTTCAAGAAGTATCTGTTCATGTCCTTTGCCCACTTTTTTCTTTTTTTTTTTTTGAGACAGAGCCTCGCATTGTCGCCCAGGCTGGAGTGCAGTGGCATGATCTTGGCTCACTGCAGCCTCCGCCTCCCAGGTTCAAGCGATTCTTCTGCCTCAGCCTCCTGAGTAGCAGGGACTGCAGGCGCCTGCCACCACACCCAGCTAATTTTTTGTATTTTTAGTAGAGACAGGGTTTCACCGTGTTAGCCAGGATGGTCTCCATCTCCTGACCTCGTGATCCACCCACCTTGGCCTCCCAAAGTGCTGGGATTACAGTCATGAGTCACCGTGCCCGGCCCACACCCAGCTAATTTTTTGTATTTTAGTAGAGATGGGTTTCACCATGTTGGTAAGGCTGGCCTCGAACTCCTGCTTTGTCCACTTTTTAATGGGGTTATGATTTTCTTCAATGTATGCTATAATAAAAAGCATAATAAAAATTATTATGCTATAATAAAAGAAATAATTTTAATATTCTTTCATTTCCATGGTTACCTGACCTAGATTAGACAAGTATTAGGGCTTTAACTTTCTTTTTGTTGTCAAAATTTGGTGTTGGCATACCTTTTCTCTAATTTGAACTGGTATTGCTTATGTTTGATACAGCATTAAGGAATTTGATGATTTTTGTTTTCACAGTAATGAAATTAAATTCACAAAAATGAAATTAATTAATGTCATTTTTCAGATAAATGACATTAAGTGCAATAATTTTATTTATCATAAAGATTTTGTACATCATTACAACATCATGTTGTAATGTTATAACGTGTATAAACATTAAAAATCAACTTTAAAAAACACAATCCCATTTATAATAGCCACACACAAGCACAAGAAACCTAGGAATACACCTAACCAAAGAGGTGAAAGATCTCTACAAGAAGAACTCAAAACATTGCTGAAAAAACTATAGATGAAACAAAAAAGTGGACAAACATTCCATGCTCATGAATTGGAAGAATCAACATCATTAAAACGACCATACTGCCCAAAGCAATATACAGATTGAATGCTATTCCTATCGAACTACCAACATTATTTTTTTCACAGAATTAGAAAAAGAAGCTATTCTTAAATTCATATGGAACCAAAAAAGAGCCCAAAAAGCCAAAGCAATCCTAAACAAAAAAGAACAAAGCTGGAGGTATCACATTACCTGACTTGAAACTCTAAGGCTACAGTAATCAAAACAGCATGATATTGGCATAAAAACAGACACATAGACCAATGGAACAGAATAGAGAACCCAGAAATAAAGCTGCACACCTACAGCCATATGATCTTCGTTAAAGTCAGCAAAAATAAGTATGGGGAAAGGACTCCCTCTTCAATAAATAGTGCTGGGATAGCTGGCTAGCCATATGCAGGAGAATGAAACTGTACCCCTACCTTTCACCATACACAGAAAATAACTCAAGATAGATTAAAGATTTAAATGTAAAGATCTCAAAGTATAAGAATCCTAGAAGGAAACCTAGGAAACACCATTCTAAATATTGGCCTTGGGAAAGAATTTATGACTAAGTCCTCAAAAACAATTGCAACAAAAGCAAAAATTGTCAAGTGGAACCTAATTAAACTAAAGGGTTTCTGGACAGCAAAAGAAACTATCAAAAGAGTAAACAGACAACCTACGGAATGGGAGAAAATATTTGTAAACTGCCGGGCTCAGTGACTCACGCTTGTAATCCCAGAACTTTGGGAGGCGGAGGTGGAAGGATCCCTTGAGCTCAGGAGTTTGAAACAATTGGGCAACTTTAGCCAGGTGTGGTAGCACATGCCTGTAGTTCCAGCTACTCGGGAGGCTGAGGTGGGAAGATTGCTTAGGCCCAGGAGGTCAAGGTTGCAGTGAACTGAGATCACGCCACTGCCTTCCGGCCTGGGCGACAGTATAAGACTGTCTCAAAAAAGGATGGCGGGGGAGGGGTGGGGAGCGAGAAGGAAAAGAAAGAAAGAAAAGAAAGAAAATGTTCGCAAACTATGTATCTGACAAAGGTCTAATATTCAGAATCTATAAGGAACTTAATTCAATAAGCAAAAACCAAATAATACCATCAAAAAGCAGACAAAACACATAAACAGACACTTCTCAAAAGAAGACATATAAGCAGCCAACAGACATGAAAAAATGCTCAACATCACTAATCATCAGAGAAGTTTAAATCAAAACCATGAGATATTATCTCACACCAGTCAGGATGACTATTACTAAAGTCAAAGAAGAACAGGTACTGACCAGGCTGCAGAGAAAATGGAATGCTTATACATTGTTGGTGAAAATGTAAATTAGTTCAGCCACTGTGGAAAGCAGTTTGGCAGTTTCTCAAAGAACATAAAGTAGAGCTATCGTTTGACCCAGCAATCTCATTACTGGGTATATATCCAAAAGAAAATAAATTATTCACCAAAAGACATATGCACTCATATGTTCATTGCTATTCACAATAGCAAAGACATGGATTCAATCTAGATGCCCATCAGCGGTGGACTGGGTAAAGAAAATTGGTCCAAATATGGCCGGGCACAGTGGCTCACGCCTGTAATCCTAGCACTTTGGGAGGCCGAGGCAGGCGGATCACCTGAGGTTGGGAGTTCGAGACCAGCCTGACCAATATGGAGAAACCCCATCTTTACTAAAAATACAAAATTAGCTAGGCATGGTGGCACATGCCTGTAATCCCAGCTACTTGGGAGGCTGAAGCAGGAGAATCCCTTGAACCTGGGAGGTGGAGACTGTGGTGAACCAAGATCATGCCATTGCACTCCAGCCTGGGCAACAAGGCAAAACTCCGTCTCAAAAAGAAAAAAAAAAAAAAGAAGAAGAAAATTGGTCTATATACACCATGAAATGCTACATAGCCATAAAAAAGAATGAAATCAGGCCGGGCGCGGTGGCTCAAGCCTGTAATCCCAGCACTTTGGGAGGCCGAGACGGGCGGATCACGAGGTCAGGAGTTCGAGACCATCCTGGCTAACACGGTGAAACCCCGTCTCTACTAAATAATACAAAAAACTAGCCTGGCGAGGTGGCGGGCGCCTGTAGTCCCAGCTACTCGGGAGGCTGAGGCAGGAGAATGGCGTAAACCCGGGAGGCGGAGCTTGCAGTGAGCTGAGATCTGGCCACTGCACTCCACCCTGGGCGACACAGCGGGACTCCGTCTCAAAAAAAAAAAAAAAAAAAAAAAAGAATGAAATCATGTCTTTTGCAGTAACGTGGATGCAGCTGGAGCCCATTATCCTAAGCTAATTAACACAGGATCAGAAAACCATGTACTGCATGTTCTCACTTATAAGTGGGAGCTAAACATTGGGTACTCATGACCATGAAGATGGCAACAATAGACACTGGGGACTAATAGAGAGTGGAGGGAGGGTAGCGAGATTTGTAAAACTAACTGTTGGGTACTATGCTCACTATCTGGGTGACGGGATCATTCATATCCCAAACTTCAGCATCATGAAATTTACCTGTGTCCCAAACCTGCATGTGTACCCCCGAATCTAAAAAGTGGAAATTTTCTTACAAACTGGTGAAATTGAAGGGAGAAATGGACAAATCCATAATTATTGTTAGAAACTTTAATATTTCCCTTTCAGGAATTGATCAAGCTGATAGAAAATCAGTTAAGATATAGAAGGCCTAAAAAACAATATTAAACAATTAGACCTAATGGACATTTATAAAACACTCCACATAATAGCAGAATACACTTCCAAGAGTGCACAGAACATTCACCAAGATAGATCATATTTTAGGCCATTAAACAAAAAATGTAAAAGAATAGAAAAGCTTTTTAAAGAATAGTAATCATACAAAGCATATTCTTGAACCATAAAGGAATTAAACTAGAGAACAGTAACAGAAAGTGATTGGGAAAATCTTCCAAATATTTTGAAATTAAATAAAAACACTTTGAAATAACCATGGGTCAATTAGGATGTTTTAAGGGAAATTTAAAATACATTTAGAATGAAATGAAAATAAAAATGCAACATATCAAAATTCGTGTGAAGTTGCTAATGTGGGAGCTATTGGGAAATGTACAGACTTCAACGCTTACACTGAAAAATAAGTGTCTCGGCCGGGCGCGGTGGCTCACGCCTGTAATCCCAGCACTTTGGGAGGCCGAGGCGGGTGGATCACGAGGTCAGGAAACAGAGACCATTCTGGCTAACACGGTGAAAAGCCCTCTCTACTAAAAATGCAACAAATTAGCCGGGCGCGGCGGCGGGCGCCCTTAGTCCCAGCTACTTGGGAGGCTGAGGCCGGAGAACGGCGTGAACCCGGGAGGCGGAGCTTGCAGTGAGCCGAGATCAGGCCAGTGCACTCCAGCCTGGGCGACTGAGCGAGACTCTGTCTCAAAAGAAAAAAAAAAAGAGAAAGAAAAAGAAAAGTCTCATATCAATGATCTAATCTCCCACGTCAAGAAATTAGAAAAACGATCAAATTAAACCCAAATTTTGTAGAGAAAAAAATATAAAGATTAGAGGAAGAATCAATAAAATTGAAAACAGGAAAACAATTAGAATAAACAAACTAAATGCTGATTCTTTGAAAAATCAATAAATTGGTAAACCTAAAGCTAAACTAACCAAGAAAAAATAACAGAAAACACAAATTGCCAATATTAGGAATGAAAGAGTAGACATCACACACATTAAAAGGATAATAAGGGAACAGTACAAACAACTCTTTATAAATTCTAAAATTTGGACAAAATGGACTAATTTCTTAAAAGGCAGAAATTATAAAGTTCATTCAAGAAGAAATAGATAATGGAAAATTTTCTGTATCTATTAAATAGTTAATTTTGTAGTTTAAAACTTCCTGTAAGAAAACTCCAGGCCCTGGAAATTTTACAGGCAAATTCTACCAAATATTTAAGGAAGAAATAGCACCAATTCTATACAATGTGTTTGAGAATGTGGAAGAGACAGGAAAGCTTCCTAACTCATTTTATGAGGACAGCATTTATTTAATACCAAACCAGACAAAGAAATTACAAGAAAACTACACCCTGATATCTCTCATAAATTTTGATGCAAAAATCCTAAACAAAATATTTGCAAGTCAAATCTAGTAATATATAAAGGGAAAAATATGTCACAACCAAATGGGGTTCATTCATCCCAAGAATGCAGTTTGTAATGAATAAAATTAAAGAGCTAAGTAAATGTAGAGATATATTATATTCATGGATTGGAAGACTCAACATTGTTAAAATGTCAGTTGTCCCAAATTTAATCTATAGATTTAACATAGTCCCTCCCCTCCCCAAATCCCAGTAAGTTGGTTCTAAAATTTATATTAGAAAGCAAAGGAACTAGAATAACCAAACAATTATAAAAAAAATTAACAAAGTCAGAGGAGTCACATTACGGAATTTCAACACTAACTATAAAGCTACAGTATTCAAGACTATGTGGTATTGGTAAAGGATAGACATATATATCAGTGGAACAGAATAGAGAGCCCACAAATAGATACACACAAATATAATCAACTGATATTTGACAAAAGTGTAAACGCAATTTGATAGAGAACGGTTTATAACAAATGGTGCTGGAATTATTGGATGCTCATACGCAAAAAAAAAAAAAAATCTCAACCTCAACCTCACACCTTATCCAAGAATTGACTCAAAATTGTTCATAGAATGAAATCAAAAATGGAAAACTTCTAGAAACGTTGTTTTCTATAGGGCAAAATCTGCATGACCTTTGGTTTGGTGATGAGTATTTAGATACGTTATCAAACATCATAATCCATAAAGGAAAATGATAAGTTAGACTTTATCAAAATGGAAAACCTTTGCTCTGCAAAAGACACTGTACGAGAATTCAAAGACTGGGGAAACTACTTGTATATCAAATATCTAATAACAAATTTATACCTAGAATATATAAAGAACACCTGAAATTCAATGTTATGAAAACAAACAACCTGGATTAAAAAGCAGGCAAAGGATCTGAACACACTTCACCAGAAAAGATATATGGATAGAAAATGAGCACATGAAAGATGGTCAACACAATTGTTATAGGGAAATGTAATTAAATTGAATTACGACCACAATAAGATACCACTACATAACTGTTAGAATGACATCCCCCACCAGAGTGGTTACATTTGTTACATTCAAGCCTACATTGACACAACATTATGACCCAAAGGCCATAGTATACTCTTGGTGTAGTACATTCTATGAGTCTTGACAAATATATAACATGTATCCACTATTGTAGTATCATACAGAATAGTTTCACTGTCCTAAAAGTCCTCTGTGTTCTGCCTATTAATCCCTCCCTTCTCCTAGCCCCTGGCAGCCCCTGAGCTTTTTACTGTCTTCATAGTTTTGCCTTTTCCAGAATTCCAGTTAGAATCATACAGTATGCAGCCTTTTTAGATTGGATTCTTTCACTTAGCCAAATTTACTATTGACTCTTCAGAAGTGTCAAGGTCACGAAAGACAAGGAAAGACCAATAAAAGTCAGGCAACCAAGAAGATATAATAAAATGCAACGTGACATTCTGGATTGGATCCTGGAATGGAAAGAAGACATTACTGGAAAAACAGGAGAAATTTGAATAAAATCTCTAGTATAATTAATAGTATGTATTTTACCAATGTTAACTTCTTACTTTTGATAAGTGTATCATGGTTATGTAAGATGTTGACACAGAGGAAGTTGGGTGAAGGATATATGGGAACTCTCATGTCTTTGGAACTCTCTGTAAATATAAAACCATGCATGGTAAAATAAAATGATAAAAATGGTTTTGGTTATAGAAATACGTAATTTACATCTAATATATATTAAATAAGTAAAACTGTAATATGCATGTTTTTAAAACTCCTCTAGCTAGGAGTAGTGGTGCATGTGCCTGTGGCCCCAGCTACTCAGGGAGGTGAGGTGGGAGGATCACTTGAGCCCTAGCAGTCAAGGCTGCAATGAGCTGAGATAGCACCACTGCACTCCAGCCTGGGTGACAGAGCAAGGCCTCTTCTCAGAACAAACAACAAACAAACAAAAACTCCTCAATGCAGTTTAAGATGTGATTTTTCTTGTCCTTTTAGTATACCCCTTTTAGGATGTATATCAAAACATTGTTTAAAAGTCACTTATAGTAATTTTCTGTGTGGTCATGCCACTAACTTGAGAGACAGCCAGGGTCAAGTGCTTCTGTTTATTTTAAATTGAGGGAATTGTGGGGTTTTTCTTTCTGATTTCTTTGAACTATGTAAAAATAATTACATATATATAGTCTTGCTTCCATTCCGGTTCCGTCCCTTCCTGTTCCCTCCCTCTCCTTATAGATAACCATCTTTATGAGTTCGCATTTTCCCCCTAGCTTTTTCCTGAAATTTTAAGCAAACTATCTCCTTTCTTACAAAAACACTTTTCTGCAGCTTGCTTTTTTTCACTTAACACATATCCTAGAGATGATACCATATCAGTAGAGAGCTTCCTCATTTCCTTTTTATTACTGCATCATGCATTTTCACAGTTTATTCAATAAGTTCCCTGTATAGTGATGAATACGTAACCTAATGAATGATTGACAGTGACTCCTCGGGATAGATCCCTAGAAGTGATACTGCTGAGTCAAAGGGTAAATGCATATGTACTTTTGGTAGGTATTGTGGTAGTGTTATACCAATTTGTATCCTCACAAGCAAGTTATAAAAGTTCTGTTTTTCTACATGCATATTGTCAAAATATTGGATTTTTGCTAATCTGATTAAGTGAAAAATAGCATTTCAGCACAATTTAAATTCGTATTCTTTTTATAAAGTGAAGACTCATTATTTAAAGGCCACTGCATTTTTTTGGTGATTTGTCTACACATATATTTGCCCATGTTTTTATTGAAATGTTTATTTCAGTCTTCTACATTCTTTGTATAATATGAATATTTGCATTTCCCTGTGATATGTTTTTTATTTGTTTTTTTGACTTTACTTATAATAATTTTTTGCCATGAAGATTTTTTATTTTAGTAAAGGTTTCTTGGATTACTAAATAGCAAAATTTTATACAACAACTTAATATTCCTATAAAAATTAACATTATTTCATTATTATGTATTGAGTCCTTACTCTGTGCTAAGCACTGTTATTTGGTGTCCTGGAAGCAGAATTAGCTGCATTTAAAGGTCAAATGCTCCTGTCACAGCTTAGGTCTTGAGACATGATTTTGGTGATGGCTGCCTTTACATCCCTGTTTCTCAGAGTGTAAATGAGGGGGTTGAGAATTGGTGTAAGAATGGCATATACCACATTGCCCATGATGTGGAAGTCAAGGGACAGGTCAACCCTGTAAGCCACGTAGGCTATAGCAATAGATGAGTAGTAGGTGCCCACCACCAGGAGGTGGGAGCTGCAGGTGGAGAAGGCTTTTGCCCGTCCTTCTCGGGAACTGATGCGAAGCACCGAAGCCAGGATGTGGGCATAGGAGAGAAGCACCAGGAGAAGGGGGAAGAAGGACACCACCATGGCGATGCAGAAGCCCATGAGGATCTGGAGGGTGGTGTCAGAGCAGGAGGCCTGGACCACAGCCAGATGATCACAGAAGCAGTGGTAGATGTAGGCAATTCTGTTGGATGTCATCTGGGAGGTCCTTACTACTGCTGGGATGGGCAGGAGGAGGGCAGTAAGCCAGGCACTGGCTGCCAAGGTAGCATTGGTCTGTGGGTTCATGAGGACAGGGTAGTGCAGTGGGTGGCAGATAGCCACATAGCGGTCATAGGCCATGACCACCAGGATGAAGGCTTCTGAACATGTAAAACTTTGGAAGAGGTACATCTGCAGTAAGCAGGAAGAAAAGCTGAGGAAGCGGTCCCCAAGCAAGAATAGGGACAGTATCTTGGGGACAGTTGTTGTGGTGAAAAGGATGTCCAAGGTGGAGAGGTTGATCAGAAAGAAGTACATGGGCTTGTGGAGGCTGGGCTCTGCCACCACGGCCACCAGAACCAGGGCATTACCCAACAGGATGAGAAGGTAGAAGAAGAGGAAAATAAAAAACACAGGGAGGAAGAAGATCTCTGGCAGAGAGGGGATGCCCACCAGATAGAAGATGGGTGAGCCATCCACTGATTCATTACAGGCTGTGGCATCCATGGTGAGACACAGCTGGATTTCTCAGAGATGAGCAGCTGGAACATCTAGACACTGGAAACATCTGGAAACCATAGAAACAAAGGATTCTGGAGTGATAATTCTATAATGTTTACTCTGTAGGTAATATAAGCACAATTATTTACAACCAACTGTAGAGGACTGATGAGGGGCTATGGTATTGACTTTTACCATGTGAACCCAAAATTTGTCAAATATTGATTATTAATTAATTAATAACCTACCAAATAGAAGACTGTATGCTTTGTTTAGGTGATGAAGTGATCAAAGTGAAGAAGGCAGGCAAAGTTCTTGTCTTCCCAGAGTTTATATTTTACTGGAAAAATCAAATCTAAACAGTTGATTGTTGAATTATAATTATGAAAGTGCTTTGGAAAGGCTTCTGCTGGTCTTCATCTAAGGTTCCATGCTGTGTGGTTTAGGTTGATGTCAGATCTCATAAATCAAGTCCTTAAGCTCATGTCTCTACTTTTGCACTCACTCAAAGTTCTACCATGTTCCATTGAGGGGCTCCTTTCTCCAAGGCTGTGTGTAATATGCAGCTGCTCACACTCTTATTAACTCTTGTATGCCTTGAGTAGTGGTTCTTTCTGACTCCATTTAAGCTAGGTGTCTGGACTTCGGCTCCTGCATTAGATATAATAGACCATGATAGCCCAACACTTTCACTGCAACGACTAGGGAAACCTGGATAAATTACACAAATCATATTTTTAAACAAATTGAGGAATATGAGTGCCATAAGGATGCGATGAAGTCAAACTCCAATGGGTGAGACCCTCCAAAGTTAACTAATAATCACCAGCTCTTTTGTTCTCCAGGAGTATTTGATTTGGGAACCATAGTGTGGCTGAGACTTGGACTAGGCAGAGAGTCATATATGAGAGAAAGAGAAACCAGTAAGACTTGTGATAGTTAAAAAAGGATTAGCAAAACATATTGGAAATTTGAGGCACTCTAAATGCATAACAAGTTTTCCCTATGGGACATCTGAATTCTGGCTATGCAAGGGAGGCTAGAAAGCTGGGCTGAGGGCCTCTAAAAGACAAAACAAAATCTTCCATGATTCCCATGATGCTTAAGAGAATAGAGGAAGAGGGATTTCCTCACACACACACTGGTATTTCCTCTCAAAACATTTTACAAAGATTTGAAGCTATGTGTGTATGTAGTGGGCGGGGGGAAAGGAGGGACGGGGAATGCAGCTAACGAATTAAGCTCAAAACCACCAAAGGATAGATGCAAATCTCCCATACTCCTTCAGGGCTGAGGAGACAAGGATCAACCAGGCTGTAAGCTCAAAACTCAGGAGGGTCATAACTTCAGAACAAGAACAAGCCAAAGTTGGACTAAATTTTACTAGAACTGAAACTCAGCCCTAACCTAACTCAAGCCTTAATTGGCTTTAGGTAGCCAGCCTATCTTACTCTACCTGCCTAACAAAGAAAAGGGAGGAATCTGTCTGATGAGAGACATCATCTGGGGCCTCTATGAATCTAATATAAATAATGTTTGGTGCACAACATGAATTATTGCAAAAGGCAGGAAAATGTGACCAACAATCAAGAGGGAAAATATATGATAAAAGTTGACATACAGATGATCCCATTACCTGAGTTAGCAAACAAGGACTCTAGTATAACTATGTTTATATATTAAAGAAAATAGAGGAAATGTTGATAAAATGGGTTTTAAAATGGACAATTTCAATAGAAAATTGGAATCTATTTTAAAAAGAATCAAGCAAACATTCTAGAAGTGAAATATCCAATATTTGAAATTAAGAACTCACTGAATAGGTAAAATAGCAAACTGGACACAACAGAAGATAGGATTAGAGACCTGGAAAATAGATCAGTAGAAGTAAATTTTACTTCGCTCAAAAAAGACAATAATAAATACAATACAAAGAGAATAAGAAAAGGCAGGAACCGGACTAGAAGATATTTTCCTATTTTCAATATATTTATCGAAGGCCATGTATCCAGTATATATAAAAACCTCGACAACCAGTAAGAAAAAGATAGATGACCTAATAGACAAATGGGCTAAAGACTTGAATAAGTGGGCACTTTACAAAAGAGAACATCCAAATGGCCAATAAGCATACGAAAAAATTATCCTTCTAGAAACGTAAATTAAAATACAGGATGTTAATAGTACATACTCACTAAAATGGCTAAACTTAAAAGGACCACAAGTGTTGGTGAGATATGGAGTAACTGGTACCCTCATACATTGATGGTAACTAATACAACCACTTTGGATAACAGCGTGGCCACAGCTTCTTAAACTTATGACTCAGCAATTTCACATCAAGACATATAACCAAGAGGTAAGACAAGGTATTCAGCTATTTTTGTTTGTTCATTTGTTTAAGGTACTCAGGTGTAATAAAGCCCAAAACTATTTGGGATGAATAATATATAGATAACTATAGATATAAATACAAATCTATATAGAGATACAGCTAAAGATATAGCACATTTCTAGCAACCCAGAAACGGCTAGTGACACAGCTAAAGATATAGCACATTTCTAGCAACCCAGAAAGCTCCCTTGCACCAGATCCAATAAATTCCCCTACCCCCAATGTAGCTATTGTTGTGAGTTCTGTCACCATTGGTTACATTTTTCTGCTTTTGATGTTCCTCTAAACGGCTTTTGTTAGGCTGGGCATGGTGGCTCACACCTGTAATCCTAATAGTTTGGGAGGCTGAGGCAGGCAGATCACAGGAGTTCAAGACCAGCCTAGGCAACATGGCAAAACTCTGTCTCTACAAAAAAATTTAAAAATGAAAAATAAGATAAAAAAAAAAAAGATAAGGCTGGGTGCGGTGGCTCATGCCTGTAATCCCAGCACTTTGGGAGGCCAAGGCAGGCAGATCATGAGGTCAGGAGTTTGAGACCAGCCTGACCAACATGGCGAAACCTCGTCTGTACTAAAAATACAAAAATTAGCTGGGCATGGTGGCGCATGCCTGTAATCCCACCTACTCAGGAGGCTGAGGCAGGAGAATCGCTTGAACCTGGGAGGTGAATGTTGCAGTGAGCTGATATTGTGCCACTGCACTCCAGTCTGGTGACAGAGCAAGACTCTGTCTCAAGAATAAATAAATAAATATATACATACATACATACATAAATGTTTATTGTCATATTAGAGTAAAAGGAAGGGCAAAAGATGCCTTTTGTGAGGGGACTTGCTTCCAGATTGGAATCTAAGTTAAAGGTGTGTTCTACCCAATAGCAGAAACAGAAATTGGAGGATGTCCCTGTGTAAGAGCATGACTTTTGTTCTCTCCTATCAGCTACGCTGTTCAGCAGGTGTTCCTGATTAACCATGTCATTATCACTATCCTGTAGTCTTCCCTAACCCCACATAAGATGGTACTACAGGAATCTGGAAACTTGGGAGTCTTGGGAGCCATTGTTGCTAGAGAACATCTTGTGACAAGTGCCCAAAGGCAGAAGACCCCATCCTAGAGGTTGTTCTCCCCCTGTCAAGGAAGAAGAGATGCGTGCTTTTGTCTGCCCACAGAACCAGAGATCTTTAACTGAGGGAGAATATTGACTGCTCTATTATGTTGGGGATGTCTCTCTGAATAAACAATCCAGGAGCAAGTTCACGTTTATGTTTACATCATTGCCTCTTGACCCTGAAGATTCTAAGAGTACCTTCTCTCTGATTTTCCCTATTTCTCTTACCACTAATAAAATATCTCTCATGCCGTTGAATCGTAAAAGTACCAAACCTGGAAATATCCAGTCGGCTTTTCCTTTTTTTTTTTTTTT
Source organism: Macaca nemestrina (assembly GCF_043159975.1). Classification (NCBI taxonomy): domain Eukaryota; kingdom Metazoa; phylum Chordata; class Mammalia; order Primates; family Cercopithecidae; genus Macaca; species Macaca nemestrina. The sequence continues at coordinate 74,267,396 of NC_092136.1, forward strand.
TGAGACAGAGTCTTGCTCTACCGCCCAGGCTAGTATGCAGTGGGGCAAGCTCGGCTCACTGCAACCTCCGCCCTCCTGGGTTCAAGCAATTCATGTGCCTCAGCCTCCTGAGTATCTGGGATTACAGACATGTGCCATCACGCCCAGCTAGTTTTTGTATTTTTAGTAGAGACGGAGTTTCGCCATGTTGGCCAGGCTGGACTCGAACTCCTGACCTCAAGTGATCCACCCGCCTCAGCCTCCCAAAGTGCTGGGATTACAGGTGTGAACCACCACACCTGGCCAGCTTTTTCTTTTAATAGAGAAAGGGCAAAAGACAAAAACATCCAGGGCTTTCCCATACTGTCATGGCCAGCGAGCCACAGAGATAGACTAGAGCCCAGGTTCTAACTCCCAGAGCAGCATTCTTCTATAGTCAGTTCCCTGGAGAATCTGGAAGTTCAAGTTTTCATGAGGGGAGAGACTGGGGCAAATGTTTTCTCTTTCCTTCTCCATATCTTTGGCTGATATTATCAGCAGCAAACTGTAAATTTCAGAGTTTGTTCTTTAGTTTCCTAAGTGTGGGGTGGCCTGGTTCTCTGTCAGAGAGTGAAGGCTGGTAAAACGTCTTTCTAAAAGACATATGAGGCGGGACACAGGGGTTCACAGCTGTAATCCCAGAACTTTGGGGGGCCAAGGTGGGAGAATGCTTGAGACCTGGAGTTCGAGGCCGGCCTGGGCAACATAGCAAGACCCTGTCTCTACAAAAAATTAAAAAATTAGCCAAGTACAGTGGCTTGTGCCTGTGGTCTCACTACTCAGAAGGCTGAGGCAGGAAGATCACTTGAGCCCTGGAGTTCAAGACTACAGTGAGCTATAGTCATGCCACTGCACTCCAGCCTGGGCAACAGAGGGAGACCCTGTCTTTTAAACAAAACAAATAAACAAAAAGACACATGGGACAGACCACTCCATTGTGAATGCTCCCTTGAAAGAGTATTCTACAGATTGGCCCCCATTACGCAAGCAGGAAAGCAAAACTGCTGCACCTCCACTTAAGAGATAACCCTCGGTTAACAGAACCAACCTGCCTAAGCAAATCACCAGGTTTTTCTAATACCCAGAGATGCAAACTACATTATTCTGAACATTGTTACAGCTCAGGGAAGTCAATTATGGATTGAATGCCACCGAGTTAGGCTGAGTTGGGGTTTGAGGGGTAGAAATTCAGAGCCGTCAAGCCTGACTGAGCCTCTCTTCCCACCTCCTCCCTCACTTCTATTAAACAGCAGGAGAGACAGATGCTGAGTCTGAAGTCCAGAAATAGTGTCTTTTCAAGGTCAACCAACAAATTCATAGCAGAAGTAGGGCTTAAAGCCAGTGTTCTGGCTCCCACCCAGTCTTTGTGGGATTTTTCATGAGAGGATGATTCCTTAGCCTGCTATTCCAAACCTGTCTTCTTGTAGTCTTGTTTCTCCTGATTCTAGTCAAATGGCAACTCCTTGCTCTTGCCTTGTGCTTCTGCCAAACTCAGCTCAAATATTAATTACTTCCTCCAAGAGGTCTTCTATGTTCCTGGCTGGACCATATCAGGAGCCTCTTTCCTGGGCTCTTGAACTTCCTGGGCTTCTGTTTGTTGTAATTGTGATTACACTGGGTTGTCACTGTCTATTTATGTGTTCGCCACACCAGAAGCACTCTCAGATCATTTCTATTTAATACTGCACCCCCTTCCCAGGAGCTTAGTGCTCCAGAATGCGGCTTTCCCGACTGGCCTTGTTTTGCTGATAAATCATCCAATAGGAATGAAGGGGTCATTAGTGATTAAATAGTTTTCACCTAACCTCTTTTTTTTTTTTTTTTTTTTTTTTTGAGACTGAGTCTTGCTCTATCGTACAGGCTGGAGTGCAGTGGTACGATCTCGGCTCACTGCAACCTCTACCTCCTGGGTTCAAGCGATTCTCATGCCTCAACCTCCCGAGTAGCTAGGATTACAGGCACATGCCACCGTGCCTGGCTAATTTTTGTATTTTTAGTAGAGATGGGGTTTCACTATGTTGGCCAGGCTAGTCTTGAAGTCCTGACCTCAAGTGATCCGCCCGCCTCGGCCTCCCAAAGTGCTGGCATTTCACCTAACCTCTTTATTATACCGATGGGGACAGAAAAGGGAGTCCCAGGAAAGGGAGTCCCAGAAATGGGCTGTGACTTTCCCAAGGTTACACAGTAAGCAGGCGATAGAACTAGAACTAGACTCTCAACAGGGCTAGATTATCAACTCACCTTGAGCCAGGGGTAACTCGGGGATGAGCCCAGGCTGCCCCACCTACATGGGGCCACAGGACAGACCAACCAGTTGAGGTGTTTGTGCTCCTCTCAGTCCAAAGGCCCGGAAGCACTTCCTTCCCCTCAAACTGCTGTCTTGGCAGAGCAGGCCTATGCAATGGAAAAACAGAGCATGTGCTTAGGGCACCAGCTAGATAGGAACATTAAAAAAAAAAAAAAAAAAAAGATCAGGCGCAGTGACTCACGCCTGTAATCCCAACACTTTGGGAGGCCAAGGTGGGCAGATTGCCTGAGCTCAGGAGTTCACAACCAGCCTGGGCAACACGGTGAAACCCCAAGTCTACTAAAATACAAAAAAAATTAGCTGGGCATGGTGGCACTTCCCTGTAGTCCCAGCTACTTGGGAGGCTGAGGCAGGAGAATCGCTTGAACCTGGAGGCAGAGGTTTCAGTGAGCTGAGATTGTGCCACTACACTCTGGCCTGGGCGACAGAGCAAGACTCTGTATTAATTAATTAATTAATTAATTAATTAATTAATTTTGGAAAGAATTCAGGGCAAGGCACCGTGGCTTACTCCTATAACCCTAGCACTTTGGGAGGCAGAGGCAGGAGGATTGCTTGAGGCCAAGAATTTAAGACCAACCGGGCCAACAGAGCAAGACACTATCTTTAAAAAAATTATTTTTAAAGAAAGAAAGAATTCAGAATTTGATATTTTTAAAAAACGTTAATGTGTAGCATCATGGTAAAAATCAGAAAATGTTGGGCTTCTTTACATTTGCTTTGTGGTTTAGATTAAGTGATTTTAGTTTGAATTACATATTGCAGGGATGTTTTTAGTGCTTCCAGTCACTGAAAGCATAATTTAGGGGAACATTTCCTTAGGAGGACCCTCCCTGCCAGGATTACCTATGAGTCAGTTATAGTGCTGGTTGAGGAGAGAGAAGGACAAAAAAACCAGTCACCCCAATGTTCAACCTGCATTTTACATACGTCATCTTACATCACACAAACCTGCCAGGGAGTGGTCATGCCCCTGCAACTAATGAAGAAACTGAGGGTCAGAGAAGGACAGGCCCTCATTTAAGGCCATGGCTGGTGAGGGATGAGAACAGAGGCTGTTCCTGGAGCCAGCCTGCTGCAAGGGATTGAGCCTCACCAGCCTCCTGGACCAGCCCTGCCACTCTCTTCCTGTGATGCTGGGTCTCTCTGCCTCAGTTTTCCCATCTATAAAATGAGGATTTTGGAAGCAATGATCTCCAGCTTGATAAACACTTTTGAGTATCCACTCTGTGCTTAGCTAAATGAGAGATTCGAAGACGGATGTGTCATGGCCTCAGCCTCTTAGGAAGGAAAGCAAGGGCGCTCCCATTTGTTAAGCCTCTGTTGCATGCTTGATTCTTCACAGTCATTATGCCATTACACATCATTACGACCCCCAAACTCATGCAGTTCTCTCATGATATTCTCACCACCCTGCACTGTTCCCATAGAAAAGGAGCAGGATATACGTGAAGCACAGAATTTAGGTCTATTAACTTCGGAGTTAGAAAGACCTGAGTTTCCTTCCTGGCTCCACCACTTTCCTCCTATGGACTGCAATTCCCTCACAAATTATTCCCATTTCTCTTATTGTCATCAGCTTTGCCTCCTTGTGAGGAATTCTCTTCCAAGATCATCAGCCTCTTGCTTGTGACTGCACAGCCCTGCCCCTGCCTGCTAGGGTGTCTGGTCTGCACTCACCCAGGCTGACTGTGCATGGTTGATTTGGATCATGGGACCCTGACATTCCCAGGATCTCTACTATATTTGTATATGCCCCCAGCCTCCCTGAGCCTATCTCCCCATCCCAGCCTCTGCCTGCTCTGTGCACTCCATCTCCAGCCCAGCTCACCTACCAAGCCTGGTCCGCCTTGATGTCTTGTGTGGAGTCATCACACTTGGCCTTGGGTGGGAAGAGCCAGGTAGAAACTCAACCATGGCCCTTTAAACCCTTGGACCCCTCTCTGCAGCCAGGCCTACTGGGGCTCTCTCCCACAAGATGGCTCTCCTGTGGGACCAGAGACCTGCCAGTCAGCTGAGAACAACTTCCAAGGGTGGAGTGGGGGACTTTGTTCTGGGCTTTGCTGATAATGGAAACATCGTTAACAACCCTCATGGGTCCCAGAACTTTATTACCAGTATTATTCCTATTTTCCCCTCTGGCCCTCACAGCAGCCAGGGAAGACAGGCAGAGTCAGGATTATTTCCACTACTTTACATTTGAGGAAACTGAGATCTAGAACAGTGAGGTGACTTGCCAAAGGTCACATGACTGGCCGGTGGCAGAGCTGGGATTTGTACCCAAGGTTCCAATTCTGGTTCAGTGGTTCAGCAACATGTTATCTAATGACTAAGACCCGAGTTATTCCCAGTAATATCACTTTGAACAAATCCCTTAACCTCTCTGGGTCTTCATTTTGTCATCTGTAGAATGGGTATAACGACACTAACTCTCTCACAGGATGACTGGGCAGGTTGAGGTGCTTCACCCAGTTCCTGCCGCTTATTAGGCATTCAATAAGTGAGAGCTATTATTTAATTAACCAAAGCAGTAAAGCCCTGTTGAATGAATATGATACTTCTGCTGCTGTGCAGTGAGAACTTGCAAAGGTTTTGTGGAAAGAATGTGAGGGTGGAAGTCTCTGCCCCAACCCCAGACAGGACAAAGTCAAGAGTTACAGACTCTTCCTGCCTCAATCTTTCTGATTCTCTCCTTTGGCTCCAGTGTTCTATGTTTCTGACTTGACTGACTTGGTCACTCCTACTAATACACATAAAATTTCAATATTTTTTAATTTCACAAGTAATAAACAGAACCTCATCGTAAGACATTTTAATCAATACAGAGCTTTACTGAGTCAAAAGTGAAAGTTCTAGGCCGGGTGCGGTAGCTCACGCCTGTAATCCCAGCACTTTGGGGGGCCGAGGTGGGAGGATCTCTTGAGCCCAGGAGTAAGAGGGCAGCCTGGACAACATGGCAAAACCCTATCTCTACTGAAAAATACAAAAAATTAGCTGGGCATGGTGGCATGCACCTGTAGTCTCAGCTACCAGGGAAGCTGAGGCAGGAGAAACACCTGAGCCCGGGAAGTTGAGGCTGCAGTGAGCCACAATTGTGCCTCTGTACTCCAGACTTAGCAATGGAGTGAGACACTGTCAGGCAGGCAGGCAGGCAGGCAGGCAGGCAGGCAGGCAGGCAGGCAGGCAGGCAGGCAGGCAGGCAGGAAGGAAGGAAGGAAGGAAGGAAGGAAGGAAGGAAGGAAAAAGAAAAGAAAGAAGGAAGGAAAAAGAAAAAGAAAGAGAAAGAAAGAAAGAAAGAAAGAAAGAAAGAAAGAAAGAAAGAAAGAAAGAAAGAAAGAAAGAAAGAAAGAAAAAGAAAGAAAAGTTAGTTTTTTTCACACCAATTCTTACCCACATTTTTCCTCCCTGCTCCAGAAATAGCCATTATTACTGATTTGATATGTTTCTCCCAGACTTTTCTAAGTGTGTGTGTGTGTGTGTGTGTGTGTGTGTACAGTTTTGCTTCTTTCAATTTACATTGAATCATTCTGTATTTATTGTATAGCATATCTTAATTTAATAAGTCTTGGAATTTTTCTATGTCTGATCTGCTTCATTTTTTGTATCTGATATTTGGCATTTTGTAGTACAGATACAACATAGTTTGTCTAATAACAAACATTTAAGTTGTATCTCATTCTTGCTATTAGGAACACTATTATAATTTAACATGCATTTGGGGTCACATGTGCTCAGATATTTCTCTGAGATAGACAGATCCTTAGAAGTAGAACTTCCAGGCCAAGCAGTCAGCACATTTTCAAATGGAATGGGGTGTGCATGTGCAGGGACTATCCCAGCTTCAAACCCAGAGGCTTTGAGGATACTGAGTCACAGTGATGACTGGGATGACCCTGTTACACCCGGCCTGATGCTTCTGCCCAGGACCAGGGGAAACCCATGCATGAAGGGTTCATTTCAGCCTGCAGAAGAGACTTCCCTAATAGACCTCTGCAGACTGCAGACTTTCAACTGCAGACTGCGAGGTTACTAAGTCCTTGGCAGCTGAGCACAGAGCATGATGGAAATGAAAACATGGTACAACAGAGGTTACAGCCCTCTCCTGACCTGATAAACTTCATGATGGAGCTGAAGATGGTTTGGGAAGTTTCTTTGAATCACAAGCAGAACTATATGTGCTGTCTCCTCCTGTCTAGATCTACTCACTACTTGCTAGTAGTAGTGAGTAGATCAGAGAAGAATTATGGTTTGGGATAAATTTGTTTATGTGGATCTTCACTTTGGTGCCATAAAGGTAAGTGCTAAAGATGTTTCTGGGGGAGAAGACTAAGCTCTCTTAAGTTAAAGGCAAAGAATCCCGCAAAATCACCAGGATATTAGGTGGATTCTTTTGTTCTGTTTTCTGTTTCTTAGACATGATGATATCCTTAATAAGCCTTAAAAAGCCATCTTTTGGCAGCATAAGAATGACTTAAGACTTTTGAGATGTTATGTATGAAAGTGACTAAAAGACTTGGGCACTTGGGCCAAAATAACCCATATGGAATGCAACAGTTAAGAGAATTGCAATAAGTAGGAGCAAACAAACAAAAACTACAATTTAGAATCCTTTTGGATTTCCTATTTTATTTTACTAAAGAGAATGAACCAAAATAGGAGAGAGTAAAACTGTTGGCTGAGATTTCTTTGTATGAAAAGCCAACATTCTAAGACTCACTTTTATAACATTATGGGATAAAATAGGATTTCTTTTATTACCTCTAAGAATAAAACTGTCCTCATCCTGCTGGGAAATAACTGGCTATTCTATAGCCACGGTAACAATGATCAGAACTTGTCTGAAACATACTTAACTTGCTGGGCGTGGTGGCTCACACTTGTCATACCAGCATTTTGGGAGGCCAATGTGGGTGGATTGCCTGAGCTCAGGAGTTCAAGACCAGCCTGGGCAACATGGCTGAAACCCCGTCTCTACTAAAATACAAAAAAAAAAAAAAAAAATTAGCTGGGCCCAGTGGTGTGCACCTGTGGTCCCAGCCACTCAGGAGGCTGAGGCATGAAAATTGCTTGAACCCAGGAGGTGGAGGTTGCAATGAGCCAGGTTACACCACTGCACTCCAGCCTGGGCAACAGAATGAGACTCTGTTTCCAAAAAAGCCCCCCCCAAAAAAACAAAGAAACATACTTAATTGTTTAATTACAGCTTTGAGCAGTACACACACTTCTGAAAGTCAGCGAATCTTGAAGTCAGCCACTCAGCAATGATTTAACTCCAGTACCCACACTTCCATAGCTAAAGGCAAACTAATCCCTAAACATCCCCACCTCTGAAAGTCCACCAACCCCAGATCTCCACATTTTCCACAGCCCTGTGCAAGATCAGCTCCCTGTGTTTCTCAAGAACAGATTATATCATAAACCATAGCATCCTGTGCTTACACTAGTGACACATTCAGCCTTTTGTTTCTGACATTGAGTAGTGATCTGTTCCTTTAATATTTCTTATTTATTTCTATATGGTCTATAGTAATGTCCCCTCTTTCACTTCTGATTTTAGTAATGGGAGTCTTACCTCTTTTTATATTGGTGGGCTAAAGTTTTAACAGTTTTGTTAATATAGTCAAGGAACCAACTTTAGTTTTGTTATTTTCTTTATTTTTCTATTTTCTATTTCATTTATTTCTGTTCTAATCTTTGTTATTTTATGCCCACTTCTTGTTTGAATTGAGTTTGCTTCTTTTCTAATTTCTAAAGATAAACAGGGTATTGATTTGAGATTTGTTTTCTTTTTAATATAGGCATTTACAGCTATAAATTTCCTTTTCTGTACTGCTTTAGCTGTAACCCATAAATTTGGGTATGTTGTTTTCATTTTCATTCATCTCAAAATATTTTCTAATTTCCCTTGTTATTTCTTCTTTTACCCACTGGTTATTAGAAGTTTCTTGTTTAATTTCCACATATATGTGGAAGTAGTGATAGAGGTTTTATTATTTTAAAGATAGCACAGAAAAAGTAGACAGGTTATTTAAAACATATATTGCTTAGAACAAAAAAAAAATTTTAAAGCAAGTTTACAAAAAAATGAAGCCCTCAAAGTTGAAATTAGACCAAGTCATGTACATCATTCTGGAAATAAAAGGAGGATAAAAGGAATTAAATTGAATCATGGTATTTGAAATATAAACAGAAAGCACAAAATAAGAATTTAGTATAAGTATTTTATTTTATTTACCATTAAGAATATATTAAATTGGCCGGACGTGGTGGCTCACACCTGTAATCCCAGCACTTTGGGAGGCCGAGGCAGGTAGATCACCTGAGGTTAGGAGTTTGAGACCAGCCTGACCAATATGGTGAAACCCCATCTTTACTAAAAATACAAAATTTAGCTGGGCATGGTGGCATGCACCTGTAGTCCCAGCTACTTGGGAGGCTGAGGCAGGAGAATTGCTTGAACCTGGGAGGCGGAGGTTGTAGTGAGCCGAGATCACGCCACTGCACTCCAGCCTGGGTGACAGAGCGACACTCCATCTCAAAAATATATACGTTAAATTAATGCAGAAGAAATAGCATTTCAATAAATATTATTCTTGTAATGGAATCATTGTCTCATGACTGCAAAAGGACTACATTAAATATTTTTACTACATGTGATAATTGAAGTCAGGTTTTGAGCTCAATGTTTTATTTGATTTTAGAAATATTTTAAACTAGCTTTTGATATCTTAGAGTTTATCTTTTTATCTTTCTTTCTCCCTCTCCCAGCTACATTGAGATATAAAATATAGCATGTAGTAGGTTCATGATATATATACTTACTATGTGAATGACAGCTATGTCATTTAGCTGACTGTTTTAATTTTCTTGTCAAGAGGTTTAGGTAGCCACTTTTGAGGACAGATAAATGATTAGGTTAAAAAAATTCAGATCATTGCCACATGTAAAACACATTAGTTTATGTAAGCATCCCAATGTTTGGTTAAAAAAACCCAAAGCTCTACTGGAGAGAATCAGTAAAATTAGGACCATTAGTCAGACATACTGTGACTCAGAATGAGCACTGCACTCTGAGATAAAAATGAGATCAATTTTAAGACAGTGTTTTCTGGATGGAAGTATGCCTCATGTGAGTTTAGTGTGAGGAGCCTCTTCAGATAACAAACCTAACTCAAGTGGGACTTTGATGCTGCCAGACATTCATCCTATATGTCTCCGTTCTTTTCTCTCATCTCCTCCTTTCAGTGACTTTTTCACACCTTCTCTTCACTCCTCAATCCAGCAATACCTCTTCCCATCGCCACTCCAGCAATCGTGCGATAACTCCCACAGACTGTCATCCCACAACCACCCACCTACCAGCCTCTGCACCCACACACTGCGCTTTCCTGTCTGTGACCACAGATGAACTCTTCATGCCCTTATCTAAAGTCAGTCACAGCCTGGGCAACATGCAATACCCCATTCCTAAAAAACAAAAATATTAGCTGGGCATATTGGTGCATGCCTGTAGTCCCAGCTATACAGGAGGCTGAGGTGGGAGGATCGTTTGAGCCCAGGAGGTCAAGGCTGCAGTGAGCCATGATTGTGCCACTGACCTCCAGCCTGGGCAATAGAAGAAGACCCTGTCTCAAAAAATAAAAAGAAAGCCACTCTGCTGTTGGCTCCACCTCCTCAAAGCCAAAAGGAGCAGTCACGAGGGCCATTGTTGCTAGAAGGGACCCAGATAACTGAAAGCAGTAGCTGTCCAAAGACAAGGGAAGTTTGTCTCAAAGTTTTCAGGGATTGTTCTGAAAACTTTGACACATGCTCACTATGTTTGTGCTTGGGTCAGCCCTGGACTGGTGCACTGGAGCTGAGGGAAATACTGGCTTAGCCTACTTCAGGAGAAGCTTCTGATGGGTGGTCCTGTCAGCTTCAGGTTCATATCCACATTGCTGATCTTTGAATTCCAGTGATTCCATGAGCAGTTTTTCTTTGATTTTCTTGGAACTACATCTACATTCTTTTCTAGAACAAAAGCATTCATGATGTGTAAAAAAATCACGATTCGTACCGTACGATCTCAATCTCATAAAACTGGATGTTATACCTATATGCACAAAGGACCTGGAAACTGTAAAAGCTTGTGATTGTAGGTGACTTTGTTCTTTACTTCTTGTGTTTTTAAGTATCCTAAAATACACATATTAACTTAAAAAATAAAGGTTATGTCACTAATCATTACATAAATGTAAAGTAAAACCACAATGAGATACCATCTTACACCAGTCAGAGTGGCTATTATTAAAAAGTCAAAAAATAACACATGCCAGCAAGGTTGTGGAGAAAAGGGAATGCCTATACAATGCTGGTGAGAATGTAAATTAGTTCAGCCACTGTGGGAAGCAGTTTGGTGATTTCTCAGAGAATTTAAAACAGAACTAACATTAGACCCAGCGATTCCATTATTGGGTATATACCCAAAGGAATAATCACTCTACCATAAAGACACATGCATGTACATGTTCATCACAGCACTATTCACAATAGCAAAGACATGAAATCAACCTAAATGCCCATCAACAGTAGACTGGATAAAGAAAATGTGGTATACATATACACCATGGAATACTATGCAGCCATGAAAGGAACAAGATAATGTCCTTTGCAGCTACATGGATGGAGCTGGAGGTCATTATTCTAAGTGAACTAATGCAGAACGGAAAACCAAATATTTCATGTTTTCACTTTAAGAGGGAGCTAAACATTGAGTACACATGGGCACAAAGAAGGAAACAACAGACACCAGAGCCCACTTGAGGGTGAAGGGTGGGAGGAAAGTGAGGATCACAAAACTACCTATCAAGGCCAAGCACAGTCACTCATGCCTATAATCCCAGCACTTTGTGAGACCGAGGTGGATGAGATCACTTGAGGCCAGGAGTTCAATACCAGATTGGGCAATATGGTGAAACCCTGTCTCTACTAAAAATACAAAAATTAGCCGAGTGTGCATAGCAGTGCATACCTGTAATCCCAGCTACTCAGGAGGTTGAGGCAGAAGAATCACTTGAACCCAGGAGGTGGAGGTTGCAGTAAGCCAAGATTGCACAACTGTACTCCAGCCTGGTGACAGAGTGAGACTCTGTCTGGAAAATAAAAATAAAAATAAAAAAGAAAGTCCTGGGTTGCTTGTTGCTCTGATTTATTGTGAAGCCTGGCTCCCAGATTTGGAAGTGGTGACTGGAAAATGCTTTGTCTAAAATGAACATGGGATAGATGACCCTCTTGTGTGAGAGCTCCCTGATAAAGAATCTCAGAGGTCACCCCCATGAGCTGTACAGGAGTTGAATATGGACTGTCATCATTCTAAAGGGTTAATGCTCAGTTAACTAAAGCCCCATCCCAACAGATCTAATAGACAGGTTTTCATTGAACCCAAAAGGATGCAAACTGCACTTCCCTGGACATTGCTGCACTCAGAGTGTGAGTCATGGGCTGACTGTCCCCAGGTTAGGCTGAGTTGGGGGGTTTGAGCGACAGAAACTAAGAAGGTCAAAGCCAGAGGGGCCCTAAGACGTCATCCAGTCCAGCTGCCCTTTCTTCTCCCTGCTCCTCTGTTCACGGCTTTGCTGACACCCCAGTGGAGAGGTGGTCTGAGGCTTTTCACTGCCAGGACTATCCAAGGGTCACATCAGGCTTGGGTCACCAGCAAAGCAAGGCCACCAAAAATACTTCCTGAGAGAATTTAACATTTGATTTTTCAAAACATCATTCAACTAGTCCATCATAGGAGATATCAGGATTTGGCTGGACCATCTCAACACTTATTTTATAGGTTAGGCTTCTTGTTTTATTTTGAATTATATACTACATCTGAGTAATACAGCCCAGTGCTTAGGGCCAAAAGACATTTTCCCAGGGCACAGAACTTGCCCGAGCAGATCTTTCCTGTTGGGTTTTTACAGTGCTGGTGGGCAAGAGGGGTCAGAAAAACCAACATCTGAATGTTCATCCTGCACTTTCTGTACATCATCTCTCCCCATCAGACAGCCCTGCAAGGAACTACTTATGCCCCTTCAGCTAATGAAGAAACTGAGGGTCAGAGAAGGCCAGGCCCTCCTTCAGGGTCACAGTTGGTGAGGGGTGAGAGCACAGGCTGCTCCTGGAGCCTGGCAGCCCACAGTCCTGCCTCCTGGGCCAGCTCTGACACTCTCTTTCTGTGACTGTGGGGCTCTGAGTCTTGATTTTCTCATCGTACAGTGAGGGGTTTGAGGAAATCATCTCTGAGAGGTTTCCAATTCAATGAGCCATTTTCTGAATGCCCCTCTGCGTTTTGCAGAGTGGGGGTTCAGGACAGATGTCACATGACCCACGCCTCTAAGGGAGAGGATGAGGGCTCTCGCACTGAGGGAACGCCGCAGCAGAACTGGGTTCTTGACCTTCATTATGTCATGTGCACCTTAGTGGTTATGTGTGTGGACTCAGGAGTCAATCCCTGCTTCTAACTCCAGCTGTGTGACATAGAGCAAGTCACTTTCCCCTCTCTGAGCCTTTTGCCCCTGATCTGTGACCTCATGGGGTTTTCTTTATGTAGAGAACGCTTAGATATGCTTACAAAGAGCCCGGAACATGGAAGAGCACAAAGTTGGCTAGTGTTTCCAGTGGTTCCTGCTGTCATCAGTCTTTTCTCCCTGCAGGAAGGCCTTGGCCAAGAAGATTTGAATCCCGTCTGTAAGTGCATTCATTGCCCAGGCCTGTCAGGATATCTGGCCAGAGGTCTCACAGCCCGGGCATGCACCTGGATCCTGGGCACCTTCCAACCTGGATCCTGGGCACCTGCCTACGGGCACATCCTGTCTATCTTCCTGGATCCCTGGCCCACACTCCACATTTCCCCACCTCTCTACCCCTGTCTTCCTATCCTAGTCTTTGCTGAGCTCTGGGCACTTTACACCCAGTTCACTCTTCTGCCACGCCCTGTCCACCATGCTGTCTCCCATGGTGTCCCCTTTGTGTCTCCAAATCTGGCCCCAGAGGGAAGAGCCAGGTAGGTGCTGAGCTGTGGCCCATTAAACCCTCTGGCCCCTCCCTTCAGCTAGGCCTGCTGGAGCCTCTCCCTCAAGATGGTGCTCCTTTGGGCACTGTGCCCCCAGGCACCCAGGACGAACTTTTTGGGCCTTTGTGGAGCATATGTTGGGAGGAGACTTGCCCCTGGAATTTGCCAATAATGAGAAAAACATCATTAACAGCCCTCATGGGTTCCAGAACTTTACAACCAATGGGCAGCTTTTACCTACCTTATTCCATCTGGTCCTCAGAAGAGCCAGGGGAGATAGACAGCCAAGAAGAGAAAACTAAAGAGAGGTGAAATGATGTGCCAGTACTAACACAGACGTGTCATATCAGGGCTGCAATTCAGACCCAGGGCTTGATTCCCAGGTCTGTGCACTATAGTATTCCATAGAGATTAAGGGCATAGGGTCCAGAGTTAGAAAGCCCTGGGTTTGAATATCAGTTATAATACATTTTAGTTATGTCACCTTAGGTAAGTTAGCCTCTCTGAGTCTGAGTTTTCCTTCCGTAAAATGGGGAGGACCTTCTGGGGCAAGTCCTATGCCCTAGAAAACAGTGTCCTTTTGGCTGTATGCACCACATTGCATTACTTAGGATCCACTATATAATTTCAAATTAAACAAGAACCCTACTCTGTAAAATAAGTGTAAGAGAGTCCAGCCAAATTCTGGTATTTCCTGTGATGGAATAATTGAATAGTGCTTTGAAATATCAAAGGTCAAATTATCTTAAGAAGTATTTTTGGTGCCCCTGCTTCACTGGTTACCCGTGCATGTGCCTGGCCAAGTCATCCTCTCCACTTGGTTGTTTCATGCCTCTTTGGCTGTGGATGCTCTGAGAACTGAAGTTTCTCCAAAGTTCTTACACTTCTGTGATTAAGCCCTTTGCTTAGTCTTCAACTCAGTCTGCCCTCTGCAGAGGATGCTGTCAAGGAGAGCCTCTGACTCTCACACTTTGCACTGGGGATTAATAGATCTGAGTCTGTTGTTTTCTCTCTACCCTTCAATACATCATTGTCCTTTTAGCAACATCCTCCAATCCCACAGTTTTTAAAGTTTTTACTTCTGTCATATCTCTAAAACACTAGAGATGATGCACAAGCTATTGCAGCTGCCTTATCTAGATCCCAGCCAGCTTGCAGCAGATAAAAGGCTTAGCAATCACATTCCTATAGCATAGGCCACAATCTCTTGTTTACCATCAGTGACAGGGTCCTCATTGCCATTCAGATAGTGAGCGATCCACTTACAGAATCTCATCCTCAGAATCTGTCTTCTAGAATTACTCCTGGCACCAACTTTCTTGGGCTGGGCTTCCCAGAAGCAGAGCCAGAGAAAGGGATTCTTGTGCAAGTGATTTATTGAGGGAGTATTCTCAGGTGAGACCTGTAAGGAGGGAAGCGGGGTAGTGCAGGAGAAGTTAGGCAAATACGAGTTTCAGCTGATATTGAACCTCATGCCATAGGTGTCTGGAGTGTGAAAGGCACTATAGCATTGTTCTGCCTTGGGGTGGGGGATACCTTTTGTATCCCCTCATGAGTTAGTCATCACTATAGGTTATCCCTGGGGAAAAGGTGTCAACTACCAGACATTTTTCCTGGCAGGAAAAATTAGTTGAAGGCAACGCTCTAGAGAATAGTATAGCTGTGAGCTGTTAGCAGCTAATATTCATAGCAGATAGATGGATTACCAACAGTGACTTCTACATATGGTATTTACCTTTCTGTGTTTGTTTTTTTTTTCAGTATTATGTTTATAATATTGTTGAGTTTGTTTTATAATATCTAGTATACATTATAAAATGGTGCAAATATACAATCTATTTAGCCATTATATTCTTAATGAACATTTAGCTGGATATAAAACTGTAAATTAAAGTTACTTTTCTTCAGTACTTTAAAATTATTGCTTCTATGTGTTTTTGTATCCAGTGCTCCTGTTAGGAAATTTGATATCAATTTGAATCTCATTTCTTTGCAGATGATCTGCTTTTTCTTTCTGGAAGTGTTCAGAGTTTTTAAAACTTTGTCAGTAATTGATCCAGAAGAGATGTTCATAGTGATGAACTTCAAATAAACTTCAAAAACAGAAAAGATAAAATTAAGCAATGTAGACTTCTGCTTTCATGAAGATGGAGTAGATGTACTTTTCTCTATTCCTCCTGCTAAGTACAACCTAAAATCCTGGATGTTATGTATAAATCAAACAAAAGAAGACTATGAAAGGGAGAAAGAAGAAGGCAGAGTGGCTTAGGACCTTGGGACACAAAGAACAGCACGGTACTGGGTTCCAGGAATTTTCCTTTTGCTTCATAAATCTCAGACTTGGAGCTGAAGAAGCTAACAACCTAGAAATGTCAACAGGTTCAAACCAAAAAAAAAAAAAAAAAGCCAATGAAAGGGTAGTCTGTTTAACCCCAAAAGGCCAGAACAGGGGCAATTAGCGAGACAGGAAAATTTTAGGAAGCAACTTTTGTATACTTGCCAAATACCACAGAGAAAACTGTGGCTCAGCTTCCACCTCCACCAGCAAAAGCCAAATGGGGAGCCTAAACGTCCACCAGTTCCAGGCTGATATTAGGTACTTCAAGCTCCCCTACAGCCCCTTCACCATTGTGTCGGATAATTATCTGATGAAGATTTTAAAGCGGTCATTATAAAAATGCCTCAATGAGCAATAACAAAGGCACTGGAAATAAATTAAAAAATAGATTTTTTTTGAGGCACAGTCTTACTCTGTCACCCAGACTGGAGTGCAGTGGTGCAATCTTGACTCATGGCAACCTCTGCCTTTCGAGTCCAAGCAATTCTCCTGCCTCAGCCTCCCAAGTAGCTGGGACTACAGGCATGTGCCATCACACCCAGCTAATTTTTGTTTTAGTAGAGATGGGGTTTCACCATGTTGGCCAGGTTGGTCTCGAACTCCTGACCTCAAGTGATCTGCCCCCCTCAGCCTCCCAAAGTCCTGGTATTACAGGCATGAACCACAGCCAAAAAATAGAAAATTTCAACAAAGAAACAGAAGATGTAAAAAAGAATCAAATGGAAATTTTAGAACTGAAAATTATAATAAACAGAATAAAAAATTCAATGGATGGGCTCAACAGAAGAATAAACAGAGGAAGAATCAATAAAGAGAAAAATAGAATAAAAGAAATCACCAGTCTGAACAGTGATAAACAGACTGAAATAATAAAGCTTTGGAGACCTGTGGAAGGATAGCAAAAGATCTAGTGTCATTGAAGTTACAGAAGAATAGGAGAAATAGGTAGAACTGAGAAAAAAAAAAAAAAAACCTACAGAAATCATGGCTAAAGACTTCCTGAGTTGGGTAAAGAACATAAACCTACAGCTTTAAGAAACTAAGTGAACCCCAAATAGAGAACCCCAAGGAAATCTACCTTAACACACATAATAGTCAAACTTCAGAAAACTAAAGACAAAGTAGAAATCTTGAAAGCACAAGAGGGAAATGACACCTTACCTGTAGGGAAAAAACCATTTAAATGACAGTAGGTTTATCATCAGAAACCATGGAGGCCAGAAAGAAGTGGAACATTTTTGAAGTTCTGAAAGAAAAGAACTGTATAACCAAGAGTCCTTTATCCAGCAAGAACATTCTTTGGTAATACAGAAGTTAAGATATTATCAGAAGAGAGAAAACTAAGAGAACTTGTTGCCTGAAGACCTATTCTAAAAGAATGACTAAAGAAAATTCTCTAAGCAGAAAGGAAATGATAAAAGAAGGGCTCTTGAGACATCAGGAATATTGATAAAGATATTGGTAGACAGATTTTTCTTCTCCTCTTGAGCTTTCCAAGTCATGTTTGACAATAGAAGCAAAAATTATAAATACTGCTGATATGTCTTAAGTGTATATAGAGGAAAGATTTGGGACAATTATATTATAAAAGAAGGAGTGTAAAGGAAAGGAAATTTAGGTAAGATTTTGTGAGACAAAGTAACAAACATAAGGAAGCCACGTTTGCCCATTTCTGCTTGCCAGCATAGTTTCACAAAGCCCCTGACTCTATGACAAGTGCAGCTCTCCAGAGAGATGCTTTGAAAACAAGATGGGATAGAGCACATGGCCCCTCAGGTCTCTTTCCTGAGTGACTACATTCCTTAAAAGATAAATGAGTGCAGTAGTCTGTTCTCATGCTGCTATGAAGAAATAGCCAAGATTGGGTAATTTATAAAAGAAAAGAGGTTTAATTGACTCACAGTTCCCTGTGGTGGGAAGGCCTTAGGATACTTACAATCATGGCAGAAGGCAAAGGGGAAGACAGGCACATTCCTTAGAGGGCATCAGGAAGGAGAAGTGCCAAGCAAAGCGGGAAAAGCCCCTCATTAAACCATCAGATCTTGTGAGCACTCACTCACTATCACAATAACATCATGGGGGTAACTGCCCCCATGATTCAATTATCCCCCACCAGGTCCCTCCCACAACATATGGGGAATATGGGAACTACAATTCAAGATGAGATTTGAGTGGGGACAGAGCTAAACCATATCAATGACCCTAGTCCTTGCCTTTTCCTACACACAAGATAACATTTGACAGGGTAAGTGATTATGTTTCTATAATCTATAACCAGATGTACTTTAGTAATCTATAACCAGATGTACTCTTGCCCCCAAACTTTGATGTGACTTTACATGTACTGAACCCCCCACTTTCTGTGTATACACTCTAAGCTAAAACACTTTCAGATCAGCCTAACAGAATCTCTCCAAACAACTCCTCTCAGGCTGTAGTCCTCATTCTACAGTCCTCAGTAAGACTTCTGAATAAAACTAGCTTTAAAGGCTAGATTTTTTTCCTTTAGTCAATAGTTTCTCGACTTCACTCAAACTGATAAAATGTCAACAGCAATAAATGGTGATGTTTTATATATATATAATGTAATACTTGGAGTAACCACTAAAAATGTTACATGCAGAGATAACACTAAAAATATTATAGATAAATCAAAATGGAATGCTTAAAAAATGTTCAGGTAACTTGCAAGAAGACAGGATAAAGAAAACAAATAATTGAAAAAAAAAGAATAAACAGAAAGCAAAACATAAAATAGCAGACTTAAGGCCTACCATATCAACAATTACAGTAAATGTGAATAGTCTAAACAGACCAATTAAAAGACACAGATTGGTAGAGTGGATTTCTTTTATGATCCTGCAAGAAACCCACTTCAACTATGATAATAAAGTTGGTTGAAAGTAAAAGGATAGAGAAAGATGTATAATACAAACATTGACTAGAAGAAAACAGGAGGCCAGGCATGGCGGCTCACACCTGTAATCCTAGTGGTTTGGGAGTCCAAAGTGGAAGGATCTCTGGAGGTCAGGAGCTCGAGATCAGCCTGGGTAACATAGTGAAATCTTGTCTACACACACACACACACACACACACACACACACACACAAAGCCAGGTATGGTAGTGCATACCTGTAGTCCTAGCTACAGGGGAGGCTGAGATAGGAGGATCTTGAGCCCAGGAGTTTGAGGCTGCAGGGAGCCATGATTGCACCACTGCACTCCAGCCTAAGCAACAGAATGAGACCCCATCTCCTTAAAAAAGAAAGATAAACAAAATACAAAAAAACAAGAGTGGCTATACCAACATTAGATAAAGTAGACTTCAGAGCAAAGAAATGATCAGAGACAGAGAGGGAAGTTACATAATGATAAAAGGGCCAATCTACTAAGAACATAAAGCAATCCTATATGTGTATGCACCAAACAACGGAACTGCAAAAACTGAAAACTGAAATGAAAAGACAGATCCACAATTATAGTGACGTACTTCAACACTCCTCCCTCAGCAATTGATAGAACAGCCAGACAGAAAATGAGTACAAATAGAGAACTCCACATCACCAAAAGGGTCGACTGTGACATTTACAGAATGCTCCACTCAACAAGAAAGGAGTACACATTTTTTTCAGGCCAGGTGTGGTGGCTCACGCCTGTAATCCAGCACTTTGGGAGGCCAAGGCAGGCAGATTGCCTGAGGTCAGGAGTTCAAGACCAGCCAGATCAATATGGTGAAACCCCATCTCTACTAAAATACAAAAAATTAGCCAGGCGTGGTGGCGCACACCTGTAGTCCCAGCTACTCAGGAGGCTGAGACAGGAGAATCACTTGAACCCAGGAGGTGGAGGTTGCATTGAGCTGAGATCGTGCCACTGCACTCCAGCCCAGGCAACAGAGTGAGACTCCATCTCAAAAAAAAAAAAAATACACATTTTTTAAGTGCCCACAGAACATATATGAAGATAAGCTATACCATGAGCCATAAAGCAAATCTCAACAAATACAAAAGAATTGCAGTCATACAGAATGTGTTCTCTGACCACAGTGGAATTAAACTAAAAATCAATAACAGAAACATAACAAGAGAGCCTTCAAACACTGAAAATTAAAGAACATATTCCTAAATAATTCATGGGTCAAAGAGAAAATCTCAAGGGAAATCTTTAAAAAATAATAATAATTTAAGCCTGGTTTCAATACACTGTACCAAGGGAAATTTAAAAATACATTGAACTGGCTGGGTGCAGAGGCTCATGCCTGTAATCTCTGCACTTTGGGAGGCCAAGGGAGTGAATCACTTGACCCCAGGAGTTCGAGACCAGCCTGGGCAACATGGCAAAACCCATCTCTACAAAAAATACAAAAATTAGCCAGGCTGAGGTGGAAGATTGCTTAAGCCTGGGAGGTGGAGGTTGCAATGAGTTGAGATTGCGCCACTGTACTCCAGCCTGGGCTTGAAAGATATTTTCACTGGGCTAGAATTCTGGCAGTTATTATTTTTTTCAGCATTTTATAATTATTTCTGGAAGAAATAATTCCAAAGGCTCTGGCTTCTAATGTCACTATTGAGCAACTTTTTTTTATCTGGTTACTTCTAAGGTTTCTCTTAGTTTTCTTTGTTTGTTTTCTACTGTGTCATTATTATGTATCTAGGTAATGTATTTCTTTTTATTTATCTTGCTTGAGTTTTCTTCTTTGAGCTCCTTAAATCTGTTGTTTGATGTCTTTATACTTACGAACATTCTTAGCCATTTGCTCTTCAAATATTATCTCAACCCATTTGTGATGGTTAATATTAGGCATCAACTTGATTGGATTGAAGGTTGCCTAAATAGCTGCTAAGTATTGTTTCTGGGCGTGTCTGTGAGGGTGTTGCCAGAGGAGACTGACATTTGAGTCAGTGGACTGGGAGAGGAAGACCCACCCTCAATGCAGGTGGGCACCATCCAATGGGCTGCCAACTGGCTAGAACAAAGCAGACAAAAGGTGGGATAAGCTGGTTTCCTGAGTCTTCCAGCTTTCATCTTTCTCCTGTGCTGGATGTTTCCTTCTGCCCTTGGACGTCAGACTCCAGGTTCTTCAGCCTTTGGACTCTTGGACTGACACCAATAGTTTGGTGGGGGTTCTCAGGCCTTTGGCCACAGACTGAAGGCTGCACTGTCAGCTTCCCTGTTTTTGAGGCTTTTGGACTCAGACTGAGCCACTACTGGCATCTTTCTCCCTCAGCTTGCAGATGGCCTATCATGGGACTTCACCTTGTGATCATGTGGGTCAATACTCCTTAATAAACTCCCCTTCATATATACACATATCCCATTAGTTCTGTCCCTCTGGAGAACCCTAGTACACCATGTATTTCTCTCTTCCTGGGAATATGATTAACATATATCAGACCTTTTTACTTGAGTCTTAGGCTCGTACTCTCTCTTTCGCACTTTTTATAGTTTTTGTCTTTCCAAGCTTCATTTTGACCTTCCTTCCAGTTCACTAACTCTTTATTAAATTGTTTCATACTTACTATTAAAGTTGTTCATTGAGTTTTGAGTTTCAGCTATTTTATTAGTTATTTCTAAAAGTTACATTTCATTCTTTTTTCAAAAGTTTTAGGTCACTTTTTATATTTTCTTGTTTTATTCAAATACTTTTCAATCATCTTTTATCTATTTAAACATAATAAGAATAGTTTTGTATGTGACTGTTTATTCCAATACTCATTTACATTTTTCTGCCTAATCTCACTCTGGTGCTTTTATTTATTTCCTTGTGGGCCTGGTGGATCCTTTGAGCCCAGTAGTTTGAGACTAGCCTGGGTGAAACCCTGTCTCTACAAAAATAAATAAATAAATAAGCTGGGCATGATGACATGCACCTGTAGTCCCAGCTGCTCCTCAGGAGGCTGAGTTGGGAGGATCTGTTGAACCCAGAAAGGTGGAAGTTGCAATGAGCCAAGATCACAGCACTGCACTCCAGCCTGGTGACAGAGGGATGTCCTGGGAAAAAAAAAGAAAGAGAGAGAGAGACAAAGAGAGAGAGAGAGAGAGAGAAAGAAAGAAAGAAAGAAAGAAAGAAAGAAAGAAAGAAAGAAAGAAAGAAAGAAAGAAAGAAAGAAAGAAGGAAGGAAGGAAGGAAGGAAGGAAGGAAGGAAGGAAGGAAGGAAGGAAGGAAGGAAGGAAGGAAGGAAGGAAGGAAGGAAAGAAAGATAGATTTAAATCTAGGGATGAATCAAATTTCTTCTAGCAGAATTTATGCTTGTTTTTATCAGGCACTTGGGAACACTTCAGGACCACCTTAAGCAAAGGTAAGTTATGAGGTTCCTTAAAATACCCAGGAGATATGATCCTGGGATCCAGATCTTCAGAAGGTTTATCACAATTCTGGCTCACTGATAAAAGGGTGTAGCCCATTGAAGTTCAAGGTTGTTGTGGTGAAGTAACTCTTCATTAAATTCTCCACCTTAAGCATCTTTGGTCTTTGATTTCTGTCCCCTCCCACTTCCCCATCCTATGAGGCAAACAAGTAAAAATCTGAATTTTCAAGGTTAGAAAATTCCCTCAGAGAAAATTCTGTTTCTCTTCTTTGCCTGTTTGTATTCCTTCCAATTTTGGCCTCGTTGTTCCATAGTGTCTTATCAACTCTATAATGTAATCGATAAATTTAAATATGCAATCTAGAATTTTTCATTCTTTTCACCGGGATTTTTAATCTGAATAACCTAATCCATCAGAACCCACCACTGAACAATTTCAAAAGAATAAAAAAACTTAAGGATAAAACTGAGTTAGTTTACTTTTTACAGGCTTAAGTGAAGTAGATTTAAAAGGCAGGGAGGGGGCCGAGTGGGGTGGCTCATGCCTGTAATTCCAGCACTTTGGGAGGCCAAGGCAGGTGGATTACCCAAGGTCAGGAGTTCAAGACCAGTCTGGCCAACATGGTGAAACCCTGTCTCTACTAAAAATACAAAATCAGCTGGGCATGGTGGTGTGTGCCTGTAATCCCAGCTACTCAGGAGACTGAGGCAGGAGAATCACTTGAACCCCAGAGGCGTACCATTGCATGATCTCAGCTTAGAGAACGAAAATCTGTCTCAAAAAAAAAAAAAAAAGAAAAGAAAAGGCAGGGAGTACAGCTAGACGTAGATAAGAAAGTATATAGCTGTCATGCAAACCTACAACCTGTATGATTGCTAATGCCCAAATTAGAAATTCATCACATGCATTGTAAAAACTACAGCTTAATCAAATACTCCAATTACTCAAATACAGTCTGTTTTATGGTCAGTGTTGCTGTGATTCGCAAACAGTGAGACTGTAGCAATTGGGTAGGGGATATATGGGAAGAGCCAGAGGAATTGAGGATGCTTGACTCTCCAGGCTCCTCTGAAACACATCCCACCCTATCCTCCACATTCTCCCACTTGATAAAGGTGGCAGTGCCTTTAATTATGAAGCCAGCCCAATGTTTAATGTTGAAATCCCAGAGTTAGCAGTGGAAGTGGCAATATGCAATGGCAGATTAGGAAAGACAGGGATCTGCTCCCCCATTATCTTGTTCCCCTACCCACATTAGTCTATTCTGCGTCAGGGCCTGAGGCTCAGTCATTAAGCAAAGGATAACAGGTATGGAAGGAGCAAGGGTTTAGTTTAGGGGGTTGACACTAAGTAAAAGTAATCTTGGGGTTTCTCCACTGTGGACAAGAACAACTCTGAAAAATCAGCATTCTTCCTGATGGTCCAACTGCCCCCTCTACCAAATTATACTTCTAGAGATGAGCAATGCAAATTCTGTGTTAGCCTTTTTAGATTATGGTTCTAAGGACTTGAAGGTTCAAAATATGACCTTTTCTAGACTGGTAACTACTTGAAAACCCTAATGCCTACTACAATCATCATATTATCTCAGCTCAGTGAAGTCTTGACTCCTAGGTTTGGTAGCCCAAGACCAAGACAGCTGGTTCATTTTCAGCTAATCCAGTGACATTTCAAATCAGACAGGCTGTGTGGTTTTGGAATCAAGTATACTCAGTGACTAGCTGTCAAGTTAACTGTTGAGGGTTATTGAGGGGGCCCAAGCGTGGGGCACCTCTCTTCCCCACTTCAGTTCTGAATGAACTGTGGGTCTGAACAAAAGCATCAGCAGAGAGCATGTAAATATCACTAGGTTGAAGGACATGGCATATATCCGAGAGCGTGGGACTTCTTCAAACGAAACTCCAAAATTAGAGAGATTCCTGCCCAGCCCTAGGCATTTTAGAACCACCCCAAATATCCCTGCATGAGAAAAAGTCTCTATAAAATGCCCAAATGGAGGAGCAGAGGAGCATGTAAGGGCAGAGGCGAGGGAGAAGAGAGAAGTTATGCTAAGCTTATTCAGATTAGTCTTCCCAAGCAGACTTTAGGTTAAGTCATCCTAAATGTCCCAGGATACTGTGGCCAATGGGACCGGTCAAAAGCTTTCCATGAACTGAATTCCCTCTACATGGAAGAAACATCAGGAAGAATCATTTCCTCAGTGCTGGCCATTTCTTTTTGAGCTATTCAGTACTTGTATATGGGGGATGCTGTAACTTGTTGGTTGACTAATGGGTTTTTTATTTTAGTTTTTCTCAGTGCTATTGAGGAATCAACTGAATTATTTCAGGTACTTGTTGCTACAATAGGAGAGAAAATATCACTATGTGGGTAAAAGAAGGGTTTTACATTTCAAACCTCTTCTTGGGAGCATTGTTGACATATGGACAGATTTAATTGTACATAGATAAGACATACATAACAAATGTTCCATTTTGTTCCCCAACCCATTCTTTCTGGTTTAAGAGGAAGAGCGAACCTTGCAACTGGTTATGTTTCACATCAGGAAATTGACATGTATAACTGCCTAATGGCTGAGTATTTTGGGGGGGTTTCAATGAGTACTTCTTGGTCATAGTAAAGAATATGGCAAAGGAAGCTTGGCAATCTTATCAGGCAAGACAGAGAGACAGTTCTGAAGTCTGAGACAATCTATCATTAAACCTAAGGTTACAGTTTTGCCCAAGTTTACTCCTAGTCATTGTAATATTCCAGGAGGACTACTGTTTTATAGGACAAGAGATCTGTGTTTGAGTCTTGGCTCTGGCATTGACTTGCTGTGTGACATTGGGCAAGTGTTATGAGCCTCAGTTTTCATAACGATAAAATGGGAAGGGTAAAACTAGATGATCTGTTTTTTCCAGCCCTGATATTCTGGGACTCCTCATTCTAACCAAAATGTTCTCAAATGTCTCCCAGTGATGGTGGGAGTGAAAGCCATTCCGCTCCCTGTGAAACACTATGATACAACCAACATTTCACTCTGTCATTCTCATGAGGCATAAGCTCCCTTGTACAGGATCTTATTGTGGATGGACCATATAAAATTACAACCAAGAATACATATGTAATTGAAAAGGAAAGTTTGGCTGGGCGTGGTGGCTCACACCTATAATCCCAGCACTTTGGGAGAATGAGGCAGGTGGATCACCTGAGGTCAGGAGTTTGAGACCAGCCTAGCCAACATAGTGAAACTCTGTCTCTACTAAAAATACAAAAATTAGCCAGGCATAGTGGTGTGTGCCTGTAATCCCAGCTACTGGGGAAGCTGAGGCAAGAGAATTGCTTGAATCTGGGAGGCGGAGATTGCAGTGATTTGAGATTGCACCACTGCACTCCAGCCTGGGCAACAGAATGAAACTGCATCTCAAACAAAAAAAAAAAGGAAAGGAAAATTTTTAACTAATTGGCTTTCCACATATTCTTTCTTTCTTTCTTTCTTTTTTTGACAGGGTCTCACTCTGTCCCCCAGATTGGAGTGCAGTGGCGTGACCTCAGCTCGCTGCAACTTCCACCTCCAGGGCTCAAGCAATTCTCCTACCTCAGCCTCCTGAGTAGCTGGGACTATAGGCACGTGCTGCCATGCCCGGCTAATTTTTGTATTTTTTATAGAGACGGGGTTTCACCATGTGCCCAGGCTCCTCTCAAACTCCTCAGCTCAGGTGGTCCACCCATCTCAACCTCTTCCACATTTTCCAATTAATATATATTTGGTATTTATGTGTATTCCTATCTCCACCACTAACATGTTATATAGCATATCCTAACGATGTAATTCAGGCTAAGAGAGTGTTCTGGAAGGAAATGAAGAGACTGGTTATTTGATCTGTCCTACCATGGGCATCAAACTATTAAGAGTGACAGTCAGATGTTTCCACTTCTTGCAGAAATCTGTTTATGATACTTGGGTTAATTCCTTAACGGATACATTAAAAAGCTAATTTGGAGTTCAGCTTGGGAATAATTGAACCCAAACTCTGAACTGAGAATTATATGTAGTTTATTGTACTATTGACATAAACATAAAACTATGCCACAAAACCTAAAGGAAATACTAATTGCAATTTACAGCCAGGCGCCTGGAATCCTAGCATTTTGGTACGCCAAGGTGGGAGGATGGCTTGAGGCCATGAGTTCAAGACCAGCCTGGACAACATAATGAGACCCCATCTCTACAAAAATAAAAATAAGAAAATTAGCCAGGCATGGTGGTGCATGCCTGTGGTTCCAGCTACATGGGAGGCTGAGATGGGAAGGTCAGTTGAGCCCAGGAGTTTGAGGTTACAATGAGCTATAATCACATCCCTGTACTCAAGCCTGGGTGATAGAGTGAGACCCTGTCTCTGATAATAATAATAATAATAATAATAATAATAATAATAATAATTGCAATTTCCTCTAAGAACTACCAAGAATCCATGGCTCTAACTAAGAAAGTCTTTGATCTTAGACTCGCCTGTGTTCCTCATCTCTCACAGAGTCTGGTTCTACAGATGTCATAGGCTTGTTGCCTATGGGTCTGCAGGATGTCATTTCCTCATATGAATACCCTTATTAATGGGGTTTGTGAAAAATTCTCATTTCTTATCCACTTTTTCAGGGTCCAGCTAAGTGCCGAGGCTTTCTCGCAGATTTACGTCCCTACAAGATGCACCACAAAGTGCCAGCTTCCTGCTGTGTGCTCTCTTGGCAATGTTGTTCCTTTCTGCCTGATTGGGACACAATGCAGCTCTGTCCATCCTCACTCTGATCCTTGTGTGATTTCTAAGGAGAAATGAGATTTAAACTCCTTTAGCAGTGTAGCAGGACAAGCCGCAGACAAAATTCCTTAGACACCAGATTAAAGAAGGAAGAGGTTTATTTGGCTGGAAGTGTCAGCAGACTTGTGTCTCAAGAGCTGAGCTCCTTGAAAAAGAAATTCTTGGCCTTTTTAAAGGCTTACAATTCTAAGGGGTCCAGGTGAAAAGGTCGTGATAAATCGAGCAAGCATGGTGAACGTGACTGGGGGCTACGTGCATCAGCTAACAGAACAGAAAGTTTTGCAATGCTTTTTCATACAATGTCTGGAATTTAAAGATAACACAAGTAGTTTAGGTCAGGGGTTGATGTTATTACTCTTAATTTTTTAACTCCTAGGGCCGGGTGGTGGTGGTGCCAAGGTTGTCTGGCTATTTATCTTACTTTTGTTTCTTTCCAACTTTTTGCTTTCTCTCTTTCCTCCTGTCTTGTGAACTAGGCAAGGTGAAGGGGAGGAGGGCAGCAGAAGTAGTAGTGGCCTCTTTTTTTTTTTCAAGATGGAGTTTTGCTCATGTTGCTCAGGCTGGAGTGCAGTGGTGCAATCTCAGTTCACTGCAACCTCCACCTCCCAGGTTCAAGCGATTCTCCTGTCTCAGCCTCCTGAGTAGCTGGGGTTAAAGGTGCCCGCCACCACACCCAGCTAATTTTTGTATTTTTACTAGAGATGGGGTTTCACCATGTTGGCCAGGCTAGTCTCAAATTCCTGACCTCAAGTGATCTGCCCACCTCGGCCTCCCAAAGTGCTGAGATTACAAGCGTGAGCCACCGCGCCTAGTCATAAGCATCCTATTTGGATGGTCATTCAAACTAAAGATGAATCCTTCCAACTGGGCAGGAACATGGACAGTTACCACTTCCTGGCTGGAGCAGCTAGTGGTTACCCGATCTTTCCAAGCTCCCCAACCCTCCACTGCCCATATTGCTGATACATGAGTACTTGCTAACAAATAAGTGATACTCAATGCCAAAAATATAAGAACTAATAGGAGAAAATGTTAACATTGAATGAAATGCTAACTTCTGAGCTCCTTCAACCCCTTTTGCTTCTCTTTGTCCTATGACCAGATGTTTTTTTCTCTCTGGATCTGACTCCTACACTCAACTATAGATACCTCCAGGGAAACAGTTTGTGTCTGGTTCATTTCTGTCTCTAGCACCCAATAAGAATTTTTATGAATGACTGAATGATAAAAGTTTATTTATTACATTAATGACGGATGAAAATTGTGAAGTTGGCCAGGCGTGGTGGCTCACACATGTAATCCCAGCACTTTGGGAGGCCAAGGTGGGCAGATCACCTGAGATCAGGAGGTCAAGACCAGCCTGGCAAAGATGGTGAAACCCCATCTCAATTAAAAACACAAAAATTAACTGGGTGTAGTGGCGGGTGCCTGTAATCCCAGCTACTCGGGAGGCTGAGGCAGGAGAATCGCTTGAACCCAAGGGGCAGAGTTTGCAGTGAGCCGAGATCGCACCGCTACACTCCAGTCCGGGCGACAGAGTGAGACACTGTCTCAAAAAAAAAAAAAAAAAAAGGAAAGAAAAGAAAATTGTGAAGTCTTCAATTATTCTACAGTACTATTGGAAAAACTTCCTGATCCAGTATTTGAGAACCAGATTGTAGCTATCTGCTCAACTAAACGAAACCAAATTAGATTGCTGTAATTCATTTAAAAATATTTATTGAGTTGTTCTTCTTAGCTAGGTGCTGTCACTGGTATCCTGGGAGCTGAATTAGTTGGATCTAGGAATCTAGGGGCCCCAGAACACCCTGGCTCCTGGGGATATGCGATCTTGGTGATGGCTGCTTTGACATTTCTGTTCCTCAGCATGCAGATGAGAACGGGTGTGAGAATGGCATGGCATATACAGGGAGGGAAGGAGGTATTTAAAAAAAGAAGAAGAAGAAGAAGAGAATGGCATGTACCACATTGCCCATGATGTGGAAGTCGAGGGGCAGGTCAGCCCTGTAGGCCACGTAGGCTATGCCAATGGATGAGTAGTAGGTGCCCACCACCAGGAGGTGGGAGCTGCAGGTGGAGAAGGCTTTGGAGTGCCCTTCTCAAGAGTTGATGTGAAGCACTGAGGCCAGGATGTGGGAATAGGAGAGAAGCACCAGGAGAAGGGGGAGGAAGGACACCACCACGGCGATGCAGAAGCCCATGAGGGTCTGGGGGGTGGTGTCAGAGCAGGAGGCCTGGACCACAGCCAAGTGGTCGCAGAAGCAGTAGTAGATGCGGGCAATGCTGTTAAATGCCATCTGGGAGGTCTGTACCACTGCTGGGATGGGCAGGAGGAGGGCAGTGAGCCAGGCACTGGTTGCAAAAACAGCGTTGGTCTGTGGGGTCATGAGGACAGGGTAGTGCAGTGGGCAGCAGATAGCCACATAGCGGTCATAGGCCATGACCACCAGGATGAAGGCTTCTGAGCAGGAGAAGTTGTGGAACAGGTACATCTGCAGGAAGCAGGCAGGGAAGCTGAGGAAGTGGTCCCCAAGCAAGAATAGGGACAGCATCTTGGGGACAGTGACTGTAATGGAGAGGATATCCAGGGCTGAGAGGTTTATCAGGAAGAAGTACATGGGCTTGTGGAGGCTGGGCTCTGCCATCACAACAACCAGGATAAGGGCGTCACCCACCAGGATAAGCAGATAGATTAAGAAGAAAATCAAGGCCAGGCATGGTGGCTCACACCTGTAATCCCAGAACTTTGGGAGGCCAAGGCAGGCAGATCATTTGAGGCCAGGAGTTCAATACCAGCCTGGCCAACATTGTAAAAGCCCATCTGTACTAAAAATACAAAAATTAGCCAGGCATGGTGGCAGGTGCCTGTAATCCCAGCTACTCCAGAGGCTGAGGTGGGAGGATTGCTTGAACCCAGGAGGCAGAGATTGCAGTGAGCAGAGATTGTGCCATCACACTCCAGCCTGGGCAACAAGAGTGAAACTCCATCAAAAAAAAAAGAAAGAAGAAAGAGAGAAAGAAAGAAAGAAAGAGAGAGAGAGAGAGAAAGGAAGGAAGGAAGGAAGGAAGGAAGGAAGGAAGGAAGAAAGAAAGAAAGAAAGAAAGAAAGAAAGAAAGAAAGAAAGAAAGAAAGAAAGAAAGAAAGAAAGAAAGAAAGAAGAAGAAAAGAAAGAGAAAGAGGAAGAGGAAGGAAGGAAAGAAAAGAAAAGAAGAAAAGAGGAAAGAAGAAAGAAAATCATGAAGATGGGGGTTGGGGGAAGAGGGATTCTGGCAGAGCAGGAATGCTGACCAGACAGAAGACAGGCTAGGAGTCCTCTGATCCATTACAGGCTATGGCCCCCATAGTGGGTCAGAGCTGGATGTCTGTAGATACACACTGGGAACATCTGGAAACCAGAACAATCAAGGAAACATTCACTAGAACATGCATCTTTTTCCTTTCCAACTATGGATCTCAGTCCCAACACTTTCTTTGTGCCAGGAATTGTATTGCACAATTAAGATTCCTGGAGTGGTGAGATGTCTAACAGCAATGGCAGAAAGAGCTGGTCCTGTTTGCGGGGGGAAGAGAGGTAGACACAAACACCTAAGAACTGTCAAAGAGAAGGAGCAACACTTACAAAGAACTGGGGCCACTGTTAGCAGCTTCAGGGGCCCAGAGATCAGTCCCACATATGGAAGAAGTTTCTTATCATTAGAATGACCCCATAATGAAGGCCGGGCGCGGTGGCTCATGCCTATAATCCCAGCACTTTGGAAGGCCAAGGCGGGCAGATCACCAGAGTTCAGGAGTTTGAAACCAGCCTAGACAACATGGTAAAACCCTGTCTCTACTAAAAATACAAAAATTAGCCGGGTGTGGTGGCACATGCCTGTAGTCCCAGCTACTCAGGAGGCTGAGGCAGAATAACTTGAATTCCGGAGGCGGAGTTTGCAGTGAGCTGAGATTGCACCACTGCACTCCAGTCTGGGCAACAGAGTGAGACCTTGAAAAAAAAAGAAAAAGAAAAAGAAAAAGAAAGAAAGAAAGAAAGACAGAGAGAGAGAGAAAGAAAGAAAGAAAGAAAGAAAGAAAGAAAGAAAGAAAGAAAGAAAGAAAGAAAGAAAGAAAGAAAGAAAGAAAGAGAGAGAGGGAGGGAGGGAGGGAGGGAGGGAGGGAGGGAGGGAGGGAGGGAGGGAGGGAGGGAGGGAGAGAAAGAAAGAAAGAGAGAAAAAAGAGAGAGAGAAAGGAAGGAAGGAGGGAAGGAAGGAAGGAAGGAAGGAAGGAAGGAAGGAAGGAAGGAAGGAAGGAAGGAAGGAAGGAAGGAAGGACAAAAAAAAAAAGACTCCATAATGCAAAAACAGGCTTGATAATTAGTGAAGTCCATGTAACTAGAGGTTGTAAGGCCGAGGTCTTTGTCTGGAATGCTACAGAGATTTAATATTTGGATAGCAGCTAGATTAAAAACCTTTAAGTAACTTTCTAACCCTCGATTCATTGCTTCTAAAAATAATAATAATAACATAAATGAATCATATGAATAAGATTGTAGCCAGGCACGGTGGCTCACACCTGTAATCCCAACACTTTTGGAGGCTAAAGCCAGAGGATCGCTTGAGGCCAGGAGTTTGAGACCAGCCAGGCAACATAGGAAGACCCCTTTTCTACAAAAAGTCAAAAAAGTTAGTCAGGCATTGTGACATGCACCCGTAATCATAACTACTCCAGATGTTAAGGTAAGCAAAGGAGTTTGAGGCTACAGTGAGCCATGATCACACCACTGCTCTCCAAGCTGGGCAGCAGACCAAGACCTTATCTTACAAAAATTAAAAAATAAGATTGCAATGTTGGTGGGCAAATTTAACCTATTGGAGAGAAAAAATCTGAGAGGCATCAGCTTGTGTTCAAGTGCCAATTAAAAAATCAAGTAGCTCTTCTATTAGTTCAAGTAGCTCCTTTAAGGATGTCTGGTTTTTAGCCCAGTTCCCACTAGCACAGGTGAAGTAATCTTCTAGGTATGGTAATGTTGATGAATACACTTACCAGGTTTTGCCCACTCTAAGCACCAGGATCTTGACTGTAGTCATTTGACATAAGCCCATCCGGTCCAGCTATGCCTGCATGATTCCTGAATGGGGTTCTTTATCGTGGGACCTTGTGAAGACAGCAGAATCACTGGTTGCGAGTGAGTAAAGCTAAACCCTGGAGTGAAAACTATGTCATTTATTCTAAGGTTCCCCTGACGCTGTGTTCCTCTGAGTCTGGAGGATTGTCAGGGGCCACTGATAAAGACTTCTAGCTCATGAACTCTAGGGAGCTGCTGGGAAACCTTTGGGGATAACTGAAACAACAGCTTCTGTGGTGCTCTGGATTCCATTCCTCTTCTATGCCCCGCTCCATTCTCATCTCACTCTATCTGGGACGGAATGTTATGTCTGAATCAGTGCCCTTTGTTTTAGTCTCTCCATTTCCATTCACATGAGAATTCCTTTTCTGTGATATCTTTCTCTTTAGTGGCTTCCTCCAAGAAGCACTACAAAATGTTGTCTGCTTACCCCAGAAATAGCTTCCTTTTCTGTGTGCCTGTGCAGGGGCTTGCTCTGTCTGTCTCTGTCTAACCTGGGTGCCCTAGGATCTGTCTTTGTATCCTTTCTCTTTGTCGTATCATACAGTGACCAACCATATTGATTTGCCCAGAACTGTCCTGGTTTTAGTACTGAAAGTCCGATGTCCTGTGAAACTCCTCTGTTGGTCACTTTCAGAGGGCAGAGACATTGTATATGCCTTTCATAGAAGGAGTTATTTCCTGAATGGAACCCAAGTTGAAAATAAATTCACTCCCTATTAAGATAAAGCAGACCTGGGTTGGGTGCAGTGGCTCAAGCCTGTAATCCCAACATTTTGGGAAGCCGAGGCAGATGGATCACCTGAGATCAAGAGTTCAAGACCAGCCTGGCCAACATAGCGAGACCCTGTTTCTATAAAAAATAAAAATAATTTTAAAATACTTTTTTTTAAAGCTGAAAGGAGAGCTGACCTTGGTCAAGGCTACACAGAGAGCTAGTGGCAGAGCCACACCAGAAGCCAGATGCCTGCTCCCTGTTCAGGGCTCCCAGGTGTCCTCTATGGGAGGGTCCCTGAAGCTTTCCCATCTGGCAGCCCAGACAATGCTGGGAGCTATCCATGTTCACATCTGCTTCCTCACCAGACTAGGGGTTCCCTGGGGCCTGGGATGTGTTCTGACCCCTCTTTTACAAAACCAGCATATCAGTGGGGTCTGGGCACCTGGCTTCCCAGTTTTCCACAGGCAGACTGGACCATGACTGTCCTGACAACCTCAGGGCTTCCTGTCCAGTGCTGCTACAGAATCAGACAACACTGGACTCTATAGAGAGCTCCTAGTCCAGCTCCTGTATTGCTGCTGATAGGCAGGGGGAGGCCCAGAGGGGGTTCTGACCCAGCCACAGTCACACAGATGGTAAACCAGCAGCATAGCCTGCCCACCCGGAATGCTCTAAATCAGAGCACAAAGAGTTTGGCTCAGATACCTTCTCCTAGAGCCCCTCTCCTAGCGGGATGAGGGTCCCTAACTGCCCATCTCCCCAGACGCTGTCTTCCCAGAGCCTAGCCCCTCCTTGACTATGACAGGCTTTGGGCACTTCACTTTCAGCCTTCATACCCGAGACCTCTGCAGGTGGGCCCAGCTCATCTGCCCAACCCAG
Organism: Macaca nemestrina; assembly: GCF_043159975.1. Taxonomy (NCBI): domain Eukaryota; kingdom Metazoa; phylum Chordata; class Mammalia; order Primates; family Cercopithecidae; genus Macaca; species Macaca nemestrina. The sequence continues at coordinate 74,300,911 of NC_092136.1, forward strand.
GCCATGCCAGCTGCTCCTTCCTCTCCCCAAGCCAGTGCTGCCTCAGTGGGAAGAACCAGGTTGGAGCTGAGCCTATCCCATTAAACCCCCAAGCTCTACCGCTTCTTGGCCTGCTGAGGCCTTGACCCCCAGAGGTCCCCTTTTACTGGGCCCTGAATAATATTTTCTGGGGACCCCCATGTGGCTGGTTAGCAGTTACCATGGGCTTTGCTGATAATTAGAACAACAAGATTAATAGTGCTCAGTGGGACACAGAACTTTATGGTCTATGGGGACTTTCCCACGTATGGAGCAACTATTGGTATCCACACGTGACAGATGAGGAAACAAGCTCAGAGGTGAAAGGGATTGCCCAAAGTCACACAGCAATCCAAAGACAAGGCAGATTTCCTAACTCTCACTCCAGCCTCTGCACCAACTAATGACACAAATGAAAAAGTTTGTGAAAATTTTCTGTGTAAATGTAAAATGCTGTGCTATTGGCTGCTGGGATCCTTCAAGTGTATTGAAGCTGGAGGAACAAGCGTGACAGAACAGAGAGACACTCAGTCTCCCAAATCTGCACTCTTGCCCTCTCTTGCTCACTCTTAATTGTTCTTAGAGGCTGATATGGCTTGGCTCTGTGTCCCCACCCAAATCTCATCTTGAATTGTACTCCCACAATTCCCACGTGTTGTGGGAGGAACCCAGTGGGAGACAATTGAATCATGGAGGCGGCTTCCCCCATACTGTTCTCTAGGTAGTGAACAAGTCTCACGAGATCTGATGATTTTATCAGGGGTTTCCGCTTTTGCGTCTTCCTCATTCTCTCTTTGCCTGCTACCATTCATGTAAGACGGGACTTGCTTTTCCTTGCCTTCTGCCATGATTGTGTGACTTCCCCAGCCAAGTAGAACTGTAAGTCCAATAAACCTCTTCCTTTTGTAAATTGCCCAGTCTCAGGTATGTCTTTATCAGCATTGTGAAAAAGGACTAATACAGTCAATTGGTACCAATAGAGTGGGGCATTGCTGAAAAGATACCCAAAAATGGGGAAGCAACTTTGGAACTGGGTAACAAGCTCAGGTTGGAACAGTTTGGAGGGCTCAGAGGAAGTCCAGTCTTGAGTATGTCTTTATCAGCAGTGTGAAAATGGACAAATACACAGGCCTTATAATTCTAAGCCCAACCTCCTCCAGGGAGCCTTCTGTGATGTGGAAGCGACTTTGGAACTGTGTAACAGGCACAGGTTGGAACAGTTTGGAGGGCTCAGAAGATTGCCCAATCTTGAGTATGTCTTTATCAGCAGTGTGAAAATGGACTAATACAGAGGCCTTATAATTCTAAGCCCAACCTCCTTGAGGGAGCCTTCTGTGACTTCATCTTCCTCCAGCCTCCAGTGCTCTTTCTCTCCTCTGGATTGACCAGGACTGGCTGCCAATGCCGCCATTTTAAAGATTAGGATAGCTGAGGCTCATTCTTCATTCCACATTGAATGAGGTTGGCTTTGCACCGGGTGTGTGGTCACAGGCAATTGACACAGTCTAGTGGGGTAGCCAGTCAAAACCTTGTCCAAACCTTGTCCATCATATCCACTGTGATCTGTGCTACTGTATAGCTGAAGGGCCCAGAGGAGGAAATGAAGCCGACTTGCATCATGGAAGACATCTCTTAAATGGGTCATAAATTTCAAACAGATGAATAGAGTGCAGGCCACAAAGGAGGGGGTAAACAAAGTCATGAAGTGTAGAAAAAGCAGGAGGTGTGTTAGAGGGGAGATAGAAGTTGGTTTGGGCTGCAATATAGAAAGAGAGACTGGGAGTCTCCAAAGATGAGGCTAAAGAGGTTGGCAGGGGCCAGAGGGAAGAGAGTCTTGAAGCCAAGGACTAAACACTCAGCATGAGGACATTGGAAAGCCAGAACCAGGCCTCAGACAGAGGGCTAACATAGGTAGCTACATGTTTGAGAAGGCTCATACCCACTGTGCACAGAGAATGTCTTGGAGTGGGAGAGAGAGACCAGAGGCAGGGCAACCAGCCAGGAAGCTTGGTGGTGAGGAGAAGAAGAGGGAGGAGTATTAATGACAACGATAGCAGATGATGGCTGCCCTTTATTGAGAGCTTACTTGTACTAATGGCTGTGCCCTGGTAGTCACATACTTCATTTCATTTAATCCAAAGAGCAATTTCCATTACCTTTGTTTTATAGATGAGGGAGCTCAGAGGGTTAAGTAACTAAGCCTGCTTTGGTCATTCTGCTGGACAAATAGTGAGTTAGTGTAGAGTCCAATCCATCTGCAAAGCCATACCTCTTAACTGTAAAAGCTTAGAGAATCTGGCTGGGCATGGTGCCTCACGCCTGTAATCCCACTTTGGGAGGCTGAGGCGGGTGGATCACTTGAGGCCAGGAGTTCGAGATCAGCCTGGCCAACATGGTGAAACCCCACCTCTACTAAAAACATAAAAATTAGCCAGGTGTGGTGGCACATGCCTGTAATTCCAGCTACTTGGAAGGATGAGGCAGGAGAATCTCTTGAACCTGGGAGGCAGAGGTTGCAGTAGGCAGAGATCAAGCCACTGCATTCCAGCCTGGGCAACAGAGTGAGGAAAAAAAATTTGGAGAATCTTCAAGAGGTAGAATAGTCAGAATTTGACAACTGATTATGGAAAGGTCCAAGATGATGCCCAGTATTCTGGTTTGGGGGACAAGACATGGTGGTGATGTTGACTGATGTCTGGAGCTCAGGAGACAGAGTGGATGCAGGCAAAGACTTGGGAAGCATATACTAACGACAGTGAACAAGATCACCTAGGGAGAGAGTGTAGTGTGAGAAGGACAGAACCTTGGGGCGAAAACAACATGAGACTGAGGCAGAACAAGAAATGTCTGCAAAAGATACTGAGAAACAACAGCCAGAGAGCACGAAGCAAAACCAGGAGAGTGTAATATCACAGAGGATCCCTAGGGCAGCTGTGGTCAGCAGCATCAAATGTTGCTGATGTGCCCAAGAGGACGAGAACCAGATGAAAAGTGTCTGTGGGGTCCAGTGATGAAGGGTGCCCCAGGTGTGAACTGGTGCCCCAGATGTGAACAGGCCAGTGGAACAGTGAGCATGGAAGGTTGAGAGTGAGTAAATGGAGAGAGAATAGATAACGTCTTCAAGATGTTTGCCTGTAAAGAGACGACGTGGATGGGCGCCTCGCGAAGATGGTGGCGTGCGCGGCGTGTGGTGCCCGTGGTCTGGCCAAGTCTCAGCGCAGCGCACCGGCCGGCATCTCGCTGTCCGGGAGCCCACACCCACCGGGTCCCTGACCCCGCGCCCCCCGCGCCCCACGCGCGCCCCCCGCGCCCGGTGCCCGGCATGCCTCGCGCCCGTTACAGGCAACACGCTCCGGAAGGGTGGTCCGCGCCGTGGAGGAGGTGCCCGGAGCAGTACCCAAGCTGACTTGGGTTGCAGTGATGATGAGGCAGCCAGTGAGGCCCGCAGCACCGCCAGTGAATGCCCCAGGCTTCTCAGCACCACTGCAGAGGACAGCCTTGGGGGGGATGTCGTGGATGAGCAGGGCCAGCAGGAAGACCTTGAGGAAAAGCTGAAGGAGTATGTGGACTGCCTCACAGACAAGAGTCCCAAGACCTGGCAGGGTGCCCTCAAGAGCCTGCGCCTGGCCCTGGCGTCGTGCCTACTATCCGACTTCTTGCTGGAGCGCCGCCTCACACTAGCTGATGCCCTGGGAAAGTGCCTCAGGAAAGGGAAGGGAGAGGAACAAGCCCTGGCTGCTGCTGTGCGAGGCCTGCTCTGCGTGCAGCTGGGCCCTGAACCCAAGGGTGAGGAGCTGTTCCACAGCCTGCAGCCTCTGCTGGTCTCTATGCTCAGTGACAGCACAGCTAGCCCTGCTGCCCGGCTCCACTGTGCTTCTGCTCTTGGCCTGGGCTGCTACGTGGCTGCTGCCGACATCCAGGACCTAGTCTCTTGCCTTGCCTGCTTAGAAAGTGTTTTCAGCCGGTTCTATGGCTTGGGTAGCTCCACGACTCCTGTGGTTCCTGCCAGCCTGCACGGCCTGCTCTGTGCTACCCTGCAGACCTGGGCATTGCTGCTCACCATCTTCCCCAGCACCCAAATCAGCCACATCCTTGACAGGCAGCTGCCCTAGCTGCCCCAGCTCTTGTCCAGTGAAAGTGTGAACCTGTGGATCGCTGCCGGTGAAACCATTGCACTGCTCTTTGAGCTTGCCCGGGACCTTGAGGAGGTGTTTGTTTAGGAGGACTTGGAGGCCCTCTGCAGTGTCCTGCGCACTCTGGCCACTGACAGTAATAAGTACCGTGCCAAGGCCGATCGCCAGCGCCAGGGCTCTACTTTCCGCGCCGTGCTGCACTCGGTGGAGGGCGGTGAACGTGAAGAAGAGATAGTGCGCTTCGGCTTTGAGGTGCTCTACAGGGACAGCTGGGCTGGGCACCGGATCCACACTGCCTTCAAGGAAGTGCTGGGTTCAGCTATGCACCACCACCTCCAGAGCAATGAGCTACTCAGTGACATCTTTGGCCTGGGCCTTGTGCTGGTGCTGGATGCCACTGCCCTGAAGGCCTGCAAGGTTCCACACTTCGAGAAGCACCTGTACAATACTGCCACCTTCAAAGCCCGGACCAAGGCTCGAAGCCGTGTGCGGAGCAAGCGGGCAGACATCCTGTGAAGCAGGACCTGCTGAAGAGGAGACTTTCTATGCCCTTGGTCCGTATTTTTAACAGAAGACAGTGCAACAACTGGTTTCCACCAGTATTTGTCACTTTATTTTTTTAATGACAAAACCAAAAACAGACATGGGGTGGGTAGCTGGGGGCCCGGACACTTGGGACCCTGGCCCCTTTGTCCCTGCACTCAGCCCTGTGGCCTCTTCCTGCCCTGTCTCAGGTCAGGCTAAATATGTGCCTGTCCCAGGGCTGTGGGGCAGGCACTAGGGGGCCTTTCCCTTCCTTTCCTTTCCTTTCCTTTCTCAGGCCTTGCTCCCCCAGGTTGACCCACTCTTAGGGGAGTAGTGGCGTCTGGACAAATGCCACCACAGCAAGTGGAGAGGCAAAGCTACCTGGAATTGATTTGTGTGCTGATTTTTAAGGATTATTAGAGATAATTAAACAGAATGGTCAGGCTTCTGTGGTCTTAAAAAAAAAAGAGAGAGAGAGAGAGATGTGGATGGTTGGAGACTGATGAGATGTGTCCTAGTCAGTTCAAGGTTTTATAATAAAATACCTTAAACTGGGTCGTTTATAAACAACAGAAATTCATTGCTCACAGTTCTGGAGGCTGGGAAGTCCAAGATCAAGGTGCCAGTGGATCCGGTGTCTGGTGAGGGCTGCTCTCTGCTTCATAGATGGCACTTTCTAGCTGTGTCCTCACATGGTGGAAGGGACCAACAAGCTCTCTCAGGCCTCTTTTATAAGGGATGTAATCTCATTCAAGAGGGCTTCACCCTTACAACCTAATCACTTCCCAAAGGCCCCACCATTAATTACCATCACCCTAGAGGTTAGGTTGGCTTTATTTAAATTATTTGTAGAGACAGGATCTTGCTTTGTTGCCCAGGCTAGTCTTGAACCCCTGGCCTCAAACAGTCATCCTGCCTTAGCCTCCCAAGTAGATGGGAGCTGAGACCATGTCTGACCTTTTAAATTTTAATTTATTTATTCATTCATGCATTCATTTAATTTTTTTAGATTAAAGTCTCACTCCAACTCATACCAGCTGGAATGCAGTAGCACCATCATAGCTCACTGCCTCAAACTCCTGGAGTTAAGTGATCCTCCCACCTCAGCCTCCCATATAGCTGGGACTACAGGCGCATGCCACTATGCCTGGCTAGTTTTTTCCATTTTTGTAGAGACAGGGTCTCACTATGTTGTACAGGCTGGTCTTGAACCCTGGGCCTCAAGCAATTCTCCCACCAAGGCCTCCCAAAATGCTGGGGTTACAGGTGTGAGCCACCACACCTGGCCAAGTTTTAAGATATGGATTTTGAGGGAGCACAAACATTCAGACCATAGCAGGAAGTCAGGGATAATTTTGTTGTACTTTAAAAATTTGAGATACTTGAGCGTATTTCCCACCATTCATGGGTAGGAAGCAGCCAGTAGAGAGGCTGAAGGAATGGGAGAGGAAGAGAATGGTCAATAGAGGAGGAGAAGGAGGAGGCGAGCTTCTGAAGCCAGTGTCTGAGCTCCCAGGGCATTGAGTGGGAGACAAGAGAGTAGAAAGAGTGTAATAAAGGTCAGTGTGCAGATTTGGCGCTGCAGGGGGAGTTCCTACCCTCACTTAAGGCTGGAGTGGTGGGGGAATTTTGTGAAGATATTGAGACTGTAGAAGTGTTTGTTCCCCATCGAATGCGACCGGGAGGCAGTATCGTGGTTAAATGCTCTGATCTTGATGCCAGACTAATTTGGATTCAAGCCTGGCATTTAGCTCTCCGAGAACCTGTTTTCTCTTCTGCGAAATGGAGGATTGATCATCAGGTATTTCTTTTTTCTTTTTCTTTTTTTTTTTTTTTGAGATGGAGTCTCACTCTGTCACCCAGGCTGATGGAGTGCAGTGGCATGATCTTGGCTCACTGCAACCTCTGCCTTCTGGTTTAAGCAATTCTCTCAGACTCCCGAGGAGCTACGATTACAGGCACCTGCCACCACGCCTGGCTAATTTTTTTTTTTTTTTTTTAGTAAATACTCATCACCGCCACCATCCTCGCTGCCACCAGGGGGCAGTGTGGCCCCAGCGTAAGGGCATCAGCTTTGTTGGCCAAACGCACTGGTCTCAAATCTCAGCTCCAAGTATGGCCTGTGTGTCCTTGGGCGCGTGACTTCACTTCTCTGTGCCTCTGTTTCCTCTTTGTGAATGGGGGTAATAATCACGGCAATATTGGCTCGAGTGAGGTTTAGTGAGCTGCTCTATGTGAGAGTGCTTTGCAAATCAAGTGCCTCAGTTCATTCGCCACCACAGCCACAGAGATTCCACTCCCTGGAAGCCTTTCCCTCTGAGGCTTCTCACCCTGCAAAGCCTGAGACTCTCGCACTCAGCTTTTCTTTGGGATTATGCCAGTCCTGTGACAGGTGACCCTGGGTTGCCCCCATTCTTAGTCCAGTGTCTGAGAAGGGGAAGAAAAACTCTATTTGCATTGGAGCATTGGAGCAGCTCAGACGAATGAACAGGAGGAAGGCTGCAGGCAGAGGAACTGGCTGATGGGAAGCTCCCCGAGGGAATGTCCAGCCAGCTCGATGCTCGTCAGCCAAGGACACGTGGAAAGCTAGAATACGACCGTGAGTACATGCGTATTCTTTCAGGAGGAAGCAGAGAACACTTGGGTGGTGCTGGGAGGGATTGGAGGTCGTCCTTATCACGTGAAGGATGGATCTGTGCTTATCCAGTGGTAAAAGGCAGGAAGGGCATTTGAGCTGAGGGAACTGTGCATACACAGGCGCCAGGGATGAAAGTGTAAGGTAGGTTATAGGTGTGTGGTGATGAGCAGCAAATGTTAGGCTAAGAAATAGGCTTTGCTCTGAGGAGAAAGGCTGGGCACAATAAGATTAGGGTTTGGAGCTGGGCACAGTGGCTCATACCTGTAATCCCAGCACTTTGAGAGGCCATGGTGGGAGGATCACTTGAGCCCAGGAGTCTGAGACCAGCCTGGGCAACATAGCAAGACTCTGTCTCTACAAAAATAAAAATAAAAAAACATTAGCTGTGCATGATGGTGCAAGCCTGTGGTCCTGGCTACTTGGGAAGCTTGAAGCTGGAGGATTGCTGGTGTTTGAGGCTGCAGTGAGCTAGGGTGGCACGACTGCACTCCAGCCTGAATGACAGAGCAAGGTCCTATCAAAAAAAAAAAAAAAAAAGATTAGTGTTTGGAAAGATGGCTCCAGTAGAATGTGGAGGATGGATTAGAACTAGGGAGACAGGAGTCACAGAAGATTCAGGAAGCTGTGCAGGGTTCCACAGGAACAAGGAGTGGGCTTTGAATTTAGGAAAAAGAGGGAGTAAGAGACAGAGGAATATGAAGGCAGAGTTGCCACACAGGCTGTGGGGATGGGGGCTGACTCTGAGGAGACAGGAGGAGCTCAGAACAGGGACCTGGGAGGGGCAGGTTTCCAGGCAAATGGTGAGCTCTTTGCTGAACCGGAGCTGGGGTTCAAGCCCCTCCTGTTGTAGGAGGGAAACCTGAGATTTGACAAGGAAAGTAAAATGCCCAGGGTCCGTCAAAGGCAGCAGCTTAGTACTTGGCTCATTCCGTATTCAACCTCATGGCTTAGGGACCAGTGGATGATGACTAAGTCCTCAAATTTGCCCTTTGAGACGGTTAAGTGCCGTCTCAGGGGCTTGGACTCTGGGGCCAGATTGTCTAGGTTAAGATTCTGGTCTGCCTCTTACCAACTGTGTGACCTTGGCAGGTCTCTCTGTACCTCAGTTTCCTCATCTGTAAATTGGGGGTTATAATAGGTTGTTGGGAGCATTAACGGAGCTGATACAAGTGCTTAGAATAGTGCTTAGCAAATAATGAGTATTAGTCGTAATCGTTGCATCCATTTTGAAGAAGAAACTGAGACTTAGAAAAATGAAGTATCTGCCCCATGCCACGCAACTAATGTTGGCCGAGTTCCAGCCTAAGCTACTCCAAAGGCTTGACTGGTTCACTTAAGCTGACTGCTTGCCACCCCTGGCTCTTTCTGGAGGATGGTTGGTGTCTTTAACTGAAGAGACTGGAGTCCCCAGCAGAAGGACCCTTAGGAGGAGATTCTGTGGCCCTCTAAGCATCCTGTATGGACCCAGCTCTGATTCTGACACCATCATTCAGCCTGTTTGCTGGATAAATCCACTTGCTCCCCTAGTCAGAGAGCAGGCCAGAAACCAGGATCCATCAGGGACACCTGAGGCCTGGTCTCTCCCCTAGTTCCACCTAGGGGACAAAAAAAAAAAAAGGACATGCATTTAAATAAGGACAGTGCCACTTAGAAGGTGAGATGATTTTAGACGCACATGCCAGGAAGATTTGGAGTGAGTGAATCTTGGAAGTGTGTGCGCAGAATGGTGGGGAGTGATGTGTTGGGAGTGTGATATGAAAAGGAGAGAATCAAGCAAAATGCAAACTGATGTGCTCTGAATAAGCAGCACTGATGGAAGGAAGTTAGCCTGCTCCAGCCCCTCCTGAGACAGTTGGCACACAGGCAAGTTAGGGTGTCCTACCCTGTCCAGACACCAGAGAGAATCCACCTGGCCACATGGTTCTTATGTGAGCCGCTACGGAGGCCCCGACCAGCCGAGAAGCAGCTGCCTGTGTTCTGCTTCCTGCCTTCCCCATCCCTAGGCTCATAACCCATCAGCAGAGGAAGTGACTCATCTTCCCAGATGAGATGGGCGGCATGCTTCCCCAGCAGCTCTCAGAAAATGTACCCGAGCCACAGAAATGAAGCCGGGCGGCGGTGGGCCGTGGGTTTCTAGAGACCACTCCGTGCGGTGCTGCTGCACTGACTTTCCAGAGCAGCTTCCTCAAGAGAAGAAAACAATCGTAACATTACCTGAATACCTATTACCCACCTATAAGCACGTGCAAAGCACACTCAGTGATTAGTTCCATCCGTCAGATGAGGAAACAGAGGTGGAATGAAGAACACATGAATCTGAGTCTCCGTTTGGAAAGATGAGGGAGGTATGGAGATGGAGGGTGAGGATGGTTGCACAACAATGTAGATGTACTTCATGCCACTGAATTTTATGTTAACATTTTATGTTATATATACTTTACAATTTTAAAAAGTACTGCAGGCTGGACACCATGGCTCACGCCTGTAATCCCAGCACTTTAGGAGGCCAAGATGGGCGGATCACCTGAAGTCAGGAGTTCGAGACCCACCTGACCAACATGGGGAAACTTTGTCTCTACTAAAAATACAAAAATTAGCCAGGTGTGGTGACACACAGCTGTAGTCCCACCTACTCAGGAGACTGAAGCAGGAGAATTGCTTGAACTCAGGAGGCAGAGGCTGCAGTGAGCTGAGATCATGCTACTACACTCCAGCCTGGGAGATGGAGCAAGACTCTGTCTCAAAAAAAAAAAAAAAGTGCAAACTAAGAATTAAGTAACACAGCTACCAAGGGGGGAAGCCAGCAGTCACACCCAAAAAGTGCTACCCCAGAGCCTTCTTTGCTCTAAACACCCCTGTAATGTCATATCTGCAAGTGAGGATAGTGACCTGCAGAAGACGTGATTGGACAGAGAGACAGGGGCCACTCAGTGTCAGGCTGAGAAGGATGGTCTCTCCTGGGGGCACTGGGAGCTGGGTCAGAGTTTTACACAGAATGGGGCATGGTAGGATTTAAGGGTTAGAAAGTTCCCTCTGACTTGCAGGAAGATGGGCTGGTGTGAGACTGGAGGTGGGAAAGAGGCCAGCACATGGCCCAGACAAGAGCGGTGGTGGGCTAGACCAGGACAGGGCTGCAGATTTGAGAGGCTCGTGAAGTGGAATGGACGGGTGGGGAAGGCAGGCAGGCAATGACTGCCCTAGCTGGGTTTCTTCTGGCCCACCCAGTTCAGCCTCTGGACAGTGATCCTTCAAGGTCCCCTCCCTGACTGAAGTCTCAGAGGAAAAGTCAGGGCACAGGCTTCCTCTCCAGCCCCCAGGGGGCAGTGTTGCAAAGTCTTTGGGGAGCAGGGCCCTTCTTCCAAATTATCCACAGCCGAGCAGGGGCTTGCTCCCATCCCGCATTTGCCACTCCCCCTTACCCCATCCCCAGCCCCCACCCTCGGCGTCCCTCCCAGCCTTTGCTGCACCACCCCTCTACCGTGTCCTCTCTCCAAGGAGACACATTATTAAAAACTGTAATCCCACACTTGACACTTTAGGAAAACAGTGGCACAGCCATTAGCTTATGTGGGCCATGAGCAGAATGAGACTCCAAAAGACAGGGTCAGAACAGAATGACACTCTTCCCCCAACCCCCGCCACCCCCATCCCCAACCACCGTTAAATTTTTTTTTTTTCTTTTTTTTGTTAGAGACAGGGTCTCGCTCTGCTGCCCAGGCTGGAGTGCAGTGGTGTGATCATAGCTCACTGCAGCCTCCAACTCCTGGGCTCAGGGGATCCTCCCCACTTCAGCCTCCCCAGTAGCTGGGACCACAAACATGTGCCACCACACCTGGCTAATTTTTAAATTTTTGGTAGAGACAGGGTCTCACTATGTTTCCCAGGCTTGCCTCGAATTCCTGGCCTCAAGAAATCTTCCTGCTTTGGTCTCCCAAAGCACTGGGAATATAGTCATGAGCCACTGCACCTGCACCCCCCACCCTCCACCGTTTTATAATAAGGAAACTGAGGACCAGGCAGGGAATGAGACCTGACCAGCATGTCAGTGGCAGAGCCGAGGCTGGGGGCTGAAGGCCAGCCAGTGCCCAAGCTGCAGTCCTGCAGCACCTGCAGAACAGCAACTGTGAACAGTGGTCCCCCGCCCACCTGCAGAGTCCCCATGTTGCTCCTGAGCTTCCTCCTACCTCAGGGGGCCTTCCTAGTGATTTATTCCCCTGAGTTGTCGGTGAGGTCAGGCTGACCTGGCACGTACGTGTCATGATTTACTTCCTCCTCATCCTCTGCTTCCAGAATTATAAGAGTCATCACCATCACCATCACTGCCATATTAATAATGGCTCATGTCTGCTCAGCTCTCAGAATTTTGGAAGCACTAATCCATCCATCAGCTCATCCAAGCTGTATGACTGCTCTGGGAAGGCGTTTCGCAGACAATGGCACTAAGGATCAGAGAGGGCAAGTGACCAGCCCCAGGTCACTGGGCGAGGCTGGGGGCAGTCTCCCAGAAGGAAGAAGCTGTACCACATGCTTAGGAGATCGGGCAAGGTAACAGGGTTTAGGACAGTCCTGCCAGGAGGTTTCTTGTGTCAACTAAAACTAAAATCCTAAGCCCCCCAATTCACTGAATGGATAACCCACCTCTTGGCTAAGGGGACCCCAGAGAAACCTTTAAAAACTGAGTTTTTGGCCATGAAGGGACAAGAGACACACCTCGTTTATCCCCCTCCCTTTTGTGGCTTAGACACTACACCTGAGCAGCATTAATGTTAAAACAGAGATCATAAGACTGACAGAATGGACTCTCTGCGGCAATAAGATGCTGAACTATAAACAAGACCTAGGGTCACTCCAGGCAAGGGTTAAGTCCCACACCCATACACTAAAGAATAAACTATGTTCTCACCGCCACAACATTTCTCTTTTTCTCTAGCAGCTAAATAAGCCCTGGTCTTGAGGTAAGCAATGGTAAAACAATTTGCAGCTCCTCCACCGCCAGACACTAACTAACTGATGCCCGTTCCACCAGCCATAACTATAGGTCTAATTGGACTAGAGACTGATTTCAGGAATTTTTTCCGATAAGAGACCACTGACCATGGATGGGCTCTGGCCAGTTTATAGACACTGCACTTGAGTCCTTCGTGTCCTTGCTTCACCTTTTGATGTATACATGCATTTAAATGTTAAGTCTCCAACCCAAGGTGAACATGGGTCATATGTAACACGCATGTTTGTTCAATATGCATACATTAGGACCACCTCATGAATATTCATAGCTCCTCCTATAACCTGTTGAATATGTGTATTTGGGCAACGCATTCAGCTTAAATTTCTATCTAACCCCTCCTCCCTTGAAGTGTCTGTCTCTGGACTCTGCCAAAGACTGAGCTCCCCAGCCCAAAGGAATGGCCACCTTGTAGGCTGTAACTCTTTATAAGAAGTAAGTCTCATACCTATAATCCCAGCACTTCAGGAGGCTGAGGTGGGAGGATTGCTCGAGACCAGCCTAGGCAACACAGTGAGACCCTGTCTCCACAAAAACTTACCAAATTAACCAGCCGTGGTGGCATGCACCTGTAGTCTCAGCTACTGGGGTGTCTGAGGCAGGAGAATCGCCGGAGCCCAGGTGTTGGAAGCTGCAGTAGGCCATGACTGCATCACTGCACTTCAACCTGGGGGACAGAGTGAGACATTGTCTCTAAAAAAGAAAAAGAAAAAAAGAAAGCAAGAAAGAAAAGAAATAAAGTCTTCTCTCCAAATGTATAGATCTCATGATGTTTCAGTTGTCACGTTTCATCTCTATTTCACAGATGAAGAAACAGCCTCAGAGAGCTTTGGACTGGGTCAGGGTTAAACTGACACCCAAGCTCATGCGCTTTCTGGGGCACAGAGATGCCACTTTCAGGGAGGGACACAGTTTTCAACACAGTGTGTATTCTCACAGGCTGGAGGCAGAAACTGCTGGGAGATGGGGGAAGCTGGAACTAGGATGAGGCTGCTGTGGGGTGAAAGAGCCTGGAGGTGGGGGCTGGGGAAGGCAGCTTCCCCAGGGAGTGGTTGGAGGTAGGGAGAAAGCTCCAGGTGGGGTTTAAGCTGCTACAGGGAGCACAGCAGGGCCTATACAAGAGCGGGGCACTGGAAGAGCGAGGGGCTGTGTTGAGGTTAGGTGGCTGTGCAACCTGAACACCCACCCCGCCTGCACACCTGCTCCTCTCCTCACAATTAGGAGATGAGCTGTGTCCTGATGGAGAAGTTGCGCCAACAAAGACAGGAGAAGCCCTGAATGCTTGGCAGGATGGGGCCTGTTTCTCATCGATCAGCTAGAGAGACTGAAGCCTGCTTATCTAGGGAGAGATAAACAGTGACTCTCCTGTGGACTCCACAATCTCCTGGCCTCAATCTACCAATCTGAAAAAAGGAAAGGTTGAATTAAAGGAGTTCCACATTCCTTCCCACTCCAACCTCTGAGGACCAGGCATCCATCCTTGCTGTCCTTGGCTCAGATCCCAGCCCCTGCTGTATACTTGACATGTAGCCTCAGGCAAGACACGAGGCCTCTCTGAGCAGCAGTGTCCTCATGGGTGAAATAAGGAAGACATAGCCTTCCCTGAGCAGAGTTAACGAGCCATACATGGGAGTGTGTCTGCACAGCGAGGGCCTGACTCCAAGGCGGCCTCCGGGGGGCAGGGAAGGCCGAGGCTCTGGCTGAGGCCCTCGCTTGTCTGCCTGGCCCGTGGCTCATTTATAGATATCCCCTTCCTGGCTGCTAGGCCAGAAGGGAAGTGGGAACAAATATGCTGAGGTGGCAGTTTGGAGCCGTTTTCAGGAAGAAGCCTCTGGGCACTCTTCCCCTTTTCACCCCGCCCACACCCCGTCCTCTGGGCAATCTCACAGTATCCTCAGGACAGGCCTGAGGTGGATGGTTGGATGTCATGATCTCCATTTAACAGATGGGAAGACAGCGACCCAGAGAGGATAAAGGATCAGCCCAAAGTCCTCCAGCAGGATTATAACAGAGCTGAGACCAGCATTGAGGTCTTTAATCTGGGCCCAGCACTATTCCTTTGTACCCCCAAGCAGATAGTTCTATAAAATGAAGAGTCTCCTATTTTTCCTGGTTTACCAAAAGGCATTTTCCTAAGTGGGTTGGCTTGAAGAAGGTAAGGGATTAGGTTCTGCACACAGCCCAAGGTTTTATGAACAACATCAGGCTTAGCATGAGACACAGGGCTCTCTCACGCCTGTAATCCCAGCACTTTGGGAGGTCGAGGAGGGTGGATCATGAGGTCAGGAGATCGAGACCATCCTGGCGAACACGGTGAAACCCCGTCTCTACTAAAAATACAAAAAATTAGCCTGGCAAGGTAGTGGGCACCTGTAGTCCCAGCTACTCGGGAGGCTGAGGCGTGAGAATGTCGTGAACCTGGGAGGCAGAGGTTGCAGTGAGCCAAGATCGCACCACTGCACTGCAGGCTGGGTGGCAGAGCGAGACTCCATTTCAAAAAAAAAAAGAAGAGACGAGACACAGGGCTCTGTGAATATTATGAGGCCCTGGAAGCAGCAAAGTTTTGCAGATTGGGCTAGGCCAACGGCACAGGACTCTAAAAAAGGCATCAAGTTTTGTAAACTGTGGGAATCCACAAATGGTGTTATGATCCACATGCATCGTGGTACTCTGTAAAATGCACCTTCTTATAATACTTGAACAAAACACAGCAAACACCACACACTGGCAAATGGCAAAGCCCAGGTGCAAAACAGTGTGGTCAAACCTCAGACCTGGGCCACGCATAGCAGGAGCTGACTATGGGGTTCACCAGGGAGCTGGTCTGAAGGCATGTTAGCCTAAGTCTCAGAGGCTCCTGGGTACCTGACCCTTGCTGCAGTTCCACAGCTCAAGTTCAGGAATATTCTTGGACCAGGCTTTGCCAGCCTGGGAAAGTTGAGGTAATAAATGAAAGCTGCTCATACCAGAGGCTACTGTACATACCATGCCCCGGGGGGTAGTGTGCATTGCTTGACTCAAAGATCAATGAGATAGGCCGGGCAGGTGCAGTGGCTCACACCTGTAATCCAAGCACTTTGGGAGGCCAAGGTGGGTGGATCACTTGAGGCCAGGAATTCGAGATCATTTTGGCCAACATGGTGAAACCCCATCTCTACTAAAAATACAAAAATCAGCCAGGTGTGGTGGCATGCGCCTGTAATCCCAGCTACTTGGGAGGCTGAAGTACGAGAATCACTTCAACCTGGGAGGCTGAGGCTGCTGTAAGCCGAGATCGCACCACTGCACTACAGCCTGGGCAACAGAGAATGACTCCATTTCAAAAACAAACAAACAAAAACAAAAAGATGAATGAGATAAACTTAGCCAGACAAGCTGGTCCCCCCCCCCCCCCCCCGACCGAGACCATTTCATGCACAGAACTTCTTCAGGCCCTGGGGCCAAAGTGGGGGTCACTGGGCTTCCAGAAAGTTTAAAGGGATCTTTATACTGTAATTTGGAGTCTGGGAGGTTGCACCTCTGCCAATCTTCGTGAGGATTCACAATGCTGACGTTGATCAGAAGGATTTGGAGAGACAGACCCAATTTGGTTTTCCTAAGTAGGGTCTGATCAGGTCAGACCCTGGGTCAAACCCATCAGGATCTGGTCTTTCTATTAATCCAAGCCAGTTCTTGACCTTTCTCAGTGGAATGAATGGTCATGCACTCACATTTCTTGTTTCTCAAAGACTCATTTATTCATGTAACAAGTATCTATTGAGTGCCTCCTGAGTGCCAGGGAGATCTGTGATTATTTCACACATTCCCTACTTCCTACTAGCACCCTCATATAGCAAATAGGAGCCAAGTGGAGCTGGTGTATGTTTCTCTGTTATTGCACCCCAAAAGTTAGACTCCAAACCCACATCCTCATTCCATGCAAAAAGACTTTATTTCAGGGACAGGGTCAGGTTCGCTTCTGTATCTTGGATTTGGGGAAACCCAGATCTTCTTCAGAGAAGATAGCCTGGGTGGAGGGAAAAGCCTGGTTCTAGCATTAGAGGTTCAAGGCACCCACGACCTACTAGCTGGGTGATCTCTGGCAAGTTACTGAGACTCAATGCCTTGTTTGTAAAATCAGGGAATAAATAACCTGACCTTACAGTGTCAAGGGGAGGACCCAGTGGGGCCTTGTGTGTGAAAGTGCTGTGCAAGCTGGGAAAGGCAAGGTGGATTTGCTTTCCCTTGCTGCCCTGTTCTGAGCCCCACCTCTGCCACTCCTTTCTCTGAGCTTCAGAGGCCTCCAGGCTTGGCTTCTTTCTCCTTCGCTGAATCTTCACAGTGGCTCTGCAAGGGATTACTGTCCCTTCTTTATAGATGAGAGAATTGACACTCAGGGAGATGCTGGGACTTGTCTGAGATCACTTGACCAGCAAATGACAGCTGAGATGGGACCCAGATCTGTCTGGCTCCTGGACCTCCATCCTCAGTCCTCAGTTCAGAAAATGCTGAGAATTTCATATTTTCCATTCTGTTCCCCTCCTCCCTTTGCCTAGATGGCTGAAACTGATGGACCTTCTACCATGAGCTCCACCCGGGCAGGCTGCCACTGGATACTTAGTGGACAGAGCCACTTCTTGCTCTGGATCCTTGGACCTCAGGGAGGAGATGAGGGATTTAGTGAGAGGGGACGTAGGCTTGAGGGGGGCAGGGGTTCAGTGAAAGAGGACAACTGCTAGATGGAGGAACAAGGGCTCTCCATGGGGCCCTCCTATCAAGGGAGGGCAACAAAAGTTCTGTGAAGGGAACAAGAGCTTGGTAGGAGAAGGGCTCGGGTGGAAAATAGTGCAGTGAGGAGACTGGGGGATGAGTGTGGAAGGTTGGGGAGCTTGGGGAGACCTATCAACATCCCCTCTGCGCCCCCACCTCTCTGCTGCTAACAGAGCAGGGGAAAATACCTAAGGGAAATGCAGAGGCAAGAGTCTGGAAAAGGACAGGCTGAGGCTGAGCCTCAGGGAGGCGGGGCACAGCTTCCTCCTCGCAGAGAGGCTGGACTTGAATAAATCCAACCTCCTACACAACTGTGGAGCCAGGGCAAGGGAGAGACAGAAGGAGCAAGTGATCCAGGGAGACAGATACTTGGAGACACTTGGGGTTGAGTTTGAGGAGGACTCCCTAACCTGTGCCTGGACAAATCTCATGTCCTGTGTGGCCCAAGAGGAACTGACCCAGTGTCTGGAGCTCCCACCATTATTGCATCCCTGCTGTGGCTCACCTGCTGCTGTCTCCAGGAGCCCCCGAGAAGATTTGCTTCCTCTCCCCTGCTAAGCTCCAGGTCCTGAGATTGAATTAGGGGCTGGAGCTCACTGCACTGCAGCAGTCATGGGACCCAGGATAGGTAAGTCCAGACAAAGTAAGGAAGGCGCATGGAGGGTGAGCCTGGGGAACATGTTCCCAGAGAAAAGGGTGAGGCCGTAGAGCCAGAGTGGGTGGGATAGGTGCTCACAGCTGTTGGCACAGAGCCAGGCACATGGCCAGAGCTCAGTAAAGGTGTGTTAAATGAATGAGTGGGTGACTGGAGGAGCAGAAAGGGACACTATTTACTCAGCTGGAGCCAGGGAACCCAGCCAAACCTTGTTGATGACACAGAGACTTACAGGACAACAGAAAGACAGGCCCCTGACCCCCTCATCAAGCCCTGTTTCCCCTCTCGAAGGAGACAGAGACAGACAGAGCCGAGAAAAAGAGAACAGTGTAGTTAGACAGTGCAGACAGGCAGGCTCAAACAAAGAGGCACACAGGTCGGAGAATGCAGTATCAACAGGTGTCAGCAGGAGAATGCAGGGAAAGGTAGGGAGGTCAAACCTGGAGAGAGGGCTGCAGCAGAGACTGCGAGAGACAGAGACGAAGGAGACAAAGCAGGAAAGAGAATCAGACAGGGACAGGTGCCGGAGAGCTACAGACAGACCTGCAGGCAGTCAGAAGATCCACCCGGAAGACCAGGGGATTGAGAGTGACCTGCAGAGACCTGCATGGGTCTCTGCACAGTGAGGTCTCTTACTGTGGAGAGGGGAGGAGGCTGGAGGAAAAAGGTCTTGAAGCTCTGCCTGCAGGGTGACAAGGAAACGCCCTGAAGCGAGGCCAGTGTTTCTGGGAACAGAGCACCTGGCCCAGCATTTCCTGGGAAGTCAGTGTGGGTAGAAGAAACAAAGGATCTTTGGACTGGGAGAACTCCAGGTTAGATGCCCTATAGCAGTCACCTTTGGCCTCTTTCCCAGCTGTTGAATCTCCCCTGGGCTGTGTGAGCCTCACCGCCATTTGGGCAAGGCCCCACTTGCTCCCAGAAGCCCAGCAGGGAGGGCTTTATAGGCCATGGAGACAGCCCAGCTGAGGCGCAGCTGCAGGGACTCCAGGAGAACGCAGCCACGGCTTGGGGACTGCAGCATGGCAGGAAGGGTGGGATAGATGCCTCCTCTCAGGGCACCTCACAGGACAGATGTGAATGAAGTCAGTTTGGGTGGGATGGTTTGGTGGGGGGGCGATGTGAATGGGCCATTGACAAACCAAATTCCCCATCAGCTTTGGCTTAGTGTGGATGGGAGGGATGGAGAGCTGGGGGGTGTGGGAACTAACTAGAGACTTTGGCTGCACTGTACCCCCCCACAAGTCCCCCCAGGACTATTTTTCTGATCCCTGCAGGGCCCAGTTCTGGAATATTCTCCAGGTGCCCCCGACTTCCCACACAGACAGCAGGAAGCTGACCCCAGCATCTGCCCGGTGGGCCATCAGGTGCCACCTCTAGCCTTGCTTCCCGAGACCCATTCTGGGCTGTGGCCAGGCTCACCACACTACTCTGAGGGGTGTAGGAATGCGGGTGGGGTAGGATACCAAGCCTGCAGCCTGGGAAGAGTCCCCAGGGGAGAGGGGGAAGCTGTCCCAGTCAGGGCAGACACCAGAGAGGAGTGAAGGTCAGATCTGGCTCCAGCAGAGCCCCTTCACCAACTCACCACATACCTCTTAGGCAGCAGTTTCCCTGCCAGTGCCAGGACAGCCATTGACACACACATGGTGTGACGCAAAGATTTCATTTTCCCGCTTGTTCACCGTTGCTCAGGAAGCCCCTGCCCACATCCCATCCTGGTGACATTCGCCCTGTTTTCCAACTCTTCGAAATGCCAACTCCTCCAGGAAGCCGTTCCAGATTCTTCCAGCTGGGGGTAACCTCTCCCATATGCTGTTTGTTGACCCTCTCTTAGAGGTTCATCCCTCCTTGTTTCCGGTATTGCTGTTCCTCTCTGCAGCCCATCTGTGTTCAAATGTAAGCCATTCTAGGGCAGACAGGTGGGGCGAGGGAAAGAACCAGCAGTCCCAGGTTCAAATTCCAGCACTGCATCACTGGCTTTAAGAGAACCCAGTGAAATGTCCTCCCCTTTTCAATAGGTGAGAAACTGATGCTCGGAGGGGGCAAGCAAAGTCCAAGCTCACCCCAAAGTAAACAGCAGGGTGGAGGCCAGCCCCCAGGTCTGCCTGGTACCGGAGCTCTTCCTCTCCATGCCATTGCCCTGGGGCTTTCTCTTCCCTTCCACCAATCCCATACAGGGTGAGCATGCCAGGGAAGGAGATAGCACTGCAAATGCTTAGAAAAGTGACTACACTGCATGTCTGTGGAGCTAGTGAGCTGCCCAGTACCATTGGAGGAGCGGGGGCCACTAGCAACACCGTGGGAAGTTAAGCCAAAGAAGCTGATGGGGCCCAGTCACAAGGAACGTGTATGCCAGGTTAGGCACATGGACTTTGTCTTAAAGGCAGTTGGGAGCTATAGAAAGTATCTGAGGAGGAAGCGGCCTTGCTTCAGTGGCCCAGAGAATCTGTGGCCTGGGAACTTTCATAATAACCCCACTCATGTGTACAGTACTTTTTTTTTTTTTTGAGATGGAGTCTCACCCTGTCACCCAGGCTGGAGTGCAATGGCGTAATCTCAGCTCACTGCAACCTCTACCTCCCGGGTTCAAACGATTCCCCTGCCTCAGCCTCCGGAGTAGCTGGGATTACAGGCACTCGCCACCACGCCCAGCTAATTTTTGTATTTTTGGTAGAGACAGGATTTCACCATGTTGGCCAGGCTGGTCTCGAACTCCTGACCTCGTGATCCACCCGCCTCAGCCTCCCAAAGTGTTGGGATTACAGGCATGAGCTACCACGCCCAGCCATGTGCAGCACTTTTATGATGACGAAGCACTCTGGGCCCATTTCACAAATGAGGGTGGCCGGGCATGGTGGCTCACACCTCTAATCCCATCACTTTGGGAGGCCGAGGCAGTGGGATCACCTGAGGACAGGAGTTCGAGACCAGCCTGACCAACATGGTGAAACTGCATCTCTACAAAAAAAAAGTATACAAAAAATTAGCTGGGTGTAGTGGCAGGCACCTATAGTCCCAGCTATTCCAGAGGCTGAGGCAGGAGAATTGCTTGAACCTGGGAGGCGGAGGCTGCAGTGAGCCGAGATCGCACCATTGCACTCCAGCCTGGGCAATGAGAGCAGGACTCCGTCTCAAAAAAAAACAAACAAAACAAAAAATCAAAACCAAATGAGGAAACAAAAGCCAGGAGGAGCTCTGTTACCTGCCCAAGGCCATGCAGCTACTCGGCAACAGAGCTGGGGCTCAAACTCGAGCCCCCCACTGGTAACAGAGGCCTTCCTGGCCTATTCTTCCCCTCTTTCTGGACAAGTCTGTACTGAAGGCTCCAATGTTCCCAGCCTGTGCCTGGTGAACATAGGCCTGAGGGAGCTGACTCTTCAGGAAGCCTGCCCTGAGGTCCTCTCTAGACCCCAGGGTCACCTTGTGTTTGGAGGACTAGAGATTCATGATCCGAGTGAGATGGGATAACATGGACCCCTTAAAGGATCAATTTAAGTACAGAGAGAGATTAGCTGGGATCACATGGAGCGGATGGAGCATAGCCTTGAGCCATAGCTGCATATCTCTGAGCCTCTGGCTCCTTGTTTTAGGCCTAGGGAGACCCTCCTCCCAGGCTGTAGTTGCCATTTTTTAGGTCATCCTAGGTCTAGATGGGGTAGCCAGGATTACAACTGGGAACAGAAAGTCCCAACTCAGGGTCCCTGACTGAGCTGGGAAACCACCAGAAAGTTTGCCTGGCCCCTCTGCGACCCTGCCAGATCTCCTTCAAGAAACAACAGCTGCGGTCTCACAAAGCTGGACCTCAAGCATGCTATTGTCCTCCCAGCAGACCGCCCAAGGTCCTGCTGGGAGGAATTTCCCAAATATGACAGCCAAGCCCAATGCCTGGAGACATTCCCCCTTCCTGCCTTTGACTCCCTCTCCTCCAGAGTGCTGGGCCAGGCCAAACAAGGAACTGGAACATTCAGGGCCCTCATGCTGCCCCCATCCCAACTCATGTGCACCACCGCAGTCCCCACCCACAGACCCCATGCTCCAGCCTTCTCTTCCCCTTCATTTGGTTTAGTTCAATTCAACAATCTTGTTGTTTTATTGAGATGGAGTTTCCCTCTTGTTGCCTAGGCTGGAGTGCAATGGCACAATCTCAGCTCACTGCACCCTCGGCCTCCCAGGTTCCAGCAATTCGCATACATCAGCCTCCCAAGTAGCTGAGATTGCAGGTACACACCACCACGCTCGGCTAGTTTTGGTATTTTTAGTAGAGACAGGGTTTCACCATGTTGGCCAGGCTGGTTTCCAGCTCCTGACCTCAGGTGATCCACCCGCCTCGGCCTTTCAAAGTGCTGAGATTACAGGCATGAGCCACCATGAGGCCAGGCGTGAGCCAGGCCTCAAAAGATAAGTGGTTTGCTGGGGACGAGGGACACATGCTCACTAGGGTGGGGGGTACATGGGATGGGATTGGCTTCCACTAACCTTGACCTCCTTGGGGCTGAGCCTATACTCACAGTTTGCAGATGGAGCTGGGAGTTGGGGAGGGGCTAACCATTGTTGAGGACCACAGTATATCAGGCATAGGACATTTTCCTTTAATCGTAATAAAAACACTGGGAGATAGACACTGCTCACTAACTCACAGAGAAGAAAACAGGCTTAGAGAGGCTAAATAAGCTGTCTTAGGTCACACAGCTACGTCATGACAAAACAAATATTTGAATCCAAAGTCTTCTCACCCAGAGGGTTTCAGCAGGTAACTAACATGATCCACCAGGACTGGGGGAGTACAGGACAACGTCTGCCCTGGGGGAATTTATTGCCTAGTCAGGCAGAGAAGAGGGAAACATAAGTAATGCAAGAGAGTGACCAGCGGAAATTGGCCTGGGAGGGGGTTTTATGGAGGGAGAGATGAGAGATGAGCTGGGCTGCAGGAGCTTGGCAGGGGTGTCTGCAGGCCCAGGGAATCTCAGGCAACTTAGGAGGTAGGAAAGGCCCAAGGCAGGGCTTTGTAGCCTTGAAGTTGGCTGCCTCCCACCCCAACACTTCTGGAGGGGGGCGTCTGCCATTATCATGAGGAATGGATTGCCCAGCATCTGCTGCTGATGTTACCGGAAAGGGGTCTGGATCCAGACCCCAAGAGAGGGCTCTTGGATCTCGTGCAAGAAAGAATTCAGGGTGAGTCTGTAAAGTGAAAGCAAATTTATTAGGAAAGTAAAGGAATAAAAGAATGGCTACTCCACAGACAGAGCAGCCCCGAGGGCTGCTTGTTGACCATTTTTATGGTTATTTCATGATGATATGCTAAACAAGGGGTGGATTATTCATGCCTCCTCTTTTTAGACCATATAGGGTAACTTCCTGACATTGTCATGGCATTTGTAAACTGTCATGGCACTGGTGGGAGTGTAGCAGTGAGGACAACCAGAGGCCACTCTCATTGCCATCTTGGTGTTGGTGGGATTTAGCTGGATTCCTTACTGCAAGCTGTTTTATCAGCAAGGTCATTAGGACCTGTACCTTGTGCTGACCTCCTATCTCATTCCATGACCTGGAATGCCTAACTGTTTGGGAATGCAGTCCAGTAGGTCTCAGCCTTACTTTACACAACCCCTATTCAAGATGAAGATGGAGATGGAGATGGGTAAGAATCTCAATTCAATGGTTTTGGATTTTGTGGGGAGAGAGTCTGAGAATCTGAGGGCCACAGCCTCTTCCTTTGAAGGGCTGATCCATCTTTCAGGAAGTTTCTCTAAAGAACAATCAAACCATTTGCTTTGGACGGACAGTCTAGGAAGAGGAAAAAAATTGCTAATGAAGACAGTGAAATAGCAAATAGCATCATGTGTATGTAGATGTGTAAGGTACAGTTTGGGGTTTTTAGCGTTCAGGCTGAATGTGGGGATAGATGGTTTTCATCCTCAGGAGATGCTTTCTGCACCAGAAAGGTGGGATTATAGTCCCTGCATTGTAGCCGGGGGCTTCAAGCCTGTATCACTGCCTCCTAGCCAGTGAGTGTGCCTGGAGAGAAGGGGTCCAGTTCCTTGGGTCCTGTGGTTGGTTACGGCTTGAATGAGAGAGGGAAAGAGATGATCCAGAGATGGATGAATGGCGATGTCAGGATGGAGGGGTTTACCTGGAGGAAGACCAGGTGTGTGTGGAAAGGGATGGGTCCAGCTGGGCCGATTGCCTCAGATGTGCTTGAATATTTATCAGGAAAAGAGAGCAATGGCCCCCAGGAAAGGAGAGCAAGGGCCACCTATATGTCAGGCCAGCTGCCCCAGAGGCCTTACCTCTTTGAGGTCGTATAGAGGAGAAGAGATTTCTTGTCCTCACTCTTTGCTAGACTGGTGGCTGAAGTCACTATAACAAAAGACAACTTAACAGGAGAAAAGCATACAAATTTATTTGGCTTTTAAAAATTTGATTTACTTTAATTATTATTATTTTTACGTAGAGATGGGGTCTCACCATGTCACCCAGGCTAGTCTGGAACTACTGGGCTTGGTAATTCTCCCACCTCAGCCTCCCAAAGTGTTGGAATTACAGGCGTGAGCCACTGCACCTGGCCCAAATTTATTTAATGTAAGTTTTCCATGACACGGGGGCCTTCAGAAATGAAGACCCAAAGAAATGGGAAAACCCATGTATTCTTAAATTTTTTAGTTTTTATTATTTTGAATTTAATTTAATTTAATTATTTATTTTTTGAGACAGGGTCTCACCCTGTTGCTCAGGCTGGAGTGCAGTGGCATGATCTCGGCTTACTGCAACCTCTACCTCCTGGGCTCAAGTGATCCTCTTGCCTCAGCCTCCCAAGTAGCTGGGATTACAGGCATGCACCACCACACCTGGCTAATCTTTTGTGTTTGTAGTAGAGATGAGGCTTCGCCATGTTGTCCAGGCTGGTTTATTATTTTTTAATCATCTAGCCTAAAATGTCAAAAACTTGTGACTTTTTATGCCAAGTTTGATGAAGAAGTATATAGTTGCGGAGAAGTATTGCACAAAGAGGGTGTGTGTTAATGGTGATAAACTTGGGGAAATCTAGCAAGGCCTGTTTGTTCAGATTCTTCTCTGTGTCCTTGCGTCTTCAAAGTTAAGGCTGTTTCTTTTCTCCAGGTAGAAAGAGTCTCAAATGAGGATCTTACGACCTGTTTCAGGGTGAAAGGCGGGAGAAGGTCAGAGCGGTGTGACTATCCTGTTTTATGACCTGCTTCTACTGTTTTCTCAAATGTGGCCAAGGTGCCATATTTGGGGAGTAGTGTGTCCTGAATTCCATCAGTAAATACTGTTATCTTCACCTTACAAATGGGGAAACTGAGGCTCAGAAAGCTCAAGGGATGTGCCCAGGCTCACACAATGGGCTTGTAGCACAGCTGGGATTCCAACCCAGGTCTGAGGCCTTAAAGCCTATTCTCAGCCTCACATTTCCCTGAGATCTGCCCTTTGTAGCTGGGAGGCAGCCAAAGGAAGCAGAATCCCGGGCCTTTCCCACAGAGAACAGGTAAAGGAAGGTGGTCCTTGCAGTCAGGCTGGTCTCTGAAACCCTGCTCCTCATTACCCAGACTCCAGTGGTGTGGAGAATGCTGACTCTACCCATGAAGGGCAGCCTTGAAGGGGGAGTCTCCGACTGACCAGACACATGGGAAACGGAGTTTGTGGCTGACAGACTTTCAGGAACCTGTCTGACTGTCTTATGAGGAGCTGCAGGCAGGTGGCTGACTGACGGTCTGAACGGACAGCTCTCCTGAAAGACAGTGGCCCGCTGGCTGGCTGGCTTACCAGCAGGTGGACACGGTGTGCCTGCACGAGTGATCAGCCAAGTGACTGATTGACAGTCGGGCACACAGACCCGCTGCGGGTCCCTAGCCCCTGGAGCCACCTGGCCTACCTGGGATCCCAAAACTTAGCTGCCCACCTGGGAGAGAGAGAGACTGGGTGTTTTAAACTAGGGCTTGGCTCCCTGCCCCAGGTCCCCTCATTCCCACAGGTGACTGCCAGCCCAGCCCAGGTTCAGTCCCATGGCCATCCCCTTCTCCTGTCAGGGGTGGCCCCTGACAAAGGCCCCATAGAACAGGGCAGGGCCTCAGTGCCCTTCCACAGGAGGACATGCAGCCCTGGACTTGACCATCCTTCCAAGGGGAGTGCCGCCCTGAGTCAGGGAGGCAAAGGTTTGCTGTCAGGGCATCAGTAGAGACCCCAGCCCACAAGAAAGTCTTGGAGGGGGTGGACAGCCTGCCTGACAAGCCCCATTCAGTGACCGACTGACCCCCCAAATACATGACTCGTGCACCTCTCAGAGCCAGGAGGAATGTAGCCAGTGCTTCCCTCCCCTGCCCAGAGGCACAGGCTGTGGACTTTGCCCTCCACAAACAGCCATATCTCTAAAGGATAAAGTAATCCCAGGAAGGCTCTGAGTCTTGACAGAAGAGGCCGGGATTGAAGCTTCAGGGAGAGCCAGAAGTGAGGCTGGAGTGGGAGCTCACCTGAGGCAGGTGAGCATGTTCCATGAGTGGGCAGGTGAGAGGCTGTGGGGCTGGAACTGGGGCTAGACAGGCTGGGGCACAGCAAGAATGTCTCCAGTATACCCAGGAAGCTAAATGGAGGATCCAGGGTCTGGCCTGGAGCTGGGGGCCTCATGTTCTGAGCCAGCCCACAGGCCTTCCACCCCTCTGCCCCATCCATTCCTTGGGTTTCCTTCAGAGCTGGGGCTCCAGGTCAGGGACTTCTGCTCCCAACCTCAGCTCCCGCTCTCTCATCTGGTTGGCTTGGCCCCTTGGTGGACTGGCACTGCTACCTATGAAGTGACCTGCTAGGTTTGGCTGGGCCAGGACAGAGAAAAGCACTGTGCTTCTTCCCCTTGTCAAACTTGTACAAGGAGCATTGAGTGACGTTGAGTTTAACACCTACCTGGACTTGAGTCCTGGGACCAATACTAACCAGCAAAGCTAGTTCCTCTGAGCCTGGGTGTCCTTATCGGAAGCATAGAGATAATAAGACACCAAAGGGACAGAGCTGTGGAGAGGGTTCATGGGCCAGTGCACAGAAAGCCTGTGGCACAGAGCCCAGACTACAGCAGGTAACCCACTGCTGCTAGTGAGAGGAGCTGAGGCTTAGAAATGGTCCCCTCCACCTCCTCTGGGCGCCTTTGCTTTGAACTGCCTTACTTCCTCCTTGCCTTTAAAGTGACTCCCACTGAATGTCCCATGACATTCCTCTTCCCTAGGCCAATTTCCCATCTACTCCTGTCAGGTGTCAGTTTTGTTTCAACAGTTCCTTGCTTCCTCTGAGTGTTTATGCCCCCAAGAGGGACTCCTCCCTAGCCACACGCACTTCCATTTCCTCAGCCAAATTCCTCAACCTGTGTGTATGGACGTTTCTCCAAAGCACGATATACAAGTGGCAGTAGGCACATGAAAAGATTCTCAACATCATTAGTCATTAGGGAAATGCAAACCAAAACCACACTGAGATACCACCTGTACTCTATGAAGATGGCTATAATTGAAAAGACAGACAATAAAAGTACTAGCAAAGATGTAGAGAAATTGGAACATTGCTGGAGGGAGTGTAAAATGGTGTTGCCACTGTGGAAAATGGTTTGGCAGTTCCTCACATAGTTAAACACAGAATTATTTTATATGAACGTATGACCCAGCAATTCTGCTCCTAGGTATATACCCAAGAGAATTGAAAATGTATATCTACATAAAAATTTGTACATGAATGTTTGTAATACCTGAAACATGAAAACATTATGCTAAGTGAAAGAAGCCAGTCACAAAAGGCCACATATTGTGTGATTTTATTTATATGAAATGTTCAGAATATAGGCAAATTCATAGAGACAAAAAGTAGATGAGTGGCAGGGAAGAGGGAGGAATGGAGGGTGACTACAGATGGGTACGGGACTTCTTATGAGGGAATGAAAATATTCTGGAATTAGATAGTGGAGATAGTTGTACAGCTTTGTAAATATACTAAAACCCACTGGATTGTGCACTTTTAAAAGGTGGATTTTATGACTATAAATTACATCTCAATTTTAAAAATCCTCAGGTTCCCAGGTACCCTGTAAGAGGAGCACAAAAACTTCACCTGTGGTGGTTCAGGGCCTCTGTAGCCCCCTCCCTGAGTTTGTCTTTCAGCCCTAGAGATACAGTGAGAGTCCCCCAGGTCAGGAGGAATCCTGAGGTCAATTTTCAGGCTCCAGAAAGAGCATGCTGAGTGAGAGGAAACTCCTGCCGGTGGTGAGAGGGACATAAAACAATGGAGGCTTCCGGCAGGAAGTGAAGCCGCAGGAGGGGAGGAAAGCCAGGGAGGCCAGGGCTGCCAGGAAGAGCAGGTGGTTTCAGTCTAAATGGAGGGGTGGAGTCTGAAGTTTGGACTTCCAGGCTCCCCACTGAGAGTGAGCTCAGGAGACCCTGGGAGATGCCTCTGAAGGGGCTGAACTTTCCTCTCATTGCAGTGAGTGAGATACTGAGGGTTACCATAGTTACCATGTGAGGAAAACCAACATGCGTAAAGGAGGTCGAGGGTCCAAGACAGCTCTGTGTCCTCAGTTATCACCCCACGGGCCTCTGTCCACAGGGTGTTAAATGAGACGAGCTCGGAGGGCCCTTTCTGCCCTGACCAGCAACATGGTCTGATGGTGTGATGTGGGGATAGGCTGGTTAGCTCTGTGATGACATGCACAGGGGTTCCCTGTGCAGGGGTTGGAATCTACTCCAATACACTGCAGAAAAGCCTTTATTCCCTGACTATGGACCTAGCCTTGACCCTGCCCCTGGCTCCAGACCTCTGATCCTAGACTGAACCAGACAGTCCCAGGCCCAGACTCAGTCTCCAAGAGCACAGGCTGTCTCACAACCCAAGGCAGGCTGAGAATGTGCACGGCTCACCCTCCCGCGGGGGCCACTACTTGCAGGTTTGCTGTGTGGGGAGGTCAGCAACTTCTCCCCAGAAGGGAAGTTTTGCTGGGAGCAGAGTGAAGTGTGAAATAGGTACCCAGTAGGCATTGGGTCAGTAGGGGCACAGGGACACACACCCTTTTAGGAAAGTCCCTTCCAGAACTGTGACCTAAGAATGAGGAAGGCTGAAGGTGATTTGATTCTCAGATTCTCATCAACCACTAA
Organism: Macaca nemestrina; assembly: GCF_043159975.1. NCBI lineage: Eukaryota > Metazoa > Chordata > Mammalia > Primates > Cercopithecidae > Macaca > Macaca nemestrina. Next base: position 74,329,763 of record NC_092136.1, read on the forward strand.
GAACCCTTCCCCCTGAAAGACCTTGGTTCTGAGGTCTAGGGCTACCTGATCAGGCCAGGGCCATTCTCTGGGATTCTATCTATTCTCCTTCCCTGGTTTTCTGTCCCTCAGGGCCAGCGGGTGAGGGACCCCAGGTACCAGACAAGGAAACCAAGGCCACGATGGGCACAGAAAACACACCTGGAGGCAAAGCCAGCCCAGACCCTCAGGACGTGCGGCCAAGTGTGTTCCATAACATCAAGGTACCTCTCAGGGCCTGGCAGGGGACTCTGAGTCTAAAAGAGCAGGCTCTGCCACGTACTGGCTCTGTAATGCCAAGGAAGACTTTCTCTGAACCTCAGTTTCCTCATCTATACAATGGGTGGCTGTGAGGATCAAAGGGATGATCTACAAAAGCACTCAGCTGGGTTTCGGGCACATGGAAGGTGGCCAGTATGTGTTCGCTCCTCCCAGGGAGGAAAGGGGTGCTCTTGGAGGAGTACAGGATGAGGCACCCCTTGTTTCCCACTTTCCCAGAGAAATAGAGAAGTACCCTGGGGATCCCGAACCTATGTGGATACTGGGAGTCCTGGCTCCACCAAGGGCAGCTGTGAACATCCAACGTCCACTGGAGCCCACTGGGTGCCAGGCCCTGTGCCGGGTGCCCTCACACGTGATCTTATTTAGTTCTCACAATATTCCTGGGAACTCAGGCTGTTGTCCTCATTGTACAGATGAGGAAACTGAGACTCAGAACAGAGTGAATATATTAAGCTCTGTCATAAATACTCTATTTTTTAATCATTTGAAGTTTTTCTTCTCTTAGGAATTCTCTTAGAGTTTTTCAGGAGGAGACTCCAGGCAGGCTGGGATGTTTGGGGTAGCGTTCAATGTGTGCAGGTGGCCTCACAGTGTCACTCTGGGAGAGGACTAGTGCGGGTGGGATGGAGAAGGATCTGGGTGAATCTGGGATAGCTTCCCTGAGAAAGGGGCAGGATGGTGGAACTGGGAGGAAAGCCCAGCCCAGCCAAGGGGGGCTCTGAGAGCCAAAGGGGCTCCCACCATTCCTGGCCACGGGAAGACCCTACTCTTGGTCTTGTGGCTCTTCAACAGCCCCCAGGTCCCTGGAGTGTACTCAGGATGGCTTTTCTAGTTTTTAGTCCTGTGTGAGAAGCTGTGAGCTACACCAATCACCATCTCTCTCTACCCCCCACCTCCTCTGGCCTTTCTTCCCTTTCTGTCTTTCTCTCCCCTCCCTCCTCCTCTGCCTGTCTCCTTTGGTCTCTCTCTGTCTCTCTTCTGTTGGTCACTCTCCCGCTCTCTATCTCTTTCTGTGACTCTGCTCCCCCATCTCTGTTCCTTGGTGCTCTGTCTGCCTCCTTCCCTCTCTTTGTCTCCCCCTGCACTGCCCACCTCTGCCTGCCTCCCGGTCCCCCTACAGCTGTTCGTCCTGTGCCACAGTCTGCTGCAGCTGGCGCAGCTCATGATCTCCGGCTACCTTAAGAGCTCCATCTCCACAGTGGAAAAGCGCTTCGGCCTCTCCAGCCAGACGTCGGGGCTGCTGGTCTCCTTCAACGAGGTACAGGCCCCACCCAGCCACAGGGGTGGACACTGAGGGAGACTTGCACCGCACCTTCCACCAACCTTCCCTCTCACTACCCCACCTTAAGGCCTTCCCCTCCCAGTGCCCTCAGGCAACCCCTGTCCCAGCGCCTGCCTGAAACCTCAGAGCGTTTGCAGCTGTCTTCTAGGACCTGGACTTGGTTGTCTCTCCTTGGGAACCTCTACTGTGTCAGGTCCAGGGATATTTCACAGCTAGCCAGGGTCCCCATATCCACCCAGTCCCCTTTGGCATCCTTTACCTTTTCAGGCACCCAGTTATTGCCTGTCCCAGGAAGGAATCAAAGAAAGCCACTTCAACGGTAGTGAGAGAGGCTTAAACTGCATCAAGAGCAGAACCTCTGGGCCTTAGGGTGGTTGGGGGAGGGATACCGTGGTGCAGGGTGTCTGTCCTTAGAACTGCCCGGGGATTCATAGGCCTGTGGGGCCCACAGCCAAGCAGGGAGGAGCAGATGAGCTGCTTTGGGTGGATTTGGAGATCAGAGTCCAGCTGTGTCCCAGTCCTTCAGTCCTTCCCCTGCCAGATGTTTTTACCCTGAAGAAAGTTGTCTTTCTCCCCATCCCCCGTGCAGATTCCCATGAAATTCTCCCCCTGGGTAATGTGTCATATTCCTCACTGTGTCATATTCCTCACAACTCAAGGCTGTCCAGCTGCAGTGTCCCCAGATCCTCTTCAGCACCTGCATCAGAGGTGGGAGGGGAAAGTCCTTACCCTGCTCTGGGAGTTTGGGCAAGTCACTCCCCTGTCTCTGGGCCTTAGGGCCCTATCTATGGATATGGCCACTGTGGAGTGTGGCTGTCCTTTCCAGGGTTTGGCCACTGTGGAGTGTGGCTGTCCTTTCCAGGATCTGGCCACTGTGGAATGTGGCTGTCCTTTCCAGGGTCTGGCCACTGTGGAGTGTGGCTGTCCTTTCCAGGGTCTGGCCACTGTGGAGTGTGGCTGTCCTTTCCAGGGTCAGCCATTCCCTGGCTTCCCCACCGACACTGCCCCACTCCCCCAGCGAGGAGGGTCTGGGACTCACCCACCGTTACCAACCAATAAGCAGCAGAGCCAATGCGCTCCCTGCTCATGGTGCAGAGACTGTCCCTGCCCTGCAAGCTCTGAAGTCCCCTCCTGAACTCACATCCTAGGATAGTGATCCTAAGGCTCAAAATGTCAAGCCTTAGGCCAGGCACGGTGGCTCACACCAGTAATCCCAGCACTTTGGGAGGCCGAGGTGGGTGAATCACTTGAGGTCAGGAGTTCGAGATCTGCCTGGCCAACATTGTGAAACCCCATCCCTACTAAAAATGCAAAAATTAGCCAAGCATGGTGGCACATGCCTGTAATCTCAGCTATTTGGGAGGCTGAGGCAGGATAATTGCTCAAACCCAGGAGGAGGAGGTTGCAGTGAGCCGAGATTGCACCACTGCACTCCAGCCAGGGCAATAAGAGCAAAACTCTGTCTAAAAAAAAAAAAAAAATCCAAGCCTTGACCTGGCTTTAGACTTTGTTTATGACATTCCTGAAACTCAAAATCCCTTCATTTGATGGCCCATCCTCCTCATGTTCTAACATGGAGTCCAATCTGTGTTCAAAAATGGAATTGAACTCCTAGATTTCTCCGCTCTGCCCTCATTTTTCTCCTCTAAGGGGGCAGTGCGGCCCTTCTGAGGGGGACCCAGGAGAGAGACCCAGATGATTTTTATTCAGTCCGTTATTCAGATGGGCATACCGAAGTTGGAGATAGAGACAAGGATGGTGCAGGCCCCCAGCCCTGGGCACTGTTCCACCTTAATGGGTCTCCTGGTCCCTTTGCAGGTGGGGAACACAGCCTTGATTGTGTTTGTGAGCTATTTTGGCAGCCGGGTGCACCGACCACGAATGATTGGCTATGGGGCTATCCTTGTGGCCCTGGCGGGCCTGCTCATGACTCTCCCGCACTTCATCTCAGAGCCATACCGTTACGACAACACCAGCCCCGGTAAGAGCAGCAGGGCTGGGCAGGAATGGGACGTGAGCCTCTGCATTGCTTTGCGCTGGGGCCCACCCACAGGCCTTCATCAGGCAGGATATGCCCCAGCACCCCAGGATAGCTGCTAGTCCCCCACCCCGCCCGGCTCCTCAGGCCCCAGCCCCGGTGGGTCTCTGGCAGACCTGAGAAGTGGGGCAGGAAGTAGGCCCTGCGCAGAGGGGTGAGGGCCTGCTTGTATGTCACTGTGGGTTTTTTTAAGTGGGGGTGAATTTACAGTGCAGCCTACTTTGAAGGCCTGGCATGCAGTAGACCCTCAGGAATTGCCTGTGTGGTAATAATAGCGTCATACACTACTCACTATGCACCAGACACTGCTCTAAGCACTTAATGTGTAGTCATGCATTTAATCCTCATAAAAGACATTGGGAAAAGAAAGAATGAATGAGTGAATGAACAAATTTTTAAAAATGAAGGAATTCTGGACAGGAATGGTGAAGCCATGTTCAGCCCAGTGGGATTTTGTTGAGGCCCTACTTGACAAAGGGATGCCTGTCTCTTAGAGAATGACCCTAACAACCTGAGCCCTCATTTTATTCCTTCCCTCTCCTACCCACTCACCCACCCACCCACTCACCCATCTGTCCATCTATCCATTCATCCATATCTATCCACCCATCGATGCATCCACCTACTCATCCATCTATTTATCTATTCATCCATCCAGTAGAACACCCAACAAACTCTTAATGCTGCCTACTTCGTGCCTGAGCCTCTCAGGGGAATCAGTTCTTTTTACTCTAGGGAGCTCCCAGCCTGGGAGAGGAGACAGACAAAACAAAAAACAGTTGTGTGATGAGGGAAGCACAGGGCAGGGGCGAGCCCACACTCCAGCCTGGCATGGAGGAAGCCTTCCTAGGGGAGGAAGACTGTCAGAGAACAGCCTTCCTCCCTCACCCTCCCACCAGCTCACGCCTCTGAAGTCCCACTCTGTACCAGACCAGAAGACAGGGATAGGGGAGACAAGATGAAGCAGACATGACCCAGTGGGGTGCAGGGTTGGCATGAGCACGGGCAACTCTGCCACAAGGTATAGAGCCGAGCACCTTGGGAGGTGACCAGAGGAGGCCATTAGAGTCCTGAATAAGGGAAGGACCCTGGCAACTGGAGGGAGCTGGAGGGGTTAGAGGAGGTGGCACTTGAGCTGCAGCTTAGAGAGAAGGTGGCAGTTGCAGGTGGAGGGGAGGGCATGGGTGCAGAGGCAGGGAAATGGGAAAGCCCAGCACGTGCATGAAGAATGCAGAGTGGTTCTCTAGGCCTGCATGGAAACTTGTCAAGAGAACTGCTTGGAATACCAAAACACAATACTTCCTCATATTTCTTTGTACAGAATTTTCACTTTACAGAGGTTTTTCTGTGCAAGGACACACATGTTCTTCATCCTCACTACCATACAACCTCCCTCTGCAATAGGTGCCCCTGAATCCTTAAGCAAATCCCTTCTCCTGTCTGAGCCTCCATCTTTACATCAGCCCAAAGAATGGGAGAGACTCGGGGATCTCCAAACTCCCCTCCTGTTCTGACAGTCCAGGTTATTCCATTCACTCATTCTTCATCCAATACTGATGAAGTTGTGTTCTGTGCCAGGCCCTCTGCGGGGCACTGGGGACACAGGGATGGGGAAGGCAGACATAACCTCTCTAATAATTGTCGCATCTAACGTCTAGTAGGCCCCATGCCTGGGCACGCTCACCACCCACCACTCTTAACGTTCATGACCCCAGAAGGCAGGGATTATCACTACTTGCTCACAAGTGAGGAAACCAAGGCCCAGAGAGGGGAGGAACTGCCCCAAGGACACACCCAGGTAGCGCTACCTTAGCTGCTGCTCTGAACTGCTGAATTCTTCCACTTCTGAATTCCTTATCTGGAGAACTTTGTTCTTTTTTTTTTTTTTTTTTTTTTTGAGATGGAATCTCACTCTGTCGCCCAGGATGGAGTGCAGTGGTGCAAACTTGGCTCACTGCAACCTCCACCTCCCAGGTTCAAACAATTCTCCTGTCTCAGCCTCCTGAGTAGCTGGGATTACAGGCATGTAGCACCACACCTGGCTAATTTTTGTATTTTAGCAGTGATGGGGTTTCTCCATGTTGGCCAGGCTGGTCTCAAACTCCTGACCTCAAGTGATCCGCCCCGCTCGGCCTCCCAAATTGCTGGGATTACAGGCGTGAGCCACAGCATCTGGGCAAACTTTGTTCTTTCTTTCGTGTGAAAGATGAAGAAACCAAGGCCCAGAGTGGGTAAGGGCCTCTGTGAAGTCACACAGCAAGTCCCAGGCAGCCTCCATGGAAGGCTTCTTTCAGGTTCTTGACCTTGTTTCACATGGCTCTTTGCAGCCCAAGGAAGTGGCTCTCCTGGCTGGACTGACACAGCTCAGAGTCTCAGCTCCATAAATGGAGGGCCGCAGAGAGAAGGCTGCTTCTACAGCCACATTTGGGATAATAATAGTGTGAGGGTCTCCTCAAGTTTGCTCACCAAATATTGGTGAGCTCCAGGGAACAAATGTCAGGTAACTAAATTAAGAAATTCTTTTCTGTACACTGCATCTGTGTCCCAAGCTGACACTGAACCCTCCCCCAAAGTGAACATCAAGGGCCCCAGGGCCCTCCACAATCCAGCCCCAGCTGCCCCACCCTGCTTCACCGTGACTTCAACCCTGGCCTTGCCCTCACACTTTGTGATCTAGCCATTCTGAACTTCTCATTCTCCTGGCACGGTGCCCTTTCAAGTCCCTGGGTTTTACCTGTACTGTGACCTCTCCCTAGAACACCCCTCCCCTCCCTCTTTTTCTGGTAAATTGTGTTTATTCTTCTGGACCCAGTTCAAACTGCACCCCCTTTGACCGCCCCGCCCCACGCAGGGGCCGCCGTTGCTGTGGCACTTGCAAATGCCTCTGTTCAGAAAGGTGGTGTAGGGCAGTTTAAGAGCATGGACCCTAAAGCCAGACCCCCTGGGTTCCAATCCTGGCCCTGTCCCCTTACTAGTTTCTGTCTAAGCATCAGTTTCCTCACCTGTGAAACAGGCGTAATGAGGGCACTCCCCCTCGAGGTTTGCTGTGGGGCTCGAATTATTTTTACACACAGCACTTAGAAGAGTACCTTCCCCCGGGGAAGTGCTATTTAAGTCTTAGCTATTGTTGTAACATTTTTTCATTGTCGTCTCTCAGAGGATATGCCACAGGACTTCAAGGCTTCCCTGTGCCTGCCCACAACCTCAGCCCCAGCCCGGACCCACTCCAACGGAAACTGCTCGAGCTACACAGAAACCCGGCATCTGAGTGTGGTGGGGATCATGTTCGTGGCACAGACCCTGCTGGGCGTGGGTGGGGTGCCCATTCAGCCCTTTGGCATCTCCTACATCGATGACTTTGCCCACAACAGCAACTCACCCCTCTACCTCGGTGAGGACCAGTCTCATCCCTTGGCCTCTGATGGTCAGGCCAGGCTCAGCTAGGAGGAAGAGAGACCCAGGGTTGGGGCTGGAGATGGAGTCCCTGCCCCCTGCCCCATCTGGCCAGGAAAGGTCCGGGGAAGCCCTGGAGACTTCCCCATCCCTGACCAGGGGAGACAGAGTGTTCTTGCCCATCACAGACTGGGCAGGCACTGGTCTGAGGAGGGAAGCCAGGACTAGAGGATCCTAACCCAGGCTTTGTGTTGTAGGGATCCTGTTTGCAGTGACCATGATGGGGCCAGGCCTGGCCTTTGGGCTGGGCAGCCTCATGCTGCGCCTTTATGTGGACATTAACCAGATGCCAGAAGGTGAGCCTCAGGAGCACACGTTTGCTAGACCCTAGCTAACTGACTGCCACTCTCATAGGAGACACTGAGCCAGGGAACCTCGGTTCAAATCCTAACAGCACCACTGACCTTGGGCAAGCCTCTTAGCCTCTCGAACCTCAGCTTTCTCATCTGTGAGAAAATCTCTGTCCTGTCTGTCTCCTAAAGCTGCAATTGGAGTCCAGTGAGATGGTGGAGGTAAACTGTAAAATGCCATCAGATGAGGAACCGTGGTTGCTGTCACTACTATTACTAGGAGTCTTCGCCTTGTTCCATACCCCACCTTCCCCAGGCCCTCAGCCCCCTGCTCACACATGCTGTGGGGCAGGTGAAAGAGCGCACTCTTTTGACCTGTAGGGAGCCTCCGTCTTTAGGGGGAAACAAGACTTGAGTTAAACAGAAAGGACAGTGCACACTGGAGAGAACTTTTGGAGCAGAACTTGGTGACTCAAAGTATTACCCTGGGCCTCTCTCAGATGGGGCATTTACTGTGACCTCTAAGAATCCTTCTAGTTCTGACCAGCTCAGAGCCTAGGAAACTGCCAGGGGCACCATTTGGGAAACAGTAGTCTCTGGTTCAGGCAGTGGTCAGAGTGGGCCAAGGAGTGGGACTGACGCTTGGTCAGAAGCTGGCCAGGAGGGAGGGGTGTTGGGGGTTCCGGGGCTCTGGAGTCCTTGGAGAGCAGTAGGGTACTCCTGTTAGAGCGTGTCACTGTGGCATCCCAGCTCCTAACTCATCAAACCAAGCAGCTCCAGAGGTGCCTCCTGCCTCCTGCCATTCTCACCTGCAGACTTTCTGCCAGGTCCTGGGAGCCTCAGGTAATGTGTGTGTGTGTGAATGAACATGCAGATGCTGCTTCTTGTTCCCCAGCTTTTGCCCACAAGTGCCTGCAGCCAGGACAGGTCTGCACAGCTCTGAACAGCAGCCACTAGGAACAGCCCTGCCCCGCCCGCTTTCCTTCTGGAAGGCTGGGTCTAGAGTGTGGGCTCTGGCTGCAACCTCTCCCTCCCCTGAAAGAAAAGTCCTGGGAGTCAGGGGTTCCCTAGATGTCCCCCGACACACCTCAGCTCCATGCAAGGGGGTGTGTTTTCTGACTGTTGACATTGTCCAGGCAGATGGGGCATCTCCACAGGCAGATGTGACATTTCTGTGAACCAACCTGCCACCTCAAAACTCCCTTCTCCATGGGGGATTTCACAAGGTAGGCAGATCATGCCAGCTGCAGGCACAGACTGATATGAGAGAAGCAGAGGGGCTGGAGAGGTGCATGTGTGAGTTCTCACCAGCCTGACATGCAGGCAGGAGAGATTAAAAAGTAAGGAGAGAATCAAGTCTAATCACTGCAAAAGCCAAACCCATCCTCAGCGTTACAGGTACATTTGCTAAGTGCCAACTGAGTCCTCTGGTCCCTGCCTGGGAGGAACTTAGGATCAAGCACGAGGGGAACCAGCTCTGCATGTGGGGTTGTTATATCAAGGAGCATTTGGTTTTTCTTATTTTTGAGACAGGGTCTCACTCTGCCCCTCACGCAGTAGCACTATCCTAGCTTACTGCAGCCTTGGATGCCTGAGATCAAGCAATCTTCCCACCTCAGGCTCTCGAGTAGCTGAGACTACAGGTGTGCACCATCACATCTGGCTAACTTTTTAATTTATTTGTAGAGACAAGGCCTCACTATGTTGCTCAGGGTGGTCTCGAACTCCTGGCCTCTAATGATCCTTCCACCTCAGCCTCCCAAAGTGCTGGGATTACAGGCTTGAGTCACTGCACCCAGCTCATTTGTATTTTTATGAAGCATTTTCGGATGCTGTGGAAATTGAAGGAGAATGTACGCAACTCAGCCTTGGGATTAAGAAGTATGACAGGAGCTTTGTGTGTTCCAGCCAGGAGGCACATCTGGGATAATCTAGTTCTAATTAAACCTAGGTAGGGATCAAAATCATCTGGGGAACTTGTTAAAGGTATGGGTTCCTTGATCACCTTCCCACCCCACTCTGTGGTCATTCTAAGTGGGTCCTCGGTAAGGCAATTTTTGACAAACATCCCTGGGGATAACACAGGTCTGAGAAACACAATAGTAATCCTAACCCTTCATTTAAGAATAATAATCACAATAGTAATGAGAAGGAGGAAGAGGAGGATGGGCAGGTACCTCTACGGCACACACTCTTCTAAGTGCTTCACATCTATTAATTTCTTTAATTTTCACAACAATTCTATGATTTGGAAGCTACTAATATCTATATTTCACAAAGGACAAAAACTGAGGCACAAAGAGGTTACGTAGCTTGCCCAAGGTTATGAGTTAGTAATGGCATTCAGACCCAGCAGTTCACCTCCGGAGTCCATGGCCTTGACCACTGCACTACATTGCCTCAGTAGTTGAAGAAGCCAAGACTCGGAAAGGGCCAAGGACTTGCCCAGGGTCACACAGGACACACCTGGCAGAGCAGACTGGAACTCAGGTCTCCTGACTCCCAGCCTGGGCCACCTCATGTCTCAGAGGCCAGTCCCAGGATGGTGGCTTAGAAGTGACAGCCTATCATCCTGACGCTAACGTCACCATGCTCTTCTCTTCCAGGTGGTATCAGCCTGACCATAAAGGACCCCCGATGGGTGGGTGCCTGGTGGCTGGGTTTCCTCATTGCTGCTGGCTCAGTGGCCCTGGCTGCCATCCCCTACTTCTTCTTCCCTAAGGAAATGCCCAAAGAAAAACATGAGCTTCAGTTTCGGCGAAAGGTCTTAGCAGTCACAGACTCACCTGCCAGGAAGGTAAGCTCCCTCCATGTTACCTGTCTGGGTCCAGGCTCCAGCCCCACCCACTTGTTCTCCTTTGTAACATTACACTTCGGCTGGGTGCGGTGGCTCACGCCTGTAATCCCAGCACCTCGGGAGGCCGAGGCGGGTAGATCACAAGATCAGGAGATCGAGACCATCCTGGCTAACATGGTGAAACCCCATCTCTACTAAAAATACAAAAAATTAGCTGGCTGTGGTGGCGGGTGTCTGTAGTCCCAGCTACTCGGGAGGCTGAGGCAGGAGAATCGCTTGAACCCAGGAGGTGGAGGTTGCAGTGAGCTGAGATCACGCCACTGCACTCCATCCTGGGCGACAGAGCAAGACTCTGTCTCAAAAAAAAAAAAAAAAAAAAAAAAAAATTACACTGCATCCCCACTGGGTACTATGCTTTCTGCCTGGGCTCCATCACATCTTTCTGACAACCTTGCGCAGTGAATATCACCTGCCCTCTCCACAGCTGAGGAGACCCAGAGCCAATGTTGGAAAGTGACTTACCCAAGATCACAAAGCCAGCAAGCAAGGGCAGTGCTGGGATGAGAACCCGCACCTCTCTGAGCCCATGCCCCTCATGCTAACCACTACAGTATGGCCTCTGTGCTCATCACTTAAAGTTTTTGTAAATTCTGAACATGCCATAGGAATGTTAAGAATTGGGAGAGTGGGTAGGACAGTCTGGGAAGACCTCCCTGAAGAGGAGGGATTTCAGCTGGACTTTGAAGGATGTGTGGAAGCACAGAAAGGAGAGAGGATCAGAGATTCCAGGCACAGAAACATCCTGCGTGAAAGATTTGGCTATAGAAATAAACCTGGCCCTTTCGGGGACAGTGAAGGGGACAAACATGCACAGAGTGCAGGGCCCAGGCTGGACCTGAAGATCAGTCCATGACCTCCACCCTTCCAGCGGGCACAGTCTAGGGAGGACACAGACTCATGGACAAGTCACGACCGGTGTGATGCTCCAGGGTGTCTAGAATCCCCCTTCTCCACTCTTGCGGCAGGTGGGTCTCTCCTCAGAAGAGGACACAGAGGCCCAGCCTAGTGCAGGGATTTGCCCAGGGTCACAAAGCTGGTAGGAGAGGACAGGATCACATGAGCCACTAGGCAAAACAGAGTATTCTGGGCCAGGGACTTCCAAGTTTTCCAGGTACCCACAAAAACACGAGGCCTGAAAAACAACAAATTGGCTTCAAATTAAAAAGAAAATGACAAAATAGAAACAATTTTTAAAGTTTATTTATTTATTTATTTTTATTTTTTGAGACGGAGTCTCACCCTATTGGCCAGGCTAGATCTTGGCTCACCACAACCTCCAACTCCCAGGTTCAAGTGATTCTTCCACCTCAGCCTTCCAAATAGCTGGGATTACAGGCGTGCGCCACCACGCCTGGCTAATTTTGTATTTTTAGTAGAGATGGCATTTCACCATGTTGGCCAGGCTGGTCTCGAACCCCTAACCTCAGGTGATCTGCCCACCTAGGCCTCCCAAAGTGCTGAGATTACAGGTGTGAACCACTGTGCCAGGCCTAAAAGTTTAATTACATGCCAGTAATGTCAAGTTCATTAATTTTTTTAAATACTTATACACATTTCATTACATTCTGAAAATTTGTGCATTAGATTTCCTCTTTGCCAAGTATGGGAGGTGGCTGTTGAGAAATCACAGACAATCATAAATTAAGTCACTTACTTGTTGCTAAGTAATTCTAATTTCAAAGGGACAATTTATAAAAATCCTGTTGAATGTTTTTGCTGCAAGAGCATTTCTGTGTCAGGTTGATGCATTTGAATATGTTTGGAGAGGGTGGGGGCAGGGAGAGAAATCAGACAGCTCTGATGGTGGTCCAGGCCAGGTGGAAGCCATGCATCGGCAGTGAGGGGATAGAGGTGCATCTGGGAGCTACCCAGGTTGGGGACTACACATAGCTGCCCTGCTGCGGGATGTCCCCAAGACAGTGATGAGTTGGGCTGATGCTGGGATTGGGTGCAGCTGTCTCAGAGGCAGGGGGAAGCAGCTGCCAGGGAGTGAGCAATTTCAGGGGAAGAAGACAGTTTGAAACCACAGCTGGGCCTTTCTGATTCTGCCTAGCTCAGGCCAAAGTTTGGATACGATGAAATTCCTAGAACTTAGAGGTGGGGTGATGTTCATAAAGGAAAGAGAGAGAGCCTACATTGCTGGTTACAGATGATCTCCAAATTGAGTCCTAAATTTTAACAGAGAAGAATGCCAGTTGAGCCATGGGTGGGATAGGTGGCAGAAGCAAAGTTTAGGGGTGGGAGACTGCACTGGGCTCTGTCACATGCCAGCCATATGACCTTGAGCAGCAAGCCACTTCCGCATTCTGTGCTGCTGTGTAAGATGCTGAGGTTAGGCTCCTGGAGCAATATCCTGTGTGCCTCGGATTCCGAGAATGCACGATTCCTTGAGTCGGAGCTGCTATGATTCAGAGACTCAAATTTTAAGAGCTGTGTCTCTATGATGCTTTGAAACCCTGGCTCCCCAGCTGTGAACCTGTCTGGCTGTCTGGATTCAATCTGTCAGCACATTGGGGATGGGGAGTGGGGAGGGAAGGGGGTGAGAGGTTCTTTAAAAAGAAACAAGGGCTAAGAACATGATGATCTGCTTCCAGCAGCTCTCAGGCAATAAATATTGATGTGGGAGGAATTGTTCCTCCACCTCCCTGAGGCTGCCTTGGCCGGGTCTGCTTGCAGTAAAGCTGGTTGGCCTGGCTCAGAAGGGCCACCAATCGGGAGTTGAATAAACCAGGAGCAAAGGCCCAATGAGGCTGAATTGGCTTCCAGAAAGTCCAGACCTCCAGACATGGGATGTGTATCTTCTGCAGGGCGAGAGAATGGGCAAGAGGAGAAAGTGAAGGGCAGAGCTAACTCTGAAATCTCACCAGGCGTCCCCTCCCAGGCTCAGGGTTCCAGGGTCCCCTAAATACCCTCTTCGAAGTAAATGCTGTTTTTAAAGATATCCCGGAGATGGCAGTATGTAATACAAGAATTATGTGGCCCAGAAAAGGTTTCTGGCCTCAGTGTCTCTATCTATCAAATGGGTAGCAGATCAGACAAGGTCTGTCGCCCCTGACAGGTTCAAGGCCATCTCTAAATGACTCACTGTCTCTGGAGCAATATGTGAGCATTTTTACAGGGGAAAAGAGGGGTACATTCCACAGCCCCTGCCCCAAGGAGGTCTGAGAAGGTGAAGGAAGGCCAGATGCAGAGAGATGGGGAATGATGAATGACAGCTCAGGTTTCTCCCATGGCCATGATTATGGGATTCTCTGCCTGGGGGGCAGGGGGCATTAGCAGTCCCCATGAAGAGTAGAGTAGAAGAGTAACAGATGGGATTGGGGGAGGCCATGCAGGGGATGGGAGGGGACAGGAGCCCTACTTTCTTGCCTTTGGCTCTGTCCCTATATCTGTGGCCTCGGAGCTCAGGTGCTACCAAGAGACCCTCATAGGAGTGACCCAGGACAGGCCTCACCTCCCTCTAGGCCTCAGTCTTCCTGTCTACAATCAGCCAGTCCCCAAGGTCCTGCTAGGCCCAAGGACTCCTGGCAGATGGCTCTGCAGGGTCTGTGGGGTAAAGATGGTCTCTTGAGGGCTTCCTGACAGATTCTTCTTCCCCATCTGTCCCTGTGGTGGTGGTGGTGCTCCCATTCAGCCAGCAACTCTCCTGTGCCCACCATGCCCTCTGGTCCTTCTGAGAACCTGCCCTTGGGGCTGGGTCAGGGGCTCAGAGGGGCCCATAGAGCTACTTTCTGGCAGGCAAGCCTGTTCCATGAGGACTCCTGTCCCTCTCCAGCCTCTGAGCACCACCGGACTCTGACCACAGAGACCAGGAATCTGTGTGTCTGTTATTTCTGGAATATGTCTGAGAGTTTGGGATTCTAAAATTATATGGTTTTAAAGTCTGTATTTCTAATAGAGCTTCTCAAGTACTTACATTATTCTAAAAGTCTGTGCCTCGAAAGGCCTATGACTCCCCAAATCCACATTTCTAAATGGCTGCAATTTTGGCTAAGAGTCTGTAAGCCTGTGATGTCCACTGTCTTCCAGTCGTTAACTTCCATGTACTTCTTTGGGAGAATGGTCAGAGATGGAGGACAGGAGTGTGAGGTGCCAATGGTCCTTAAAACCCAGGACTTAGGGCTGGTCTATCAGGATTTGCCCAGCCAGGAAGCCTCCATTTCCCTGGGGCTTTGTGTCTCTACGGCAGCATCTGTGAGTTCTGAGGTGCTGCAGGCCTCCTAGCCCCCAGTGCCTCCTCTTTGCAGGCACTGCCTCTAGACCCCGCTGCATCTCACTGATGGATGGATTGGCCCATAGAGGGTTAAAGACATGTCCAGAGGTTGGACAGCACCACAGGCCCTTGTACTGGTCTGTACAAAGCCAGGTCCTGGCACCAAATAGCTGAGGAAAGGCTCCCCCAGACCACCAGGTCTGCACATAGAGCTTCCTTTAACATCATGGCTTGAGGCCCTGTTGGGGCGATCTGCTTGACTGGTTTTTTGAATTGAACCCCACAGAACCCCAAGGGTACCACCATAGGGAGGAGGAGGAGGGGTATCACTGAGCAGGGCTAAGGGCCTTCCACGCCTCTACACACACACACAAAATATAGAACTACTCGGACTGAAGTGTGTGTTTTCATACCTGTCTAAAGACTAAATCTAAAGAATGAGATTTCAATTGGGAAAAGGGTTCTGTTCCTAAAAACCAGCAGAGCTAGTCCAATACTGCCATTTGTCAGAGGAGGAGACTGAGGCTAAAGAAGAGATGAAAGGTAGCTGATCAGGCCCAAGAGGCACCATGTGAGCTTCCTTGGTGTCTAAGGCATCCTGCAGTGGCAGGGACAGGGCTAGACATGGCAGGGGTTAGACACATGTCATGCTGGAGGCCTGTTGACTTCAATAGGGATGGCACCATGCTAAAGGGGCTGAAGAGAAGACTCGGAGTTAGCAAACAAGACATCGGGTTTATTGAGGGAACTTACATACAGGGTGGTCCAGTGGTGGTGGGCTGGACAGAGAATCACTACCATTTGTAAAAACCATGCAAATTATATGGCACCCTCCACCTGGCCACCTTCACTTAACCCAAAACAAAGGGCTTTGATCCTTCATACAGCCTGTGTTTCATGGGATGAGCCGGGGGTTCAGATGTCCTTCATAAATAAGAAATGAATCTCTGGGTTGGCCACTCCCAGATTCCTTAGCTCAGAACTCCAAATGAGGCTGGCTGTGGTGGCTCACACCTGTAATCTCAGCACTTTAGGAGGCTGAGGTGGGCACATCACTTGAGGTCAGGAGTTTGAGACCGGCCTGGCCAAATGGTGAAACCTGTCTCTACTAAAAATATAAAAATTAGCTGGGTATGGTGGCGTGCACCTGTAGCCCCAGCTACTTGAAAGGCTGAGGCAGGAGAATCGCTAGAACCTGGGAGGCATTGGTTGCAGTGAGCCGAGATTGCGCCACTGCACTCTAGCCTAGACAACAGAGCAAGATTCCATCTCAAAAAAAAAAAAAAAAAAGAACTCCAAACGCACATTCTGTTTAGGCCATAGGATCATTCTCAGGATATGCTTAAGAAGCTACTACTGTCAGGTGCATCTACCATGCAATATGGTGGCTGCACCATACCAGCCAGGCTCTGCTACTTACTAATTCTGAAATCTGTAAAATGGGTATAACCGTAACATCTGCATCTCGGCGTCTTTGTAAGAATGAAGTGAGGCAAAGCGGTGAGGTGGGCAGTTCAGTGCCAAAGCGCAGGCACAGTAAACAGGAGCGCTTGTTCTTGGCATCTTTCTCGGAGCAGGCCAGCTCTGAAGGGGAAAACTAATAGAAAAGGTGCCTTTTTTCTAACCTTATATGCTTTTTCTTTTTACATGGTTTTTAACTTTTTTATTTTTTAAATTCAGCTTTTCAACCGACAAGTAAAAATTGTATGTATTTATGGTGGAACATGATGTTTTGATCTATGTATGCATTGGGGAGTGGATAAATTAAGCTGTTTAACACATGCCTTACCTCACTTCCTTATCTTTGTGTGTGTGTGATGAGAATACTTGAAACCTACTTTCTTAGCAATTTTCCAGTATGCAATATATTGTTATTAACTGGACTCATTATGATGTACAATAGATTGCCTGAACTTATTTCTCCTGTCTAACTGAAATTTTGTATCCTTTGACTAACAACTTGCTCTGGTAACTACCCTTCTGCTTTTTGCTTCTATGAGTTTGACTTTTTTATATTCCACACCTGAGATCACGCAGTATTTGTTTTTCTGTGCCTGGCTTATTTCACTTAACATGATGTCCTTAGGTTCATCCATGTTTTCACAATGACAGGATTTCCTTCTTTTTTAAAGCCAAATAGTATTCCATTGGGTATACATACTACATTTTCTTTATCCACTCATCCATTGATGGAGTCTTTGGTTGAATCCACATCTTGGCTACTGTGAATGGTGCTGCAATAAGCGTGGGAGTGCAGTTCTCTCTCTTTTCTTTGATTTAAATATATTCTTTTATTTGAAAATTTGTGTTTTTTCATTTTCTTTTTAAAAATGTTTTCAAATTTTTATGGGTGCATAGTAGGTGTATATGTTTATCAGGTACATGAGTTGTTTGGTTGGTTGGTTGGTTTTCTTTGTTTGTTTGCTTTTTGAGACAGAGTCTCTCTCTCTCTGTCACCCAGGCTGGAGTGTAGTGGCACAATCTCGGCTCACTGCAACCTCTGCCTCCAGGGTTCAAGTGATTCTTCTGCCTCAGCCTTCTGAGTAGCTGGGATTACAAGTCCCCGCCATCATACCCAGCTAATTTTTGTATTTTTAGTAAAGATGGGGCTTTACCATGTTGGCCAGGCTGATCCCCAACTCCTGACCTCAAGTGATCCACGCCCGTCAGCCTCCCAAAGTTCTGGGATTATAGGCATGAGCCACTGCGCCCAGCCTACGTGAGAGATTTTGAATTGGCATACAATGTGTAATAATTATATCAGAGTAAATGGGGTATCCAACGCCTCAAGAAACAAGAAAGAATTTATCATTTCTTATTTTTTAAATTTATTTTTCAATGTATAACCAATCAATAGAATGTATCATTTCTTTGTGTTACAAATGTTCCAATTATACTCTCTTAGTTGTTGGTTTTGTTTGGTTTGTTTTGTTTTTTTGAAACAGAGTCTCACTCTGTCACCCAGGCTGGAGTGCAGTGGTGCAATCTTGGCCCACTGCAACCTCCACCTCCCGGGTTCAAGCAATTCTCCTGCCTCATCCTCCCAAGTAGCTGGGATTATAGGCTACAGGCTCCATGTTGGCCACGCTGGTCTTGAACTCCTGGCCTCAAGTGGTCTGCCTGCTTTGGCCTCCCAAAGAGATGGAGTTAAAGGCGTGAGCCACCACACCTGGCCCTGGTCCCTCTCTTAGTTTTATTTATTTATTTATTTATTTATTTTGAAATGGAGTCTCGCTCTGTCACCCAGGCTGGAGTGCAGGGGCGCAATCTTGGCTCACTGCAACCTCTGTCTCTCGGGCTCAAGCGATTCTTCTGTCTCAGACTTACAAGTAGCTAGAATACAGGCATGCACCACCATGCCTGGCTAATGTTTGCATTTTTAGTAGAGTTGGGGTTTCGCCATGTTGGCCAGGCTGGCCTTGAACTCCTGACCTCAGATGATCCAACTGCCTCAGTCTCCCAAAGTGTCTTTGTTATTTTTAAATGTATAATAAATTCAGCTCTCTGTCTCTTTAATATACTGATTTCTAACCTAAGGTTAGAAGTTTGAGACCTGCCTGGCCAACATGGCGAAACCCCGTCTCTACTAAAAATGCAAAAAATTAGCCAGGCGTGGTGGTGGGCGCCTGAAATCCCAGCTACTTGGGAGGCTGAGGCAGGAGAATCGCTTGAACCCGGGAGGCGGAGGTTGCAGTTGGCCGAGATCGTGTCATTGCACCACTCCAGCCTGAGTGACAGAGAAAGACTCTGCCTCAAAAAAGAAAAGAAGAAAGCTGGGAACGTGTTTCATTCTTCACGCAAACTCAGCTCTTACTGAAAAAACACTCTCTTTCATGGGATGGGAGGAAGTTAAGCAGATCTCCCATCCCCGTGGTGCTTCCCTTGATGATATGTGAAGGAACCCGAGGCTGGCAGAGCGTTCCATATCACCCCAGGGTCCACATTGGCTCTGTGGGTCAGGGAACCTAGCCCCTGGACAAAGCCTTCTTTTAACAGGAATTCAGCTGTCACCACAGATAGTGCCTGGATCCCTGGGGACCCAGCAGACAGGAGGGCCTTCCATGGGCTGAGCCACACACAGCACATGGTGTCCAGCAGGCTTGCAGCAATCAGCAAAGAGCCCCCAGAGGGGAAGTTCCAGCAGCCTTCTCCATCCAGGGCTGCTGACCCAGGCAAACACAGCCCAGATGGGTCGCACTGCAATCCCTGCACTGAGCAGAGGCGTTTCCTGTTTCTGGAGCCCATTGTTACTCAGCTGTCCTCAAAACAGATGAGGGGGCAAGCAGCAGAAATCTGTGGAGAACACAGGGTCAGGAGCTAAGGACAGTTAGGGCTCCCAATAGCCACAGAATATAGCCAAAATCTCAGCCTGGCCTTCCAAACCACCCAAGTCTGGCTCTGGCCGGTCTTTTGGCCCCAGCCCCTGCCCCAGTCAAGCACCGCTGTAATCACGTTGGTGTCCCCACTGCGTCCTGCACAAGACAGGCTCCTTCCACCACCGTGCCTCTGCTTCAAATCTGCTCTCCCTTTCTATCTACCCAAACCCCAAAGCTCACTTTTCCCTGGATGCTGCCCCTGACCACCCAGGCCCTGAAGGTCTGTCACTCCTCTCCTGTTCCAAACCCCATGCTCTTTCACAGCAGGAGACAGGACTGAGACAGGGAGACTAGAGAACCTGGGTTTGGTTTGAGAGCCTGCTCTGCCAATAACTGCCTGGGTGACACTTCCCCTTTTGGGGCCTCAGTCTTCTTTTCTGTAAAATAGGTGCAATAATAATCCCTGCACCAGACAGACCATTGTGGGAATTAAACGACATGATGGATAAGAAAGTGCAGTGTAGGCCGGGCGCGGTGGCTCAAGCCTGTAATCCCAGCACTTTGGGAGGCCGAGATGGGCGGATCACGAGGTCAGGAGATCAAGACCATCCTGGCTAACACGGTGAAACACCGTCTCTACTAAAAAAATACAAAAAAATAGCTGGGTGAGTTGGCGGGCACCTGTAATCCCAGCTACTCGGGAGGCTGAGGCAGGAGAATGGCGTAAACCCGGGAGGCGGAGCTTGCAGTGAGCTGACATCTGGCCACTGCACTCCAGCCCGGGCGACAGAGCGAGACTCCGTCTCAAAAAAAAAAAAAAAAAAGAAAGTGCAGTGTAGCTGGGCGCAGTGGCTCACCCCTGTAATCCCAGCACTTTGGGATGCCAAAGCGGGCAGATCACCTGAGGTCAGGGGTTCAATACCAGCCTGGCCAACATGGTGAAACCCCGTCTCTACTAAAAATACAAAATTAGCCAGGTGTGGTGGCGTGTGCTTGTAGTCTCAGCTACTCGGGAGGCTGAGACAGGAGAATTGCTTGAACCTGGGAGGCGGAGGTTGCAGTGAGCTGAGATTACACCACTGCACTCCAGTCTGGGAGACACAGCAAGGCTCTGCCTCAAAAAAAAAAAAAAAAAAAAAAGTGCAGTGTAGACCAAATAGGAATGTACACATGGGAGCAGACGACATTGTGGTTGTTTTTACTCTTTATGAGAATAGGGAACCCAGGCAAGGAACTCAGAAGATTCTGCTTACCCTGCCCCTTCCTGATAAAAAATGTTGGGAAGTGATCAGTCTGTCCCCAGCCTGTCCTCCTGTTTCCTGGGGCAGCACTCACTCCAGCACTCTCTCTCAGCTATCCAGGACCCTCCCATCACTGTGGCGCCCCTCCCAGACCACTCTCCCAGAGCTCAGACGGGACTCAGAAAGGAGCAAGGATTCACTGAATCTCTTTAAGGCAGCATGTCCAAAAGAAATGTTACATGAACCACATATGTAATTCTAATTTTTTTGTCCACATGCAAAAGTAAAAGAAATTAATTTTAATAATACATATTATTAGAACCACTATATCTAAAATATTCTCATTTTAACATATAATAGTAAAAAATTAATGATGAAACATTTTCCTTTTTTCATACTAAGTCTTCAAAATGCAACGTGTATTTTATGCCTACAGCACATCTCAATTTGGACTGGCCACATTTCAATTGCTTAGAGCCATACGTGACAGGTAGCTGCTGTATGAGGCAGTGCAGCTCTAAGGTATAAATGAATAATCCACGCAGGCTGCCTTACTCAAAAAAATAAGAAAAGGTAGGGTTTCAGGTTCCTTCAAATCACACCACAAACATTCTTCCAGTCCTTTATCAGGGCTGTCTGACTCAGGGGGCTTAGTGGATAAAGTATGAGGGTTTTTTTGAGTCAAGGTGTTGCTCTGTCACCTAGGCTAGAGTGCAGCGGTGCCATCATAGCTTACTGTAGCTTCGGACTCCTGGGCTCAAGTGATGCTTCCACCTCAGGCTCTTGAGTAGCTGGGACCACAGGTGCACGCCACCATGCCCAGCTAATTTTAACATTTTTATAGAAATGAAATCTTGCTATATTGCCCAGGCTGGTCTCAAACTCCTGGCCTCAAGCAATCCTCCTACCTTGGCCTCCCAAAGTGCTGGGATTATAGATGTGAGCCCAGTCAAAGCATGAGTTTTCTACTCAGGCAAGCTTGAGCTCGGATCTGAGTCCTGCCACTCTCTAGTTATGTGATGCTGAACAAGTTGCCTACCTTCAGAGTTTGTTTGCTCATGTGTAAAGGAGTGTAGGAATGGCTGGCAGGTCCCAGTGAAGATGGAGCAGGCTCATGTATGCATAGCTACCAGCCCATATACCAGTGGCCTGGCATGTCCTGGAATGGTAGTTCCGCTAGCCCTGGTGTGCTCTGTGGACCCTTGGCCTGTCTCGGAACCATCAGCAGTTCAAGAACTCCCTGGGAGCATGATGGCATCTCCTCTTGCTTTCATTTTTTCCCCCAAAAGCCTGGCATTGGCTACACCCACTGCTGGTTAGAACCATCTCTTGCACTCCTCTTTCAATTGAACCACTATTTCACCCTAGGCCCTTGCTAGGCACAAGAGTTTGAACAGAAAACAAGATAAACGTGAATCCTGCTCTTGCAGAGCTCAGGGTCCACAAGGGAGAAAGTTGTCAAATAAGGTTTGCCTCAGACCTAAAGCATGTATAAAATAGACATTCTTTATTTTATTTAGAAATCAACTTAATTTCTACTGTGAATGCCCATCCTGCCAGATCATCAAGAAATTCAATCTCAGCCTTTCTCAGAGCTCTCTGACCAAGGTGAAGCAAAGGTCCTGTGTCTTACACAGTGCCCAAGCACCAGGGCGCCCCCCGCTCAGCAGACATCAGCATCAGCCCACTGTGGTCACTATGGTGATGCCCACTTGCCATCCTGGCCCATGTGGTTCCCTTACCGTGCTTGGAGAAGAGGTCTTGGTGGGACTGGGAACATGGGAGCCCAGCCTCCCTAGGTCACCGTGCATCCTGCCCCTTGGAGGTGAATTGCTTCCGTGGGCCCTGTCTCAGAGGGTACGTGGCACCTTGCTGCTCATGGAACCCACAGACTGCTCTGTCTCTGCCCCTTCCTCTTTTCCAGGCTTTATTTTAGGGAAGATGGTATTCTTTTCCCCTCATCCTCAGAGCCTCCCTCTCTGCTCACACCCACCACAACACCCAGCAGAACCTCCTCAAGGGACTCAAACTCTGGAAACAAAAGACAGGAAGGGAAATCTTTGCAACCTATTACTGCTTTCTGACATGTCACAAACATCCCCTGAGGACAGGAACCCCAGAGCCTGCTCCCTGCTGGAATGAAAGAAGAGAGAAGAAAGGGAAAAAAGCCCAAGGGAACAAACACATGAATTAATATTTGAATGAATTGTCCTGCTGGGACAGACTAGTCTTGAACCAGTCACATCAGGAAGCCAGGTGGGGGAGGCATGGAACAGGGGATCCCCCCAGAGGTGGTGGCTGACATGAAGCTTCTGAAATGTGGGGAAATCCAGAATTTGCCTCATGATGATCTCAGAGAAAACGAGATGGGAGAAGAAAGAGAAAGTGTCAGACCCAACCAGAGTGTAAGTCCTGTAGGAACCTCACAGGCAACATGGGAAGAGGAGGCAGAACCAGGAAGTCCAAATGAGCGCTCTCCAGCCCAACAGTTCCTTCCCTATGGCCCATGGCACCCTGGCCCTGGACTTGGGGAAGCCTTGGCCTGCACACTCCTAGTTACAGGGAGCTTGCTTCCTTCCAGGGCAGCCTCTTCTAAACTACTGTCCACACTGCGGGTAAGTCTTTTTTTTGAAACACTCTATCGCCCAGGCTGGAGTGCAATGGCACGATCTCAGCTCACTGCAACTGTTACTAGAAAGGGTCCAGATCCAGACCCCAAAAGAGGGTTCTTGACTCTCATGCAAGAAAGAATTCAGGGCAAGTCCATAAAGTGAGAGTAAGTTTATTAAGAAAGTAAAGGAATAAAGAATGGCTACTCCATAGGCAGAGCAGGGTGTTCCCGAAAGTAAGAGGAGGAACGCATCCACCCTAGGTACAATATATGTTTATATAGGATGAAAAAAGATCATGGGGAGATGTGCTCTGCTACAAGGGTTTGTGATCAAGGATTTTCTTAATTACTATATTTTGCAAGAATCGATATTATTATCTTTAAAGCAAAATTAGGAATGCTTCTGCTCTCAAGACATCGGGATATCAGGACACTCCTAAGTCTGGGTCTATTTAGTAAACATTTTCAATCTGTTCCTTTAACCATCAACATCTAGAGGCTAGGAATGCCCTGACTTTTTGGGAATGTAGCCCAGCAAGTCCCAGCCTCATTTTTCCTAACCCTCAGTCAACATGGAATCGTTCTGATTCTAACGCCTCTGACACAATCTCCATCTCCCTGGCTCAAATGATCCTCCCTCCTCATCCTCTTGAGTAGCTGGGACTACCAGTGTATGCCACCATACCTGGCTAATTTTTTTTTTCTGTGATGGAGTCTTGCTCTGTTGCCCAAGCTGGAGTGCAGTGGCACAACCTCAGCTCACTGCAACCTCTGCCTCCCAGGTTCAAGCAATCCTCCTGCCTCAGCCCCCCTAGTACCTGGGATTACAGGCACGCGCCACCATGCCTGGCTAATTTTTGTATTTTTAGTAGAGACAGGGTTTTGTCATGTTGGCCAGGCTGGTCTTGAACTCCTGACCTCAGGTGATCCACTCGCCTCACAGTGCTGGGATTACAGGGGTGAGCCACTACGCCTGACTGATTTATTTTTATTTTTATTAGAGACGAGGTTTCGCCATGCTGCCCAGGCTGGTCTTGAACTCCTGAGCTTAAGCAATCCTCCCACTTCAGGCTCCCAAAGTGCTGGGACTACAGCTGTGAACCATCACACCCGGCCTCGGCATAAGTTTTCTTCCAGGGAATTTTTCGCTTTTAATTCTGACCTCAGCCTACATAGAAAAATGTAACTAAATTGCACTCCACTTGCTCACTTATATTCAAATGACCCTGTGCCCATAGCAACTTCTCCAAGATTTAGTTTCCTCATCTAAAATATGTGCACAGTAATAGTACCTGCCTCACAGAGTTTTGTTAGAGAAATGTAGGCAGAGTACTCTGTGCCCTTGGCATTGGTTGCCCCCTTCCTGCAGAGTATACCAGTGAAGTGCTCAGACTCTGGAGCCAAGATGTCTGGATTCAAATCCTAGCTGGACCACTTATTATCTGTGTGGCTTGAAACAAGTTATTTTCTCTCTGTGTCTCAGTTTTATTACATGACAAAAAGTGATGATTATGGTATCTACTTCATTTCTTAAAAATGATTTTTGATGCTTATTTCCTTCTCCAAGTTGTTGGTAGGGACGTATATACTTCAGGAGGTTGTGAGGTTTCAGTAAGTTACGCATTAGTCATTAGAACAGTGCCCAGCATATAGTAAGTGCTTAGTAGGCATTAACCGTTATTTATCATTATTTCCTTTCTTATTTCTGACAATCAGAAGATGGTGATTGTGCCCCCTCCCTGCACACACACAATATTCTTGTCCCCTCTTTTTCAAAAGTTGCACATAGGCGGTCCCCGCCCAGGTGGAGGGACATACTCCAGGGTGTCCATGGGCATCTTCACAGCTTGGACCCAAAGCTGAGCCCATCCTCTGGGTATGACCTGATTCATCCAAGAGGAGCAGTGACAGTGGGAGTGAAGATTGACGGGACTGGTGTGTTGGTGTTTTGGGTAGCATTGGTGGTGATGATGGAAGTGGCGATGGAGATGAGGCTGGTGATACTGATCTCAGTGAAGACAATGGTAGTGATGATGATGATAGAGACAGTGATAATGACGTTGATGATTCTGATTATCATCATGGTGGTGGTGATTCTGGAGGTTCAGGTGACAGTGATAATGATGATTGTGCTGGTGGTGGTGATCACGACAGAGATAACAATAGCAATCATCATATTGTGATGGTAATGTCATGACTAAATTTGTCATTTAGTCACAATGATATGGGTGATGTGAATGAGGGTGATATTTAAGCTGAAAGGAATAGAAATGATGATGATGATTATGGTGGTGATTTTCCTAAAAATGTTGGTGATTATTATGATGTTAATAGTGGTCATGACAACTAACCCATGTGGATACTGGTGATGATGAAGTTTAACCACAAGAATTTCATTCATTCTTTCAAAACCACTTGTTGGGTACCTGTAGGGCCAAGAACAAATGGAACACTGCAGGCCTCAGTTGCTCCTGAAGATATGACAGGGCCCTCACCCTCTCCTCTCCAAGAGCTCTCCTCCCCAGCCCACAGCCCACTCTGAATGGGATCGCTGGTATCCAGCAGACTGTCCTTGGTTTTTTGTCTCCTTCAGGACAAGGACTCTCCCTCTAAGCAGAGCCCTGGGGAGTCCACAAAGAAGCAGGATGGCCTAGTCCAGATTGCACCAAACCTGACTGTGATCCAGTTCATTAAAGGTAAGTCAGCTTAGACCAGGTTATGGGGAGCCAGGGCCAGAGGGGCCCTCGAGGCTGTACGGGATCCAGTCCTTCCCGCCTTTCTTGATTCATCTTCTCTACCTGCAGACCCCGTGTGAGCACCATCTACTTCTTGTTAGTCTTTGCACAAGCAATCCTCTCTGCCTGGACCATCATTTTTTATTGCTTTCAAAATATCCCCTATGGGCCAGGCATGGGCCAGCAAGGCCCCTTCCCTCCCTCTTTGGCTCTCAGAACCCTCAGGGCTTCTAGATGAGTTCAGGTCTGAGCCTGTGCTCCTGAAGGTCAGGCCTTCTATGACCCTTCCTCTATGACCCTTCCTCCCCTCCCACCCACCACTGAGCCTGCAAATGGGAGGCCATCAGGAAATTGTGAAATTCCCAGGCAGTGGCATAGGCAGAGAGAGCTCTGGGATAAAATCCACAACCTGGGCTTTTGTCCCTGATCCCTGCTCTCTTCTGGGCCTCTGCTTCCCCATCTATATAGCGAGGAGGAGACTCAATGATCTAAGGTCCATGAGGCTATTATCATGAGACTATGAACTCAGTCTATCAGTAACCAGAGTACGCATTATGACCAGGCCATTCTTTCTCAAGAGCATGACCCCAGGAGCATTGAGTGAGTGCCTGCCGTGTGCCCAGCTCTTACAGAGCTCCGGATGGCAGGTCAGAAGACTTGGATTTGAGTCCTGCCCGTAACAGTGACCAGTGTACAATCTTAAAGAAGTTAGTTTCCTTTTCTAAATTGAGTTTCCTCATCTGGAAGATTGGGTCAATAATCCTTGTTCTGCCTGTCTCAAGGGCTATCATGAGAATCAAATGAGATGAAAAATGAAAAGCCTCTTTATGCTATTAAAAAAAACTGCACTCATATATAAGGTACAATTATTTCAATTATTACTCTTGTTCCACTGTTGTTCTGACCATGCCCTAGGATAGTAAACTGAGCTGCCTGTGGTTTAGGAGGGTACTATCCACAGGGGTTGCTTCATTCCTTACTGAGGATTTCTGCAACAGGAAGGAATTAGGCCTATTCTTGGGAAGAACTTCCTAAGATTTGACGTTGGGGCAGGACATGGTGGCTCACACCTGTAAACCCAACACTTTGGGAGACCGAGGCAGGAGGACCTCTTGAGCCCAGGAGTTTGAGATCAACCTGGACAACATAGGGAGACCCTGCCTCTACAAAAAAAAAAAAAAAAAAAAAAAAATTAAAGAATTAGCCAGGCTTGGTGGTGCATGCCTGTGGTCCAAGCTACTGGGGAGGCTGAGGTGGGAGGATCGCTTGAGCCTGGGAGTTTGAGGCTGCAACGAGCTGTGATCTCACCACTGTGCTCCAGCCTGGGTGACTGAGAGAAACCCTGTCTGAAAAAAAAAAGACTTGATGTTGGGATATCGGTAATCTAGCCCCCAGTTTTTTCAGCATTCTCAGGGAAAGAGAGGGCTTGGACTCCATGTATGGTGCTGGGCCTAGAGGCAGGGGCTGGGACTCCCTAGCCTCAGGCCACCCCCAGATGCTATTAGGCCCCAGAACGCTGTGCTGCTGAATTGCTTATTAATCACTGCTTGGGCTTCTGCCCGGAGGGAAGCTGCTGAAATTGGAACCTAGAGCAAGTGTTCTAGGCCAGATTGTCTCTGGTAGTTTCAGCTTCTACATGAGCCTGCAGGGAATCAGGGCAGGGGTGCCTCAGGCCCTGTGGCCAGTGAGCCAGCCTGGCTTCTGCTGAGCTCCAGGGGCCAGTCTGACTCTAGGGTCTGGCCTTGACCACCTGGTGCCAAAAGGAAGGCCAAGGGAGGAGGAACTATGGTCCTTCAGCTGGAGGTGCCCTATACTCTTGGGGAAAGATAATTCCTGAGCTAGGAAAGGCCCCTGTCAGATGAGGGAGACAGTCTCTGAGCTAGGGGAAGCCCCTGTCTAATGCAAAAGATACAATCTCTTTGATGGAGGATACGTGGTCCCCAAATGGAGCGAGACCCTACCTTGGCTGATGGAAGAGACCTGACCTCTGTGATGGAGAACGCCCCTGTCTGATGAGGGAGACGTAGTCCTTGAAGTAGAAGAGGTTCCTGTCTAAGGGGGGAGACATTGCCCTTGAGTTAAGGGAAGCCCCTAACTAATTGGAAGAAGCATAGTCCCTAGATTGAGGGAGAACCTGTTCTGTTTGACAGAGGATACCTGGCGTCTAGCTGGGTGAGGCTCCTGGCTGATGAAGAAGACAGAGTCACTGACTTGAGGGAGGCCCTGACTTGTCTGATGGGGGAGACACTGCGCTGTGCTAAGGGAAGCCCTGTCTCATGGGAAAGATCTGCCTCAGAGCTGGAGATGGGCCCTGGGATTCCCCTGCAGGTAGCCCTATCTTAGTGAAAGGCATAGCCTCTGCCCTCCAGGAATTTTCCACCTATTCCGGAGCCAGGTTGTGGATGCTGAGGAGAGATGGGGGATGGCTATAAAGCACACTGCAGTGATCAGTGCAGGAGAATGGACTGGAAGCAATCCATGAAATGGAGCCCTCTGGAGTCAGGCAGCCAGAGAGGCACAGGAATGGGGGAGGGAGGATAGAAGGGAGGATGGACCTTGTACTAGGAGTCAGGAGACCCTAGGAAACTCTTGGCCTTACACTGGCCTCTGGATGAACTTGGGCGAGCCCCTGTCCCTCTCTGGACTCTACCATGCAGTAGGGGCACCTGTACAACCTGGACCATGCCAGACTGAAATTCATGGCTCAATATAAGGCCTCAGATGCCCTGGCCAGAGCAGCTCATGGCAAGAAGGCTGAGCAGCTACCCGGGGTCAGAGGGAGCCTCACACCTCTTCACTCTAATGCTGGTTAAATGCGTGGTGTGCAGCAAGGAACCAGGGACAGGAGGCAGACCTGGCACAGAAAAGAGGGGGAATTCCACAGTCCCCACCCACCCCGCCCGAACTGTTTGTCTTTTATTTTCTACCTCCCAAGGAAACAGATCCTAGCCTGGCCCAAGGGGGCCAGGGAACCAGCTGACTTGGCCCTGCTCTGAGGACAGACAGAAATCTTCCCATGACAGAGGCCCTGGTCCTGCTGCTGCAGGAACAGAAGGAGCCCCCACCTGGCCCAGAGAACCCCCATGGCCCCACCAGCCTGGTCTGGCAAGTGGTTTGCTCCTCTCCCTCCATATCTTATATTTGACTTCAGTCTTGCCTACTGCAGGCAGAAACACATGTTAGTGGAGAGAGGATTTCACGTGTCGAACAGAAAGTGTCCTTGACACTTTCACCTGGGCTGCCCCTGCCAATGAGCATCACCTGGCTGCTGGAGCCCAGAGAGGAAAGGACTTTCCCACCCTTTTGTGCCCTTCAGTTTAGCAGACTTGCAATGGGGGCACCAGTGAATGAGGCACCATTTTAGGAGCTAGCAGGAGACTGGGGAGGTAATTTTTTGCCAGAACACTCACTTCTTTTCCTACCTCCAAGCATTTGCCCCTCCTGGGTCCCTACTCAATTCTTTTTCCTCCTTGCTTCACCTCCCGAGATCCCCGCCCCACCAATTCTTTAGGCCCTAGCTCTGTCCCGCCTCCAGGAAGTCTCCCAGCACCAAGCCGACTCAGATTTCACCTTCTCTGGAGGTCTTTGATTCTGCCCCAGACATATTGACATTTGATTACATATTAGTCCATATATCCATTCATTCCTTCCTTCATCCCATGAATTCAGGTGCCTCCTATATCCCAGGCTCTGGAGAGTTAGTAATCAACACAACAGACAAAACCCCCTGATGTTTTTAAAGAAAGCTTATATTCTGGTAGGGTGACAATAAAACAGCTAGATGAGTGAAAATATAGTACATTACGTAGAGGGCTATGGAGAAATACAAGCTAGGGATGGGTAGGTCAGGGCAAGGAATTGAGACCTGTGTTTGGGACGCAAGGGAGGATGAAGGCCTGGGTGGCTTGGAAAAAGCTGTAGCAGGACAGGATGGAAAGAACTGTGTGGGGCAGGGGAGAGGAATGAATACGTAGAATAGAAAAAATGAAATGACATGGAATGGGATGGATGAAATTGAATCAAACAGGATGGCATGGACCAGAACTATATGGAACTGAATAGAATTGAATAAAAAAAATATATATCAAATAAGATAAAGTCTAACTCAATGGAATGAAATGAAACAGAATTTCAAAAATGAACTAGAACAAGGGCCAGGTGTGGTGGCTCACGTCTGTAATCCTAGCACTTTGGGAGGCCGAGGAGGGTGGATTACTTGAGGGCTAGGGTTTGAGACCAGCTTAGCCAACACGGCAAAACCCATCTCTACTAAAAAATACAAAAATTAGCCAGGCATGATGGTACACGCCTGTAGTTTCAGCTACTCGGGAGGCTGAGGCACAAGAATCACTTGAACCCAGGAGGTAGAGGTTGCAGTGAGCTGAGATTGCACCATTGCACTCCAGCCTGGGCAACAGAGAGAGACTCTGTCTCAAAATAAACAAATAAATAAATAAATAAATAAAATAAAAAAGGACTAGAATAAATGGACTGGAATCAAGTGGGATAAAATTGATTGCAATAGATTTAAGTGGAATGGGACAGGTTGGAAAGGAATGGAACTGCTTGAACTGAGCAGGGCAGGAGGACAGTCTTTGCTGGACTGCTTGGCTGCCCTGCCTGCCCTGACCTCCTCTGCACTCACCCCCACAGTCTTCCCCAGGGTGCTGCTGCAGACCCTACGCCACCCTATCTTCCTGCTGGTGGTCCTGTCCCAGGTGTGCTTGTCATCCATGGCTGCCGGCATGGCCACCTTCCTGCCCAAGTTCCTGGAGCGCCAGTTTTCCATCACAGCCTCCTACGCCAACCTGCTCATCGGCTGCCTCTCCTTCCCTTCAGTCATCGTGGGCATCGTGGTGGGTGGCGTCCTGGTCAAGCGCCTCCACCTGGGCCCCGTGGGATGCGGTGCCCTTTGCCTGCTGGGGATGCTGCTATGCCTCTTCTTCAGCCTGCCGCTCTTCTTTATCGGCTGCCCCAGTCACCAGATTGCAGGCATCACCCACCAGACCAGGTGAGTGTGTGCGTGGGCACATGAAGGCAAGCCTGGGAGGACAGGACAGGGAGGACAGGGGCCTTGGGCAGAGGCCAGGATGGTGGGGTGCCCGCTGCCTCAAATCTTGCCTCCCCACCTCTGCTTAACAGCCCTTTGGAGATTGGAGTCAAGCAGTGGGGTGCTCCAGAAGGCTCCAGGGTAGGTGTCAGGCACCACTGGAAGGGGCATGGATGAGACTTCAGGGGCAGAAACTCTCAAGTCCGGGAGGGTGTGGAGGCTGAGACAGGGCAGAGCCACCCATGGGATGGCATCTCCATAGTGACTAAGCCCTGTGGGCCCAACAGAGATGGGACAGAGGCCGCATCACAGGAGCCAGGACCCAGCTCAGCCAGAGGAATGGCCTGCCCAGAAGGGAGCATGCTCTCCATCCCAGGACGAGAGGAGATGAGAGAGTGAGCAAGGGACTGGATGGCCCCTATCAGAGAGGCTGCAGAGGAGACTCAGGCACTGGGAAAAGATTGCACAGCAGACCTCTGATATTTTGGGTTTTAGAGCTTGGGAGCTGAAATTCTGTTTTTCCACTACTCTAAAATTACAGAATTCTTTTTCCACATCTGTGAGGCAGCACCTGCCTCCACCCTCTGGGAGGAAGTCTCTTGATTTCTAGCTCCACAATTCTCCATCACACCTTTACCCTTGGGAGCCTTCTTGGAGAGGATGTTGGAAATCACATTCCTGCCTCTTCTCCGGAATGATTTCATTTTTCCTGGAAACTGCTCCAGGCTTAAGTTGGCCCAACACTCAGCTAGAATTTCCCAACTTTTTCTGTCCCCACCTCTTCCTTGGCATCTTCTGCCTCCACCCAGGTGCCAGCTTTCATCACCGGGGGTCCTCCTGCATGGCTGTCGGGGGCTCAGCTCAGGGCCAAGGAGCACCCAGCCCCTCCCCATCTGTCCCAGCTCCCACCCTCGCTGATCTCTCCCCCATCTCCCTTCCCTCCTCCCCCTTTCATTCTCTGCCCCTCTTCCCAAACAGGGAGGCAACTCCGCTCTCTAGACTGGGGCCTCCTGTGTGCAGAGCCCTGTTCTAGGCACTGCAGCGGGGGCTTTAGCCACGTCCTCAGGAAGTCCCTGGTCTGAGAAGGGAGCCAGGTCCTCAAACAAATGATTTTTAGAGTAAAAAGTCAATGGATATTTTATCACAATGTGTTCAACAGTGTGTGGGAGAAAAAGTCAGCTCATCCCACATGCCCCATCTCTCTTTTCTTCTCCCTTTCACACCTTAGCTTTGACATCTCATGTCACCTGTGTTCTCACCTAAATTCTTGCGGTTTATTCACTAAGCTCTGGGTTCTAATTCACTGAAGAGACCATTTGGGACCAACTGAGCTAGGCAAGAAGAACTTTCCCTATTCCTGCACAACCACAGGTCCCAACAGCTGCAAGAACCGAAGGTCTCCCTTCGCTCAGCGTCTTCCCCTATTACATCTCATTGAACCCCCACAGGATCTCTGTAATGGGTCCTCTTATTGGCCCCTTTTCACAGATGAGTACAGCAAGGCTCAGAGAGGTGAAGTTACCCCACAGCTGGAACAGGGTAGAGCCTGGAGCCAGGCCTGTCCCCACAGAAGCAATCAGCTCCAGGTGGTCAATGAGAGTGACGAGCAGAGGAAGGGCCCCCTAACTCTTATCTGCTCAGCCTTCCAGCTGCTGGCAGAGGGTTCTGGGAGGTGCCTCTCCCTTGGCAGAGTCCCCTGGCACCACCTCCTGATGGGCCCTCAGTGCAGACAGTGCCAGCCTTCCCACTCCCTCCCCCACCCCGAGGGAGATGTGCCAAGACGTTGTCAGACACACACCAGCACTGTCTGGCAGAGGAGGAAAAGGAAATATTTTGTGTTTGATGATCTTCCTTCCCTCTCAGATGGAGTGCCCCCTCACCCCAGGGAGGGAGAGGAGCTCACTTTGCCCCATGCCCCTCTTCCCCACTCCGCACCCTGGCTAGAGACTGTCTCCAGCTCCTGCTCACCCTCTTCTCCATGGAACTGAGATTTCACTAAGCTCCAGTCCCAGCCTCACTGATCAGCCTGGCCTCTGCCCCACACCCACCCCAAGCCCAAGACAGGGACCTCCAGCTTCCACCTCTGGCCTTCTCCGCAGCCTGGCCACTGGACCCCTGTGTGACCCTGAAAGGCACAGCCTCTCTGAGCCTCTCTCTCCCTGGCAGGTTAGCTGTGCTTCCCCCTAGTGTGAAGCCAGGTGACACTCTAAGTCCCAGGGGCCACCTCCCTGCCCTCCTCCCAGGGTGACCTCCCCCTCAGACTAAGCCTCCCTCTGACCTCCTGCCCCTGCCCACCTTCACCTTGCCCTGGCCACCTGGAGCTGGGGCACCCCGGGGATTTGGGGGCAGGCCCTCGGAGGGAGGCAGGTGAGACTAAAATGTTTCCTGGACACAGTGAACAGGGTGGTGGGAGTGAGACTGCAGGATGGCCATGACAGGCAGAGAAACTGAAGCCCAGAGAGGCAGGAACAGGCTGGAGATCCCACGGGTGGTCAGTTCTCCTGATCGGGTCCCACACTCATAGCTCTGATTTTCTGAGAAAGGAAGCAATCATTGATTTTCGGAGAAAGGAAGCTCATTGAGGAAAAGATACTCTTCATCCGACACTAACTTCTGGGAGGAATTTATCTTGTATACCCTGTAGAAGGGTCACTGAGGTGCAGAGATGTTTGAAGAAGCTCAAAGGCTCGTAGGATCTAGGGGGCCTGTCTCCATACTTGCACACCTTCATTGCAAGGAGCTCACTATCACACCATCATCGGGCAGCCCTGATGGTGAAAATCCTCCGTGTGGAGCTGAAATCTCTGGCCATTGCTCTCAGCTACAGGGCTGAGGAGGTCCCCGCTAGTGGCCTAAGGGAGGGAAGCCAGGCCAACCCTATTGACCTTCTCTCCCACCAGTGCCCAGCCTAGGCCGGAGCTGTTTCCAAGCTGCATGGAGGTCTGCTCCTGCCCGTCGGACGGCTTTAACCCTGTCTGCGACCCCAGCACTCGTGTGGAATACATCACACCCTGCCACGCAGGCTGCTCGAGCCAGGTGGTCCAGGATGCTCTGGACAAAAGCCAGGTGAGTCAGGCCTCTGGTGGCAATTTCTGCCCCTCAGGGCCCTGCCTGCCCTGTCTCTGTGGGCCTGTCATACTCTCCACCTCTGCAAGCTCTCACTCTCTAGCTCTTTTCTCTCTGTCTCTCTCTGTTGGCAGATGTAGAACATTATTCTCTCAATAAGCTTTCATCAGCCGGGCGCGGTGGCTCACGCTTGTAATCCCAACACTTCGGGAGGCCGAGGCAGGCAAATGACCTGAGGTCAGGAGTTCAGACCAGCCTGACCAATATGGTGAAACCCATCTCTACTAAAAATACAAAAAATTAGCCAGGCGTCAGGGTGTGTGCCTGTACTCCCAGCTACTCAGGAGGCTGAGAGAGGAGAATCACTTGAACCCGGGAGGCAGAGGTTGCAGTAAGCCGAGATCATGCCATTGCACTCCAGCCTGGGCAACAAGAGTGAAACTCCATCTCAAAAAATAAAAATAAAGCTTTCATTGCCAGCCTGGGCCCAGGGCACAGAGGTGAACCATTCTGGCTTCCAGATCTCTGTGCAGGGGAGATGCAAAAGGAAATAACTCACAGGAATTCCAGAGGTGCTGATAGGTAAGACCACTGGTCGATACAAGTACATACAAGGACGAAAAGAGACACATCCCCCCTGGGTGGGGGTGGGTCCCAGAAGGCTTCACGGGAAGTGGCATTTGTGCCGGACATTCAAGAATGAATGGGTAAACTAGGACTTGGGAGGGAAGAGCTTTCCAGGCAGGAGGAAATGGCCTAAGCAGAGGTTTGGAGGAACACACATGTGCAAGCATGCACACACAGTATTTCTGTTGGAGCGGAAGCACAAGGGTTCATGAAGGGAAGGCAGGGCCCAGAAAAAGAGGGGCCTTGAATGCCAGGCCAAGAATGGGGACTTTCTGGAGAGCAGTAGGAAGCGATGGATGGGTTTTCAGCAAGGGAGTAACAAGTTCAGATCTGTGTTTGATCACGCTTGAGGCCATAGTGTGGGGGCAGGCGAGCAGAGTACAGGACATAGAAGGCCAGCGAGCATTCAGTCAGTCAGTCAGTCAACAAACTTTCACTGATCTCTTCCTCTGGGCCAGGCCCTGTGCTGGGAGCTGAGGACTCAGAGCCAAGGGGCCCAGTGGGGAAATGAAGGCAATGTAATCAGCAGCAGTGCATTCTGAATCTTAGGAAGGCTAAGACCAGCCGGTTCCTCCTCCCCTTTTTCCTCAGTTTCCCAAAATGACAAAGGGGGACAATGTCTGCCTTCTCAGGCCCCCAGGCTGTAGTGAAGCCTGGGGGATTTGTCGGGGCAGCAGCATCAGGCTGGTTGTTATGACAACATCTCCCTCTCTCCAGAGTCCTCTTACCTCCCACCCTCATGCTGGGCATCAGCATCTAAAGCTGAGGCTCCTCCAGGGAGAGACCTGGGCTGCACCGGCTGGTGCAGAAGAACATGTTGATGGTGCACAGTCCTTTAGAAGCCAGCCAGGCACCACCTGGGCCTGAGAGCCCTTCCAGAGGCCCCCAGGCCTTGGCAGGTGGAGCAGTGAACTCCTGTGGGTATGGGACCCGGTTCAAATCCCTGTTCTGCCTCTAACTGGCTCTGTTACCTTAGGCAAATTATTTAACCAGTGCCTTAGTTTCTTGGTCTGTAAAATAGGGGAGATATTATTGAGTGCCTACTACAGAGCAGGAATGTACTGACTAAATGCTTTACCTGCATGAATTCATTAAATAGTAAGCAAAGAACCACATGACGTTATCCATGAAAGCACACAGCACAGTGCCTAGGCAATTTTAAATACTCGGTAATACACATTCCTATTACGCCCATTGTACAGATGAGAAATGGAGGCCCAGGAAAGGACCAGACATTGCCCAGAGTCTCAATACCAGGGCTGGGACTAGACACCAAGGCCCTGGCCTCCCAGTCAGCCCCCTCTTTGGAACATCACGGAGGCTTGGATTTAGGTACAGTATTTGGAGGAGGGTGCAGCTGAGACCAGGCTAGCACTCAGGGACTATTGTCATGCTGGCCTGGAATTGTGTCTTGACATGTCTGCCTCCTCGGATTGTGAGCTTGGCTCAGGGATGGGTGGCTCAGCACCCAGCACAGCTGTGCAGTAACAGCTTATGAGTACGTGAGTGAATGAGGTAAGATGGGGCAGGTGGGTGACTGCACAGGTGTGGTGCTGAATGCTCTGGGGGAATGAGACTCTGAGGCAGCAGAGGGATTGAAGTCATTCATGAGAAAAACTTCCTGCCATGGAATTAGATGAATATGAAGGGTCAGGAAAAACCCAACTGAAGGGTCAGGAAAAACCCAAGGGTCAGGAAAAATCCAGCCTTTGCGTTTATGCCAGCAACCCTCTGCTTTTGAGAAAAGGAGCAGGGGCAGGATGTCTCTCTCCCAGGAACCTTGCCTTAGCATTTCTCCATTTCTTGTCCCTCCATTGTATCTCCAGCCTGTATTTGGAGGCTCAGGGGCCACTTTTCCTGCAATGTAAGATGATATGCACTTAGGGGTCACACAGCTTCTTGTGTGAAGGGTCTTCAGACCCTTGTGTGAAGGATCAGCACAGCTTCATCATGCACATTGGCTCTGCCGGCCAATGGAGAGTGCCTGGTCACCCAAGCCTAAGTGCTCACATGCTCACTCTCTCCTGCCTTTCTCTTATTCCACCTGCTAAGTAACTTCAAATCTAAACCCTTTTATCCATACACCCCCAAGCCCACTCTGTGATGGGCCCTTGGCCTGCATCCCTGATCTGGTCCCTCCTCCGTGCAGCCCCCAGAACACCCTTTGTACCATCCAGTCTCATCTACTCCTGGCTTAAAATTCTCCCAAGGCCCCCAGCATCCACCTCAGGGATTCCAAACCCTTTTCACATTGGGAAGCGTCTGCAGCTGCCAGGGCTGGAGGTGAGATGCTCAGAGCGCTCTAGCTGCCCAGGCCAGCTGGCCACTTTAAGAGCTGATGGGACTACTCCCTGCACACCTGTCTCCCATCTGAGGCCCTGTGTGGCTGGGGCACATGAGTCTAGAAGCTCTGGTCTATGGAAAAGTAAAGAGAAGACCAGGCCTCTTGGCTTGGCCTGGTTTCTATCGGGTGCCCGCGGGCCCTGGCATTCCAGATCACTTCTCAGAGTCCTTAGCTGGAGGTTTTCCTGGCTACCTAAGGAGTGAGTGCAGGCTGGGATCAAACACTCCAGGGTACCAGCCTGGGGGCATGGCCAGTCTGGGGATGTTTTCTTACAGTTGGGGTGTAGAATGGGGGAGAATGATGCTCTTCTGGGTCCCTGCCTCTTCTCTACTTTCTCTCTGTTTCCCTCTCCCTGCTCACAGCCTCAGCCCAGGCTCAACTCGAGCATAGAGAGCCCTTGAGGTGCCTGCTCCTCAAGCCATCTTTGCTCAGCCAATGGGTCAGGATCTCGGACGCCCAGCCAGCTCTACCCCAAATGGCCGTGGGACTTGGGCCTCTCACAAGCCTTCCCTGCTGCAAGCCCTTGGCCAGCTGCCTGCCCTTGGAGCTCTTGAAGTCTCTGCCTCCTCTTCCCACTCCAGGTTTTCTATACCAACTGCAGCTGCGTGGCGGAGGGCAACCCCGTGATGGCGGGATCCTGCGACTCGACCTGCAGCCACCTGGTGGTGCCCTTCCTGCTCCTGGTCAGCCTGGGCTCGGCCCTGGCCTGTCTCACCCACACACCCTCCTTCATGCTCATCCTAAGGTGAAGGTGGGGGCGGGGCAGGGGCAGGTGGATACCAGGAGGTCCTTAACCAGAAGCAGAACAAGGAATTCTGAGGGGGGAGTTCAAGGAAGGAGGCCACTTGGGTGTCCTGGCCCCCACAACGTGGCCTTAACTGTGTTCATCCCATGGCAACCTACTGAGGCAAGGTTTTCTCCCCATCTTGCAGATAAGAAAATTGAGGCTCAGAGAAGTTCAGGAGCTGGCCCCCATCACATAGCAAGTGTTGGGTGGAATAGAACTGGTTCCCTGGCCCAGAGCCCAGGCTCCTACTTGCCCAGGGGAGAGGAGGACATACCTAGGGCCCTGTCCTGGCCTCTAGAGGTGAGGACATCATACCTGCAATGGATGAGCTGCAGGAGGTGCATGTAGGAAACCAAACTGTGTCAGTCCGGTGCATGATTCTGAATGCTGCTTCAAGGCTACATATAAGCGCTTATCAGGTGCCCACTGTGGACCCAGCCCATGCTGAGCACTGCCTTTTGGGCCAAGATCTTTGTGGCCCTCATCCTAAGAGTGCCTGCTGGCCCTGACAAATTGTCACCTGAGTTCAAAATCAGGGTCTCCTGGGGTGAGGACTGGGATAAGAGGACTGAGTGAGAAAAAAAAATTTTTTTTTGAGAAGGAGTTTTGCTCTGTCGCCCAGGCTGGAGTGCAATGGTGCAATCTCGGTTCACTGCAACCTCCTCCTGGCTTCAAGTGATTCTCCTGCCTCAGCCTCCCTAGTAGCTGGGATTACAGGCACCCACCACCACACCCAGCTAATTGTATTTTTAGTAGAGATGCAGTTTCACCATGTTGGCCAGGCCAGTCTCGAACTCCTGACCTCAGTGATCCACTTACCTTGGCCTCCCAAACAGCTGGGATTACAGGCGTGAGCCACCACACTCGGCTGAGAAAAACAGTTTTTCTATTCTGTCACTCAACAATCAACACAGAAGACTTCTGCAACAAGTGTGGGGGTATTTTCCCACACACCAGGCACGCAATTAATTCTGCAGTGGACCCCAACCGGTGTCCTCCAATTCTATTCTGACACGATCTAGCTGGAGACAGCATCAGACCCCACAAGCTCAGTGCTCAGTCCCACAAGACTTCCCCTCCACTTCCCGTGCCAACCGCAAGCCCCAGGCTGTTTTACCAGTGCTTCTGACTGACCAGCCATACGCTGGGATTTCCACAGCCCCATCTTTGAGTTTGCTTTATTTGCTAGAGTGGCTTGCGGAGCTCAGGAAAACATCGACTTTATCCGTTTATTATAAAAGATATTACACAGGATACAGATGAAGCGATGCACACAGCGAGGTATGGGGGAGGAGTTTTCATGTCCTCCCTGGCTGCACCCTGCAGGGACCTCCATGTGTTCAGCTATCCGGAAGCTCTCCAAAGCTTCATTATGTAGGCATGATTGATCAAATCACTGGACATTGGCAGTCACCTTAACCTTTAGCCTCTCTCCCCTTGCTGGAGGTTGGGGCTGAAAGTCCCTACCCTCTAATCCTGCCTTGGTCCCTCTGGTGACCAAGCCCCAACTTGAAGCTCCCTAGGGGCTGCTCACCATCAGTCCACTTATTAGCAGACAAAAAGACACTTCTCACTTTGAAAAGTCCAAGAATTGTAGGAGTGTATGCCGGGAAGACCAAATATGTATCTCACAATATCACAGGGACCTCAGAGCAAGATAATTTCCATTTTCCTTCTCCTGGGATTATTTTATTCACTATCTACTTTCTAGGAAATTAGAAGGGAAATGGAGCCCCTCGCAAATACTAGAAGACATGTAGATCTAGAACACAAGCCGGCCTGGGAGAGAAAATAGAGGAATCAGATGCCCAACAGGCAGCCTGACTAAAAGGAGTTGAGAACACAGCCTCAGGACTGCGTGGAGAGGGCCCTGACCGCTGTTGGCCATGAGATCCTGGCCAAGTTATTGAATCTGTCTAAGTGTCAGTCTCCTTATCTATAAAATGGGGCTAATGTACATCTCACTCATGGGAGTGATGTGGGGTTGCAGGGCAGAATTACTGAGCCCGTAGTGAGTGCTCCATAAATGCTGGCCACTGGTGTTGTCTGGCAGGAGCCAGAGGATCGCAGGCTGTGGCGTTACAGTGGTTGGGGATGCTGGGGAAGTGTCTGGCTGTCCCAGCTCCAGGTCTTGCCAACTGTAGGAGTAAGGGGAGAATTTGATGGGACCAGTGGGTGGAGGAAGAGGAGTGATGTCTGTGGCCAGAAACATACAGAGGTCAGCACAGGACCCTGATGGTCAGTGGGTGTGTTGTCTTGTATATGGGACCAGGCTCTGCAGGTTGAAAAGGGATGGGGTACGTCCCTGAGCCCCCCAGCTTAGATCATCAGATGGGAGGGAGGCTGGTGCTGGGTGGTGGGAGAGAAGGGCATGATGAGAACCCTTCACCATTGATGCCTGGCCCCTGGGGGCTGGAACCCCTCCAACCTCATGTTGCCCATGTCTCTGCTTGTTAGAGGAGTGAAGAAAGAAGACAAGACTTTGGCCGTGGGCATCCAGTTCATGTTCCTGAGGATTTTGGGTAAAGATCTTGCTTGGGACCATTGGTGGTGATGGGGTCCAGATGCCCACTGTGTGCCAGGCCTGGGGCACAGGCATGAGCGGAACTCAATCCCTGATCTTAGGGCTCACAAGCCCATGGGGTGACAGACCTGGCCCAGCTCTCCTACAGCGGGGTGTATAGGCAGAGGCTAGACAACCCATCAGGAAGCTACCTCAGATACAGGGGTGGGGCGGGCTTGAGGGCCAGAGAGCCAAGAGGCCCCAGTAACCCAGAGCCCCTGAGGGGTTGTATGTGCCAGGGAGGGGGCAGGGCAGGACAGTGGGCCTTCGTTATCCCCTGAGCACTGCCTCCCTCAGCCTGGATGCCCAGCCCCGTGATCCACGGCAGCGCCATCGATACCACCTGCGTGCACTGGGCCCTGAGCTGTGGGCGTCGAGCTGTCTGTCGCTACTACAATAACGACCTGCTCCGAAACCGGTGAGACCTGGTTTGACGGCTTGTGGGAAGGGTGCTGGAAATACTCTCAGAGTCCCAGGCAGGATACCAGCAGGCAGGGGAGGTTTCATTTAAGTCTACCTGCTAGGTGACAGGTGCCATTATATATTCAGTGCTGAGCTCACCAGTCCTTCAAGCTAGACACTGCCCCCCTCCTTTTATAGATGAAGAAAGTGAGAGTTAAAGCAAGTAGCCCAAGGTCACACAGCTAATAACTGGCAGAGCTGGGCCTTGACCACAGCGTCTATGCAGGGATTTGGGGAGAAACAGAGGAGCAGCCATGCTGCAAGAGGGACTTGGGGTGAAGGGCTGGGGAGGAAGCTCTGTCTAGGACACAGGAGGCCTGGGTTTCAGGCCCAGCTCTGTCTCCCTCATCATGGGACTTACCTGGGGCTCAGTCTTCCCATCTGTACAATGGGGAACTCAAAGGAACCTGAAGGCACAGAGGCGGCTGGCCTGGGATGGATGTGGAGAGGACTTGATAGCAGGGCTGGGGACAAGGAGCTGTTCACTTTCAGCTCTGAGGAGGTGAGGAGGGCGCAGTTCCTGTGGGCTGGGACTGTCCACAGGGGGCTTCCTAGAAGAGGAAAAGTCAGACAAGGGCCTTGATAGTTAAACAGGGGAGAGGGAACCCGTTTGTTCTTGGGACAGGTAGGGCAATATAAAATTCTACTTGTCAGGCCCTCTGAGCCCTTAGGCTCGGAGACAGGCAGGGCCAGCCCAGGCCACAGAGCAGAGTCCAAGACATGGCGATGAAGATGGCCAGGCCTCTGCTCCCACCCAGGGCTTCTCTGCAGAGCCTCTCCCTCTCCTTCAGGGAAGAGCTGCAGCAGAGGTCAGTGTCTCCCTGAGGCCTCGGTGCCTCTGATTTCACAATGAGTGATGACTGCTGATGTCCATGCCCTGGCCTGGCCGCTCTTGAGTTCAAGGGTTCCCATTCTTTCCCCAGGTTCATCGGCCTCCAGTTCTTCTTCAAAACAGGTTCCGTGATCTGCTTCGCCTTAGTTTTGGCCATCCTGAGGCAGCAGGACAAAGAGGCAAGGACCAAGGAGAGCAGATCCAGCCCTGCTGTAGCGCAGCAACTGCTAGTGTCAGGGCCAGGGAAGAAGCCGGAGGATTCCCGAGTGTGAGCCGTCCTGGGGCCCCACCTGGCCAAGAGTGGCAGCCACAGCAGTACCTCCTCTGAGTCCTTTGCCCAAGATTGGGTGTCAAGAGCCCTGTGTTCCATTCTGGCTCCTCCACTAAATTGCTGTGTGGCTTCAGGCAAGACACTGATGCTTTTTTGAGCCTTTGCTTGCTAGTCTGAACCAAAGAGTTGTTTGGGCATTTGCTGTGTTGGCCATTTCTGAAGCAAGAGGGTCTTCCTCCTCCTTCCCCCAGCCAGCCAGCTGTCCTGGAGCCAGGCTTTCCTGGGTGGAAAGATTGCATACATTTCCCTGGGGCCCTTGGATAGCAAAGTGAGCCATAGTGGGCCAGGCTGCCCCCCATGCTGGGCCCCAGCCCAGGTCTGCACTCACCTGGATCACCCTATCTGAGCCTCAGCCATCTCCTGTCAGGTGGGAATGAACTTGCCAGCCTTCAGGCTCGTTCAGCTGTGACCATCTGTGCGGTCAGTGTACACTCAGGTCTCCTCCCCAACTCCAGCAGCCTTTAAGAAGTGTCCCTTTGGCGCCCCCTGGAGGCAGAGCACTGAGCTGGCCCCTGGGTAGACTCCCACAGGGAGGAAGGAGCTGGCCTCAGGTGTGGGACACCCAGACTTGGCAGGGCCTTCAGAAGGCCTGTGTGGGGGCCCCAGGAAGCCTTAGCTGAAGCCGGGAGACTCACTCTCCATCTCAGGAAGTTCTAGCCCTTGCCCTCAGGGAGCCATGGTTGAGGGTGAGGCCCAACACCTGCCTTAGGGGCCCTGGGTGGGCAAGTCTGGGCCCTGGGGCAGGGAGGGAGACTCAGGCCCACACTTGGGTATTTTCTAATTTCAGACAAACACATACTCAGCGTGCACTCACTGATTCCTACACATTGCCAAGATTTCACACATGTGACCAGGGGCCACCAAAGTCCCTGTGACCTTTGTGACTAGGATCCTAATTTCTCTATTTTCTCCTGAGTGCCTGGGTCTGTGTTACTTGGGGCAGCATGGATAATGTTTAGTTCTGTGACACTGTTTTTTGGGGGGTGGCACCTGGTTCTCTGGATTCCTGGGCTGGTGTCAGGCCCATTACTGTAATGCCGGGAGCAGTAAAGCTCAGCTCTGTGTAATGAGTGATGCTATGGCTTGCTCAGGTCTTATGATCCAATCCTTTTCTACATCGGCCCTTGTTTTGTTTTAAGGCTAGTCTTATCTGGCCTGGTTATTTCCCTGCGGGGAGGAGAGAGTTTATTAATCTGCTCCCAGCCCAACCTATTGCCACCCCACCTCACTGGGACCTGCTGCTTGGGAGGCAGCAGATACGGAGCCACCAGCAGTGGCTTCCTGGCCCTGTGCTTGGGGTGGGGGGAAGCTGGGGTCACATGTGGCCCTTGCCTTCTGAGCAGCTCCCAGTGCCAGGGCTTTGAGATTTTTCCACGTGATAAAAGAAAAGGGAGGTAGAGAAGTTCCAATTCCCTTTTTATTTTGCTGGTTGGTATCTGTAAATGTTTAACAAATATCTAAGCATGTATGTATCAATGCCAAGAATTTCAAAGTCTCCAACAATATGAGGCTTTTAGGATGTTTATATTCCTTCATCCCTCTTGTTTCCCAGGTTTTGCAGGGGAAAAAAAGTCTGGAATTATAGATACAGCTTATTATTAAATTTGTTCTTGCATAATGTCTCTTCTATTACAAAAATTCTTTCTTTATAAACTGCATTAGAGGTTTGCAACAACCACATCATTTCCATTAACTTAGATTTAAGTTTTACTGGATTCATTGCTCACCGTTATTGCTTGTATATTACATCTTTTCCTATCTTTATATTCTGGTTTAATTTTTGTTTGACTGAGTGACTTCTTCTATTAATGGTTTCAAAAATGGAATAAGGTCACGAGGATTTCTG
This sequence comes from Macaca nemestrina, assembly GCF_043159975.1. Lineage (NCBI taxonomy): Eukaryota > Metazoa > Chordata > Mammalia > Primates > Cercopithecidae > Macaca > Macaca nemestrina. The sequence continues at coordinate 74,373,007 of NC_092136.1, forward strand.
AATCCTCACCTGTCCAAATTATCATTCACATTTTTCAGAAGAGGAAACTGGCTCAGAAAGCACAAGTGAGTTCCCCAAGATCGCAGAAAATAAATGATGGAGCCAAGGTTGGATGTGAAGACCTTGTGGGAACTGAAGGTTTTATAATTTGAGGAGCCCTCTTTAAGAAAAATATACAAAATTATAAACATAAAATTAGGTACAAAGTACCTATATTTACCTATAATGAGAAAAGAATGCAAAACAGATACATCACACAATCCCCCAAAAATGCATAATACTTTTGTTAACTGCCCTGCATAACCTCTAAAACACATTTTCTCCCCCGATGATTAGAAGAATTTTCCACAGACTAGCTTCTGGCTCTGTACATTTCAAGCCTGGTTTCTCCTGTTTCTTCTCTACTGACCATATACTTCCTGGGCTGGGTGCCATGAGACACATTCATATCACGATATGGCAACTTAATATCACCATGCCAAGTGAGTTGGGCAGTGGGTAGAATTCCTAGAAGCTATTCTCTACACAGAGATTACTAGCAATGATTTATCTATACACAGAGAACCACATAAATATTAATACATCCTGTGTTTCAGAGGACCACATAAACATGTCCTAATGAACCCAACTCAAATCAGTTCCCCACTCAGCTTCCCCTTGGTCAGATCCCAGAAGTGCCCATGGCCACTCCAATTATCCCATATAAAGGAAAATTGAAACACAAACGAAGCTGGAGTGGGAAGAAAATAGTAATTTCTACTATGGTTAAAGTATCTTACCTTTGCAAATTTTACAAAAATATGACAACATGAACACACCACCGAGGCCCTCCCGTGGATCTGGGGAGACTCCTGGACGCTCAAGCTGTATCCATATCACGGTGAGTCCACCTCTTTGTTGAGCCAAGATCTGAAGGAAAAGACGAGGTCCTTGTGCCTAAAGTCTTCCAAACTGGCCATGGTGAAGAGACTCAGGAGTTACCCAAGACAGAAATGGGTCGAGAGCCAAGGGGTGGAGCAGGTCAGGGCCAGAGGGGTTTTCCAGGCCTTGTGGGGGCCCCAGGGCAGTCCTCTCCCCTAATATAGCCTCTGGTCAATGAAGAGCCACAAGCATTTGCATCTGTGAGCTTATTTTCTTACCCTGTACCAGGAAACTGGGAGGAGAAGACATTAAGTCTCCCTGCTAGATTGTGCCAGTGTAAAGTCAGCAGAGGACAGGACTCAGACCAGAACCGACATCCTGATGCCTAGGCCTGAGGTTTCTTTTCTTGTAGACCCTGGGAAGGTCTGGGATGCTAGAGGCTGGTAAGTTCTAGGGCAGGCAGATGACTCATCATGAGCTGGCCTCCAAGGGTCATGACTGACATGCACATAAGTGAAAGAGAACTCATGGACATCCTCACCATTGCCTGGAGGTGTTGAATTATTTCCCCTTCACATACCTTTGCTTATGCTGTTCCCTCTAACCTGGGTTATCTTCTTCATCCCCACCCCACTGCTTGTCTCTCCATCCCCACTTCATAAAGTCCTACTCAATCTTCCAGGCCCAGCTCAAAGGCCACCAACTCCAGGAAGGCAACATGGTACAGGCAATGGGGGGCAAGTGACAACCACCTCTGGGGATCTAATCAAAGACATAGACTGTCCACTAAACATAAAACAAAACACACACACAGACAAATACACAATTGTGCATTTGATTTCAGAGGTTGAAGACCATCTGATGCCTGGGTGTAGACCTCCTAAGAATCCCAGATCCCCAGTCAAAAGCCCTTAATGGAGTGAAAAGATTATAGAGTTGTGGAGAGAGTCAGGCTTGGGATCAGATCTTGACTCTGCCACTTATTACAGTGTGACCATGAACAAATGATTTAACCTCTCTGCACCTCAGTTTGCTCACCTGCAAGTGAGGTTGAGCATGCCTAGCTCCTATCTCCCAGAAGCTGTGAGGACCAGGTAAGATCATGTACCTGCTCACAGGCACCACACCTGATGATCAGGATTTGTAAGCTCCCTTCTCCTTCTGTCCCAGAAAAAATTTCATAAACACAGAGAGCATCAGGGTGGGAGGGGGCAGTGACAACAGAGGAAGGAACATACCTCCTTTGCCCTACCCTGGCCGCAGCTCCGTTGTCCCCAATCTCTCCTCCACTGTCAGCCAGGGCTCAGCCAGCCCAGTCTTATCTCTCCCCACAGCTAGCTTGGGACAGCTTTTCTCAACCAGATTTACATTTTTATTGATTTTCTTTCTCCCTCCTAGAGCAGTCCCTCCTGTCTGCTTCCCCTTTGGCTATCAAATGGGCTTACCCCAGGAAACAGCAATTCTGGGGCTGGCCAAGAAATGATGGTTCAAGGTTGGATTCACTCACCCTTCATTCATTCAACCACTCACATGAGCAACATATCCTACATGTCTGCTCTGTGCCCCTCTCCTGGCACTGCTGGGGACACAACCATGTGTCAGATAAAGTCTCTACTCAGCAAACTCTCAGTGTAAACAGACAAGCTGACAAACAGTAACAAAAGCATGAGTAGTTAGTCATACAGGAGAGGGAAGAAGAGGAAGCCAAGGACTCTTCCTGGGGCCAATAGGGAAGGCTTCCAAGAGGTTATATCAGACCTAGTGTTAAGGATTAGGCAGGACTTCCTCAAGAGGACAAGGTGGGAATGGGCAGGAAAAACAACAGGATGAGCAAAAATAGAGAGAGGTGTGTCTGAGATACAGTGACAAGAGCAATGTGGCTGGAGGGCACTGCATGTGCAGGGCAATAAGGAGAGAGAAGAGAGCAGAGGCTGGAAAGACCAGCAGGGACCAAGCATGGAGATCCAGCCGAAGGTGTGGACGCTTTCCTGAGGGCAAGGAGGAATCCCTGAAGCATTGATTGATGGATTATTCCATTGGCCAGTTATTTTAAGCAGGGAGTGACATGACAAGATTTGTATGTTGGAAAAGTCACTGGTTGCACCATGGGGTCTTTGAGCGGGAAAGAGAAGCTGAAGGCCAACAGCTCAGGCAGAAGGCGGATGCAACAATCAAGAGAAGTAGGAGGACTGTACCCGGGTCAGGAGAGGCATCCTAAAAGTGGGACATCTAAGGCGAGTCTTGAAAGATGAGTGGGAACGCACCAAGGGGAGAAGTTGGGAAGGGTGTCAAGGCAGAAGAAACTGCACAAAGTAGACAGAAACCTCCTGGCAGGCTTGGGGTATTTCCACTAGTTTAGTATGGCTGTAGCATGGCTTAAGAGAGAAGGCATGGGGAGGGTGAGGCTGAAGAAGTGGGTTGACGCTCTCAATGCCACTCGGTGTTGTCCATCTCCTGAACCTAGCCCCAGGTGAGAGAGGAGAGGGAGCCCTCACCTCTGTACAGAGGTGGCTGTATAGGTCTGAGCCCTAGGTCAGGGGCGCTCCTTAGTCCAAACAAACTTTTTCATGTTCACTACATTTCACATTTTACACAGTCCTTTTATACGCCATCCTCATGGTTTCCTGGTGAAGAAGTCAGGAAAGGGATTATTATTGCCATGTAGTAGGTAAAGAAACGGAGGCCCAGAAAAGTGCAGAAACTTGCCCAAGGTCACTCAAGAGCCCAGGTATCCCCCTCCTAAGACTCCCATGTTGTTGCTAATAAACTTACTTGTCCCTGAATCACATATACACAATAGATGTAGTAAGTACTAACTAATGTGGTTGGGATGAAAAAAAGGGGGGAAGAGAGAAAACACATCAGAGAAAGAGGCTTCCTTTTTATGTCCCCATTTCCTCAGCCTTCATCCTGCAGCTGGGGACATTTCAGCTGGGAAAACAGAACCCAGGTCCCTCTGCATTGGAATCCAATAGACAGGAGGGCCAATCCCAGCACTGCCACTTACCAGGCATGGGAAGTCACTGCACTCATCTGAGCCTTGGTTTTCTCATCTATAAAAGGGAGAAATAAGTTTCGCCCATCAGAATTGTTGAGAGGATTTAATGTGATAAAGTAGCAATATAGTAATCTACTACTGAGTAATAAATTTCCTGGCTGACACAGTGGCTCACACCTGTGATCCCAGCCATTTGGGAGGCTGAGGCAGGAGGATCACTTGAGCCCCAGAGTTTGAGACCAGCCTGGGTAGCATACAAAGACCCCCATCTCTCCAAAAAATAATAAAAAAAAGAAACTTAGTCAGGTGTGGTAGCACCCACACCTGTAGTCTCAGCTCCTTGTGAGGTTTAGGTGGGAGGATTGCTTGAGCCCAGGAAGTCAAGACTGCAGTGAGCAGTGATTGTACCACTGCATTCCAGTCTGGGTAACAGAGCAAGGCCCTGCCTCAAAAAAAACCCCAAAACTAAAAAACAAATTTCCACAAAGTTTAGCAACTTAAAACAACAAATATTTATTATTTCATAGAATTTCTGAGGGTCAAGAACCCACAGATGGGCTAACTGGAAGGTGCTGGATCTTCATGAGGATTTCTAATGAAGCTGTAGTCAAGCATCAGCCAGGGCTGCAGTCATCAGAAGGCTTGACTGGAGTGAGAGGATCCACTTCCAAGCTCATTCGATGATTGTTGTTGGGCCTCTGTACCCTGTTGGCAGTTGACCAAAAGCTTTGATTCCATGTGTCTTTTATGATTTAATCTTGGAATTAACATACCATAACTTGCCATATTCTCTTGGTCACATAGACAAACCCTGGTATAATGTGGGAGGGGAATACAAAAGGGCATGAATACCAGGGGGTATGGATCATTGGGAGCCATTTAGAAGCTGGTTACAACAAGCACCCAGACCAGTGCCTGACCCACAATAGGTTCTTATTCATTAGTCACTGCTATAACTCTTGCAATGACCTATCACAGCCTGGTTGAGAAGACAAGATCTGGACATGATAAGGTAAGAGATCTTTGGCAAAGTGAAATGTAACTTGAATTAAAGAACGTTCAATTACATTAGAAGAGGGTGTCCTAGACAAGGGCCTGGCAACTAGGGAAGACTTCCTGGCAGAGGTGGAGAGGAGGTAGGAGGGCAATCCAGAGAGAAAACAGAAGGTGAGTATGGCAGGTGGTATTGGTTGCCTTCCCATGGCAAATGCTCTCTTCTTCATTCCGATAGCAAGGTGCTCAGCCAAGGGATGATCCAAGGCAGCAATGGAAATGCCTTCCCCTTTGCCAGAGAGTGGTCCAAGAGTAGACATGTGACCTCGTCTTAGTCAATGACATGTTTGGGGATAGTCTGCTGGGAAAGCTTCTCTCCTGGATAAGAGGATGATGTGAAAGGAGAACACCCTTTTTGTTACTATGCCCTTTCTCCCTGCTTGGGAGGACATGGTTCCTGATGGCACTCAGTCTTCTTGCAATCACAGGGGTAGTCACCCTCAAGGCTCAGAATGGGAAATGCCTGGGTCATCAAAGACATTGTTGAATCAGCAGACCAATCCTGGTACCACCTTCTTCTGGCCTCATTAAGAAACAAAAATTTTAAGCCACTCTAAAGCAGGTGACCTCTTCCTTGCATCCTAAATGATTCAGTGAGAAGTATCCTGGTCCCCTCTGGGACTATTTTCTTTTTCTGAGGAAGACAGAGGGAAGAGTGGAATGGGAAAGGGCCCAGGCTGGGAGGCAGGTGTCCTTGGTCTAACCCCAGCTCTGCCTCTGAGTTGCTGTGCGATCTTGAGCAAGTCCCTTCCCCCTCTGGGCCTCCAGTGATTACAGCTAATATTTATTGGCTGTTTACTGTGTGTCCAGCGCTCTTCTAAGAGCTTCCCTTGAATCATCTCATTCAATCTTCACAACACCTCTGTTATGGCAGTATTACTATTATCTTTATTTTAGGGATAAAATAAAGAGGCCCAGAAACATGAGGTCCAGGATCCTGACTATAAAGCCATATTGCCTAGCAGTAAAAGGAAGTATCCAGACAAGGTGACCTCTAAGGGCCTCTTAAGCTCAAATATTCTTTCATTTGCTGTCCCATTTCTAGCTACATGATCAACAAGCCAGCTTAGCCTAGAGAAGAAAGAAATAAGGGCTGTCTTTAGACATCTGAAAAGCTGTCATGTGAGCAGGAGATTAGACTTACTCGGTGTAGCTCAGAGGACATGAACTGGACCGGTGTGGGAGCACGACAGGGAGATAGAGTGCAACTTACGTAAGGGAGAATTTTTTAGCACCATTTGGCAGGGGGCAGAGCTATGCCCAGATGTGATGACTCCCATGTCATAAAGGTTATGCAAGCTTGTGTTTGATAATGCAGTATTACTGACAAAGGTTTGAACAGGTATGGGACTGAATGACATAAGACTTGTGGTAGGAATTAAATGGGATAACATATGAGAGTGCTCCTAACATCATAACCAGTGCAAATAGAGAGGATCAATAAATTGTTGAGTTCTCTTTTTCCTTTTTAACACTGAGATTCTTGGATTTTAAAATTGTCTAATATGGAGTTTTGGCTCTCTGGCTCTAATATTTTACAGTTCTATAATTTCTGTGATTCTTCCCTGCTAAGATGCTATGATTTTAATACTAGAACTTTCCATAATTGTGTAGCTCTAGAAGCTGAGAAGCCTATGATTTTATAATGTAATGGTCTCTAGCTTTAACAATTCAAGATTCAATAAAGTGTCTCTCACCAGCTCCAGAAATACAAGGGAGTTACTCCAAATGCTTTGGTTCAGTGGCCTGGACACACATTGGGCTGTTCCTTCTGCCTATCCTGTCATTTCACCATCATTCTCCCACCCCAGCCTCAGGCTTTCTGTCCCAACTAACCCTCTTCCCTAATTCTGAGCCCATCCACACTCTGCTGTCTCCCAGCCTACCAAAGAGGTACATTACTCTCTAACTGCTGGTTGTTGTTTATTAAGGAAGAGTCTTCACTGTGACGAGGCTTATACTTATTTCAAAGGGAATATAAAAAATGGGAAGACATGGTTATGGTTCTCATGTGACCCAAGGTCTAGAGACACATGTCCCTTCCTTTCCCGTTAACCCAACTCAAATGTGCCTCTTCCAGGAGGCTTTCCATGGTTGACACTAAATCTCTAACACCAACAACCTAATTTGAGTGTGAAATGTGAAGATATGAGTTCCTTGGCTGGTTACTGTACAGACCTCTAACTTATCTGTCTATCCTGTCTCCCTGATTATATGTGAGATTTCCCCCTGAATCAAGAGTTTGGCTCCTCAATGAGACTGGGAATTTTACAGTAGAAGACCATGTCTTCTCCATCAGACTGGAGGCTCCATGTAGACATGGGCCAATGTTCCCTTGTATCATACTTGAGTAGAGTTAGAGGTACAGTAAAGTTCCTCTATCAGATCAACAAACTCCCAAAGGCAAGTATATGTCTCTGCCATTGGACTAACGATTTCACAAAAGCAGAAGCCACATCTCCCCTTTAAGATATGGAAGTCCTCGGCTGGGCGCGGTGTCTCACGCCTGTAATCCCAGCACTTTGAGAGGCTGAAGCGGGCAGATCACCTGAAGTCAGGAGATTGAGACCATCGTGGCCAACATGGTGAAACCCCATCTCTACTACAATACAAAAAATTAGACAGGCGTGGTGGTGTGCGCCTGTAGTCCCAGCTACTCAGGAGGCTGAGGCAGGGGAATCGCTTAAACACGGGATACAGAGGTTGCAGTGAGCTGAGATCGCGCCACTGCACTCCAGCCTGGCGACAGAGCAATACTAAGTCAAAAAAAAAAAAAAAGATATGGAAGTCCTCAAGGACTGTACCTCCACCCTCAGGCTCGGGCCCCTCTCCCTGACAGCAAGGAGTCTGTGTATTCCCTCCCTCTATCCCAACCCAGGACTCTGGCCATAAGAAGAAATATTTTTCTTAAAGCAGATAGACAAATATACGGAAAAGAAAAGGTTCAGGAGGCAGAGTAGGAACTCGAGCCTCTCCCAACATGCCCACACCCTCTCTAAGTCTCTTCTGGACCCTCTTCTAAGAGCTGATGTCCCTTGGCCAGGAGGGGGCCTCTCCCAGCTCCTCCCAGCAACTCAGAGCAGTAAGTGAAGATGTCAGCACCTTGGACAGCGCCCAACCCATTACAGGACGCGGAGCCAGCGGAAGCCAAGGTCTCCACCTCCCTCAGCCTCTGGGTGATGGATTTCCTCTCTTCTCAATTTGATTAAAGCCCAGTAGATAACCAGAGCGCCTTGTTCCTTTCTCTTCTCCCTTACTGATGAACATAATTAACTCCGTCAGGCTGGGAATGCTTGCTCTTAAATACTGCCTGCCCAGCCCCCACCCAGGCATGAATCAGTAAAACAGACAGAACACTTGGAAGATTCACACGTTTCTTCCTAGGGAATGAAAATGGGAGATGAAGCTGTCTCTGAGATATATAGAGGCTGTGAATGAAGGCTGAAATGTGGTGGTTGGGTAGAGAAATCCCTAAAATGGAAGTCAGGAAGTTTAGTTTAGTCCTAGCTTTGCCACTAATCCAGATATGATCTAGAACAGGTCATGTGCCCTTTCTTTCTGAGCCTGTTTTTCCATTTGCAAGATGTATATTGGACTAGACAATATCAGATGCTGAGTTCAGTGCTAATGTGCTATAGTGGAAAACCTTTAAAACAGAGAGGGAAAGGGACTTGCCCAAGGTCACACAGCAAGCTTATGGCAAAGCTGGCTTGAATTCATGGCTCCTGGTTTCTACCCCAATGCTATTTCCACAAACTTACCCCTTCATTCATATCACAGACTTTCTTGCCTGAAGATCGAGGCTAAGGAAGTTAAAAACAGATAGGATTACATTAATTGGTGTTAGCAAAAGAAAATAACATTAAACATATGTGTAAATGCTAATCTCTCTGAAGAGAACAGAGAGCATGGCATAAGTAATTAAGATTATGGGGAAAGGATCACCTGATAGAGACAGAAAATCAACCCCAAACTCAGAGAATCCCAGAAAGGTTTTGTGACTTGCCCAAGGCGATCTATAAGGCAACTCTTGAATCTTTTAAAGAGAAAGAGTGAATTCTCACCTTAATTAAGTGTTGGGGGTGCCCCTGTCAGAGAAGGAGAGAGAGAGAGAGACAATATGAATCAGCAAGTATGTATTAGGTTGCTGAAGTGTGCCCAGTTCTCTACTAGGCACTTTAGGAGGGATATAAAGCATAAGATATGAATGCTGCTTTCTAGGCACCTTGTCTTTGATGTTTTGCTTATTCTACTTGGAATGACTTCCAATGTACTCGGGTATATCCAAATACTGCTGTTTTATCAAGGCCCAAACCAAATGTCTCCCCTGACAGGAAGGCAACCATAACCTCATCCAGAAGCCACTTTCTCCTCCAAATCTCCAAAGCATTTTCTTTGTTCCTATTTTATAGTATTTCACACCATTTGCTTTATCTGCTCCTATTCCTTCCCCTAAGAAAAGGAAGGGCAGAGAGAGAGAGCGCACGCACAAAATACTCAACACAAGATTTGACACGCCATAGAATCTCAGTAAAAAAAATGGATGGATGGGCTGGGCATGATGGCTCACGTCTGTAATCACAGCACTGTGGGAGACCAAGGTGGGTGGATCACCTGTGTTCAGGAGCTCGAGACCAGCCTGGCCAACATGATGGAACCTTGTGTCTACTAAAACTACAAAAAAATTAGCCAGATGTGGTGGTGCACGCCTGTAATCCCAGCTACTTGAGAGGCTGAGGCAAGAGAATCACTTGAACCCGGGAGGCGGAGGTTGCAGTTAGCTGAGATCATGCCTTTGCACTCCAGCTTGGGCAACAAGAGCAAAACTCCATCTCAAAAAAAAAAAATCGGATGATGGATGGATGGATGGATGGATGGATGGATGGATGATGAATACAGGTGTATGGGTGATTGGGAGAGAGGGTAGATGAAGGGATGAATATGTGGGTAAGTAAGTGGGTGGGTGAATGGATGGATGAATAATAGGGAAGTATATCATTGGATAGGAGGGTAGAAAATCGATTAAATGTAAGTGGATTTGTGGATGAGTGGGTAGTTGGACAGGTGAATGAGTGTTCTATGGACAGATGAATGGAAGGGAATGTGGGCGGCTAGTTGGGCTGGTAAATGTATGGGTTAATATATAGTTGGTTAATGCATGTTCTCACTTATAAGTGGGAGCTGGACAATGAGAACACATGGACACAGGGAGGGCAACACCACATACTGGGACCTGTCAGAGGGTGAGGGGACAGAGAGCATCAAGATAAATAGCTAATACATATGGTGCATAATACCTAAGTGATAGGTTGCAACAAACCATCATGGCACATGTTTGTCTATGTAACAAACCTGCATATATATGTGGTTGGGTAGTTGCATGGGCAAACAAGTAGATGAATAATTGCATCATTGTCTGGAAAGACAAATGTCAGAGTAGGTGGAGAGAATTATTTGTTGGGGGAACATGGAGATGTTCCTAATATCTTTTTCACAGAAACTTTCCATTGCTGGTGCCAGAAAAGTTACGATGGAGGTTAGTTGACTCTGTGCTTAAGCTGAGTCAAAGTGTGTTAACACCCACAAAGATCTCAGGCAATTTCAGGCTGTATCAGTGGAAATCTAATAACAAGACCAAAAAGAGTGATGATTCTATCCTGCCCTGAGCTGTTCACACTTCCCTGGAATCTGTGCTCTGCTCTGTACCTCTGAATAGATGATGCCATCCAAAGCTTGTGCATTGCTATGGTGTCCCCCAAAGTCCATGTGTTAGAAACTGAATTAAACAGTGTTGAGAGGTAGGGCCTTTAAGAGGGGATTAGTTCATAAGGGCTCTGCCCTCATGAAGGAATGAATATTGCTATCACGGAAATGGGTTCATTATTGAAAAAGTGGGTTTGTTATAAAAGCAAGCCCTCTCTTGCTCACTCTCTCTCTCTCTTTCTCTCTCTATCTCTCTCACACACACACCCTCTCTTGCCCTTCTCCCCTCTGCCGTGGGATCACGCTGCACAAAGGCCCTCACCAGATGTGGGCCCCTCAATCTTAGACTTCCAGAAGTGTAAGAAATAAATCTCTGTTCCTTATAAATGGCCTAGTCTCAGGTATTCTGTTATAGTAGCACAAAAATGAACTAAGATATGCACATAGGAGATACAGTAGAGAGTAATCTCTAAAGTCCAACAATTGAGGAACCAGTGAAAGAACCTTAAGTGTTCAGCCTGGAGAAAAGCAAACTCAGTAGTGGCAACCACTGTGTCCCAGGATCTGGCTGGCTGTCCTGGGGCATGCCCTATGTCCTCGGAAGCAGAGCTGGGTCCGAGGGGAAGTCACCAGGCTGGTATCCCAGCCCCATGTGAAAAAGGACTTTCTCCTAGGTGGAGTCATCACACAAGGGAAGGACCATCCCAGGGCAGTGAGCTCCCTATTCCTGAGGGTGTACAAATAGGGTCTGGGCATCCTCTATCCAGGAAGCTGCAAAGTAGAGGCATGCTTGGTGTGGAAAGTAAATTAAGGTATCGTCCCAGCCTAAAGTTAAATAGTTTGTTCATCTCTTCATTTTTCAATGAATTAGGTTTATCTATGTCCTGTACTCAGAACTGGAATGCAGGGAAGTTCTGTTCATAGCTAAGGGTTAGGGGGATCTAAGAGACAGACAGGGTCTTAGGGACCCTTGTCTTTCTCTATATGTAGGACAGGGGCTTGAGGAATGAGGAGTTGCTGAAAATGTCCTTTCATAGACCCAAATGACTAGGGAGGAGGAGGAGGATCAGAGCCACTAAGAGCCAATCCATGACCCAGATTCTCTGTAATTAATGAGTCTACGTCACTGATGTGTTGGCTTCTGATCAACACCATCTCCCCAAACCCGGCCCCACTCTCTGGTATGAGAAGATTAAATCAATTAGGAGGAGGAGGAGATCTGGCTGGCGCTGGTTGGGGACAGCAGATAATTCACTTACATAACTGGGGATTGAGGTTTGGACTTGGTCCTTGAGTAGTGGGGGTGGATTCCAGATCCCAGGCCTTTAGAGAGGGACTCTGGGACTTGAGAGTGAATGCAGAAGGGGAAAGGGAGTCCAGGAGAGGAGGGAGTCATGAGCTCAGGCTCATCTTTTATCTTCCTGCTAAGGAACTAATCCCTGTCCTCTGGGCTGGAAGAGGTCCAAAATTGAAAAAAATCACTGTCCAGTCCCCAAATGAGGGTGTCCCAGCCACCAGTATCATTGAACAATGCAAATCTAGCCAAGCCTCTCTCTTTAGCCTGGCATTCAAGGCCCTGCAACCTCTCTAGCTGCATCATCTGCCTCCAAAAAGTGGGTATGAGTGAAGAGGAACTACCATGTCCTGGCATTCCCTCTGGGCTAGGTACCAGCTAGACCCTGGAGGTACAGAAGGAAACAAACCTGGTTCCTTCAGGGGTACTGCTTCGTGGGGGGACACATACTCACAACACTCCATGCCAAGTGGCAAACAGAGTTCTGCATGGGCAGGCACGGAGACAGCACAAGGGAGGGAGGCCTCCCAAGGCCAGTTCCAGAAGGCTTCCCAGAGGAGGCAGCACTTGCACTCCCTGAGCCTTAAAGGAAGGATGGATTCATGGGAGGTCTTCAAGCTGACCTGGTTGAGGGAAGGCTTTGGGTGGAGGGAAAAGCATGTACAATGGCATGGTGGGTGAGGTGGGTTGGCACGCATTCAGAGAACTATGAATGAGTCTTGTGGATGGAGCCTGGAGAGTGAGGTAGGGATGGGGGGTGCAAGGTAGGATAGGTAGGCAGGCTTAGGTCTCACTTTTGATGGGATGCCAAGAAAGGATTGAGACAATGATCCCAGACTGTCATTCCACACTTTCTAAGCACTGATGGCAGGCCATGTCCCATGCTAGAACCGGGGTGGGGTGAGAGTGGGGGAGCAGAGATGAACCTGACTCAGTCCCTGCACCCATGGGGACTCTAGAAGGACACACAAATATTCCCTCTTTTCAAGCTGGTTAGTACCAACTTGGCTCCAAGTGAGATTCAGGCCAGACATGGTATTTCTGGGGCTCCAATTGTTGGCTAGACCTGTGTACAGCCCCTTGCCTACGGACGGAGATATCCAGACAAGCCGTCTCGCTGCTCAGAGGGGAGCTGACATCTGGGGGCCTGCCCCTGACAACTACCTGGCATCCCAAGGATACATCTTACGGTAATCCAGGGCCTTGGGGAGAAATGCAGATGGATGAGAGGATAAACTAGAACCCTGGGGATGGGGGCAAGACATGGATTGAGAGATGTTTAGTAGGTGGACTCACCAGGACTGCTGGATGCTGGGGAAGAGAGATCAAGGGAAGTGTCCTGGATGGCACTCAGGATTTCTATATTGGGCAGTGCCATCCTTGGGAAACATGGGAGGATGTGAGATCAGAAAGGGAAAATGAGTTGGAACTGTTCCAGGATGCTGGAATCAGGATTCATTGGGTAGAGGCCCAAGAGCCTTAGGAATTCAAATGCACCACACCTAAGCTGCCTTCAGGAGCTTTCTTCTTCACATGGAAATCTTCTTTGTACTCTCTCCCTTCCCTCCTTTACTCTTTCCATCAGCAGCCCTCTCTGAGCACCTCCCTTTCCAGGCTGGCTCTGGACCAAGCAGAGAGGCAAAGATCTGAGGGTCATCCTGTTCTTTGTCCAAAAGGCCAGCACAGAGAATGGTACTTCTAGCATATCCCCCAGGACCTTTCTGCATGAAAACTTGGGCTGGAAATTGAAGCTAATGTTTCAAATTTACTTTATTATTGGAAAGATTTAAGAACTAACCTTGGCTGGGCACAGTGATTCATGCCTGTAATCCCAACACTTTGGGAGGCCAAGGCAGGAGGACTGCTTGAGCCCAGGAATTTGAGACCACCCTGGGCAACACAGTGAGACCCTGTCTCTACAAAATAAATAAATAAATATGTGGATAAGAACTAACCATTGTGGTGCAAGCAACAAACTGACTCAGGTTAAACAAAACAGAAAAAACCTATTGAAAGTTCCACCAGGCATCTCAGAATGGATGAGAAAGCTGGAGATGAATGAACAGCTGAATTCACAATCAAGTTCATAACATAGGAACAGCTGATTCCAGTGTCTCCAACAGCATGATCTTGGCCTCTGAACATCACCCCACTGCATATCCAGACTGTGGCATGACAAAAGCACAATGAGTTCTAATGAAGCTTCCTCCCAGCCTCACCAATTTTCACATCAAATCCTGAGCCAGGCACTCTGTCGGCCAAATTGCAGGGAGTGGAAGTGAAAGAGTATCTGGCCACGTTTGACTTTGAAGGGGGAGATGGGATCCTAGTTTCCATAAAGCCTCACCTAGTGGGAGATTTACTCAAAATACAAAGCAACGGATTAGTCCTATGCAGCAAAAAAAAAAAAGAAAAAAAATGTGGCAAATGTTCGCTGCCCCTTTATTGAGGACCCACTAAGGGCTCAATTCATTGCCACGAGCTGTTTTTGTTTTTGTTTTTGTTTTTTTACAGCAAAGGCCCAGCACTATATAGGGTTCCAAGGCCTCTGCCTTGCCAGGAGTTTTATATCCACAATTTATTTTTTTCTTTTTTTTATTTTTTACTTTTAAGTTCAGCGGTACATGTGTAGGTTTGTTACATAAGCAAACTTGTGTCATGGGGTTTGTTGTACAGATTATTTCATCACCCAGGTATTGAGCCGAGTACTCATTAGCTATTTTTCCTGATCCTCTCCCTCCTCCCACCCTCCATCCTCCAATGGGCTGCAATGCGTGTTGTTCCCTTTTATGTGTCCATGCGTTCTCATCATTTAGCTCCCACTTATAAGTGAGAACGTGTGGTAGTTGGTTTTCTGTTCCTGTGTTAGTTTGTTAAGAATAATGGCCTCCAGTTCCATCCATGTTCCCACAAAGGACATCTTGTTCTTTTTTATGGCTGTATAGTATATACACAAATTTTCAAGGCAACTCTATAAGCTAGGTAATGGTTACTCCCATTCTACAGCTGAGGAAACTGAGGTTAATAAAGGTGAAATAAATTTCCCAAAGTCACTCAGCTAGTAGTAGCTGATGAAGCCAGGACTCAAAAACTGGTGGGTTTTGTTGTTGTTATTCATAAACACATTATGCTGCCTCCCAAACTGTAAACACAAAGTACTTGTACACATTTTTTAAAAAGTGTGGGGCACAAAAACATTACTGGAAATAAATAGTCCAACGTCTTCACACGATGACTGATGGGATCATGAGTAATTTTTTTTTTAGCTTTCTAATGTTTTTCTGTACTTCCCTATTAAAAAAAAGAGAGAGAGCACACTTTACCTTAACAATCATAAATAAAAATAACGTAAACCTGTTTTTTTGTTTGTTTTGTTTTGAGACAGTATCTCACTCTGTCACCCAAGCTGGAGTGCAGTGGTACAATCATGGCTCTTTGTAGCCTTAAACTCCTGGGCTCAAGTGACCCTCCCACCTCAGCCTCCCAAGTAGCTGGGACCACAGGCCCATGCCACCACACCCCAGCTAAAAAACAGTTTTTTGTTTGTTTGGCTGGGTTTTTTGTTTTTGTTTTTTTTTTCCGACAGAGTCTCACTCCGTCACCCAGGCTGGAGTACAGTGGTGCGACTCACTGCAGCCTTGACCTCCCAGGTTCAAGTGACCATCCCACCTCAGTCTCCCAAGTAGGTGGGACTACAGGAACATGCCACCATGCCCGGCTAATATATATAAATATATATTTTTTGAAACAGTCTCGCTCTGCTGCCCAGGCTGGAGTGCAGTGGTGCGATCTCGGCTCACTGCAATCTCTGCCTCCCAGGGTTCAAGCAATTCTCCTGCCTCAGCCTCTCAAGTAGCTGGGACTACAGGCACATGCTGTCACGCCTGGCTAATTATTTTTATTTTAGTAGAGACGGGGTTTCACCATGTTGCCCAAGCTGATCGCGAACTCCTGAGCTCAGGCAATCCGCCCGCCTCAGCCTCCCGAAGTGCTGGAATTACACGTGTGAGCCACTGCACCCGGCCTGATTTTTATTTATTTCTTGTGGAAATAAGGTCTCACTATGTTACCCAGGCTGATCTTGAAATCCTGGGCTCAAGCAATCCTCCAGCCATGGCTTCCCAAAGTGCTAACATTATAGGCGTGAGCCACCGTGCCCAGCTGTAAAACCATTTTAAGTATTATAGCAGTGTTATAATAATTATGAAGAAAATATGCATAGAAAAAAGACTGGAAAGATGTCCATCAAAAAAAGTATCTAGATGGTGGGACTATGAGCATAATTATTTTTCTTTCAACTTCTGTTTTTCAAATTTTTACACCAAAAAAAAAAGTAAAATAAATTTTATTTTAAAAACAAGCATAGACCGGGCACAGTGATTCACACCTGTAATTCCAGCACTTTGGGAGGCCCACATGGGTGGACTGCCTGAGCCCAGGAGTTCGAAACCAGTCCCACCAACATGGTGAAACTCTGAATCTACAAAAAATACAAAAATTAGCCAGATGTGGTAACAAGCGCCTGTAATCCCAGCTACTCAGGAGGCTGAAGTGGGAGGATGGCTCGAGCCCAGAAGGTGGAGGTTACAGTAAGCCGAGATCTTGCCACTGCACTCCAGGCTGGGCGACAGAGCCAGAATCTGTCTCAAAAAAGAAAAAAAAGAAAAAAGAAAAAGAAAAAGAAACAAGCATAAATAAGATATTACCCTAGTGACGGTACTGACATGCCTTGGTCCTTTCAAGTTCTCATAGTCATATCCTATCATGGTTGGAAGCATAAGTAGTTCTGCGTTTTCTGGGACAGCCTGGCAGTTCCTGCAGCGTTCACTAACCAAGCTGGTGTGGCCAGCATGAGGGCACAGTGACCACGGTTATCTCCGGCCGACCACTCAGAACCAGGGTGGGAAGAGCCCAGTGTGCCCACGTCTTGTAACAACGTGTATGTTATCAAGCCCTTCTGCACTATGAGGACTCCAGCTCCGGTAGCTGGAATCCTCCTCTCTGCTGGTTTCATCTCTCATTTCCCAGGCTTCAAGGTTCACCTTCCTCTGCAAATGGGGCAGGGTTGCTCAGTTGTGTGAATTGTGGGCCTCTCCCTGGTGCCTTCGGTATCTTTCTTGTCTGAGTGGCAAGCCCCCAGCCCCCTTTCCTCCCTGCACTGCCGCGACCTCCCCTGGCCTCCAGGGCCCTCTGCCTTGCTTGGCCTTTCTCGCCCTTCCAAGTGCAAGGAGGATTCTTGGTGCCCCGTGCATCCTCTAGTAAGTCAGGCCCCCTCTCTTCTCAGTTTTTTCCTGGGCAAATCTAGGGAGGAGCTGGTAACCTCAAGGCCACCCAGCCCAGTGCTGACTTTCTGTGTCTCTTTCTCCTCTCCCCCAAACCTCTTCCCTTCTCTCTCCCTCCCAGCTTCTTCACCAAGCTCCTCCCTCTCCTTCTCCTTCCCAGTACACTCCCTGCCGAGCCCCTAGAATCTCTAGGCTGAGGCCCACTTCGGTCCCGGTAGCTAAGCCACTGCAGTAAGAGATGCCATGGGTAAAGCAGAGGCGGCAGGGAGGAGGAGGGCCCAGGCCAAGGCTGAGGTCTAGGAGGCTGGGCAGGGCAAGCAGCCAACCCTAACAATCCAGACCAGAGCCACCTCAGCAGCTTCTGCTAAACTCTAGCAAGGCATCTATGCTTGGGTGGCAGCTTCAGGGCCAAAGAGGCTGGTGGCAGGAGGAGGGCATTCTGCTGAGCTCAGCACAGCCTCTAAAAACCTCTCTGGAGGAGGCCACAGAATGACCATGGACTCAGGTGAAAACGCTTCCTCTTCCCTTGGGGAGGTGACTCAGATCCTGGAAAACTAGACTCCAAAGGACATCTGCTGAATGGAGGGCTCTCTCTCATCCCCTGGCTGTAGAGCCCTGGCTCTCATGCCTTCTGGGACAGGAAGCTCATTTCCCTCTCTGGCAGCCCACTCTACTCAAACTGCTGAAATGCCTCTCTGAGCCACAGCCTGTGCTGGGCTCTGGGGAAGCAGGAATGAATGTGGTCCCTGCCCTCAGGAGCGCGCCATCTGGGGGCAGGCAGAGAGCAGGTGGCAGAAACTGGTAAGACACCACCACTGGGAAGCAGAGGGAGCTGGAGGGTGCCCTAAGCTAGCCTTGCAGTGGTGTAGGGGTCAGGAATGGCTTCCCAGAGCAGCTAGGGGACCCAGAAGGGCCTTGAATATACAGGTATGGTGGGTCTGTAGCTTCAATTATCCTCTAAGTGCTGGCAAATCCCAACTGTGCACCCCCAGCCCTGACATGGCTCCTGAATTCTAGGCTTCAATATCCCACTGCCCAGTCAATGTCTCCACTTGGATGTCTTGGCATCCCTAACTTATCAGGACCAAGACTGAGTTCACCCTGTCTGCCACCTCACACCTGGTCTTCCCTCTGTCAATTCTACCACCCACAGGGCAGGAACCCCATCCCTCCCATTCATCCTGTATCCAGCCTGTCATGAGACCCCAAGTATCTCAAACCCACCCACCACTCCCCACCTCCTCACCACCACCCAGCACAAGCACCATCGCCTTTCACCTCTTTCAATCATGTGGTGAGAGTGATCTTTACAAAATGCAAACAAAATTATGTCACATTTCTACTTAAAAGCCTCCAATGGCTTCTCCTTGCCTTTGAGACAAAGGTTAAAATCTTCAAGGCCTGCAAGGCCCACCATGGCCTGGCCTTTGCTGACAGTGCCAGTTGTATCTCAACAACCCCCTTCTCTGTCTCCTGACCTCCTGTCTCCAGCCCACCTGGCCTCATTCCCCACCTTAGAAACTTCCATGTGTTATTCAGATTGTCTTTCCTGTGAGCACAAGGACCTGGGATGCCCTCTTTTCCTCTTCCAAATGATTCCCAGGACATCTGTTTACGTGCTCACTGCCCCTGAACACCAGTCTCTAGCCCTTCTCACTTGAAGGATCAGCTGCAGGACACAGTGGGGTGTTACAAAGTAACTGGCCTATCTGGAGCTAAGGTCCCAGAACCTCCCAGCGTCCACAGAGGCGTGTCCCCGCCTGGCTCTCAGATGCCTTCCAGAACTCCCACTCCCCTCCTGCGCGCTCTCTCTCTCTCTCTCTCTCTCTCTCTCTCTCTGAGACAGAGTCTCATTCTGTCGCCCAGGCTGGAGTGCAATGGCACGATCTCAGCTCACTGCAATCTCTGCCTCCCGGGTTCAAACAATTCTTGTGCGTCAGCCTCCCAAGTAGCTGGATTACAGGCACCCATGCCCAGCTAATATTTGTATTTTTAGTAGAGATGGGGTTTCACCATGTTGGCCAGGCTGGTCATGAACTTCTGATCTCAAGTGATCCTCCCACCTCAGCCTCCCAAAGTGCTGGGATTACAGGTGTGAGCCATCACGCCCTGCCCCCTCCTGCTCTCTTCTTCCATTTCTGTTGGAGAGTTGGCAAACCTCCTTCCCTCAGCTCTGCCCCTTCCGGGGCCTCAGTGCCCCTCACCACGGAGGGGCAGAAGTGAGGCCCAGACTGGGTCAACCTGCCGGGACCTACAATCCATGTCCTCCCTGGACTCCCAGACAAGCCATCCAGCCTCAGGTCTCAGGCCAGGCACTGCCTCCTCTACAGTTTTCTGGAGGGCTCAGGTTTTCTCTGGACTCCCACAGTATCCTGTATGCCCAGCACTGTCAAATTCACCTGTTCTAGTGTTGGTTGCTCTTCTCCCAGACCAGGAGCTCAACTTGCTCAGGGGCTGTGAGTTTTCATCTCTGCACCCCGAGCCTAGCTCAAGGATGGTCCCCAGAAGAGAGGCTCAGAGAAGACTTAGCATATGAATTCAGGACTAATATCACATAAATGTGTGGTTTTGTTTTCTTTCCACATAAACTGCTATTAAGTGCTGTTTCCTCCATCCTGAACTTTTTATGAAGATGGACCTAAGAGTCTTATGGGCCTTGGCTTTGATCTAAGCTCCATCTCTTACTATGTGACCTGAGCAAATGCTCAGCTTCTCTGGCTTTCAGTTTCTTCCATTATAAAATGAGAACAGGGTGGAAGGTGGGTGAGATTGAAAAATTATCTACTGGGTACAACGTTCACTATTTGGGCAATGGATACACTAGAAGCCCAAACCTCATCATTACACAAAATATCTGTTTAAAAAATTTGCACACGTACCTTCTGAATCTATAATTAAAAAAAAATAAAAGGAGAACAACATCCTCCTCTTAAGGTTTTTACTATTAACTGAGTTATCTTACGTTAGGATAAAGCACGAAGTATGTGCTCAATAATTCCTTCTCCTCTCCCTCAGCCCAACCTTTGAGCCCTGATAAGGACCTGACATTTACCTCCATGAACATGAACCTATGGTCATCACCTATGGGCCAAGGTAATCCAGATCATTTTGAAACCCAGTTCTGCTGTCTGACATAATCACTCTCCCCCCGAGATTTGATAAGCATGCTTTATTTGGCCTAATCCAAGTCCTTGAAAAAACACATCAGACTGAGCAAGACAGCAGGGAGGACCAAGCCCGGAGCAGGGCACTAGTCTTCCCTCTAAGCTGCCATTGATCCACTTATCTGTTCTCCACCACCTGCTGTCCAGGCAGCCAGGGATTCCCCTAGTGTATCACAATTTGATCCCGACTGTAGCTTGCCATAAAAGTACTTTGGGAGGCTGGGCATGGTGGCTCATGCTGTAATCCCAGCACTTTGGGAGGCCGAGGTGGGCGGATCACCTGAGGTCAGGAGTTCAAGACCAGCCTGGCCAACATAGTAAAATCCCGTCTCTACTGAAAATACAAAAATTAGCTGGGCGTGGTGGTGCCTGTAGTCGCAGCTACTTGGGAGGCTGAGCCAGGAGAATCACTTGAACCCAGGAGTCAGAGGTTGCAGTGAGTCGAGATTGCGCCACTGCACTCCAGCCTGGGCGACACAGCGAGACTCTGTCTCAAAAACAAAAAAAAAGTCACTTGGCAGATGTTCCAATTGCCTTTTTGAAATCAAGATTCTCAAGACTTCAACAGACCCCTGATCTATTGCAATTTTGGTTCTCCCAAAGTAAGAGAAATGAGAGATTAGCCTGACTTCTTTTAAGTAAACCTAGGCTTGGTCCTGGTGATCACTACGCTTTATTCTTCTTTAAATTTTTTTTTTCCTAGCTAGGATTTGCACTATATTCTTCTTTTTAAAATGATATATACCATTCATTTTCTGCTGTCTTTGTTAATGCTGTTAAACTGGAAGAATTTTCAGTGATCAGTGAAAAGTCTCAGTTAGAAATTATGAAATTAACACAGGCTTCTTGCCTACTTGGTTGTTGGCTGAAAACAGTTTAAAACACTTAAGTGAAAACTTTTCTCTACCACAGAAAATTTGGTTTCTGAGTGAATGAAGGTTTTCTATAGGAAGATAAACGTTCAGCTTTCTCTTCTGACTCATTATAATTGTGGAATGGTAAAATTCAAGTAATTGCTGTTTTGTAATATTGAGTCAAATATTAACTTTTAAAAAAATATAACAATACTGTGTCTTAATAAAAGTTTAACTATATATTTTTAAGACCTAGAAAATAAGCTTGGCTGATCATGATTTTCAAAGTTTTATAAGATTAATGAAAATACAAAAAGCCAGTACAAGAGGAAGCATAATGAAATCCAGCAGGAATAATTTGTAATTAGAAAACCCCATGCAATTCTTCAGCCAGGGATAATGGTGATCCATCTTAAAAACACATGTGTCCCATGCTGGGCACTGATGAGCCTAATCAGACACACTCCACTGACATTTTTCACAATACCAAGGGGTCCTTAATTGCTGGGGGGTGCAGGCAGGCAAGCTTCTCGCTGCTCCTCTCAGGAGATCATAATGATTAAGAGCAGGCCTGGAGCCAAACAGCCAGGGGAGGCATCCCAGCCCTCCTCCAACTCAACTGTGACTTTAGGCAAGTTACTTACCCTCTCTATGCCTCAGTTTCCTCGTTTTCTTTTTTTTTCTTTTGAAACAGTCTTGCTCTGTCACCCAGGCTGAAGCGCAGTGGTGCAATCATGGCTCACTGCAGCCTCAACCCCTAGGGCTCAAGCGATCCTCCCACCTCAGCCTCCTGACTAGCTGGGACAGCGGGCGTGCGCCACCATGCCCAGTCATCTTTTTTTATTTTTTTGTTGAGACAAGGTCTTCTGAAGTTTCCTGGGCTGGTCTCAAACTCCTGGCCTCAAGTGATCCTCCTGCCTTGGCCTCCCAAAATGTTGGGATTACAGGGGTGAACCACAGTACCTCATCTTTAAAATTATGGCTGGCCGGATGTGGTGGCTCGTGCCTGTAATCCCAGCACTTGGGAGGCTAAGGCAGGAGGATCACCTGAGATCAGGAGTTTGAGACCAGCCTGACCAACATGGCGAAACCCTATCTCTACTAAAAATACAAAAATTAGCCAGGCATGGTGATGCACGCCTGTGATCCCAGCTACTCAGGAGGCTGAGGCAGGAGAATCGCTTGAACCCTGGGAGGCGGAGGTTGCTGTGAGCCAAGATTGCACCACTGCCTGGGTGACAGAGCAAGACTCCATTTAAAAAAAAAAAATCAGGACTGAGAATCATCACCTTTCAGGGTGATGGTTGTGAGGACTGATTCAGCCACTATGTGAAGTCGGCCTGACCCACAGTGTATCTCTCCTACTCCCCAGTTGCTACTGGGGTGCTCAGGGACACAGGACGATACACTTCCCTCCCCCCATGCCACTGCCTGTCTTCCTCGTTAGGGACACTCAGCCCTGCCAGAAGGTCCAGCCCATGTGGAAGGGCATCATGCCCACAGTGGCCGTACCCAGAGGCCCTCTTCCCCTCAACACCCCTTGGTCCCCCAACCCTGGGCCACAAGCTGGCTCTGGGCCAGCTGGCCTGCTGGTGATCTGCCTTGGCTCCAGCATGGGTGGCTTGGCTCCAGCAAGAGCTTAAAGGTTCTTCATTGTGTTTTCTGCTTCAGTGTAACTACTGGGGAATTGGAAGAAGAGGGAAGAATAAATACAATGTTCCCCCACTTCTACCTTCCCTGCCTCCCCCCATGGCTGGGTAAAAGGCTGTCTTGGGCCCCAGGAAAGCTCCCCCCAGAGGTCCCCTGCTCGGTGTCCCGTGGGATGGGAGTCACCTGCTACACCTCCACCATTCCACCATCTCCCTCTTTTTGTGTCCTTTCCTGGCTCAGCCTCTTCTGCCTGTCAAGTTCAACAGCTCTTCTCAGCACTTGCCATGTGCCTGGGCAGAGCACTGGGAGCACAGAGATGATTCGGGCAAGGGCTCTGCCCTCCAAGTGCTCATTGCACAGCACTGAGAATATAGACTGCAGCATATACAGCCTGAACCAGACTATCTTCAGTAATCTTGGATCAATTACTTAACCTGAGTGTCTACCTCTGTATTCAAAACTTGTAGTCCCAGCTACCTGGGAGGCTGAGGGCCAAGGTACCCACATTTCAGGACCATTGCGAGAATTAAACATAATCCTGTATGCAAAGCTCTCAACTCAGTACACTGCACACAGTGGGTGCTCAATCGCATCTGCCTGCCTTCCCTCCCTCCCTCTTTCACCTCTTTCCCTCTTTCCTTTTAGCCAGTTGTCTCTTCCAGAGAAGAAGGTCTGAAGATCTGAACAGGGTATATGGGCAGAGGTGGAGCCCTGCCCCTAGCAGGGCTGGGGCAGTGTCAGATGGGCTTGTGTGGGGCCAAGCCCATGCTGGGCAGTCGGGGGTGATGACCAACCGGGGTTCTGCCTGCCAGATGCTTTCTTTCAGAAGTAGACTCAGTCCTCTGACCTCCTTTCCTCTCTCCCAGTGGCTAATTAGTGCTGATTGTGGGCTCCTTTTTAGCCTTTCCTTTTCTGAACTTCCAACTGGCTTCTTTCTCCCTTCCCCAGGGCAGGGATGGGGACACACTGGCAGGGCAAAGCTAAGGCCCCAACCACAGTCAGTCCTTGTGCTAAGGACAGGGTGAGAGCTGCTTATCCTGGCTGAGCTGTGGGGGCTGCTGAGACCCAGAGTTTGGGGTTGCCCCAAGGGAACTTCTTGCCTACACAACTTGCTTTTCACCCATCTGTTCTGAGGTTCGTGTCCTATGTCCAGGAATATGTGGGACAGCCAATAATCAATGCACTGGCCAGCCTTCAAGGTCTTCCTGCCCACTCACAGCCTTCCAGTGAGTGACGAACTCATAGAGATCCCCAGGGATCTCTATTATACCCGTATGGGCTTGGAAGAAGTTATCCCAACGCCACCTGGGACTAAATGCTTTTTCTATCATTCTGAAACGCAGTCAGGGAAATCCAGCAACCTAGAACCAGATCCACTGGGGGAAGCCAGGAATAGAACATCCTGGTAAACAGCCAACATGATGCTGGGAAGGGAGAAGTTCCAGGGTGGCAGAAGCCCCCAGTTCTGGAGGTACAGGCTGGTGGTAATAGATGATCTGTCTGCAGAGTGGAATCTCTCGGGGCTCCATCATGAACTCGGAGCTCCAGTGCTGCAGTGGCAGGAAATTAATTGACAGTCATTCATATGAGTCCCAGGACCAAGGGTTAGCAGCAAGGGGGTTGAGACCCAACATGGGACCCAGACATCTTCAATCACTAGGAAAGGACTGCAAGTGCCATGAAATGGAGATGCTCCAGCAGGACAGAGAGAAGAACTGCAGCAGCTGAAGCTAGGCAGGGCTGTCACTTCCAAAGAAGCACAGATCAATGGAAATGGGAGGCCTGTCAGAGCAATGTCTTATAGGAGCTCTGAGCAGAAGCAGAAAAGGAAAGAGACTAAGGGGGGAGGGGCAAAGGAGGCATCAGGATGGGTTTCTGGAAAAAGAGTGCCACTACGGAGGTCAGAAAAGCTGGCATCAAAGGTTCGAGAGGTGAACTGGAGGTGGGATCACCAAAGGTTCTGGAGGTAAGCTCCAGGGCCCGCCCTGTGGACAGCTCTACATTCTAGGTGAGTGCTGGGCAGAGGGTGATTCTGGAATTACTCAGTGCCAAGGTGTCCTCCATGTGCCAGCTCCAGCAAGCGGGAGGCTGCCACATGTTCTCATCACGCCTTCTCACCTGGAGCCAGAGCCTGCTGCCTGATGGTCCCTCTGTTAATGGCTTCCAGATGTGTCCTTGGGCCCCTGGAGGGAGACTTCCTGGAGGACACACCCCCTCCTACCCAAGCCTCACCCCTCTGATCACCTTCAGTCACAAAGCCTGGTGCAGGCCATGGTGCACTAGTGCAATATCACATTGCAGATGATAGCAGCATGGAAGGTCAGACTGCCCGCTTCTGTGATTGGTTACTGACCTCTGAGCCCCTCATCACTGTTATCTCTGGCTCCTAGGTATCTTCAGTG
Organism: Macaca nemestrina; assembly: GCF_043159975.1. NCBI lineage: Eukaryota > Metazoa > Chordata > Mammalia > Primates > Cercopithecidae > Macaca > Macaca nemestrina. The sequence goes on from NC_092136.1 coordinate 74,398,268, forward strand.
CATAGGACCCAGCTGGTAACATGAAAGTTTTCCATTGGAGTACGATGGCTGAGTGGGCCAGGGGCAGTGGCTCATACCTGTAATCCTAGCACTTTGGGAGGCCAGGTAGAAAGACTGCTTGAAACCAGGAGTTCAGGACCAGCCTGGGCAACATGGTGAGACTCTGTCGCTACAAAAAAAAATTAAATATTACTCAGGCATAGTGACATGTGCCTGTAGTCCCGGCTACTTGGGAGGCTAAAGCAGGAGGATCGCTTGAGCCCAGGAGTTCAAGGCTGCAGTGAGCTACGATTGCACCACTGCACTCAAGTCTTAAAGACAGAGGAAGACCCTGTCTCAAACAAGCAAGCAAACAAACAGACAACAACAACAAAAAGATGGCCAGGTATCCTTATCTCTTTGGGGAGACAGATTGGCCATCCTTGTGAGACTAATGTGTCTGTGCCTGTTGGTTTCTGATTGTGGGCCTGTTTCTTTCTCCATCTCTGTAACTCTCTCTGTTTTTGTAATGACTTGATTCTATTTCTGAAGCTACATGTCCATGTGTTTCTCTGTGTATTTCACAGCAAAGCTTTCCTTGACTATAACCACAAATTCCATCAGTGCTTATTGTCTAATAAATGGAAGTCCAATATTGCCCTTCCTGCTTCACATCCCTAAGGCGTAAAATTTTCATTCCAGAGTTATTTCTAGACTAGATGGGGGAATCTGATTCATGTTCTGCTGGGGATAACTTGTACCCAAGAAGGAGGGAGGCTTGTAACTGATGAAGTGCAAATAGCAGGGGTGCCAGAAATCACTCCCGCATGGCTTGGAGCAGGCCCCAAGGCTCAGACACTTTGTAGTCACCAGGTCCATCTCCCAGTATTCTCCTGGTCCAGGCTAATGTGTAAGGGAGGGTGTGCTCCTGGATCTGAGTTTTACCAGCCACCAGCTTCATTCACCACCATCCATGCTACCATCACCATTATCACCCCCACTCTCCCACCACCAACACCACCACTATTACCATCACCATTACTAACACTACAACTATTATACCACAATCTCTGTCACCATCAACACCTCTGTTCCGTTACTAATATCAGAGATTTGTAGTTGCTTTTCAATAGCTATTTCTTCTTCCTCTTCAGTAATAAGGACCATAACTTTTTGCTGGACACATTATCTTACTTAGCCTCTTAAAGCTAGTTAGGTGTGCTTATGTAAGTGAAAGTGTTGAATGAAAGTATAGAGAGTGCCAACGAAGGGAAGGGGGTACCGTTATTTATAGCTTTCCTCCATCTGCCATGGAGGAAAGGCTGGTGCTCTAGCAGCCATTTGGACCATGGCAATGAGGACTATCGGGAAGGCAGAGTGGGAGGCTAGAAGGATGTGAGGTCCTCATGACTTTGGAGAGACCATTCAGACTCTGGGCTACTACATCTGGACTTTCTTTCATGAGAGAAAAAGAAACTGAACTTCTATTTCTCTATCATTTAAGAAATTCATTTGGGCATCCTGACGCATATAGTTGAAACTAATCCTAATTAATATATATCATCATCACCACATATTATTTTGCATTTAATAGTCCAGGCTAATGATCTATATATGGGGGAGGGGGAAACAATGGAATTTGGGGAATGTGGGAAGTGGCCAGTCTGATGCAGACCGTGACAAGACGGAAAAAGACGTTCAGGACCACGGACAGATCCAGGACTGCCAGTTGTGAGGCAACAGGACAGAAAGTGAGAAGTGGTTGGTGGTGCTTGTTGTTGTCCTCAAGATAAGTTCTGGGCCAGACACCGTGCTAGGAACTGGGATGAATACTAAGACTACTTTCCACAAAGTCCACATTTGGCTCCCAGGACCACAGCAAACAGATCGATATGGGAAGTCTTCCTAGAGCAGGGATTGAGAAGCCAGCTGAGGGGTGGAACCAGAAGACTGTGTGACAGAATGGGCAGAACGCTAAAGAATAAGGGACATCTGTGGGTGGGGAAAGGGCTTAATGTTGAAAGACGGTGAGTGGTCACGTGGTCTGACAGTGAAAGGAGAGGGTACCACTGGGTGGGAGTTAAGGTGTTTTCAGGACTCTTCTGTTCCTTGGATTCTACATCAGTGGTTCGTTTCTGGCCCTGGGGTTCCATGATGCTGTGACTGTCAGGGCATATTGAATCTATGACCAAGATCATACAATGATGAGGTTCTGCATCAGTTATCTACTGCTGTGTAACAAACCACCCCAAAACTTAGTGGTTTAAAACAACCACCATTTTATTTGTTCACAATTCTGTGAGTCAGAAATTTGGACTCAGGTCAGCTGAGTAGTTCTGTTGGTCTCATCTGGGGTCATTCAGGTGGCTGGAGGCAGGTGGAAGACCATCAGGGAGCTGGTTGGTCTTCAGCTGGTATGGTTTATTTCTGGTCTCTTCCTCTAAAAGGCATGCTTGTGTTTCTACACATGGCAGTTTCAGGGGAGCAAGAAGAGGTGAATCCCAATGCACAAGTACTTATTAAGACTCTGCTTGCATCACATTTGCTGATGTCTCATTAACCAGAGGCAGAGGAAGTCACACGGCCAACCCAAAGTCAGTGTGGGGAGGGACAACATAAAAGTATGGACTTAGATAGGCAGAATTCATTTTGGACCATCAATACAACAATCTACCACAAGCTCTAAGTGTCTCATTCACCACCACCCATACTACCAACACCATAAGTCTTTGTTCTGATTCAAAGGGACAACAATTCTATGGCTCTCTGAGTCTGTGGTTCTTAGCAGTCAATGTTTTGATTCCAAGATTCTGTGATTCTAGAAGTAGAAGGCTCAGTACATTTGAGGAAGAGCATGAGGACCCAAGAGGAGGCTAAAGAAGTTGGGCAAACTAAGGTCACCCCTAGAGAACCAGCTGCCTCTCCTATGCTCATCCCTCAGGTCCCAACTTCCTGCCTGGATCAGGGAAGTGGCAAGAACACTGAGTAAGGAATTAGAAAACCTAGATTATAGGCCCTGTTCCATCATTAATCTGGGATGACCCCAAGCACAGCTCTTAACCTTCCAGTGTTCTCATATAGCCAACAGAGATATCAATCCCTGTCTTCTGAATAATGCAGAACAGTGGCAAAGCCAGGAGAACAGGAACTTCCATTATCAGGAGCCTGGGCCTGGGCACAGTTGAGGAAGAGGGTTTTGTTCCCACCTCATTAAACTGCATCCACAGCAGCAGAGACCTTGGGATTTAAGAGAACCAAGACAGGTTATATTGCCCTTGGTCTGTCCCAACCTCTACTGGCAAAAACAAGAAATAACGAAAGGGGCCGGGTGCAGTGACTCACGCCTGTAATCCCAGCACTTTGGGAGACCGAGGCAGGCGGATCACCTGAGGTCAGGAGTTTGAGACCAGCCTGACCAACATAGAGAAACCCTGTCTTTACTAAAAATACAAAATTGGCCGGGCGTGGTGGCACATGCCTATAATCCCAGCTACTAGGGAGGCTGAGGCAGGAGAATCGCTTGAACCTGGGAGGCAGAGGTTGCGGTGAGCCGAGATCGTGCCACTGCACTACAGCCTGGGCAACAAGAGTGAATCTCCATCTCAAAAAACAAAAAAAAGAAAAAGAAATAAAGAAAGGGGAGGGGAGGGGAGGGGAGGGGAGGGAAGGCACCCAACTCTGCTCCTTTCCCTTCCCTGTCTCCCCTACCCACTCCTGTCCCTGACTCAACAGAGTGGAATCCCAGGGGCCAGACCCTAGCTGGCCTTTAGCCTCAGGCAGCTCTGCTCTTTAGCCTTTCCTTGAAGAGGAGTGCAGAAACAGAAGCTTCATTAGGGAAGGAGACCTAGGCCAGCACAGCAAATCATAACATTACACAGCCAAGGGGACCAATGACAACCCAATGGCAGAACCACCTTGCAGCACAGATGAGGAAACACAAGCCCAGGGAGGCACAGGGACCCACCTGCCCATAGCCACACAGCCAGCCAACAGCAAAGACCAAAAGTCAAGTGGGATTTCTCTCCTTTTCTAAATGTCCATTTCCCATTCTAAACTGGGATAACAAACCCAGCCTGGGCACCACTTAGAAACTGTAAAGCAAGGTACAGATGTAGTAAGGAGTCATCTTTTCCAATAGTCTGGGAGTTGGGGGTTGGGGGGAAGACTGAGGTGGGAGCAAGAACATTTAGGACTTTTGGAGGACGCATCCAGCTTATTTATTCTAGCCTTTCCCCAGAGGCCCAGGCCACTGAATGGAGGAGGAGGGTATTAAATAGCAGAGAGTTATTTAAAAGCCAGTTGCCTGCCCCTCAGAAGCAGCACGGGCCTCTGCTGACTCAATGGAGAAAATGAATCTTGGGCCTATGGATTTTCCTGTGTTTCGCAGCAGGGGGGAGGGGAGGGGGAGTGAGAAATGGGAATGGCAAGGCCCACAGTGAAGTTTCCTATCCCTGATGGCAAGGAAGTCAAGCAAGAAGAGAGAAGCTGGGGCCTCCCCCACTACTACCTCATGGCTGAGTTCATCACATCAGGCTGCCTGCTGCTCCTCCATTTGCCTTGGAGGAGGGGGAAACAGAGGGACAGCGAGGCAGCAGGAGGGTTGCTGGGACAGAGGACAAAGGGAGCCTGGATCTCAGGACGCTACAGCATCCACCCCAGAAGGACCCCAGGCCACCCCTACCACTTTCTAGTCAGGCAACCAAGGCCTTAATTGGGGTGGTGCCAAGTTCAAGGTCACATATTGAGAAGGTGGGGGCACCAGTTTGGGCCAATCCCAGTATGACCTTCCCCTCCCTGACCCCCATCCCTAAAAAGCCAAGGGGCACAAGACCACTAGGTCCCCCAAGACCATCCCATCCACACACACTTTTTTGCAACAGGGAAACTGAGGTGTGTCCAAGGACTTTAGTAATATTGACACACCTCTGATGACAAAATGGAGCTGGAGAAGGGGCTACCTGCTGGGTGATCTCAGGGACGTCATCACACTCTGTGCTCCCTACCAAGGCTTAGTGGAGCTGACCAAGAGCAGGGTCTGCGCCAGCAGAAAAGGCCCAGTGAAGGCACTAGAGGCTCAGGTAGAGACAACATCTTGGAATACTCACAGAGGGGCTCTGGGACCTAGTGGAGTAATAAATTCAAGCATGGAGATCCAGCGTGGCTGACATGGGGGATATTCATCTGGGCACAGGGCAGATGATCACTCTCCACGGGCGGCAAGGGGTACCTTGCTTCTTCCGAGTCCTAAGGAAACCCTGAGGGTGGGAGCTTTTTGCCCACAGGCTCCCCTGGGATCTGACCCAGCCACACTCCCAGGAGAGAGGGATCCTAGGATGAGGGGGGCTGCGGCAAAGGAGATGGGCAAGAAACCTGAGCTTCTATCGGGCTCAGGTCCCAGTCAGCTGTGCAACCTTAGGGAAAGCACTTAACATTTCTGACCGGCTATCCGGCTATCTCCTGGTATGAAGTGTAGATGAGTGATCCTCACCAAGCTTGCCTCATAGGGATGGGAGATTCGAGTCACAGATTTTTAAATCATTATTTCATCCAGCAAATGTTCCCTGATGCCTTCTCTGTACTGATTCCTAAGAAATTAGACCAGTCCTGAGCCCCAGCTGCTGACAGTCAAGAAGATCAGGGGAGTCTTAACCCTCTGATTGATAAATGAAGTTCAAAGGATGGAGGGCAAAGACATGAGGGCTCCCTGAAGGGGGCAAAACTCACAAGTCCTGAGGGACAGCAGACTGGACTGGAGAAACAGAATCAAGAGAGCACCCCAGCTGGAGGAAACAGTCCAAGAGAAGAGACTTCCACCAGATGCATCAGAGAATAAACACACAGCCTCAGACTCAAGTGGACACACATTTATTGAACACTTAATGCATACTGAACACTGGCAAATCTAAGATGGAGAGCGCTGTTCCTCCAAAGAACAGAGATCCCTCAGCCCCAGTGGCTTGCAGATTTGACTCCTTGGGGAACTTGGACAGAGAGAAATTGGTTCCAGGAGAATTTAGAAGGGAAACACCTATACAAAGTGGGAAGAGAGGAGAGAAGGCTGAGTAGAGGCCATACAGAGAGATAAGCAGAAACTCATTTTATTAACATTTACCACAAATTTGCTATGTTGGAGAAGGAAAGAACATGGAACAGGGAAAAATGACAAGGGAGCGTATTAGTCCCAGAGAGGGGCAATGCCTTATCCAGGGTCTGGCAGCATGAGTGCTAGGCCCCCAGACCCAGGTGAAATGTTTTTTCTTGTTTTGAGGCACTTTAAATTCACGTTATCATAACAGCCCTGAGAGAAACAGGAAGAACAGGAATTCAAAGCCTATCCCCCTTACAGAAGAGGAAGGTGACAGCCCAAGATTGACACAAGCCTGAGGTCACACCAGACCAACCACGGCATCCATTCCCAGCCTCAGCTTCCTGGGGTCAGGATAAGACTTCCTCGTGGTGCAGGACCCTCTCAGATGCACCCCACCATCTTGGACAGAGTCCTGGGCAAGGACCCTGGGGCCAGGTTTCTAGGCTAAACCCTGAAACTTTGATAGGGGCCTTGGGGCCCCTTTGGCCTATTTCCCCATTTGTGCAATACAGAGGACATTTGCCTTATTCTCTGGCACCTGATGATTCTAAATTCTCCCCACGCCTCATTTCCCCAAATGAGGTGTCAAGCACCCCCCCAATCAAGGGTGCCTGTGGCCATGCAACTCCTTTCCTGGGGAGCAGAAGAGGGGGTGGGCATCAGCCAATCTGAGGCCAGCCACCACGGGGCCTGGGGAAGGAGTTCCAGTCTTGGCAGTGGTCTGTGATTTCTCAGGGCCTGGAAGCAGACAAGGAAACAGATTGTTCTGTTCATTCAGTCTGTCATTTGCACTACACACTCTTCTGTGATGATAGTCCCTATACTGGAAACACAAAAGTGAAGATGACCCAGTGCCTCCTACCAGGGGAGATGTCAGAACTGGGCATGTTGCTGTGTGGGCCGGGGTTTAGGAGAGTGCTACAGCTGGGGACCCAGCCCCAATGGCATCTACTTGAGTACGTGTGCCCATGTGAGAAAAGACACCACCAGCCTGTTACCTCCACAGACCAAGGGCATGGTGCAGGGCAGGAGGAGTAGGCTCTGACTGTGCTAGCCAATCTCTGGGTCCCTATGTTTGGCATGGCTTATGCATGGGCCTATAAGCTTGCCCTCTGAGAATGTACCCAGGAACTTGCATGGGCTCAGAAGTGTGCATATTCAAATATGTATGTCTTTATCAATTTATGGACACATGCCAGGACGCACTCAAACCTACAATCCTATGCGCACATATGAATGAGTCTGCATGGACTTCCATGAAGCACATCTGAGCTCTCATACCTGGGAGAGTTATGACAGGGGTAGGGAAAAGAGAGGGTTGGGAGGAGGGGAGAGCTGGGGGACCCCCACCATCACCAGCCCTGCCCCTAATGTTGGTCCGTGCCCAAGACCCAGGCCACTGCAGGGTCTGCCTCTTCTCCTTAAGTGGTATTGATCCTTTTGTCGATCTGTTAAATATAACCTCAGGAAAGGAGTCAACATAATCGTCCCCAATTCAGGAGAAAGAGACTGATTCTTGGGAGGAGGGGGGAGCCTCTATCCCAAGCAGCTCTGCTGATACCCGAATGGCCTGCGGATCAAGTGTCAGCCTCTCCAGCCTGAATAATTCATGCCAAGAGCAGGAATGCTTCCTTCTCAGGAGCCTGTCTCTTTAATAAAATCAGGTTTGGAGCTTCCCAGTTCTGGGGAAAAAAAAAATCCAGAACAAAACAAATCTGCAAACACCTCAGCCCCCACCTCAGCCCTGGCCCCTTCTGAGACCCCCCACTCCATGCTGCAAAATCTGCTCCTGTTCTCCCAACCTCTGGTGCCCCAAACCCCACTCACAGGCGGAGAAGCCTGGAGGGACTGGTTGATGGTGTCCAACGGAATCCCAGGAGTCTAAGACGTTTGGGGGCAGGGAATGAGAGCAAAGAGCAGAATCACTACACCCCCGTGTCTCTGTGCCTAGAGCAGTGCTTGGCAGAGGAGTCCAGCCCGGTGGAGGAAACCAGATGGGGGAACTCCTGGCAGAGGCAGAGCAGCCAGAGTTGGTGGGTGGGAGGGGAGCGGGTGCCACAGACTTCTCCTGATGATGGAATGGGATGGGATGGTATGGAGAAAAAGCTGGTCCCACAGGACCTACAGGGGTGGTGACACAGCCGGGTCTAATGGAACTAGGGTCGCAGAGAAGAAAGCAGAGACCGGGATTTTCCCGTCTCTCTACCTTAGGAAGAGGCTGGAAAATAAGTAACTTTCTCAGCCCACCCCTCATCCCTTCCTTCTGTAGTAGGAGCAGCTCTAAAGTCCTCCCCAACCCCCGAATTCTCCCTGGTGGTGACCCACCTGCCCGCTCTCCGCAGGCGGGCCCCGCCCCACACGTGCTGGAGAGGGAGGAGGAAGGACCCAGCTTAAATGTGGGGGTTGGAGGAGGGGGAAACCAAGTCGGAGTCTCCAGGAGGCAAACTTCTCGGCAGCCCGGGGGGACGGGGGCCGAGAGGGTGAAGAGAAAGAGCAGCAGCCGCCAGCCCTGATTCTCGGGAGCCTCCCACCCCGCCTCCCACGGCGAAGAGGGAGCGGAGACTCCGCTGGGGGCGGAGGAGGAGGCCGGGAGGCGGGGAGGGGGGAAGCAAACCCTGCCCACTCGGCTCCGAGCCCGGAGCGGCCGCGGAAGTCGGAGGCCGGCTCGCAGGGCGAGGGCACCGGGGGCGGGGGGCTCCGCTCCCCGTCTGACCCCTCTCGCCCCCGGCCAGTCAGCCAATAACTACGGCTCCTCGGACTTTCGAGACAACAAACGGACCGACCGGGACTGCCAGCCGCTCCGAGTCAAGGACTCGCCCCACCCGTGCCCCCACCAGGCGCTCCCAACTCACTGGTGAGCGCGGCGGCCCGGGCGCTGGATGCGGGGTCGGCCGCGATGGCCCCGCGTGCGGGACAGCCGGGGCTCCAGGGGCTACTGCTCGTGGCAGCGGCGCTGAGCCAGCCCGCGGCACCCTGCCCCTTCCAGTGCTACTGCTTCGGCGGCCCCAAGCTGCTGCTACGCTGCGCGTCGGGCGCCGAGCTCCGCCAGCCTCCGCGGGACGTGCCGCCCGACGCGCGCAACCTCACCATCGTGGGCGCCAACCTGACGGTGCTGCGCGCGGCCGCCTTCGCCGGCGGGGATGCGGAGGAGGACGGCGACCAAGCGGCGGGCGTGCGCCTGCCGCTCCTGAGCGCGCTGCGCCTCACGCACAACCACATTGAGGTGGTGGAGGACGGCGCCTTCGACGGGTTGCCCAGCCTGGCGGCGCTCGACCTCAGCCACAACCCGCTGCGCGCCTTGGGCGGTGGCGCCTTCCGCGGGCTGCCCGCGCTGCGCTCGCTGCAGCTCAACCACGCGCTGGTACGGGGCGGCCCCGCGCTGCTGGCCGCGCTGGACGCTGCGCTGGCCCCGCTGGCCGAGCTTCGCCTGCTGGGCCTGGCGGGCAACGCGCTGAGCCGTCTGCCGCCAGCCGCGCTGCGCCTGGCGCGCCTGGAGCAGCTGGACGTGAGCCTCAACGGGTTGGCCGGCCTGGGCCCCGACGAGCTGCGCGCGCTGGAGCGCGATGGCGGCCTCCCCGGGCCGCGCCTGCTGCTCGCGGACAACCCCCTGCGCTGCGGCTGCGCCGCGCGCCCCCTACTGGCCTGGCTGCGCAACGCCACGGAGCGCGTGCCCGACGCGCGACGCCTGCGCTGCGCCGCCCCGCGGGCGCTGCTGGACCGGCCGCTGCTGGACCTGGACGGGGCTCGGCTGCGCTGCGCGGAGAGCGGCGCCGACGCTCGCGGAGAGGAGGCGGAGGCCGCCGGCCCGGAGCTGGAAGCCTCCTACGTGTTTTTCGGGCTGGTGCTGGCGCTCATCGGCCTCATCTTCCTCATGGTGCTCTACCTAAACCGCCGCGGCATCCAGCGCTGGATGCGCAACCTGCGCGAGGCGTGCCGGGACCAGATGGAGGGCTACCACTACCGCTACGAGCAGGACGCCGACCCGCGCCGCGCGCCCGCGCCCGCCGCGCCCGCGGGCTCCCGCGCCACCTCCCCGGGCTCGGGGCTCTGAGCTGCCCCTGCCTGGCCCGAAACAGTGGAGATGAGACGCCCGCGAGCCCCGAGCTCTGAGACCTTCCCCTGACTCGGAGGCACTAAGCCGTACCCTCTCGTTCCCGCCTCCGAGAGCTCCTACCGTCAAAGACCCAGAGATAGCCGGTCCGAATACAGAAACCCCGCCCGCCTACCCTAGTTTCCGAAACCTCCCTCCTGAACCACTAAAAGTCCGTTCCCCACCTCAGGGCTCACACAGAGACTCTGTTCTTAAAGGCCAAAGCTCTGAGACTTGCCCCCAACACCCTGTGCTTGGAGTTCCTACACCCGAGACTGCCTTGACCTCCCTCGCCAGCTCGGAGCCCGCAGTCCCCTCCGGGGCTCGTGGGCCCTCCCATTCCATTCTGGACTCGAAGCACAGCACCCCCATCAGAATGGTTTTGTGGATTCTGAGCCCTTTGTCCCATCCCAGAGCTCAGAGCCCTCCATCCTGCATGGAGGCCCAACCCTGGGGCTCTGAGGATTGGGCACCCTCCCCTCATCCAAGAATATATTTCATACCCCTGCCCCGCCGTCACCCACCCCCGCCTCTGGCTCAGGCCCTTCTCTTCCTCGGCTCAGGCGTGGGGCTCAGCTCCTAGTATGTCCCTCCCATCCCAGGGGCAAGCACATCCCATCTAGCCTTAGTGTGGAGCCGACTCTCAGCCTTTCCCACCAGGGCGCTGACCTCCCGATACTCAGTGCTGGTCCCCAGTCTCAGACAGCTCTTCACCCGGATCTAACTTTCATCCCCCTGCCCAAGCCTTAGGCTCTTGACCTCCCCCCCCCATACCCAGTGCTGGCACTCAGCATCCACCCCTGCCATTCACTAGTCAAGGTCCAGTGAGGAATCGGTCCCTGGGATGTCCTCATCCCCTTTTCCTCCCAGGATGAGCTCTTCAGTCCTGCCAGATAGGTGCAGGTGCCATGCACCCCTGGTGCATCCTGGCAGATCCTTGTGGGGAAGGAGAGAGCCTTCAGTGTGTGAAAGGGATAGTGGGGCATCGTGGCTTCAGAGAGGGGCAGGAAGTGGGCTCTGAAGGGCTGGAAGCTGCTGCCCTTCGATTTCTCCATGCTGTCTCCCATGCCTGTGGCTCTTCGCCCTTGGGGATTCTTTGCCACCACCACTACCACCACCACCTCACCCCGTATATCTTCTGGAAGAGAAGTGGGTCTTGCCTCCTGCCTCAGGCACGAGCCCTCCTGGTTCAGGGTCAGAACCTCAGCACCTTGCCTTCTCCATGATCCCAAAGCACAATTGGTGAGAGGGGGAGAGGATGCCCTCTCCCTGACTCCCCACCCTCTAGAGCAGGCAGAATGGCTGGCCTGTGCTGCGTCTGCACACAGGAAGTCACCTTCCTTTAATATATTGGCTTGAGGCCTGCCTTCCCTCCCCATACCCAGAAAATGTGGATCTTCCTTGAGCAGTTTTCTATAAAGTCTGCAATAATCTCAGATACTCTACTCTTGTTAGTGGTGCCACATCATTCCTGCTGACCTTGGGGTGCTGATGGGAGTGGGAGGGGACACTCTTTGGACCTGTCTTTGGTGGGGCAGTGACCGTTGATGCGTTCTCCCAGACTGTGGGAGAAGAAATGGGCTCTGATTGCACATAGCAGGATTAAGGTTAGATACATGGAGGGACTTCCCATTGGGATGACATTGTTCCCCAAGCCAGCCTGCTTTCTATCATCGGAGGAGGGGTTATGCACTGCCAAAGTGGGATTCCACACTTCCTCTACATCCTCTTTCTTCCCGTTCCTCATCTTCAGGGTGGGGGTGGAGTTAGACTAACAAACATTAGCCTCAGCCAAGGCCATCCAGGAGTAAATCCAGCTATAGAAAATGAGGAGTTAATTCAGATAGGAAAGAAGAGGGATTGTTTGCTGCTTTGGGATCATCCTCTCTAATGAATTATCTGATACTCCCTTATATCCCGTGTCACGTCATGCTCTCCTGGCCAGACGGTAAGACCTGCATATTGGGTATGTGAGAGGCTGTGTGTGGGGGGCGTGGATGAAATGACTCCTTGAGATATGTGAAGCCAGGGGACCGGTGAGTTCTGGGACAGGAGGGCCTCCAGGTCCCCAGGCTGGATTGTGTTGCATTCAGGGTCATAGAGCCCTAGAACCATAGGGCAGAAGCCTAGAATTCTGGCATTTTCTAATTTTAGGGCCACATAATTCTAGAATGTGTGCCTTCTAACTACTGAAAAGGACTGCAGAGGTAATGTGGGGAGCCTCCTAAGCTGTCTCAACAGGAGGCATCATCTCGTGATGGGAGGCTCACTCCCTCCTTTCCTTTCAGTGTCTGAGGAGCCTGCCTGGGACTCTGACAGCCCCAGCTTTGCCATGGGGCCAGGAGCACCCCTTAGCCCAGGACAGCTCTTCACAAGTCAGAGACTGTGCATGTGACTCCTTGTCTTTTCCCAGCACACTCCCTATGCCTTCTCCCAGTCATTCCTCATGAGAAAGGATTAAGTCCTCTTGACACATCTGTCAATGACCTTCAAAGGGTGCCCAGCAGTCCCCCAGGACAATATAGTGATGGTCTCTCTAATGCAAGTTAGAGCTTGTTAGTTGATTTGTGATAACTATTGATTTAATACTTAGTTTAGCAGTAGCTCTCATAAAAGCCTCAAAGATTTTTGCTGACAACAATCCCATAGCTAATAGCATGTTTTATTTGCCAGGACTTACTGTAGTCTTAAGCTGCATTAGCAGAGAGCATGTCTTTGGAACTGAGGAGGTGATCTGTAAATCTGTAGATCTCCCCAGTTCCAAAGATGTATATGAGAGCTACTGCTAAGTATCAAATCAATGGTCATCAAAAATCAACTAATTGAGCGTCTACTGTGTGCCAGTTGGCGTTTAACCTTACTACCATTCACTGATCCCCATTAAATGTCTTTTCTAGGCTGCCATGCTCCTTGCTGTCTGTCAGTGGCCTATAGCCTTATGGGGCTATCAACAAGGTCCAGGGCCCCCAGCTTCACCTCTTCTACAAACCCAGCCATTCACTCAGCCTTTACTGAATGCAACTCTGCCAGTCCTAGAGAGGCTAACAATCCAGGGAAGGAATCACATTTAATCAAGATCTGGAGAAAAGAAATCCCAGGAAATAATGAGAGCTCAGAGTAAGAGCCCTGACCCCACCTAGACAGACTTCTTAGAGGAAGTCACACTTGAACTGGGTTTTGACAGATGAGTAGAAGTTTGCTGAACAGAAAAAGATCAGAAGTACCAACTTCTGCAAAGGTCTGGAGGCAGGAAGATCTTGTTAGCCCGAGGATTGAAGGCCAGCAATGGCGGGGGGTAGGTAGGAGGATACGTATGGGGTAGAATGGATCTAATACATTCACCACATTCTCCACTGGGAAGCACTAGAGGGACGTCTGCCCTTGGAGGAAAAGTCAGGAAGGTAGAGAGGTGTGATGGGGGGACAGGGAGCTGCACTGTGCCTCCTGCTTGTAAAGCCTGGTTGTTCCTTCCTACTGCCCATCCTTTTTGTGCCTGGCCTCATGCTGGGCACTGGAGACACAGAGAGGAATCAAACCAAAGCCATGGCCAGATGAGGACAGCAAGAGAAGGGAAGGGGAGGGGAACCTGGAGAAGCCTTGCAGTAAAAAGTGAGATGGGGCAGCCGACTGACCCTGCCCAGACTCCCTGACACCATGCACTCCAGACTCTCTCTCAGAGGTGCCAGGGCCCCACTAAATGGCCAGCCTCCTCCTCTGATCACACACTGGGAGTGCTGCTGGAGTGTGAGGTGGGCAGAGGCCCAGAGGCCTGGGGCCTGCCTGCGGGAGCCAAATGACAGGGAGAAATCTACCTCTAGGATGTCCCCTTAAAGAGCAAGCGTGGTGAAGAACAGGAGAGGAGAGGGCAGGTGTGTGTGACTGTCAGAAACGTGGGAGACGTGAAGCCAGCTGCACACCTGGAGAAATGTGGCAGACTTCCCAGGTTCTGTGACCTCATGAACACTGTGAAATTGCCTTTCAAAGACATCTCCTTGAGAAGACTTTTGCTTCCATGCCCCCCTCCCCTACTCACACCCTCACACCTGGGCTGGGAACCAGGGAGGCCCTAGCTAGAGTTGGGAGGACTGCGTTTGAGTCTGAACTCAGCACCTGACTTGCCATGTCACCTGGTCCTTAGCCAGAAATACCGGTTGAGACCCTACTATGTGCCGGGGTCTGGGAATTCAGCAGTGACCACAGCAGAACCAGCCCCTGCCTTCCTGGCCCAGCCTGACACTGTGGCCTCGGACACCCCTGCCTGCTTCTGGCTCCAGATTCCCTCTGTCCGGGCTGGGGCTGGACTTGTGACCTCTGGAGGCACTGCCTGCTCTCCCTGCAGTCCATCTCCTTCTTCATTAAGCTGCTGCCTGGCAGACTCTCAGCCCTAATTTATGGGTATGGCCTTTCCCAGACTAGGAGAAGTGACGGGGGCAGTTAATATTCCTGTGCTAATAATGCACTTGGCCGTCTTCTGAGTGCCCCCTCCACCCCTCACCCCTGCCTTACCACCCCCACCTGCTTCCCTCAGCACTGTGACAGGGCGATTTGCCAGGAGCTGGCCAGGCCCATGCAGACCCTCAACTAACCCTTCATTGGATAGGTGGGGAAACTGAGGCCAAAAGTATGCAGGAGCCCGTCCAGGTCACACAGGTTGTCAGGGGCAGATCCTGAGCCCAGGATGCCCCAGGGCTGTCCCTGCTCTGCCCTGGGTCTGAGCATCTGGCAGAGCCACCCCACCTCCTAACTTGCTATCTCCACCCTGTCAGTGCATCCAGGAGCCAGCCCCAAGCCTGTGGTAGCCTGAAGATGAAAATAAGAAAGTGAGCTGTGGAGGGTTGGGAGGACTCTTCAGCCTCTGTCAGCGGCTCTGGGCAGGCCTCAGGAGCCCCATGCCAGCATCTTGCAGGCAGCAGCCCTACTGGCAGTTATGTCTATCCTCCCTGAGAGCAGAAAGGGGCTTGTTTGGACCTCCAGGCTCTGAGGTCCCAGGCATTAAACTCATTCCTCCCGAGCTTCTGTCATCTGAGCACGAGGCTCACCTGGATGAACCAGATCCTGCTTCTGTTCTTGATCAAGATGGTGACCACACACACAGGACACTGGTCATGGAAGCACAGGGGTCCCAGGGAGGCCCCTAACTTAGGGGATCATCCAAGCTGGCAAATTCAGGAGTGAAAGGGGCCACTGTTATTACATTGGAGCAAGAATAAACTAGGACTGGCTGGGAGCAGTGGCTCACACCTGTAATCCCAACATTTTGGGAGGCCAAGGTGGGTGGATCACCTGAGGTCCGGAGTTCGAGACCAGCCTGACCAAATGGTGAAATCCCATCTCTACTAAAAATACAAAGAATTAGCCGGGCGTGGTGGCGCATGCCCACTTGGGAGGCTGAGGCAAGAGAATCACTAGAACCCTGGAGGGGAGGTTGCAGTGAGCTGAGATTGTGCCATTGCACTCTAGCCTGAGCAACCAGAGCAAAACTCCGTCTTTAAAAAAAAAAAAAGAATAAGACTGTACCAAGCTGCTGGGCCCTGGTCTTCAATGACTTTTGA
Organism: Macaca nemestrina; assembly: GCF_043159975.1. Classification (NCBI taxonomy): domain Eukaryota; kingdom Metazoa; phylum Chordata; class Mammalia; order Primates; family Cercopithecidae; genus Macaca; species Macaca nemestrina. The sequence goes on from NC_092136.1 coordinate 74,413,977, forward strand.
CAAGACCTGGAGAGAAAAGAAAAAGTACTAGACTGTTAGACTAGACCAGCAAATCTACCAGCAATAAATAACTAATACGCTCCCCTTCTTTGAACCCTATTTTCCAGCTGCACCAAACGATGGGGATGTTAGTAATGGGGCCCAGCTCTTCCATGCCCTGTGCCTTTGCTCACACGGTACCCTCTGTCTAGGATGCCTTCCCCAACACAGGGAGCACTCAAGGCAGCCCAGGAGTCCCCCAATCTTTATGTCGCCACTGTCTTTCTCCTATTGCTGTACCACTCAGACCTTTCTTTGTACTGACTGGTTTTCTTGCCTCTTGTCTGCACTAGAACAGAAGCTCCCACAGGACAGAGGCCAGACCTAGTCACTTTTAGGTCCCCAGTCAAGGTACATAGAGATTTGTGAACGCTCTCCCAGCCCCTGCCCCCACAGAAATACAAAACGCAGGGGAAGAGGCATCACGCAGGATGCTGTGGCCTCCCCCTCTGCACGTTGGATGGGTGCTTCCTTTGACTCCCACAACCTCCACTTCATTAAACTGGGGTTTCAATTATATAAGATCCCAGTATGGGCCGGGCGCGGTGGCTCACGCCTGTAATCCCAGCACTTTAGGAGGCCGAGGCAGGTGGATCACAAGGTCAGGAGATCGAGACCATCCTAGCGAACACTGTGAAACCCCATCTCTACTAAAAATACAAAAAAAATTAGCCGGGCGTGGTGTCGGGCGCCTGTAGTCCCAGCTTCTCAGGAGGCTGAGGCAGGAGAATGGTGTGAACCTGAGAGGTGGCGGAGCTTGCAGTGAGCCGAGATCGTGCCACTGCACTCCAGCCTGGGCGACAGAGCGAGACTCGGTCTCAAAAAAAAAAAAAAAAAGATCCCAGGATGGCTGACTCCGTTGTCTACAAAGTGAGCGAGCAGAAAGAAAATGCAGTTTTAGAATATGTGATCATGCAGAACACAATTTAGTCTTAGCCTCTTAATTTTGGCACTTATTTATTTGTTTATTTATTTATGAGGGCTCCCTCTCACCCAGGCTGGGAATGCAGTAGCGTTATCATAGCTCACTGTAACCTTGTACTGCTGGGCTCAAGCGATCCTCCCGCCTCAGCCTCATAAAGTGCTGGGATTACAGGCATGAGCCACCGCGCCTGGCCAACTTTGGCTTTTTAATACAATTACAGCTTCTGGCCCTGCATTTGGAATCTTTGTCCAGGGCTCTGTCTAGGCACCCCCTGCCACTGGCTTAATCTTGGTTCCTTGACCCAGGGAGCTGCAGCGACATCTGTTGGCCGATCCGTGTGGGAGCCGAGTCAGCTTTAACTTTTCTTGGCATACGTGCGCCGTCTGCTGGTGGAGATGGGAAAGTGCCTTTCTTTGTTCAGTCAACAATCCGTCCAACAAGTATATAACTGCCTGCTGTGTGCCAAGCACTGTGCTAGGAAGAAGATGAGGATACAATTTTAAAGAAAACTAGAGCCGGATGTGGTGGCTCAGGCCTGTAATCCCAGCACTTCGGGAGGTCGAGGCCGGCGGATTGCTTGACCTCAGAAGTTCGAGACCAGCTTGGGGCAACATGGCGAGACCCCGTCTCTACAAAAAATGCAAAAAATAGCTGGGCGCAGGGGTGCCCTCCTGTAATCCCACCTACTTAGGAGGCTGAGGCGGGAGGATTGCATGAGCCTGGGAGGTGGAGGTTGCAGTGAGCCAAGATCACGCCACTGCACCCCAGCCTGGGTGGCAAAGTGAGACCCTGTCTCAAAAAATTTAAAAAAAGAAAAAGAAAAGAAAGAAAACCAATAAGGCCTCTGTCCTTATAAAACAATAATAGTAAAAACTAACATATACAGAATTTACTACGTGCCAGGGATTATTCTAGGTAGTTTATGTATATTAATCCATCTTGTCCTGATGACAATTCTGTGAAGCAGGTATTCTTATTCCTACTTCACAAAGGAGGAAACCAAGGCACATAGAGATGAATAATTTGCTCAAGATCACTCGCCTAATAAGAGGCCAAGTTAGGCTGAGAACTCAGGCTGTGCTCCAGAGCCTGCCTTAGACCGTAAACAAGTGGATAAGCAAGCACGATACTTATGAGGGAAATAAGCAGGGTAATGTGATAGTGAGTGACAGAGGGGTCTCCTTTGAGTGGGGTAAGTCATGGAAGACCCCTCTGAGGGCGACCTACCCTGAAGAATGGGAAGAAATGAGCTATGCAGAGAATCTAGGAAAAGTTAATCCAGGCGGAAGCAGCAGCAAGCGCAAAGGTGCTGAGACCAAATATTCAAACATCAGGTGGAAGGCAAGTTCTGGCCACTTTACCCCTACACCTCCCCTCACTGTCCTTAGACTCGTTCTCCACCTGGTCGCAGCTTGGACTTCTCTAATGTGCATCCCTGTCCCAGCTTCCTCCCTGTTCCCCCAGCCTGCAGCTTCCCCCTCTGGTCCCACACTGCAGCCCGCACTGCAGAGAAAATGCGTGAATCTGATCCCTCTCCTTACTCTAGGCTGCTTAAAACCTGTCCCGGCCGGGCGCGGTGGCTCAAGCCTGTAATCCCAGCACTTTGGGAGGCCAAGATGGGCAGATCACGAGGTCAGGAGATCGAGACCATCCTGGCGAACACAGTGAAACCCCGTCTCTACTAAAAAAAAAATACAAAAAACTAGCCGGGCGAGGTGGCGGGCGCCTGTAATCCCAGCTACTCGGGAGGCTGACGCAGGAGAATGGCGCAAACCCGGGAGGCGGAGCTTGCAGTGAGCTGAGATCCGGCCCTGCACTCCAGCCGGGGCGACAGCGTGAGACTCCGTCTCAAAAAAAAAAAAAAAAAAAAAAAAAACCTGTCCCACTGTCTTCTGGATAAAACCAAGCTCTTTGGGGCCAGGTGTAGTGAGTGGTCCACACTTGTAATCTCAACACTTTGGGAAGCTGAAGCAGAAGGATCAGAGGACAGGTGTTGGAGACCAGCCTAGGCAATATAGCAAGACCTCATCTCTACAAAAAATAATAATAAGAAAGTGGTTTTGTTTTTGTTTTTGTTTTTTTTTACTGATTATCTGTGACCCCCACCCACTAGTCCAATCTCCTGCCAGCTTTTCCAGCTCCCTTCACTTTTCACTCCGATGTCATTACAGTTGCCTGAAGGCCACAGCTTGTGTCACCCTGAGACTCCCTATGTGCTGTGTCTTCTACCTGGAAGGTCCGTAGCCCCTCCTTGCCTACCTACTTCCCTTTTTACCCTTCAAAACTCAGTTCAAGACCAGGTGGGGTGGCTCACACTTGTAATCCCAGCACTTTGGGAGGCCGAGCTGAGCGGATCATCTGAGGTCAGGAGTTCGAGACCAGCCTGGCCAAAGTGGTGAAACCCAGACTCTACTAAAAATACAAAAAGTATCTGGGCATGTGCCTGTAGTCCCAGCTACTCAGCAGGAGAATCGCTTGAACCCGGGAGGTGGAGGTTGCAGTGAGCAGAGATTGTGCCACTGCACTCCATCCTGGGCCACAGAGTGAGACTCCATCTCAAAAAACAAAAAACAAAAAAACAAAAACTCAGTTCAAGCATTTTGTCCTCTTGGAAGTTGCCTAATTCTCATCTTGGCCACTCTAGCTAAACGTGAGACCTCTCCTTGGTGCTCTCATGGCATGCTGTGACTACACAACAGGCCCCCTCTGCAATACCCCTCATCAGCAATTCCAAACCTTTAGCATCATGCCTTATACCCCAATTAATCTGTGAGCAATTTGACAGAAGGGATTGTCTTTTTTTTTTTTTTTTTTTTCTGAGACAGTCTCGCTCTGTTGCCCAGGCTGGAGTGCAGTGGCGCAATCTCTGCTCAGTGGAGCCTCCACCTCCCAGATTCAAGAGATTCTCATGACTCAGCTTCCCGAGTAGCTGGGATTACAGGCGCCCGCCACCATGCCCAGCTAATTTTTGTATTTTTGGTAGAGACGGGATTTCACCATGTTGGCCAGGCTGGTCTCAAACTCCTGGCCTCAAGTGATCCGCCCACCTCTGCCTCCCAAAGTGCTGGGATTACAGGTGTGAGCCACTGTGCCCAGCCAGGATTGTCTTATTTAATTTTAGTGTCTTGAGGGCCAGCACAAGCCCCAGCAAATGGTACATGACCAGTAATTATCGTTTGCAGTTGTGAGCTGTAAATTGCTCCATTTCTTTTTATTGAAATTTATACAACGTCCACTCTTTTTGGCATACAATTCTATGTGTTTTGACAAGATATACAGTGTTCCATTACCCCCCAAAATCCCTCCTGTTGCCTCTTTATAACCAGCCCTCCCCCCAAGTCCAGCCATTGGCAACTACTGCTTTGTTTTCTGTCTCCATCGTTTTGCCTTTGACACAATGTCATATAAGTAGAATCATACATGTTGTCCTTTTAAATCTGACTTCTTTCACTTAGCATAATGCAGTAGAAACTCCTCCATGTTGTTGTAGGTATCATTATAGTTTGTATTCCATCATATGGTTGTACAATCATTTATCCATTCAATAGTTGAAGAGCATTTGGGTTGTTTCCAGTTTTTGACAACTATGAATATAGCCACTGTAAGCATTCATGTACAGGTTTTTGAAGGAATGTCCCTTTTTATTTCTTTCTTTGTTTTATTTTATTTTTTGAGAAAAGATTTCGCTCTGTTGCCCAGGCTGGAGTGCGGTGGTACACACAGCTCCCTGCAGCCTCGAACTCCTGGGCTCAAGCAATCCTCTTTCTTCAGTCTCCTGAGTAACTGGGATCACAGGCATACACCACCAGGCCTGTTCAATTTTTTCCTTTTTTGTAGAGACAGGGCCTCACCTATGGCTTAGGCTGGTCTTGAACTCCTAGGCTCAAGCAATCCTCCCACTTTGGCCTCCCAAAGTGCTTGGATTGTAGGCATGAGCCACTGCACCCAGCCACTTTTTCTTTCAAGAGTGGAACTGCTGAATATTATAGTGAATATGTTTAAATTTATTACAAGAACTTTCCAAATTGTTTTCCAAAATGTCTGTACCATTTTGCATTTCCCCTAGCAGTGTATGAGAGGTCTAGTTCCTCTCCATCTTTGCCAAAATCACTTGTTGAAAACAACAATTGAATTGCCGTTGTGCCTTTGTTGAAAATCAATTGACCATCTATGTGCAGGTCTATTTCTGAATTCCCTGTTCTGTTCCATTGATATAGGTGTCTATTCTTTCACCACTGCCACACTGTCTTGATTACTGTAGCTTTCTAGTAAGTCTTCAGACCAGATAGTAGAGTCCTTCAACTTTGTTCTTCTTTATAAAAATTGCTTGGCTATTCCAGATTTTTTACCTTTCTATATAAATTTGGAATCAGTTCCTCTATGTCTTTAAAAGAAAATCCTACAAAGATCTTGATTTGTATTGCATTGAATCTACAGTCAGTTTGAGGAAGATTTACATAACAATATTGAATCTTCTTAGCTGTGAACATGGTATAGCTCTCAGTTTATTTGGGCCTATTTGATTTCTTTCCTCAGTACTATTTACTTTTCAGCATAGAGATCATTCACATATTTTGTTAGGTTTATATATGAGTATTTCAGTTGTGGTTGCTGTTATAAATGGCATCATCTTTTAAATTTCTATTTCAATTGTTTCGTGTTACTCCACAGAAGTACAATGGATTTTTGTCTGTTAATCATGTTTCCTGCAACCTATCTAAACTCTAGTAGCTTTTTTTGCAGATTCCTTAGGATTTTTAATGTAGATAATCAAGATGTCTGTGAATAGAAACCATTTTTGTTTACTTTTTTTAGAGACGGGGGTCTCTCTTTGTTGCCAGGCTGGAATGCAGTGGCGCAATCATAGCTCACTGCCACCTCTAACTCCTGGGCTCGAGGGATCCTCCCACCTCAGCCTCCCAAGTAGCTGGAATTACAGGCATGCACCACTGTGCCTGACTAATTTTTTTAAGTTTTTGTAGAGATGGGGTCTTGCCATCTTGCCCAGGTTGGTCTCAAACTCCTGGGCTGAATGATCCTCCTGCCTCGGCCTCCCAAACTGTTGAGATTACAGTTATTGAGCCTCTGTGCCTGGCCTTATTTTATTTCTTCTTTATAATCAGTAGGCCTTTTCTACCTTTTTCTTGCCTTATTGCACTGGCTAGGACCTCTAGTATAGGAGTGGTGAGAGTAGTCATCCTTGCCTTGTTCCCGATTTTAGAGGAAAAGTATTAAGTCTCTCACCATGAACTACGTTAGTAGATGTAGGTTTTTTGTAGATGCCCTTTATCAGGTTAAGGAAGTTTTCTAAGAGTTGTTTGCTTTTTTAAATCATGAACAGATGTTGAATTTTGTCAAGTGCCTTTCTGTATCTGTTGAGATAAGCACTGCTTTAGCTGAAACCTTAAAATTTAGATATTTGTTTTTATTTTCATTTCATTTCATAAATTTCCTTGTGATCTCCTCTTTGGCCCATTTAGAAATTGCTTAAGTTTCAAATATTTGCAAATTTTCCAGATAACTTTCTGTTATTCTAGTTTAATTCTGCTGTGACCAAAGAATGTACTTATTAAATTCTTTTAAATTTGGCCAGGTGTGGTGGCTCATACCTGTAATCCCAGCACTTTACAAGGCTGAGGCAGGAGGATTGCTTGAGCCCAGGAGCTCAAGACCAGGCTGGGCAACACAGCGAGACCCTGTCACAATAAAGAAAGATTTTAAAATTTTAAAATAAAAAATATATAAATTATTTACAACTTGTTAAGCTTTTTTTCCCCAGAAAATAGTTCTTGGGGAATGTTCCATGTACACATGAAAAAAAATGCATATTCAATTCTTTTGAGATGAAATATTCCGCAGTGTCTATTAGGTCAAACTGATATTGTTGTTCAGGTCTTCTATATTCTTACTAATATTCTGTCTTCTCATTCCATCAATTACTGAGGGAGGAATGTTGTGGATCTGTATATTTCTCCCTTCAGTTCTATTACATTTTGCTTTGTGTATCTGGAAACACCATGATCAGATGCACACACATTTAGCGTTGTTATGTTTTCTTGGTAAATTGACACTTTCGTTATTATATATTTCCCTTTTTATCCCTGGTAACATTTGTTGTTCTGAAGTCTATTTTGTTTGATATTAATATAGCCATTTCAGCTTTCTTTTTATTATTGTTTGCATGGTATATCTTTTTCATTCTTTTCATAAAGACATGTTTATCTATGTCTTTATATTTAAAGTAGATTTCTTTGTATTTAAAGTATGTTTGTGGACAGCATGTAATTGGATCTTGTTTTTTAATCCAATCTGGTGATCTCTATCTTTTAATTGTTGTGTAGAGGTCATTTACGTTTAATGTAGTTATTGATATGGTTGTATTTAGGTCTACCACATTTATTTTTCTGTTTGTCCCCCTATTTTTTATTATTTTGTTTCAACTTTTCTGTCTTCTTTTGGAATACTTGGATATTTTTTGTATGTCATTAAAATATTTTTTGCTATTGTAATTTATCTATATGTTCAGCTCTAGTTTAGTTGTTGCTCTAGGGACCACAATATACATATATAACCCTTCACAATCTACTTAGGGTTAACACTGTACCATTTCACCATTTCAAATGTAATATAGAAGTCTTAAAAACAAATAGGTTTGCCAGGCGCAGTGGCTCATGCCTATAATCCCAGCACTTTGGAGGCCAAGGCGGGCAGATCACCTGAGGTCAGGAGTTTGAGACCAGCCTGGCCAACATGGTGAAACCCCATCTCTACTAAAAATACAAAAATTAGCCGGGCATGGTGGCAGGCACCTGTAATCCGAGCTACTCAGGAGGCTGAGGCAGGAGAATTGCTTGAACCCGGGAGGCAGAGGTTGCAGTGAGCCGAGATCGCGCCATTGCACTCCAACCTGGGGAACAAGAGCTAGACTTCATCTCAAGAAAAACAAAAACAAAAAACAAATAGGTTTATCTCCCTCCACTGACCTTTCCATTATAGTTATTTTATGTATTTCATCTATCAACATTGGTAAACCTATCAAACAATGTTATAAAATTTTTTTTTCAACAGTAATAAGGCACAGTAGCTCATGCCTGTATTTGCAGCACTTTGGGAGGCTGAGACAAGAGAATCGCTTGAGCTCAGGAGTTCAAGACCAGCTGGGCAACATAGCAAGGCCCCATCTCTACAACAAAAATAAAGAAAATTGGTGGAGTGTGGTGGTGCATGCCAGTAGTTCCAGTTACACAAGAGGCTGAGGTGGAAGGATCACTTGAACCCAAGAGTTCGAGGTGGAAGTGAGCTATGATCACACCACTACACTCCAGCCTGTCCAGCCTGGGTGACCGAGCAAGACCCTGTCAAAAAACAAAACAAACAAACAAAAAGCACCAATAATAAATACTTTAAAGAACTTAAGAAGATTAGGGGATAAACGGTAAATATAGCCTTTTAAATTTATCCAGATAATTGCCATTTCTGTTGCTCTTAATTTCTAAAGATCTGGGTTTATCTCTGCCATTGTTTTAAACTAAATAACTTTGTTTAGCTTTTTTTTTTTTTTCCCAGTAAGTCTGCTGGTGACAGATTCTCTTGGTTTTCCTTCATCTGATAATCTATTTTGCATCCTTCTTGAAGGATGTTTTCACTAGATATAGATTTCTGGGTTGACAATATTTTAGTGCTGTAAAGATGTTGTACTACTTTCTTCTGGCCTCCATGTCTTCTGTTGAGAAATCTGCGTTCAGATAGTCATTCTTTGTATGGAAGAAAACACAAGAATGTGTCCTTTTCTCTAGCTGCTTTCAAAATTTTTAAATTTGTCTTTGGTTTTCAGCAGTTTGGTTATATATGTTTATGTGTGATTTTCTTTGAGTTTAACCTATTTGAGATGTGCACAGTTTCACGAATCTATAAATTTATGTCTTTTACCAAATTTGGGGTGTTAGTGGCCATTATTTTCTCAACTATTTTTTCTCCACCAGTCTCTCTTCTATTCTGGGAGTCCAGTGACATGGAATCTTAGGCCTTATGATACTGTTCCATAGGTCCCTGAGACTGTTAATTGTTTTCAACCTATTTTCTCTGTTTTTTCAGATAGAATAATTTCTATTGATCTATATTCAAGTTCACTGGCTCTTCCTTCTGTCACCCCCATTCTGCTATGAGCTTATCCAATCAATTTTTAATTTCAGATATTGTATTTTTCAGTTCTAAAATTTCCATTTGGTTCTTTTTTAATAATTTCTGTATCTCTGCTGAGAACAACTATTGCAATCCATTTCAAGTTATAACAGCCACTTTAAAATCTTTTATAATTCCAACATCTAAGTCATCTTAGAGTTGGCATCTGTTGATTGTATCTTTCCTTGAGGATTGGTCACATTTTTATGGGTTGTCACCCCACCACCCCATCTTTAGTTTTGCTTTCTCTGGTTTCAGTTATTTGCACTCAATAACAGTTGAAAATATTAAATGGAAAATTCCAGAAATAATTCATAAGTTTTAAATTGCACACCATTCTGAATAGTGTGATTAAATATCACAGTGACCCATTCTCTCCTGCCTGGGATGTAAATCATCACTTTGTCTGGTGTATCTCAGTTGTGTATGCTACCTACCCATTAGTCATTTAGTAACCATCTTGGTTATCAGATCAACTGTTGCAATATCACAGTGTTTGTGTTCAAGTAACTCTTATTTTACTTAACATTGGCCCCAAAGTGCAAAGTAGTGATGCTGGCATTTGTTATAATTGTTCTGTTTTATTACTAGCTATTGTTGTTAATCTCTTATTGTAACTAATGTATAAATTAAGCTTTATAATAGGTATGTATGTATAGAACAAAACATAATATGTGAAAGGTTTGGTACTATCTGCAGTTTCAGGTGTCCAGTAGGGATCTTGGAGCTTATCCCCCGTAGATAAGGGGAGACTACCATATTCGTATGTTGAGTAATTTCGGATTGTGTCCTGGACATTGTGAATGTTATATTGTATAGACTCTGGGTCCTGCTATAATCCTCTATAGAACGTTGATTGTGTTGTTATTGCTGTTCCAGGAGGCAATGAACCAACTTAAGTTCAGATTCTAAGCTCTGTCTCACTTTCTGTGGGTGGTGGTTCTAATCTTAGTGAAAAACCACCAGAAAAGAGAAAAAATGGGAAAATCGTCCTATGGAGATGACTTCTCTAAATTTTAAATCACCTGTATCATTTGCCTTCTTTTGTCTAACTTTCACAGAGTTGTTATTTAATTGTGTTTTGTATTTTTGTCCAGTGTTTTCAGGTGTATTCAGTAGGAGAGGTAGGCTATAATGGATTTACTCCATGTTGGCCAGAATTTGAACCTCCTGCTCAGTTTCTTTTGATTTGCTGGAGTTCAAAAAAGCTAGGAGAAATGAATCTCCAAAGCACAGTGAAGACAGTGATAGTGGCATTAAGAAAACAGCAAATATCTCTCTCTTGTTTGGAATCCTGTTCAGAGGTCAAGGCATTCCTTCTAAATTGTGGTAACCAAGCCGACATTACTACTTCTACTTTTTGGATGAGAACACTCAGGAAGAGCTTGCCATTTGCCTGTTTGATCTCAGATCAAATTCCTTGACCTTCTGTTGCTCTGTATTGTCAGGCCCTGACCATCGCAAACTACATTTTCAAATTTCTTGAAAATAAGCTTTTAATTAGATTCTGCCAGTGGGAGGCACTGGCTTGAATTTGGAGGGCAGAAGAAGAGAAGAAGCCAGAGCATGTCTACAGTCTCTGCTTTGGGCAGCATTCCCAGCAAGGGCAGTGTTTCCTCTGTGCTTCTGGCTTTCATAGATACCCTCTTCCTCCATGTTCCTGCTAGGCTGCTCTGGTTCCTCAGCTCCTCTCCTTGTCCCTCCACACTAGGGGTAGTAACGGTCTCCTATTGTGCCACATCTTTGGGTGGTCTCAAACCCCATTTGCACTTTCATCTCATCCAACATTTAATAAACATTTCCCCAATTAAATTGCTTTTTTTTTTTTTAATCTTAAAAAATTTGAGATGAAGTCTCACTATGTTGTCCAGGCTGGTCCTGGGCTCAAGCAAGCCTCCCAAAGAGTGAGTCACTGCACCTCGCTTTTTTTTTTTTTTTTTTTAACTGACAATTTCTCGCTCTGCCACCCAGGCTGGAGTGCAGTGGTATGATCATAGTTCACTGCAGCCTTGAACTTCTGGGTTCAAGGGATCCTCCTGCCTTGGCCTCCCAAGTAGTTGGGACTACAAGCATACACTACTACTCTTGGCTTTTCTTTTCTTTTTTTTTTTTTTTTTTTTTTTTTGAGAGATGAGGGGTCTCCCTATGTTGTCCTAGCTGGTTTTGAACTCCTGGCCTCAAGAGATTCTTCTGCCTTAGCCTCCCAAAGTGCTGGGATTACAGGCATGAGTGACTGCATCTGGCCCAATTAAATTCTTGCTACAGGGATAGACTGCTTATCTGGACTCAGACTGACACAGTCCATATGGGAGGGCAGCTGAACAAAAGCTGTAGCTCATGTCTCCTGATTCAAGTGTCAATGTCTTCCCACTGCCCTACTCTTGACAGGAAGGGAACATCAGAGGAAACAGGCTCCCTTCTGGCCAACTAGGAGGGCAATGCTCTGATCTACATTGCACAGTATTTTACAGGAATGTTAAAAAATACGTTGTTCACCAGGAGTTCAAGACCAGCCTGGCCAACATGGGAAAATCCTGTCTCTACAAAAAATACAAAAATTAGATGGACGTGTTGGCACACACTTGTAATCCCAGTTACTAGGGAGGCTGAGACATGAGAATCTCTTAAACCCAAGAGGCAGAAATGTGTGTGTGTGTGTGTGTGTGTGTGTGTGTGTGTGTGTGTGTATGAAATATATAAATATATTTCATATATTTTCTAGGAAAGTCATCTTATATGCATGGGCGTCTTCCTTTCGTGTTAATACAGTACATTATCTATTGGAACATCAACCCTTCCTCACTGATATCCTTACTCCTCCCATATGTTCTGTTAGACCAGGTGGCAGGTAAGTCTTAGAAAACTGAAGTGACTTCAGGAAGACCCAGCAGAGCAGGAGATAAGTGAACAAGAACCAGGGCTGTGGCTGGGGCGAGGACTCCCGCTGATGTGGTCAGTGTGGTGCCAAAGATAGAAGATAGGACGGCTTCACCCCCAGAGCAAACCATGGGTCATGAAATCCTGTGGTATCTGGGAGGGATGAGAGGTTTGCCAGCTTCCCAAGGCCATAAGGCTGAAAAGTGACAGAAGAGGGACAGAGAAAAGTTCTTGGCAGTCTCCCCAAGTTGGTACAAGGACCAAGCTGGAGCTGGGGCCACAGACAAGGGAAGAGAGCTCCTCACCCAGTCATGAGAGCCATCTGCCAGTCCAGGACAGCAGGGCAGCATTTCTTGGTCTTTGACCTGCCATGGGCTTATGAGACAAAAATGAAAGCGCAGCCAGCATCCTCTGCCACAAAAGACCTTTAATGGCTTCCTATTTATTATTCTTTTGTTCATTTGTTAGAGTTGAATAAACTATAATAATTTGTCTGACATAAGAATGCCACAGGTATAACAGATAAACCTGGCAGGTGGTCCAGGAATGAGAGTGTCACAAAATAATCACTCAACACAAGGGCCACAGAGCTGCAGATTCTTCCCAGCCATCCCTCACTCCTGCTCCAGGACACAATCCATGCAGGCCCCCATTCCATAGGAAGAGGCAGGTCCCATAGCGTCTGTGGCTAGACCTTAACACGGAGCAGAGATGCCCGGGAAGACGGCACTTCCTATGCTCGTTCCCAAGTGCTCTCCTCATCTGCCATGCAGGTCAGGACTACACCCCGAGTTTGTGAGGCACCCACTTCTTATACCCACCACCTCATATGACCACCTATCATACCCAACTCTCCTATGACCCTTGCAATTGTCCCAGTGAGGTGGGAAGAGCCTGGCACTAGCCTCATTTTACACACAGGGAAACTAAGGACACACTCGGACCTAATGTAATACACCCATGTCATGCGCTTGCTGTGCCCTGAGCTTCACATTTTCACCTAGAATTCCTTGTGGGGTGGGAGTGGGGGGCAGGGCAGGCAGGACTTTGTACCACGGGCTGATCCATGTCTCACTAAAGTGTACAGGATTCCTGGGGAAATCCTGCCCTCAAAGGAGGGATTTTGTCATAAAATCCTCCCTGAGTCTGTCTTTTATGTGAGCCAAGATTTCCATCCATCTGGCTCTGTGTAAAGATGAATTTAACCCTAGGCTCTCTCTCCATCACACTGCTTCTCCTGCTGTCCCTTGGGCCTGGGCCAGGAAAGTGGGGTGCCAGGCAGGGGTGCAGACACAAGTCCTAGGTGGGGGATTGAGCCTCTTTCCTTGCTGCAGAGCTCCCCATGCCTCATGGGCCAATATCAGGGTCAAGACCCATCCCCACTGAGCACCAGGTCCCTGTTCAAATCAAATCTTGGCCAGAGCTTCAGGGTGGGTTGGCTAGAAAAAACATCAACTATGTACGTGTGTGTGTGTGTGTGTGTGTGTCAGGTTCCAACACAAAGACACTTTGTACTGGAATGCTGGAGCCATTCCAACATGAGCAGCAAGAATAGAACCTGTGCTGGCTGGTCTAAGATCAAACCTGGAGATGGTGGTTTGAAGTTTTTCTTCAAAGAAAGCTTGAAAATGAAATCTCAGTAGGCAAGACAAATAAAAGCAGAGTTGTTCTGGTGGAGGTGGAAATGGGAGGAGGGCTGGAAACCTATCCTTTACCTCCACTCCCATCTTCCCACCTTAGCATCCCCTGACAAAGCTCTGTGGAATACCAGGGGTTCCGCAGCACCTGGTTTGAAAACCACTGTATCAGTGTCTACAAACCATGGGCCCCACAGACCTGTGCTTTGACTTCCCTTTTGGGGTGACGAGTTGGGAGTGTGATGGGGGGAGGATGTTTCCCCTTCAACAGGGCCTCTCTTTGAAGCCGCTGTGCAGTGACCCTCTGGGGAAGTGGTAGAGGCGGGGATCCTGCAACTTTAGTCCAGAAGGGATGGCAGAAGTGATGGAGCTGCCTGGGCCAGGAAGACACACCAGGCCCAATGCAGGCCGTAAGGCCATATAGATGAGGGTTCAGGAGTCTGTTTTGGTCCTTTTGAGTTTAAAAAATATACGTATCAGAACAGGCATAGGCCTATGTCCATGAGACCCTTTAAGAGTGTAAGACTGGGACCTAAACCCTTCCTCCTGGATGGATGGAGAACAACCAGTCCCCAGTGACTGGCAGGAGAGAAGCTGCCGCTCTGGACTGCTGACGCCACTGGGGGAATGCATCCGCTGTGGCTCAGCTCTCAGGGCAAAAGGCTTAGGTTTTCCCTGGGCCTGAAACCCTCCCAGTGTCACTGAGAAGCCGTGGTAGCTCCAGCTGATCCCACAAGAGGCCTTACACTTTCAAGGGAAGGAACAGGCAATTTCTATTTCTCCTTGCCCTTAGATTTTCTGCAGATGGGTGATTTCAGCTCCCTGAGCCTGGGGGCTGGTGGCTCTCTTTAACCTGGGGTCAGAGCTAAGGCCCCTTGGCCTCTGTGGGGTTCTGACAGATGGGAGATGTGACTCCAGACCTACGAGGGTCCGAGATGTCCGCCTCCACCACTCACTGACAATATCCATGTCTTCCCTCTGTGTCCTGGTTGATGGGACCACTATTTTTGGGCATGATATTCCTGAATCGTGTCTAAATTTCCTGCTCAGCTAGGTCATCAAAGCCAAATTAGCTGTGTCTCATTCTGGTTGACATCTACCTAAGTGAGAAGCAGGGCAAGTGATGAAGACTGGTGGGGAGGGCTTCTCCCGCAGCAAACTTCCTGTGTGACCTTGGGCCATCCCTGCAGTGGCAGGGCCACACCCATGCAGCCATTTTCAACTTAGAGCCCTGACCGCTGACTTTCGTCTCATCTGGGCCTCATAACAATTCCTGCGTCAGGAAGGGAAGGGATTATAATCCCATTTTACAGTTAGGGAAACTGAGCCCCAGAGGTTGAGTAGCTTGCCCAAGTCCCCCAGGTGATTGGTGACAGCCAGGACTGAGAGGTGGCATTGGGGACTTCCAGGACAGAATTCCTTTTACTGCACCACGTAGGAACCAGCTTGTCAGGAACTCTCCCACAAAACCAGCAGCCAGGTGAACCCACTCTAGCAGGGCTGAGCTTTGACGCTGAGGTGCAGCCAAATAACTCAGTCCTTATTTTCGTGGGGACTGAACTCTTCCCCTGGGTGGAATGCTGAGGAGGGCCAGCTGGCCCTCTGCTCAGTGGGTTTTCACCAGGCCATGCTCTTCCTTCCTGTCAAGACTGGTGTCCACACGCCACCCACAGGGTGCACTACAAAGTCCCGGTGACGGACGGCTTGGCCAGCGCAGGCCCCAAATGCTTGGTACAGAAACCGCCAGTACTGTGGGCTGGTGCCTGGGGCCTAGTGAGAATCCGCCACCTCTAGTTTCACTTCAAGGTCTCACCTGGACAGACTGACTCCAGAAGGGAAAGGGGCCCTGCAGAGAAGCACTCACTTGGCCATGTTTGGGGGCTGGGAGGTGGTGCCTGGAGTTGACCAGAAGCTTGGAAACATGACCTGGTGCTTCCTCTCCAGGAAGAAGCTGAAGGAAACTCTTTGGTCTGTGTGTCCCTCGAGGCTGCAGCACATGGCTGTGTAGCAGGGCACCTGGCCAAGGGGAAAGGGGTGCCAAAATCCAACCTGTGTGTCACTCACAAAGCTACGCATTCTAGTGTGGGTCTGAATCACCTGGAAAGGGCACTGTCTTCTAACTCACATCAAGGTACGATAGGGACCAACAGCCACCAGGAGCCCTGAAGGCAATTGCCCTCTATTACCTCCCCCTACAATGTTCCCCTGACTATGGGCTTCCTGAGGATGGGGGCTGGGACTGACTCATCTCTGTCTCCCGTACTTGGCATAGAGCTGAGTCATCAGCAAAGGATGGTAGGCTGAATTCAACTACGTTTGGCCATTGCCTTGTACAGTCCTGGCTCAAGGAGAAAAACAAAAAAAAAAGATAGTACTCTGATCCTTCCCTGCAGCTGGAGAAATTTGCTAAACAACACTGGGCTAAACCCAAAAGGGTGAGTGTGATGTTGAGGCGGAGGCTCGGGAAACCAGCCTGACAAACCTTTTCCATGCATGCGTTAGGGATAGGGGTAGAGGTTTGCAGGAAAGAGGTCATTCCAAACACTAAAGGGTCTTGTGTCAGCCCCAAATGTTTCAGAAGACACTGGGCGGGGGGGGGGGGGGGGTGTATGTTTGCCATGCACTGCTCCAGCATTTCATCAGCTCTGTGCCTGCCCAGATGAGGTGCAGCCTGCCCAGCAAGCTCTAGGAGGGGCTGGATGCCTGGGAGACCGGGCAGTACGACTGCCCCAGCTGACTTGGTTCTGGTCTGGGGAGGGGTCCCTTAGGTTGAGTGGTCATGAGCCTCAGAAGTCGCACTGCCAGGCTTGTGAAACAGGTGATTTCACCGTGGGAAGTAAGTCGCACTGCCTGCCCAGGAGGTGCTGGACTGGAAAGGACTGAGATGCCACTTGCATAAGATTTTTTTGTCTCCCTTTTCAGACAAGTATGGAACAGAGATGGAAGGGAGCAGAAACTGAGGAGAGAGCCCTTGTCCTGCTAATCAATGTATTTGTTTGGGTAAACCTCAGGGTGTCTGCATCCACAGGGGGCAGTGAGGTGCTGCAGGCCCTATCACAAGCCCCTCAGCCAAGCCTCAGCAAAGACATGCTCTGCTCCTCCTTGGGCAACTCAGGCTAGCTATGGCCACAGCCTGACATCAATCCCTTCCCAGTCCTGGGCAGGGGGTGGAGTTGAGGGGAGTTGGTGCTCCATAGGGCCCTGCCACCTGGAGATAAATCCACTCTGGAGACAGAGAGACCAGGCAGCAGCTCTGGATCCACCCACCAGACCAGGAGTGCTAATATTCCCAAATTCTTGGTGGCCAGAGCTAGGAAGGCCCATTGTGATCATCTGGTCAAACTCCTTGCTTTCCCAAGTGAGAAACTGAGGCGCAGAGTGGGGAAGGAACTTGCTCAAAGTCACACAGTAAGTTATTCTCAAAGGCCAGGCAAAGAGGATAACTCCTAACACTTTCTACCTCATCTCCCATCTGGCTTCTTGCTCCAGGAATTGCCCTAGGTCTCAATCACGCCAACACCAGCCAATGCGTACTGGGTACCCATGACACTGGGAGCTACTGGAGGTCATCAACTCCCCAAGAAAAGAAGGGGCTTATTTGCTACCCAGCAGCCTCCTTCCCTTTGGGTGAGGATATCTCCATGGATGCTGCCACCTTCTGGGATAGGACCCCCTTTGCGGCATGGTGGCCTCAGGCACACTCTCCCAGTCTGCAGGTTCAGTCCAGCCCTGGAGAATGGCAGGGGGAAGCAGGAGGATACTAGTGGCCTCAGCCCCCGCTAGACCCCCATCCTCACTTCCTACATGACCATGTGAAGTCCACAAGGAAGGGACATAAGGCAGACTCTCCTCTCCCCACCCCCTGCCTCCATCTCCCAGCGGCCCACTTCGGGAACCCTCATCAAGAGCTTCAGCTAACTCTGCTGTGGGCTGGTGCTTGCTGAAGACGCCCTCCCTCC
The DNA here is from genome assembly GCF_043159975.1 of Macaca nemestrina. NCBI lineage: Eukaryota > Metazoa > Chordata > Mammalia > Primates > Cercopithecidae > Macaca > Macaca nemestrina. The sequence continues at coordinate 74,431,595 of NC_092136.1, forward strand.
CTCCCTCTGCTTTTCTCTCTGCATATCTCTAGACAGGCCCATGCACTTGAAATACAAGGTAGCTAAAATGTCACATCCTGACAGTACTGAAATATACTTTGTTGAGTCCACACAGCTTGCCTCAGTCTAGGTAACTGCTGGTAAGAAAGTCACTCCAGTTGCTTTTCTCTACTCCTGTGGTCTACAAACTTTCACCAACGTCACTATCAGACACAGAGGGACATTGGGTGGGGAGGAGGGTGAAGGCAGAAGGTCTTTGGTGGGTCAGAACTTCAAAAAGGCATTGAGAATCTGTCCACAGGTCTGCCCCTCCCAGCCAGAAGGAGGTGGCCTTCAATGCGGTCATCTTTTAGCTGCCAGAACTTTGTTAACCACCTGGAACCGTGGACATCTTCTCTCGTGTCTTGAGCCCTCATCCCCACCCCTCCAAGCCCTCATGCCCACCACACCGTGTCCTGCATGCCCCATCCTCCCCTGTCTGCTCCCCATCTCAAGTCCAATTCCAAGGCCAGAACCCTGGCAGCTTTTCTGGGAGACAGCATGAAAAGGAGGGCAGTGGAGAGGCAATGGCAGAGATGGGGTGGAGCCGGTGTGCTGTGGTCCTGTTGGCATGGTGATGTGGGGCCAATCCTGAGGTCAGAGGTTCATCACCATGATCTGGAAGGCCACAGGCCCCCCTGGTAGAAACTGGAAGAACAAAGGGGAAAATAAACCAGAACGGGAAGAAGACGAATAAGCATCCGAGCGCACGAGAGTGGAGCCGGAGCCACGTGGAGGCAGGGCCGGCCCATCTATCTGTTGTTGAGCTGTGGAGAGCCGGTACCATTCTCCTCTTCCTCCTTGTCATCCTTCATGCCTTTCAGTCTCTGACGGGCAAAGTCCTCAAATACAATGTCGTCATCACTAGTGGGAGAGACAAGGAAAATGTGGCGTGTTTGCAGGGGCAGGGAGAGTAGGCTTATCCAGAGGCCCGGCCAGAGGTGACTCAGAGTGTGGCTCTGGGGCCGGGGAGAGAACCACCCTCTCTGAGGTCTCTGACCTCGGCGACTGACCATAAGCAGAAAGGCCTGTCTGGCAGGCACATGTGGATGCCACCTGTGGCAGTAAGGACAGTCACATCAGGACTCAGGCCAGTCATGAAAGGGGCAGAGAGGGGCATGAATTTGACTCTTGTGCCTAAGGGCTAGAAAAGTAACCCGGTTCTTTAGGAGGTGGGGGGAGCAGTGTGGCTCTGTAGCCCAAGGAAGGACTTAAGAAGCCAGGCCACCAGTAGTTGTTTCACAGCATGTTCTGAATCCCCCAAGAATAAGACTGGTAAACCCCACCCCACCACCCAGAAAACTGCCCTTATGAAGCATTCCCGTGTCTGGACAGGGAGGAGTAGTTTGGTTTCGTGGAAGAGAAGACCATAGAGAACCTTTCTCCCAGGAAGTGTCAGCTCAGATTCTCCCCTGGGGGATCCCACACAGGAGAAGGCTGGGGTAGGAGGATGTGAATCTGAATAGGGGAGTAGAGGACCTGTTCGTGAGGAAAGGGGAGGCTTAAGTGGGGTTTCAGGACTAAGGACTGCCTTTAAGAACAGCGAGTTCCCTTCTACCATGAAACATGTCCACTTAGGACCATGCAGGGGTCCATCCAGGTCCCCTGCCCAACAGGGTTCAGCCAGTGCATGCGGCATCCTCATGGGGTGACTTGAGACTCCCACACCCCAGATTTCTCCTGGGGGACAAGGGAAGATTGGCTTTGGAGCTGCAGCAAGAAAACCAGTTGGCCCTGGAGGTGGTTCTCGCAGTCGGCCCAGGTCCTCCCCCTCTGGCCACTGTCCGGTGACTCGATGGCCTTTGACCGCAGGGAAATCCACATCGGTTGGTCCTCAGGAGTCAGAAGCAACAAGATCCCCAGTCCCCTGCCCACCCCTCAGCCTGATTCCACTGGTTGGCGTGGGCAGGACAGGAGAGCCGAGCCCAGGGCCATGGACCAGCCCTGTGTGAGCTGAGCAGGCGCTGTGGATGGACGAACAGACTGACGGACGGACGTGCAAGGACGAGGGAGGAAGACAGACCCCACCAAGGCAGGAGGAAGAGGAACAGGCACGGAGGGTCCTTCAAGTCACATGCAGGCAAGCGGGTTGCTGAAGAGGCGAGCAGAGGCAGCTCTCAGCAGACGGGGTTAGACCAGCGGCTCCTCAGGGGTTAATAAGCATATATGCAAATGACCCCTCCGCCCCGCCCACCCACGGCCCACCCCGTCCCCCGATGTCTGCAGGCAGGGTTCGGCTTACTTTGTGTCAAGTTCTATGAGATTGGTATCTACTGGCGTCTGGTTCTCTGGAACTAAACACAGGGCGGGTGGGCAGAGTGTCCAGGGGTTAGTGAGTGGATGAGCACGGGGCGAGTAGGCACAGGCCCCCACCCTGGGACAACCAGACTAACATGAGGAGTGCAAAAGAAAAAGGGGAATGGAGAGGGGGGAGGACTCATTCCTGGTACTGAAACACCCCAAAGCATCTGAAAGGCAGGGAGGAGGGCACCAGGAGGGCCCCAATCCCCACTGCAGCCCCAGAAGAACAGAAAATCCTCTAACTTCTGTTTCTTTTGGGAGGTCTCCAACATGACTTACGTTAATTCCTAGCATGTATGACATTTACCAACTCTAAGACAATCGTTTCTTTTTTTGAGACAGAGTCTCGCTCTGTCGCCCAGGCTGGAGTGCAGTGGCGCGATCTCGGCTCGCTGCAAGCTCTGCCTCTCAGGTTCACGCCATTCTCCTGCCTCAGCCTCTCGAGTAGCTGGGACTACAGGCGCCTGCCACCATGCCCGGCTAATTTTTTTGTATTTTTAGTACAGACGGGGTTTCACTGTGTTAGCCAGGATGGTCTTGATCTCCTGACCTCGTGATCCACCCGCCTCGGCCTCCCAAAGTGCTGGGATTACAGGAGTGAGCCACTGTGCCCAACCAGACAATCTTTTTTATATTTTCCTTCACATTTTAACATCTCTGAACTTGGAGTGTATCTTACCGTCGATGGCACTGCACAGTTTAACCATGGAAGATTTTTCCTAATCGTATCTACTATAATGTTGTCTCTCTTCACTGAAAGTCTCAGATTCAGTGAAATATGACCAATCTGCTATCACTTGAAAAACATGACAGGCCGGGCGCAGTGGCTCATGCCTGTACTCCCAGCACTTTGGGAGGTTGAGGCAGGCAGATCACCTGAGGTCAGGAGTTTGAGACCCTCCTGGCCAACATGGTAAAACCCCGTCTCTACTAAAAATACAAAAATCAGCCAGGTGTGGTGGCAGCCACCTGTAATCTCAGCTACTTGGGAGGCTGAAGCAGGAGAATCTCTTGAGCCTGGGAGGCGGAGGTTGCAGTGAGCTAAGATCCACTCCAGCCTGGGCAACAGAGTGAGACTATCTCAAAACCAAAAAAAAAAAAAAAAAAGAAGGAGAAAAACATGATAATAGTGTGTCCAGCGGTCATCTTATCCAAGCAGCCCCTTCCCCTACTTCCAAACGGGATCCAGCCCATGCCTGGGTGCAAGATAGAGGCTCAAAGCATGATCAGTGAGTTCCCTCCTCCACTCCTGGTCTCCCTCTCCCATGGGGAACAGGAGCCACGCCTCACTGTGTCCTGGTTGGGTCAGAAGCAAATCGAGTTCTGGATCCCACAAAAGATGTGGGGACCTGAGAAAAGGGTGACTGGGCTGAGGGCAAACGGGGGGGGGGGGTAGGTTACAGGGTCACATGGCAGCTGCTGGAGAATCCCTACCCCAGAGACCCACAGATTCTGCTCACCTTCCCGATGCAGGGGTTCCTCTTTGGGCTTGGGGTGCATTAGGGTGAAAGGCAGTTCCACAGCCACATCACTGAAAGAGACCCAGACCCAGTGAGCCTTGAGCAGACTCGCAGGCTGTGAGACTCGATGTCAACGCCCTGTCAGGGAGGACTGCGAAGGGTTTTGCCATCAGAGGAGGTAGATCCAAAAGATGTCCTCCAGCCCCAGTTCTGCCACTCAGAGCCTCGCTCTGCCTGGGAGCTGGATGAGGAGACTTCCTCTGGCTCCAAAAAGAAATGGAAGCCTCCCCTTTCCTGAGAAGGCTCCCTGGGTTCCCATGGGCTGGGAGGAGACCCAGCGGTGGGAAAGGATTGCCCAGGGCAGCATGCACCATGGTCACTGCGGGGCTCTAGAGGTGCCCTGGGACCCTGCCCACCTCAAATCGCCACAGCCACCCTCACCTCCCCTGACACTGCCCTTCCCAACTTCCAGGTTGGAACTCCTCCCACCCTCACACCATCCCATCTCCCGACACCTCCAGGGCACTCTTGTAAAAGTGCTCAGGTGACCCTAGCACCCCTGCAATCTGGATGAAGCACTGTGGAGGTCAGTTTAGTCAGGTTTAGGATGGCCCCAGGGCCCAAGGCTGTCCACGCTGTGGGGATGCAGGAGAAAGCAGTCGGGAAGACCCAGCCACCAGCCAGTGCTTCTGATGGGGCTTTCTCTGTACTTGGCCCTGATGGACAGAATAAGAGCAAGTATTCACATGGTACTGACCCTGTGCCAAGGATTACTGTAAGCCCCTTCCATAGAGTAACTCATTTAATCCTCTCAACAACCCTATTATTATCCCCAATGTACAGACTGGGACATTGAGACATGAGGAGATTAAAATATCTTGCCCAAAGTCACACAGCTATTAATGATAAGTGATAGCAGATTCTGGCTCCACAGCCACACCCTTGATCACTGTGTGACAGTAGCAGAATTGAGACCAACAAAAGCAACCCTGAAGGCTCCTCTCGGCTTGGGGTGGCATCACCCTAGGAGACCCCCCAACTGCGAGTGCCTACAGGCACAAGCCACATCTTACTGATCTTTTTGTCCAGAGCCCAGTTGGGAAAGAGGAAGGGACAGGGAATGGAGTGGTCAGAGGCACAAGCCATGCAATTAGAAAGGTCTGTTCCACCAGCCTCACCACTCGCTGGTGCAGCACTTTCTAGCTTTGAGTCTCACTGAGCTCCACGTGGAAATGGGGATAACAACAGGTTCTAGATAGCCTGTCTTCTAGAACCACTGGAACTTCTGGGAGATGAGGCAGCTAAAGGGCTGAGTTAAACTGTGAAGCTTAACCAGGCACAGTGGCTCAAGCCTGTAATCCCAGCACTTTGGGAGGCCAAAGTGGGCGGATCCCTTGAGCTCAGGAGTTCGAGACCAGCCTGGGCAACATGGTGAGACGCTGCCCCCACCACCCATCTCTACTAAAAATACAAAAATTAGGCCGGGCACGGTGGCTCACGCCTGTAATCCCAGCACTTTGGGAGGCTGAGGCGAGTGGATCATGAAGTCAGGAATTCAAGACCAGCCTGGCCAAGATGGTGAAATACTGTCTCTAATAAAAATACAAAAATTAGCCGGGGTTGGTGGCAGGTGCCTGTAATTCCAGCTACTTGGGAGGCTGAGGGAGAGAACTGCTTGAACCTGGGAGGCAGAGGTTGCAGTGAGCCAAGATGGCGCCACTGCACTCCAGCCTGGCCGACAGAGCGAGACTCTGTCTCAAATAGAATTAAAAAATCAAATAAAAATGTGAAGCTTGTGCCTGCCAGAATCATTACTTCCCCTCAGTGGGAACCTGGGGGTTTTACAAGGCTGTCAGAGCTATTTGGCCTTTTTTTCTTCTCTTTTTTTTTTTTTCCTTTTGCTTTGGTGATTGCTTCAGAATGGAGCTAGTGGAAGACTGGGTTTGCCAACAGTTTAGTGGAAGAATCTGGATCTTAACCTTCTACTGGGCCAGGAATGATAAGGTCAGGGTCCACATCTGATTCCTCTCTGGGACTCTGGCACTCAGCACTAGCCTGGACACAAGCCCGGGGTGAGGAAATCTTTGCTGAATTATATGGAACTGAATTGAATTGAACGAATTTCACCTGTCAAATTAGTCTAAGATTTCTTAGGATGAGCCACACTGCCATCTTGTGACAGGAGGAGGCCAAACTGCTGTGTTTGGGGTACATGCATTTTTGGAATATAAGTGCATCCAGCTGGCTGCAAGGAGACCTTGTTTACAAAATAGGATCTCCTAAGGACCTCTCCTTAGCAACACTCGGCCAGCAGTTCATCCTCACTAGTGTAGAAGTTTGAAAGTCATGAAGTCTGCATTTCTCCAAAAGCTCCTATAATTCAGGTGATCAGTAATTCAAACTGCTCTCTTGGGGGCCACTCCCTGTATCAATGTAATCAGGCTTTGCTCTCTGTAAAGGTCCCTGTCACTCGGGTGGGATGGAAGAGCAAGGTAAGGTTTGTTAAAGAGAAATTGTGTCTCCCAGCTCACACCTGAACCTGGCAATCTGAAATGACCACTAAGATTCCTTCCAACCCAGTGCCCTGTGATTCTGGTCAGTCAACCCAATGGGCTCCAGGCCCTCCAGGAAGGTGGGTGAACGGTGGAAGGGAGGAATTTACCTGGATGCAAGATCTCCCAACAGGCTGGGTGGGTCAGAGGAGGCAGGAGAAGTGGTTGGGAGAGAGTTCAGAGAGGAGAGAGGAAGAAAACAAAAAGCACATTCATTCACCACTTCTGCTATCCCCCGGATAGAGAAGACCCATGGGACACACTCCCACCCACCCCCCTGCACAGCCCTGACTGCTCTTTCAGGGATACACTGAAATGGCATTAGCCCTGCCCCAAGGGACTGGGATCCAGACCCAGCTCAGCAAACCCCCTGAGCCCCAGGATCCTCATCTGTAAAGGCAGTGTAAAAATTAACCCCAGTGCTGCCTGCCCCAAGGGAGGCTGGGCTATCTAAAGGCAGAGGGAAGGACTCCGGAGTTGCCAAGAATGTTTGAGGGACTGCAGATCCTGAAAGGTCACCAGACACAGGATTTGGGATTTGTAATTATGAGATGTTTTATTATATAAGGTCAGGATTATACACTGCCACTGCCAAGAGGCATTCTTCTAATAATCAAGGAGACCCAATGTCTAATGAGATTTAGCTTTTCAATCTTTTCATAGAAATTTATGAATTAAGTTACAAAAAAGAAACATAGTTGTTTTTTCTTCTTCTCCCCAAGCTTCCACCAAACTATGCTCCAGGGCAGGGAAGTCTGGTCCACTGCTATGACCCCAGCCCATGACCTGAGTTAGGGGAGGAGATTTCAGGCAATGTTTGGGGCACTGTTTGAGCCTCTGTTTCACCATCTGTAAAAAGGCAAAGCTGACTAGCTAGTAAATCCGCAATCCAGCTCTGGGTTCTGAGCCCTTTTAGCTGTTTCCTCGGAAAATTAGCTTGGGCATGCATGGGGGTGGGTGCCATGCCCACAGTGTGATGAGGAGATTGCACCCCTGGGCACCCCACAGCATAGACTCTGAGGACGCCGTCCCCTGGGCATGGCCAATCCTCAGTGTGAGGCCAGACCCAGGATAGAGGAGGAGAAGGAGGAGAGAAAGAGATGGCCGGGGGTAAGAGAGGGGCTGAGGGCCAAGGAAGGAAGAGAGGAAAAGCAGGCAGGGGAGGAGAAAGAGGAACAGAAGGGACAGGAGTTTCCTCCTCCAAGGTGGATGCAGCTAAAATGGCTGCAAACAGGCAGAATGGGGCAGGGGCCTGTGAGCATCTGCAACGCTCCCCTCTGCACACCAGGGTCTTGGGCTTGGCTAGAGCACTCACCCGCCCCGAGACACCACCAGCTTTACTTTCACTTTGTAGGAAACAATGATCCCCAGGATCTCACGGTTGGCGCCTTCCCTCAACCTGCAAAGTGACACAGGGGAGCCAGTTCAGGGGCCTTGCCAGGTGGGCGAGACACCTCAGGGGTGGGTGTGCTGGGGGGCAGTGGCCATCCATCCCCCATTTGGCTGGCCACTCAGCTACCATGTCCAGTAAAGTGCAGTGGAGGTGAGGAAGGTGAGCAGTGCCCTTAGGTAGCAGGGACCCAGAGCCCCGGTTCCAAGTCTGGCTGTGAGACTCGCTCGCTGTGTAGCCCTGTTGAGCCCCTCTCCCTGCCCAGGTCAGCATGCCCGCAGTGATGGCCGGGCTCCTTCTCCCCTCAGATGGATTCTCAGCAACCCATGGGCAGAAACGGCCACACACAGCGTTCACAGAGGGCCAGGCAGCTTGGATGGGGTGGGGGCCGTCAGAGAAGGACTTCTCCACAGAAGTGGTGCCTCAGCTGGGTCTTGAAGGTGGATAGGGTGTGAGCCAGTGTGGAGACAGGGCAAAAAGCTTCAGGTAAGTGGGAGGCTGTGCAGGGGCTGCTGAGGAGAGCTGAGAGAGTCTGTGCTGGAGTGGCGGCTGCTCTAGACTCAGGCCAAAGCCCCACTGAAGGACCACACTCGCAAGAGGGCAAGATGGCATCCCCATAGCCAGGGCTCTGCTGGAGCAGAGTAGCCTAGAGGCATCCATGATGACCGTGCAGCAGGAGTGACAAGATGCCCTGGGACCCCTGACTTGGAGGGGTACCTCATGTTGGGTCTAACCCAGCTCACCACCCTGGTCTCTCCTCAGGGACACCCCATCTGACTGAAGGCATTATGTCAGAAGCTGCCACCTCTTGCAGGAAGCCTTCCCAGGTTGCCCTCCCCCAGGCATGGTAGCAGAGCCCAGCACTGCCTGAGCGAGCTGGCCTAGTGGTCCATCTTATTCTCAGTCACCCCTGGGTAGGAATGGGAGCAAGGAGGCAGCTTCCCTGACAAGTCAAGCACCTGAGGACAGGCCCTGACAAGGCTGTGGAGAGGGTAGCCTGAGCTTTGTCTTTGAACTGGGGGGACCAAGGAGGGTGTGGCCCCATCAGGCAAGGTGCACTAGGAGCCCAGGACTAGGAGGGCAGGTCCTCACAGGGTGCTAGAGGCCAAGTTCGTGTCTTCATGCTTGAGCTTCCCGTCCAAGGCGAGGCCTCGCTTCTCTCGGTTATTGGCTAGGAAGGGGGTCAGTGTGTAGACCTTGCAGAACGTCGAGCTGGGTGCCACAGTGTCACTGGGAAGAAGGGAAGCAGCTGTGGAGATGGCCCTCCCCAGAGCCAACCCCACCCCTGATCTCCAGCCCAGCAGAATATCTAGTCTGGGCCTGCTCCAAGTCTCCCTCTCCCAACCTCTGTTCCCCAGATGCACGGACCACTTGGGCCAGCCCAGCTCAGGCAAGGAGAACCACTGCCACTCAAAAGAGGCACATCTATCTACATTCTATGCACAAACAGGACTGAATCTGGGATATTCTAAAAGATTGTCCAAGTCAAGCAGCACAGTGCTGAAAAGCGTATTCATTTAAAAAATTACAGCTGGCCGGGGACGGTGGCTCACGCCTGTAATCCCAGGACTTTGGGAGGCTGAGGTGGGTGGATCACCTGAGGTCAGGAGTTTGAGACCAGCATGGCCAACATGATGAAATCCCATCTCTACTAAAAATACAAAAAATTAGCCGGGTGTGGTGGCGGGCGTCTGTAGTCCCAGCTACTTGGGAGACTGAGGCAGGAGAATGGCATGAACCCGGGAGGCGAAGCTTGCAGTGAGCCAAGACTCCATATCAAAAATAATAATAATAATAAATTACAGCCACAGCCGGCACAGTTGCTTATGCCTGTAATCCCAGCAACTTGAGAGGCTGACAGGAGGATTGCTTGAGGCCAGGAGTTTGAGACCAGCCTGGGCAACATAGCAAGACCCCATCTCTACAAAAAATTTTAAATATTAGCCCGATATGGTGGCAGACACCTATAGTCCTAGCTACTTGGGAGGCTGAGGCAGGACGATCACTTGAGCCCAGGAGTTCGAGGCTAGCTGTAGTGAGCCATGATCATACCACTGCACTCCAGCCTGAGCAACAGAGTGAAACTCTGTCTCTAAACATTTAATTTAATTTAATTTTTTTATTTTATTTAATTTTTATTTTATTTTTTGAGACAGAGTCTCGCTCTGTCGCCCACGCTACAGTACAGTGGTGTGATCCTGGCTCACTGGAACCTCCACCTCCCAGGTTCAAGCAATTCTCCTACTTCAGCCTCTCAAGTAGTTGGCATTACGGGCACACACCACCATGCCCAACTAATTTTTGTATTTTTAGTAGAGATGGGGTTTCGCCATGTTGGCCAGGATGGTCTCAAACTCCTGACCTCAAGTGATCCGCCTTCTTCAGCCTCCCAAAGCGCTGGGATTATAGGCATAAGCACCAGCCCTGTCTCTAAACAAATTTTAAAAAGAAAAAATTATAGCTACACACAAACCATAAATGAAGCTATTTGGGCAGCCATATACCCATCATATAGGCTCAACAATTAAAACGTTACTTGCTTGATCACATCCATCATACATAGGGCGTTTTGACTGTCCAATTTTTACTTGCTTTTGCTCTATCCCCCACCCTTTCCAATGAGAGAGCTGTCATGCAGCAGATAGTGAACAAGCCTTGGAGTCGGACGAGCTGTGTTCCAACCCCAGCTTTGCTGCTTGCTAGCTTGCAAGTCACATCTCTCTGAGCCACTTCCTCCTCTACACACTGGGGCAGCAGCAACCCCAGCCCCACAGTGCTTCCTGAGAAGTAAACAAGTCTGTGAATGCAAATGCCTCCCCAGCCATCCCTGCTGGTATTCGTTATGCAGACGCTGGCACCATCTGCAGTGGTTGTGATTTTCTACTCTTTAGGGATTATACGTTACTCTGGTTCTAGATCATTTCACTTTACCATCAGGAATCTATGCCTCATAGTTCTGATTTTTTTGAAAAAATCAACAGTGGATATGAAAAATATCCAATAACCAGAGAATGCTTGATCTAATCATAGCATGTTCACCTATAGGACATTAAAAACTATTTCAAAGGCCATGTAGTAACATTTTAAAAATGTTTTAAGTTGGCCGGGCGCGGTGGCTCAAGCCTGTAATCCCAGCACTTTGGGAGGCCGAGACGGGCGGATCACGAGGTCAGGAGATCGAGACCATCCTGGCTAACACGGTGAAACCCCGTCTCTACTAAAAATACGAAAAAAAAACTAGCCGGGCGAGGTGGCGGCGCCTGTAGTCCCAGCTACTCGGGAGGCTGAGGCAGGAGAATGGCGGGAACCCGGGAGGCGGAGCTTGCAGTGAGCTGAAATCCGGCCACTGCACTCCAGCCTGGGTGACAGAGCGAGACTCCGTCTCAAAAAAAAAAAAAAAAATGTTTTAAGTTGCAAGAAATACTGATTGGAATTATATATAAACAAATACACATATACATGTAAAATTATATCGGGTGTAATTGCTCCAAGAAATTACTTGCAGGGCCAGGGGGAAAAAAAAAAATGTGTGTGTCTTTGAATGGGAGCATTTACTTCCTTTAGGCAAGTAAAGATGTTTCACTTGAGATCTCTCCTCTTGCCTCAGCTGCCAACAAGCTTGGGACAAAGTTCAGTCCATGCTCAACCATAGTAGTTCTCCTCAAACCTGGATTGTGTGTGTGTAATTATGCTCTACACTCCCCCACACAACCTCTTTCACCCAATGAGCTGGATTACCCCTTTATCAAACAAGAGCTGTGTACCTAGTGCCTTACCCACTTTGCCCTGGCTACCAGAAAGTTCAAGAACAAAGTATTTCCCTTCAACCTAAGTCTCTTGTACAACGTAATTATCTTCTCTCCACAACCCCAATCCCCTTACATTCATTAGCTCTTGTTTTGTCGTTCTAGTTTTAGTGGGTCTCTTCCTTGACTGTAGCATGCATTTTCTTGTAGATAAATCAGGTGGATGGTTTCTAAAAGGCTCTTCGGGATCATCTACTCTGAATGGCAAGGAAGTCTGAGGCCCAGCCCTCTGCCAGGTGGAGAAGAGCCACCTGGACCTGTAACGGGACACCTAGAGCTTCTCTTTTTCCCACCGAATCCCACACGCCCAAGGCCAGACTTGTGCCCACTTACTCAGCCTCTTCCATGGCAACAGGGCACTTGTACTGAGCTGTGTTGAAAAGGCAGATGTCTGCATACTGGCGCACTAAGGAGGGAGAGGAATCGAGGTGGAGTGAGTCAGGAATGCAGCTCCCATGGAGTCTCACAGGCGTCCCGGGTTGGGGATATTCAGCCCCAGGCAATGGCCAGAGGCCACCAGTGGGGACTTCTGCATGAGACCACCCCTGTCTTCCATCCAAAGGGTAGCCCCAAACACATCCCTTTCCTTCCATAACCAAAGCCTTCCCCTCAAGGACAGCTTTGCCCAGAACCCAAGAAACTGAAGAGGTGGCTTAAAGAGCAAGCTCATTACCTGGCCAATAAGCAGCCTGCCTTACCCGACTCAAAAGCTTTGCCCTGTGGCTCAGAGCAGGCCCCAGGCTTCAGTGGCTATTTTTTATACAAGGCTGTTAACAAGGGGAGATCCTTCGGCCACTCCCAGCCCTTGGGAAGACTGCCTCTTGCTGTCCCCTAAGCTGACCCTCTGCCTGGGGTACCTGAGATCTTGATCTTCTTCACCGTCTTGTTGGTGTTGTTGGTGACGTGGACGTTGACACTGATGGGTTCTCCATGGTAATAGATCTGGGGGGCATAAGAAGGGATGGGGTTGGCTGGGAGGACAGCAAGGTTCTAGGGAAAGGGGAGGGAGAGAAGCCCCCACGCGATCTTCTGGGGTTCCCCAGACCTTGGGCAGACCTTCAGAAGGGTCTGCTGCTCCCTTCTGAAGTCCATCACATCCCTTAGGTTCATGCCCCCTCTGCCACTCCTTTAGGCCCAAGAGATTTCTCTGAATCCCCCAAGGCATTGTGACATTTGCCCCAAGTTCATCAGCCACTTCCCACTGCTGCTAAGGTGGCATGAAAGCCACCAAGCACATTAGCCTTCAGTTCCCTGGTGGGACCCTTGAAAGATAATGGAATTGGAAGGTGATAGTCCTGGGCTCCAGCCCTGGCTTGGCCACCAGTAATCGTGACAACAATAACAACAATAACACTGACGATGATGAAAGCAGTGTGACCGTGGGTAGGTTAAGCCTCAGAGTCTCCCTCTGTGCAATGAAGGGGTTGGACTAGGTGATATCTGAAGTCCCTGCCAGCTCTAAATTCTGTCCATGGAAGGATCTGGAAGAAGCAGGGAAAGGTGAGGAGGGGCTGACCAGCTCACTGAGGGAGCCAGCTCTGAATCCCCACAAAAAGGCCTCAACCTGCATCTTGCCCCAAGGCACTTCCCTTCAGCCATGCCCCAAGAGAGGGGGGGTGCCCACACGTTGAGGAGGGGCTAGCCCGAGCTCACAGCAGGCATCAGTCATCTGGGTTTGATTCAGAGCTTGAGGGGAGGCCCTTCCTTCAGCAGGGCTTGTCGCCCCGATGCTCAGGGTTTGGCAGGGAGGTCACAGCCCCCCAGCGTACCCCCTCTGCAATGCTGGTTGACCTTCAGCACTCGGCCTGAAGCAGGCAGCTGGTGGAGGTGTGGGGGAGATGTCCAGGACCTTCGGGAGGGTCTGCTCCTCCCTTCTGAAGTCCATCACATCCCTCAAGTTCACGCCCCCTCTGCCATTCCTTTAGGCCCAAGAGACTTCTCCAAATCCCCCAGGAGAGGTCTCAGATTCCCTGAGCCCTGTGGTCCTTGGGCTGGGGGTAGAAGCTCCTACCTGAGGCATCCCTGCAGGCCAGGAGAGAGCTGGGATCTGAGGCCCAGGTCCTAGTGGAGCAGCCCCCACCCCCTGCCCAGTTCAAGCCTCCTACCTCCTTATCCAGGGAGGCCTCTAGGTGCAAGGGCTTGTCCGACATGAGGAACTGCCTGGTGGTCTCGGCTGTGGGCTGGGGGCCAGGCCTCTCTGGGGCATATTGAACCTTCCGGATGACCAGACGCACAGAATTCCTAATGGGGATGGACGGAGTGAAAGAGGACCAGGGTCACCTGCCTTCATCCCCTCTCCTTGCAAGCCTCACATCATTCTCCTGCTCAAGAGACTGGCATGGCTCTTCAACGCCTTAGAATCCAGCCAAACTGCAGAGATCAGCATAGGGGTCTGTCACTATCTGGCTCCATTCCATCCTCCCCTGTTCTATCCCAGAAGTGCCCCGTGGCCGCACTTCATTTGGGTCCTGGTACCCAGCAGGATGCTGAAACAAGGACTACATTTTCACCTCCTGTTTCCCTATGTCACCAAATAGGTAACAATGTCACTTCCCGCCTCCCTATGTCACCTTACACAAATAGTGTCCCTCTGTCATCTCTTTTGGTGACACAGGACACTATTTGTGTAAGCTCTTTAAGGACAGAAATTTGTGTCTAAGGTGTTCACAACTGTACTCTCAGCACCTATAACTGTGCGTGCCATATAATAAACACATGCCAGATATCTATTATGTAAAACTACGCAGAGGGGACAGGGGTCCCAAGAAGAAATGGGGTTTGGGGAGGCGTTGGGGTTCAGGGAGGAGGTGTGGATTCAGTCAGGGGGATGCAAGCCAGTGAAGGGGACAAGCCCAGGGAGGGGAGAAGGGCCATGGATGAGACTGGCTCCACGAAGGTTACAGGGGATCAGGGAGCAAATGAGGATCTGGTGAGGGAGGGAGACTCAGTGAGGCCGTCTCTGAGGCATGCTGGGAATGCTGCATCTCCATTGCTCAGATAAGCTGCTTCCATTGCCTGGAATGGAGGAGCCAGGGTCAAACTCCCAGCTCTCCTCTTGCTAACTATGTGGCCTTGGGTACATTAACCTCTCTGCCTCCATTCCCTCATCTGTAAAGGGTGATGATAGAAGGACCTATCTCTTTTTCTGCTTTTTAAATTTTATTTATTTATTTATTTTGAGGTGGAATCTCACTCTGTTGCCCGAGCTGGAGTGCAGTGGCGCGATCTCAGCTCACTACAACCTCTGCCTCCCAGGTTCAAGCAATTCTCCTGCCTCAGTCTTCCGAGCAACTGGGATTACAGGCATGTACCACCACACCTGCCTAATTTTTGTATTTTCAGTAGAGATGGGGTTTCACCATGTTGGCCAGGCTGGTCTGGAACTCCTGGCCTCAAGTGATCTGCCCGCCTCGGCCTCCCAAAGCTCTGGGATTACAGGCGTGAGCCACCGCGCCTAGCCAGGACCTAATTCTTAGAGCTGCTATGAGGATTAAATTAGTTCGTACAGCCCAGCACTGTGAATGGTGCCTGACACCTAATCAGCCCTTGATAAATGATAGCTTCTATATCATTATTATTAGTAACTCCTTGGTGTGGATTTTAAATGTCCCATTGGTGGTAGGGTGAGAGGGGTGGCTCTCAATGTCACCTCCTCTTTCTTGTGCTTGCTAAGCCTCCTCCCACATCCCACAGCACCCTTCCTTTTCCCTTGTCTCAGGTCTTAAGAGGAAAAGGGAGACAGAGAAGCAAGGGAGAAAAGTCCCATCTCCCCACACACAGGCAGGGCTGCAGATGCAAATGTATGCAATACACCCTATAGCCACCAGGTGGCAAACTCAGCCCATGCCCTAAAAAGGCTGCTGTGCCCTCAGCCAACCTCCTCTGGGAACAGTGCCTCTGGATGCAGGAACATCAGCGTTGAGGGCCCACCAGCTCTTCCAGGAGGCAGGCAGAGCACAGCCTGACCCAGGAGGGGCAGGCCTGAGACATCCGGGCCAGCTGTTTCTGGCTGCCAGCCTGGGCTCTCTGTCTGCCCAGGCTGTGCTTCTCCGGAGAATGCTTCCCCTCTCGGATGTGGGCCGAGCTCCCTGTCACTCTGCCCTGGATGGGTTCACTATCTCCACTTCCTCCTCACTTAGAAGCTGCCATTGACACACACTCAACCCCTGCTGAACTCCTCCCAGGAGGAAAACTGAAAAATGGGGATGGTCAGGAAACAGCCTGCTCACGGTTTAACACAATCTGAACTTAGGATTTTTCCAAAACAAATTAAAAAGACATGCAGTCTGGAAGGGATGAAATGAGAGGCAGGGAGATGAGGGAGGAAGCTTCCACAACGGTGCGAAGGAGAAGATGCGGCAGCCTGAACCTGGGCAGTCAAAGCCACCTCCCCCAGGAAGCCCTCCGTGACCTCCCATCTTCCAGAGTGCCCTTCCAAGGCTGGAATGTGCGCCCCTCCTCACACACTTCCAGGTATTGTTACTTATCTCCTCTTGGACTTTGCCCATCCTGTCTCCCTCCCTCACCCAGCAGGCAGCCCACACCCTGGCATCCTACTCACCGCTTGTGGATCTTCTCCTCCAAATTCTCCGCACAGAAGGCTTTGACTTCATAGTCCACACCGCAAGCCTGTGGGGAAGGGGTCACTGACCACAGGGCCTTGGAGAAGCAGGGTCCCCAGTACACAGCCAGCCTACCTCTCATTTTACAAGCGAGGACACTGGACAGGAACACCAAGCTCCCACAGCCCAGCCCTCCTCGGTCTGGAAGAAGCAGGGGAACGCCCTTGTGCTCAGCCCCAGTGCTGTGCTGCCTCCTCCATCTGACATGGGACATCCCAAATCATCCAAACAGGGCTCTGCTCTTTGGACTCCTGCCTCAGTCTGGGTGGCCATCCTCATCCAGGCAGCTGCCCAGAAACAGCAACAGGTACCTGAGCGGACTGGGGGCACCTACTACTACTGTGTGCAGACCTGGCCCTGGGTGGCTTCTCCGGTATCCCTCTAATAAGACAAGGAGGCACGTGCTGTCATCTCCATCTTGCAGATGAGGAAGCTGGGCTCAAAGGTCTGCAGCTAGTGGTGTCACTTCTATCCAAGCCTCAGTTTCCCCATCTGTGACACGGGGATGATCACACCTTGATTCAAGGTTGCCAGGGGTTACGTGAGGCCAGGTGTAGGTCCTCAGAACACTTTGGTCCTGTTGCAACCAACGCCACTCAGGAGGGCCTCTGGATCCATCACTTCATGGGAGAGTGAGGCTGACCCCATACCTGCTGCCCTGTCTAAAGAGAGACTGGTTGTCCAAGGTGGGACCAGCTTAGCCTAACACTGTTCAACAGGGAGAGTGGTTCTGTGTGTCCAGCACCTCCCAGGGAGAAAGCCAGGGACCTGGGGACCTGAGAGTCCTGGAGCCAGAGAGATGGTCCCCTTGGGGTAACCTACCTTCCCTGTGTCTTCGGGCCCCGGCTGCAGTGTCACAGAGCATGGAAGGTTTGGAGGGATCTGTCAAGAAGACAGAACGAGCCATCTATCACATCCACCACTGTCCTGTCTCATGTCTTGCAGCCCAGACACGCCCATACACCTATCAGACCAAGGGCCCCAGGGGACAGGCCATGTCTACCCCATCAGACCATGCCAACCCATGCCCCGCAAGTGTCTGAGTTTTCTTTATCTAAAGAGTTTGGCCTAGCCCAGTTCTCGCAGCAATGGTTTAAATAGATCTTTCTATGATGTCTACTGTAGTTGGCAGAATAATGGTCCCCCAAAGATGTCCACACCCTGATCCCCCAAACCTGGGACCTTAACGACAAAAGTGACTTTGCAGATCCAATTAAGGCCTTGAGATGGGGACAGTATCCTGGATGATTTTGGTGGGCCTGATATCATTATAAGAGTCCTTAGAAGTAGAAGCAGGAGGCAGAAATGTACGAGCCAGAGTGATGGGATGTGCAAAAGACTCAACAGCCACTGCTGGCTTTGACGATGGAGGAAGGCACCAGGATCCAAGGAAAGCGAAACTGGAAAAGGTGGACGCTCCCTGAGGGCCTCCAGAGGAGCCAGCCCTGCCATGCCTCCATTGTAGCACAGTGAGACCCGTTTTGGGACTTCTGACCTCCAGAGCTGTAGGCTCATACATCTGTGTTGTTTTAATTGCTGCCAAGTTTGTGGCAATTTGTTTCAGCAGCCATAGGGAGCTAACATGTCTATGTGGAAAAGGTGACTCCATAACCCTCTCCACTCTCTAAGTCTCCCAGAAAGGGAGGGACCACACTGAATCTCAGAATCAGAGAGCCTAAGAAACTTGAGATTTTGAAATCCAGCATCTTAGTCTCTGATTTGAAAGGTGGTGGAGCAGACAGATCACCTACTTGCCATCCCTCTCTTGCGAGCTGGGTTAAACCAGGCAAGTGGGGAGCTGATCTGAGCGGGAGACACCTTGCAGTGACTCACAGGCCACAAAGGGCTCCTGCTTTCTCTGAAGCCCCTTGGCGCCCCCTTTCTCCCACCAATGACCTGGCCTCGGTCTGAGTGGCCCAAAGGTACAGGTGACAAACCCCAGCAGGGGTTAGAGAAGAGACACTTACCAGGTAACATAGGTGTCAGTGCCCCAGGTCCCAGCATACACTGGGAAACTGGGTGGCAGGGAGCAGATGACCCACACCGACCCCTTATGCCCACCCCACAGGGCTTCCTAGAGGTGGTATTTCTGGAATGGGGCTCCAGGGGTGGCAGTTCCTGACCTCAAAGGTGAAAGGGTAGGCGTGCTCGCCCAACTTCTTGATGAGGCGCTCCTGCAGCCGCGTCAGGGGCTTCTTGTCCTCGGGGGCTGGTGGGAAGGACTGCACGTTGGCCACAAACAAGTCCTTGCGAAAGGTCAGGCCCAGGACATCCAGGTCCTCCCGGCCATAGCGGAAGGCGCAGGTCAGCGTCACATAGACTGTGGGGAGCAAGGAGCACTGAGGAGGGGCCTGGGAGAGCAGCAGGTGAGCCCCCCAGAGTGCCAACAGCAGCCATGGGACAAGCCCCGCTGGAGGCCCCAGGCCTGTCCCAAGCTCTTTGGGGATGGCTGTACTGTCTCCACCAGGAGGGGCTGGTATTGAGTACCTGGAAGGATGCCATGGCCTGGCCCCTGGGAGGAGGAGGGGACTGCCTGCTGAGCAAGCCCTGTCCTTCTTCCCCCTCCCACCTCTCTCCAGGGCATGTGTGGAAGGGTATGGAAATGGTCTGACAGGCTTGGCGGGGGCTGGAGTAGTCTGGCAGGCCTGGGGTGGGGGTAGGAGGACTGAGGAAGGAGCAGGGAGTTGTAGGGGCAGGGCAAGTGCTGGGTGGTATCTGGAAGGCAAGGATCTTGTCACAGCTCAGTCGCCCATTGGTGCACATTGTCTTCCTGCACATTGGTGCACATTGATACTGCCCCGGTATCAACGTTCTGTTCTGTTAAAGAAGACCCTAATCCTGCCCTGCTGGCATCCCCAGCCTTGCCATAGTCATGACATATTGATGTGAAAGTGCTCAGGGCATAGGGAAACCTTCTCCCAAAGTAGGCTTGGGGCAGGGCCGTCCCAGGCTGGAGGAGGCAAGGGCATCTGTGGGGGTATTTGTTGAGGCTTTCAGGGGAACCAGTGGGGACGGACAGGGAGATCCTATGCTAGAGGTCCAGGGGGAAGAGGAGGCCCTTGACAGGCTGGGGATGGGGGCCACAGCCTACCTCTCCTCTCTTTGAGATACTCAGGATCCACCAGGACCACACCATCTGGGGAAAGGACAGAGAGTGAGCAGCCTCTCCCAACCTGGCCTCCCAAACCTCTGCGCCCCCAAACACCAGCCCAAGCCCAGATTCAACCATATGTCCATCTAAAATCATCCTGAGAAAAATGGAAAGGCCGGCACCTAGAGGGTGGCACTGCTGACCTCCACCATGCTCTACCTTTCCCTCATCCCAGGCCAGCCTAACAGACCCAGCTGGTGACTTTAAGCAGGTTAGTTAACACTTCTGTTTCTTCATATGTTAGTAAGAATAGTAACACAGGTCCAAAACTCCTAGAACCAGGTATACTTTGGAATTTAGAAATTGTGAAGCATAGAGAGGCAAAATGGGCCGGGCATGGGGGCTTATGCCTATAATCCCAACACTTTGGGAGGCTGAGGCGGGTGGATCACTTGAGGCCAAGAGTTCAAGACCAGCCTGGCCAATATGGTGAAACCTCATCTCTACTATAAATACAAAAATTAGCCGGGCATGGTGGTGGACACCTGTAGTCCCAGCTACTTGGGAGACTGAAGCAAGAGAATCACTTGAACCTGGGAGGCGGAGGCTGCAGTGAGCTGAGATCATGCCACTGCACTCCAGCCTGGGCAACACAGCGAGACTCTGTCTCAAAATAAAATAAAATAGGCAAAATGGTACACGTTCCATATATTCTGTAATGACCTCTGCAAGATCTGCACCCTATTACTAAAGCCATTGATACCTCCGTAGGAAAACACAAATATTCTCACCAAGAGGCTAAATATAGCCTCACATCAGTTGGGGTCAGGTTTGCCAATGAATGAATTCTGCATTAAACTTGGAAGCAATGCTAGGTTTTCAGAGCTTCTTGGGCTTGCCACATGTGAATCAGGGGTTGTGATCTGCAGTGCCTCCCTCATGGGTCTCCCGTGAGGACTGAATGGGTATACGCATGAATGTGCACATGCGTACAGCACTTAGACAGTGCCGAGCACTCGAGAGCACTCTGCAGGTTGTGGAAGGTGCCTCAGTGCCCTGGCCCTCGGGAGCAGAGTCCAGCTGAACACAAAGGACATCTCTACTCAGCACCTCAGGAGGCCAGAAACACTGGTTCAGGGTCACCCCCTTGGCTGACATCCCCTGTCTATCTCTGGCCAAACCTTTCTTTCCTCTCTCTCCCCCTACCCTCTAACCCATTGTCATTCCATTGCCAGTGGAAGAGGAAGGCCAGGATGGATCACCAATGTCCCGTTGGTGAGGCCAGTGGGCTCGGACTTGTGTGCAGGTTTGGTGGGGAACCGGTAAGCATAGGGAGGGTATCATCAGATCAAGCCAAATGGCAGGGTCACTATGGGAGAAGGGTCACAGTAAGTCCCTGAGCAGCTCCGCACAGTGCCCCAGAGTGTTCGGGGATCCCAGGGCTCACAAGGGGCCTGATACAGAGGGGGTGCTCTGTGAACACCTGCTGAACAGCTCTCAGGGTGCCTGCGTGTGTTGGGGGCTAGATTCCTACCCCTCTCCTCTCCCAGTCTCTGGGCTGCCTCTGCTGCTGTCCTTAGTAGGCCAATGGGTACGGATAACCCTGGCCTCAGAGGGCCACCAGAAATGACAACATGAAGCAGCCACAGGTGAGCACCGGGATGCCTGCTCCCAGCCTCTGAGGGGCCAGCACAGGGAGAAGATGCCAATGGCAGAGGGACACTGAGCTTCAGAAGACACCAAACAGCATCCTAGGCAGGGTTGGAGGGGAGAAGTGGGGGTGTTTGCTCCAGGCCATGAAGGGCTCTGCTGACTGTCCCCTGGCCCCTGGAGCCCAGTGTCCCCAGGTCTTCCTCCTGGTGAGCTGAAGTCCGCAGCTGGGCTCGCTCCCTTGGCTCAGGGACCACACAAATCACTCCTGCCCTGGCCCCAGGACAGCCCGCAGGGACACTGATGGGAGAGGCCACACTAGGCCTCACTTTGATTTGCTCGTCTTTTTTTTTAAGACAGAGTCTTGCTCTGTCACCCAGGCTGGAGTGCGGTGGCATGATCTCTGCTCACTGCAACTCTGCCTCCCGGGTTCAAAGGATTCTCACGCCTCAGCCACCCCAGTAGCAGGGACTACAGTTGTGCACCACCATGCTCTGCTTTTTTTTATTTTTTTATTTTTTTTATTTTTTAGTAGAGATGGGATTTCACCCTGTGGACCAGGCTGGTCTCAAACTCCTGACCTCGGGTGATCTGCCTTCCAAAGTGCTGGGATTATAGGCATGAGCCACCATGCCCAGCTGGCTTGCTCATCTTTCAAAAATCATTGAACCTCTTTGGACCTCACTGTGCCCATTTATAAAATAGGAGTAATTCTAGGCTTCCCTCTCACAAACAGGCATGAGAAGAGACCATGAGACCAAGGCTCTTCCAATGAGAGCAGTCATTCTTAATCAGGGTGATTCTGCCCCCAGATGAGACACTTTGGCAACGAATAAAGACTTTTTTTTTTTTTCCCCCCCCAAAATGGAGTCTCACTCTGTCTCCCAGGCTGGAGTGCAGTGGCACAATCTCAGCTCCACTACAACCTTCATCTCCCGGGTTCAAGCGATTCTCCCATCCCAGCCTCCCAAGTAGCTGGGGTGGGAGAATTACAGGTGCCCACCGTCACGCCCAGCTAATTTTTGTATTTTTAGTAGAGACAGGGTTTCACCATGTTAGCCAGGATGGTCTCGAACTCCTGACATCAAGTGATCCTCCTGCCTCAGCCTCTCAAAATGCTGGGATTACAGGCATGAGCCACCGCACTCGGCCTAAAGACATTTTTAGTTGTCCTAACTGGAGCATGAGGTACTCTGGGCATTGAATGAGTAGAGGCCAGGGATGTGGCTATCCAGCCTATAACACACAGGACAGGCCACACCAACAAAGAATTATCCAGTCCAAAATGTCAAGCATGCAGAGATTGCAAAACCCTGAATTTGAATAAGAACCTGGAAGATGCCTTCGGCCACAGCCCAGGTCCTAGCAGGACCGCCATGTACGTGAGGACAGCTCCCATTTCACAAGTTCTAAGAAGGACTCTCCCTCTCTCTCCCACCCTTTGCCATCACACGGAAGCAGAACAAAGAGTTTTGCAGACTCTGCCAGGTTTGAACCGGGCTCCTCTATCTACTCGCTCTGTGACCTGGAGTAAGTCACTGAGCCACTCTGTGCCTCATTCTCCTTGTCTGTAAAGCAGGGCTAGTCATCATAGCCACCCCCACTGTCTGCTACATGACACGCCTTATAGTAAGTGGTGGTGTCTGTCGTCATCACCCATTACCGTCATCAGGACGCCTTCCCTGATTCTACCTCAGTCCTTCCCACAGTCTCTTCTTGCAGTCCTCACTTGAGTGGGAAAGTAGCTGCTCAGTAAATGCTTGCTGTCTGAAGCAGGAAGCCATCCACCCCCGTTCTTGGCACCAAGCCCCTCTGGAGAGCTGAGAGCTATTTCTGGGAGGCTTGGCCAGCCCCATGTTCCCCCAGCCCTCCTCTCGCCCTCCAGGGACTCACCCACAGGGTCCACGAGGTCGATGTGGTCCACAAAGTCCCGCTTTCCCAGGTAGACGGTGAGCTGGGGAGGAGAGGCATAGGGGGCGTTAGCAGCCGCAGGCCCGGAGGACACAGGACCCTGCCCTGGAGGAAACCCTGAGAGCAGCCTCTGAAACTCCAGACCCATCCCTAACTCTTATCAAAATCCTAACTGGACTTGGGCCTTCACCCCATCCCTAATACCAAGATTCGCAAACCCTTGTAAAATCTTAAAAGCACCTCTTCCTCCCAAAACCCTGTGAAAAAGTCATTATTGTTCCTGTTTTACAGATGAGGACACTGAGGCCCGGAGAGATCTTCATGCCAAGCACCACTGCCGGTGGAGCAGCAGCGGCAGAGAAGCCAGGTGAATGGGAGTGCGGGCATCTCAGAGGGTGAGAGCCCCCAGGCAGGCAGGAGCACGGAGCCCTCAGAGGCTCTGAACGCGGGCCGCACTGTGTTCTTCAGTTGCTCCTCCTCCCATGTAGCCAGGCAGGGATCCACTGATACGAGGACTCGTTTTCTTTCTCTTAATTTTTTTTTTATCGAGATGGAATTTTGCTCTTGTTGTCCGGCCTAGAGTGCAATGGCGCGATCTCAGATCACTGCAACCTCAGCCTCCCGGGTCCAGGTGATTCTCCTGCCTCAGCCTCCTGAGTAGCTGGGATTATAGGCGTGCACCACCACGTGCGGCTAATTTTTGCATTGTTAGTAGAGACGGGGTTTCACTATGTTCGTCAGGCTGGTCTCAAACTCCTAACCTCAGGTGATCAGCCTGCCTCGGCCTCCCAAGGTGCTAGGATTACAGGCGTGAGCCACCACGCCCAGCCTAATTGATTTTTTTAAATTGACTTAAACGTATATGTTATTTATCATGCACAACACAATGTTTTAAAATAGATATACATTGTGGAAAGGTGACCTCCAGCTAATGAACAAATGCACCGCCTCACACAGTTAGCAGTTCTGTGTGTGACGACTTGCCTTCTGAAGCACTGAGGGGTCGGGGACTCATGCCCCACTCAGTAGCCAGCCAGGAGGGAAAAACTCCGAGACAGAATTCCAGCAGCTAAACCAGATCCAGAGTGTCACCCTGATGTGTCTGTTGCTCAACAACCCTTCAATCCTCGTGACTCAATCGCCATCATTATTTCTCAGGTCCATCCCTTTCCATCCCCACAGCCACTCCTGCCTAGACTACCACACCAGCCCCTTGCTGCTCACTCGCTGAGAGCCTGCTCTCCTCTTTAGCTAGACTAGACATCCTAAAATGCAAATCTTTTTTTTTTTTTTTTTTTGAGATGGAGTCTCGCTCTGTCGCCCAGGCTGGAGTGCAGTGGTGCAATTTCAGCTCACCGCAACCTCTGCCTCCTGGGTTCAAGTGATCCTCACACCTCAGTCTCCCAAATAGGTGGAACTACAGGCATGCACCACCACGCCTGGCTAATTTTTGTATTTTTAGTAGAGACAGGGTTTCAAACTCCTGACCTCAAGTGATCCACCCACCTTGGCCTCTCAAAGTGCTGGGATTATAGGTGTGAGCCACCACGCCCGGCCCTAAAATTCAAATCTAACCATGCTACTGCCGCCTGAAACCCATTAATGGTTCCTCAGTGTCCAAAAATAAGGATGACAAATGGGTTTCATTCCAAGTGCCAACTCAGATCTACCAGCGGGGAGAGGGGGCAGGGAGCTGTCTGGGACTCTGGGCTAAGAAGAAATCTAAGATGAAACCCTGGTGCAGCAGGAAAGGGCGATGGCGACTGATGTTATCTGCTGTGGGCACAGAAGAGAGATGTGGAAGCACATGTGGTGCTATTTGCCAACCCAGGCCAGCTCGTAAGCCAAGCCACAGGGTTCCCGTGACCAGCCCTGCAGCCTCTCAGCCTCAGCCTCCCTCTTGGCACTCTGAACTCAGCTGCTTAAGATTCCCACAGTCCCTATGCTTTTGTGTCCTGCCTACAACGCTGTTTTCACCTTGCCTTGCTGGAAATGCATCCCTCCTAGAAGCTGCCACTGCCCACCAGGCTGGGTCCTGCAGCCCCGATGGCCCCATATCTCCCACCTGCCACTTCATGCTGAAATGATGGATTTCGGTGTCTGTCTCTGCCATCTGGCTGTGAGAGGCACAGGCTGTGCCTCATTCATCTCAGTAGACCCTGCCCCTGTCCCCACCGGCTCAGCCCAGACCTGGTGTGGAATGGTGTCAATGTCTACCTGCTGAACTGAGGGGGAAGCAGGATGGCGTCTGGGCCTGCAGGGAGAAAGCAAGAGAGCCAGACCCTGGGAGCTGCCCTGGCTAAGGGTCCTCTCACAGCAGGGGACTCACTCCCCCAGGGCCCTCGGCGCTTACTGATTGGCTTGTCCTCCACTGTCACACACTTACTGAAGTCTCTCTATGACAGGCCATCTCTCTCCACACCAGAGCTCAGGGAGCTGTGCTTCCCCACTCAGAAAGTTTCCTGAGTGTGTCCTTCCCCCTTCAACTGACAGCTCCAAAAGACAGAGCTGTGTCACCCCTAAGACGGGGAGCAGCACCTGCCCCCTCCCACAGAGGTGTGCACTTCAGGGGACATGCCATTTCCTCTGCTTCCCAACAGAAAATGACCAGAGTGTGAGGTCAGGGAGTTGCTGGGCACAGCTGTTACAGACTCACCTTTCCATTCGGACTGGCCTTCTTGAACACTCTGTGGAGAGAAAGAGAGGTCAGGCCAGGGTTCACAAATCCTGCCCAGGAGCAAGTTCCTGTGGGCCACCTTGAGGCAGGACCGGGGACCAGGGCTGGAGTGACTGACAGGCACCATGCAAGCTTGAGATCCGAATAGTGCCCATGTAATCTGCTCTTACCATCTCCACTGGTAAGCCTCCACGATAGCCATTAGAGCTCTCCTGGGCTACGCAACAGCCCCCTTGCAGTCAGGTCTTTGCAGGGCAGGCTGCGGAAGTCTCCAAGTGCATATTTTCTAAGCTCAAGTGAGGAAAAGCCTGGCATGTTGTAAGGTCTGTGTGATCTACTCTCACCTCCTGGTGTCACCTCCTACTACTCTCCCTCACCCATCTCCAGCCACATCTGCCCCTGGCTGGTCCTCGAGCACACCAGGGCGATTCCCACCTCAGGGACAGTTCAGAGGCTCTCCCTGAGACATCTGCATGCTCAACCGCACTGTGTCCCGGGCCTGAAGTCCCTCTCTTGCTCCAGTTCTTCTTTTTCCATAGCACTCATCACTTTCTGTTTTGAGACAGGGTTTCACTCTGTCACCCAGGCTGGAGTGCAGTGGTGTGATTTCTGCTCACTGCTTCAACCTCTGCCTTCCAGGCTCAAATGATCTTCCCTGCTCAGCCTCTCAAGTCACTGGGACCACAGGCACACGCCACCACCCTGGGCTAATTTTTATTTTTTGTTTTCTTGTTTTGTTTTGTTTTTTGGTAGAGATGGGATTTCACCATATTGCTTAGGCTGGTCTTGAACTTCCGGACTCAAGCAATCTGCCCACCTTGACTTCCCAAAGTGCTGAGATTACAGGTGTGAGCCACCGCGCCCAGCCAACACTTAACACTTTCGAACGTATACATATTTTACTTGTTTATTATGTGTCTGCTCTGCTAACATGTCACTCCACGAGGGCAAGGATCTTTGTTTCTCTTATCCACAGATGCATCTATCCCAAGCACCCAGAATGGCACTGCAATCATTGTTTAATAAACGATGGGTCTAGGCACAGTGGCTCATGCCTGTAATCCCAACATTTTGGGAGGCTGAGGAAGTCAGGAGTTCAAGACCAGCCTGACTAACGTGGTGAAACCCCGTCTCTATTAAAAATGCAAAAATAAGCTGACGTGGTGGCGGGCACCTGTAATCCCAGCTACTTGGGAGGCTGAGGTAGGAGAATTGCTTGAACCCAGAAGACGGAGGTTGCAGTGAGCCAAGATCGTGCCACTGCACTCCAGCCTGGGCAACAGAATAAGATTCAGTCTCAAAACAAAAACAAACAAACAAAAAATGAATGGCAGGTAGCAAACACTCAATAAACAGTTGAACAGGTGAAGGAATGAATGAGTGAAGGAATCAACCACCTTACTTAACAGAAACTGAAGCCCAGGAAAGGCAGAGAATAAGCCATGGTCACCCAGCAGTGCTAGACAAGGAATCAGGTCGAGATGTAGTCCATGACTCCCAAAAAGTGGAACTCACTTGCCTTCCATATCTCCTCCTGCCCTCTCCCACAAGCTGGGTCTTGGAGCCTGAGACCCCCTTCCCCAACAGCTAGCTCCAGGATCTCTCAAAGTAATTGTTGGGAGGGAGAGAAGAAAATTGAAAGATAGAGACAGAGACCCCGAGATAAGACAGGGGGTTGGGGAAGAGAGAGGAGGATAGGGACACAGACCCTGGACGGGTGAAAATAAAAGATGAAATAAGAGAGGCTAAAACAGCCATGGACAGGGGTAGGGTAGGCACACATGAGGCTGAGAGGGCTTCCTGCCACCCAGTCCTCCCCCAGGAGCACAGGGCCCAGCAGGCACCAGGGTGGGCAGGACAGTGAGGCCCGCCAAGGCACAGGGACAGCCACTCCTGCCTCCTTCCGGAAGAGATGGCGAGTGGGTGGTGGCTCTGCGCTGCCTTCATAGCCCTGGCCCTGCCCACCCCCACCTCTCACTTCTGGGCTGGCAGGAACCACTGATGGGTGTGAGCATGGCTTGCTAAGAAGCCTGGCACATCCCGCCCCACCTCCCCTGGGAGACTGGGCTTTTCTCCTCCTCATAAATATGTATTTATTTATTTATTCATTCTTATTTTTTTGAGACAGAGTCTCGCTCTGTTGCCCAGGCTAGAGTGCAGTGGTGTGATCTCAGCTCACTGCAACCTCCATCCCCCTGGTTCAAGTGATTCTCGTGCCTCAGCCTCCCTTGTAGCTAGGATTACAGGCGTGCACCACCAGGCCAGGCTAATTTTTGTGTTTTTAATAGAGACGGGGTTTCACCATGTTGGTCAGGCTGGTCTCAAACTCCTGACCTCAAGTGATCCGCCCACTTCCAGCCTCCCAAAATGCTGGGATTACAGGCGTGAGTCACCACATCCAGCTTCCTTCTCATAAATATTTATTAGTGTTCAGAGTGTGAAGATGCCACAGTCAGCTGGAGTGTGATAATTGCTAAAGTGAGGAAATATACAGATCACACAGTTTGAAGCAGCAGCTCCCAAGGTGGGGCTGGACCTGCAGAGAAGACCAGAGAAGTGGCACCAGCCACAAGGGACTCCACCTGCTTCCAGAAGCCCTGGGAGTCCATGGTCTGAGGGAAAGAGAGGCCACAGTGCCTGAGGCCACTAACAACTGAGTCAGGGAAAACCATTCCAGGGACTGTTGGAAGGAGCGAGACACCCTGGTCAGGCCGGAAGGGGCAACTTCACGAAGGGAGGGAGGGAAGACAGAACTTTGTTGAGTGGCTAATTATTTCTCATAATAGCTCTGTGAAATGGGGATTATCATCCTCATTTTACAGGTAATTAGCTCAAGGCTCACAGAGATGCAGTAATTTCTGCAAGAACACACAGCAAGCCAGGGGCTCAGTCAGGATTCAGACCCAATTCTGTCTGCCTGCCTCCAGAAGCTGGGTGCTTCATATCCAACCCGGCTGTTTTCCTAAACCGGGTGTTTTCAACAACACTGGGAATAACAATAAAGAGGGGAAATGAGGAGAGGAGAGGGGCAAGGGGCAGAGTGAGTGTGACCACGGTAGGAAGTGTGGCCAGCAGTGGGGAATGACCTGCTGCTAACCTCGTCAGCACCAGGACCACCTCCTTCAGGAAGCAGGACTCTGATGGCTTCCTCAAATGACAGCAGCAGCCACCACATTCCCCAAGAGCATGCCATGCTCTAGACGTGACTTTAGTTATTTTTCCTAGAATACTGCTGATCCTTACAATCTCATTTCAGAGATGAAATTGAGGCTCACCAAGGTGAAGCACGGTCTGCCTGTCTCCAGAGCCCATGTACTTTCCACTCCGTGACACTGTCAAGCCCTCTGTGATAAAACTCCTCTGACTTCCCGACCCTAACACTATCAGAAAAGAGGCCCCTGTGAGGATTTTTCGTTTCCTGGGACCTCCACCTATGCAGTGTCACACAGATGGCTCTGTCTGTCAACTTTGAAGAGCATGCACACACGTCCAAGACTGGTCAAAGCTAAATTTCCAGGATGCCAGAGGCAGGGTCTGTCTCGCCCCCAGCCCCATCTATGCCCCACGGCCTGATTCACAGAGCTGGGTGCCTATAAGAGACATACGGGCAGTGTTCCAGCTGATTAAGCCTCAGTGGAGACGAGAAACACAACCAGCCCCCACCACACCTGACCCCACCACCCAGGGTAGCTCAAGAAAAGCGGAGGGCATGTTATAAGAAGGCAAAACTCTCAAGGGATGCAGGCAAGATGCATGGTGGCTGGCGCAGGACCTGGGAAGCCATCTGAATCTCAGGCAGTCTCACTCTCTCTGCACCTCTCCTCCTGGGGCTGCATGTTCCCCCAGTTGCACTGCTTTCTGGGCGGCTGCCCCCTTGCCTCTGTGGACCAGCTGTCTCTACTTACTCAAGGCTTTTCTCCTCCTCCATCCTTTTGGCTTGGATGTGACTCCCACTCTGACACTGTTTCCACTGTGCTTCTCACTCAGCTTCCCACCGCTAACTGGCTGAATGGCCCACTTCCAAATTCCCAGGAGAGGAATTTGATTGGTCAGCATTGGTCATGTGTTCCACACCTGGGCCAATCAGCTATATCTAGGTGTGTCATATGGTCCAGGAGGCCTGGGCAGAAGAGGGTCTGTAATGTTTTCCAAACAGGGGATCACAACATACTAGTTGATAATAAAACCAACTTATGGCTGGGCATGGTGGCTCATGCCTGTAATCCCAGCACTTTGGGAGGTGGAGGTGGGAGGATCACTTGAGGTCAGGAGTTCAAGACCAGCCTGGTCAACATAGTGACACTCCGTCTCTACTAAAAATACAAAAATTGGCCAGGCATGGTGTCATGCGTCTGTAGTGCCAGCTACTCGGGAGGCTGAGGCAGAAGAATTGCTTGAACCAGGGAGGCAGAGGTTGCAGTGAGCTGAGATGGTGCCACTGCACTCCAGCCTAGGCAACAGAGCAAGACTCCGTCTCATAAATAAATAAATAAATAAATAAATAAATAAATAACCAACTTAAGAGATTTTTTTTTTTAATGAAATGGAATGGAATAGAAAATATAAGCATGCACTGCAGGTAGCAAGGTATAATAGACATTATTATATTCACCAAAATTCAGTTTCCCTCTAAGCCTGGGGGTATGTGAATATCAGATTTCTGTGGTACTATGAAGTTAGGCATGTCCATGTGGCTTGCTCTGGCCAATGAAATATGAGTAGAAGTGCCAGATGTCAGCGCCAGGCAGATTTAAGTGCTGGTGCTTCATTCCCCATGCCCTCTGTATTCGTTTTCTATGGCTGCTGTAACAAATTACCACACACTTAGTGGCCTAAACCAACACAAACAGGTCAGGTGTGGTGGCTCACGCCTGTAATCCCAGCACTTTGGGAGGCCGAGGTGGGAGGATCACTTTAGTTCAGGAGTTCAAGACCAGTGTGGGCAACATGGTGAAACTCCGTCTCTACAAAAATACAAAAATTAGCCAGGCGTAGTGGCGTGTGCCTATAGTACCAGCTACTCAAAGGCTGAGATGGGAGGATCACTTGAACCTAGGAGGCGGAGGCTGCAGTGAGTCAAGATTGTGCCATTGCACTTGAGCCTGGGCGACAGAAGGAAACCCTGTCTCAAAAAA
The DNA here is from genome assembly GCF_043159975.1 of Macaca nemestrina. NCBI lineage: Eukaryota > Metazoa > Chordata > Mammalia > Primates > Cercopithecidae > Macaca > Macaca nemestrina. Next base: position 74,462,229 of record NC_092136.1, read on the forward strand.
AAAAAACAAAAACCCACACACAAACACACACACACAACATATTATAGTTTGGTAGTTCAGAAACACTAAATGGGCCTCACTGGACTAAATTCAAGGTACCCGCAGGGCTGCATTCATTTCTGGAGGCTCAAGGGATAAATCTGTTTCCCTGACCTTCCCAGCTTCTAGGGGCTGCCCACATTCCTTGGCTCATGGCCCCTGCCTCTATCTTCAAAGCCAGCAAGAGCAGGTCGAGTTCTTATCACATTGCCTCACTCTGATCTTCTCTTCTGCCTCTCTCTTCCATTTATAAAGACCCCTGGGATTATGTTGAACCCATCTGGATAATCCAGAACAATCTCCCTATTTTAAGGTCGGTTAATTAGCAACCTTAATTCCATCTGCAACCTTCATTACCCTCTGCCATGTGACATATCATATTCACAGGTTCCAAGGATTATGACGTAGACATCTTTGGGAAGAGCATTCTTTTGCCTGCCATGCTGTCTTTCCTTTGCCACTGAAACCAGCAATGATCTGCATGAGAAAGCCTCCATCAACCTAAATCCCAGGGCTGCCCCACTACATGACAGATGTGTAGCATAAAGGAGAATGAAAGCTCTTGAGCCACTAAGATTTGGGGGTTCTTACTGCTGCAGGCTGGCTTCTCCTGGCTGATACAAAAAGTGAGTATTGGCTGGGCACAGTGGCTCAAGCCTATAATCCCAACACTTGGGAGGCCAAGGCGGGCAGATCACTTGAGGCCAGGAGTTCGAGACCAGCCTGGTGAACATAGTGAAACCTTGTCTCTACTAACAATACAAAAAATTAGCCAGGTGTGGTGGCACATGCCTGTAATCCCAACTACTCAGGAGGCTGAGGCATGAGAATCACTTGAACCTGGGAGGCAGAGGTTGCAGTAAGGTGAGATCACGCCACTGCACTCCAGCCTGGGCGACAGAGTAAGGCTCTGTCTCAAAATTAAATAAATAAATAAATAAATAAATAAAAGAGTATTATTTAGCAAAATGTTTGTTTCAGGTGAATGTGTGTGTACTGAATTACAACGTAAAACGAATTTCACGATGCAAATTTAAAAATGTTTCAGATCCACTGTTCTAGAAAAACATGCCTAAACCAAACATGCCCTATCAGTGTCCGTGCAGACTGCTGGATGCTGTCTTCTGATTCCATTCCATCAAGGCGATGCTGCCAGGAAGACGGGTAAGTCAACTCTCCATGAACCAGAATGTCAGCTTCTCCAGTGAGCCCCATTCCCCACCTGCAGCACAGGGTACCTGTGGACCAACACTGACACTAATATTTCACTGCTCTTCGGTGAGCCATCAGTCCTCCCAGTGTCCCTTTGTGCCTGTCAGGGAGAGGGCTACACGACAAAGGACCCAAACGAAGCACCTTCCAACACTGATTACACCAAAACAAGAGTTTATAATTCTACATGATACAGCTAAACAAGGAATATTTTTTTCCTTTATTTTTTGAGATGGGTCTCACTCTGTCACCCAGGCTGGAATACAGTGGCGCCATCGCGGCTTGCTGCAACCTCCACCTCCCGGGCTCAAGCGATTCTCCTGCCTCAGCCTCCCAAGTAGCTGGGATTACTGGCGTGTGCCACCATGCCCAGCTAATTTTTTGTATTTTAGTAGAGAGAGGGTTTCACCATATTGTCCAGGGTGGTCTCGAACTTCTAAGCTCAGACAATCCACCTGCCTCGGCCTCCCAGAGTACTGGGATTACAGGCATGAGCCACTGTGCCCAGCCAACAATGGAATATTATACAGCACTGAAATTAGGTTTCCATCTTTCATAACACAAGGAAATGCCTATCATAGAATAGTAAGCAGAGTAAGTCAGGAATCAGAACAGTACGTTTGGCATGAGCTCAACTTTATACTCAATAAATACCCAAAACAAAAAAATGAGAAGACTTAATGTTGTTAAGATGCCTACGCTCCCCTAACTGATTCAATATAATCTTTATCAAATCCCAGCTAGCTTTTTTGCAGAAATTGACAAGCTGATCCTAAAATTCATAAGGAAATGCCAGGGAGCCAGAATAGCCAAACTATCTTAAAAATAATAATATTAATAGAACCAAGTTAGAAGACTCACACTTCCTACTTTCAAAACTTACTACAAAGCTACAGTAATCAAGACTATATTGTGCTGGCATAAAAACAGACATATAGGGCCGGGTGCAGTGGCTCACGCCTGTAATCCCAGCACTTTGGGAGGCCGAGGCGGGTGGATCACAAAGGCAGGAGATCGAGACCATCCTGGCTAACACGGTGAAACCCCGTCTTTACTAAAATACAAAAAATTAGCCGGGCATGGTGGCGGGCGCCTGTAATCCCAACTACTCGGGAGGCTGAGGCAGGAGAATGGCGTGAACCCGGGAGGTGGAGCTTGCAGTGAGCCGAAATGGTGCCACTGCACTCCAGCCTGGGTGACAGAGCGAGACTCCATCTTAAAAAAAAAAAAAAAGACATGTAGATCAATGGGATATAATTGAGAGTCTAGAAATGAACCCATATATTTATGGTCAATTGATTTTTTTACAAAGGAGCCAAGGCAAGTCAATGGGGAAAGAACATTGTTTTCAACAAATGGTGCTAGGACAACTGGATAGTCGCACACAAAAAAACAAAGTTAGATCCCGACCTCACATCATGTACAAAAATTAACTCAAATGGGGCCGGGCACTGTGTCTCACACCTGTAATCCCAGCACTTTTGGGAGGCTAAGGCGGGCAGATCACCTGAGGTCAGGAGTTCGAGACCAGCCTAGTCAACATGGTGAAACCCTGTCTTTACTAAAAATACAAAAATTAGCCAGGTGGGCCAGGCGCGGTGGCTCAAGCCTGTAATCCCAGCACTTTGGGAGGCCGAGGCGGGTGGATCACGAGGTCAGGAGATCGAGACTATCCTGGCTAACATGGTGAAACCCCGTCTCTACTAAAAATACAAAAAACTAGCCGGGCGTGGTGGCGGGCGCCTGTAGTCTCAGCTACTTGGGAGGCTGAGGCGGGAGAATGGCGTGAACCCGGGAGGCGGAGCTTGCAGTGAGCTGAGATCACGCCACTGCACTCCAGTCTGGGAGACACAGCGAGACTCCGTCTCAAAAAAAAAAAAAAAAAAAATTAGCCAAGTGTGGTGGCGGGCGCCTGTAATCCCAGCTACTTGGGAGGCTGAGGCAGGAGAATCGCTTGAACCCAGGAGGCGGAGGTTGCAGTGAGCCGAGATCATGCCACTGCACTCCAGCCTGGGTAAGAGAGCAAGACTTTGTCTCAAAAAAAAAAAAAAAAAAAAAGTAAATGGACGAGAGACCTAAATGTAAAAGCTGCAGCTATAAAACTCTTAGCAGAAAACATAAGTAAAGTCTTCATGACCTTGGGTTAGGCAATGATTTCTTAGATATGACACCAAAAGCACAATCAACTGAAGAAAAAGTAGACAAATTTTAAAACTTTTGTGCTTCAAAAGTCACTGTCAAGAAAGAGAATATCGGGGAGTGGAGGGCGGGGGGAAGGATAGCATTAGGAGAAATACCTAATGTAAATGATGAGTTAATGGGTGCAGCAAACAAACATGGCACATGTATACATATGTAACAAACCTGCAGGTGCCCTGTACCCTAGAACTTAAAGTATAATTAAAAAAAGAAAGAAAGGAAGGAAGGAAGGAAGGAAGGAAGGAAGGAAGGAAGGAAGGAAGGAAGGAAGGAAGGAAGGAAGGAAGGGAGTAGACAACCCACAGAATGGAGCAAATATTTTCAAATCATTTATCTGATCAGGTCCTAATAGCCAGGATATATTAAGAACGATTGCAACTCAACAACAAACAGGCGAATCACCCATTTTTAAATGGGCAATGGATTTGTTTGAATAGGCATTTCTCCAAAGAAGATATTCACGTGGCCAATAAGCACATGAAAAGATGTCCAGCATCATCAGTCATCAGTCAAAACTGCAATGATACACTTCACACCCATTAAGATGGCTATACTCAAAAGGAAGGATAGTAAGTATGGACAGGAATGTGGAGAAACTGGAACCTTCATACATCACTGGTGGGATTGGAAAGTGGGGCCGTCACTTTGAAAAACAGTTTGGCGGTTCGTTTAAAAGTTAAACCAAGAGTTAACGTATGACTCAGTAAGTCCCCTCCTGGGTATACACCCAAAGGAACTGAAACTGTCCACACACAAAAACTTGTGCATAAATGTTTGTAGCAGCATTATTCAAAATAGCCAAAAAGAGTGGGGAAAAAAAATCTATCAACAAATACATGTATCTTTTTAAAATTCAGTCTATACATACAATGGAATATTATATAGTCATAAAATGGGATGAAGTACTGATTCATGCCACAACATGATGAACCTTGAAAACATTGTTAAGTAAATTAAGCCAGACACAGAAGGCTGCATATTATAGGATTCCACTTGCATGAAATGTTCAGAGTAGGCAAATTGCTAGAGAGAAGGTAAATTAGCGGTTGCCAAGGGTTGATGGAGTGGGAAATGGGGAGTGACTGCTAATTGGTACAGAGTTTCTTTGGGAGGTGATGAAAATGTTCTGGAATTGGATAGTGGTGATGGTTATACAAACTTGTGAATATATACGAAAACCACTGAATTTTACCCTAAAAGTGTGAATATTATGGTATATTACATCTCAATTTAAAAAAAAAAAAAAAAAAAACTAAAAAAAGACAGAATGAAAAAAAGGGAAATGTGCCTAAATACTCACAGGAGTTGAAGAAGACTCCGCCCACCCACACAATTCTTTATATCTATAATTTTTCTGTTATACAACAAGCATAAAGTACTTTATAAAGATGCTTGGGTTTCCCTAACAAGATATGTCTCAAGTCAAGGAGAAAGGAGAATCTAGAAATCAAAAAAAATGGCCGGGCGCAGTGGCTCAAGCCTGTAATCCCAACACTTTGGGAGGCCGAGACGGGCGGATCACGAGGTCAGGAGATCGAGACCATCCTGGCTAACACAGTGAAACCCCATCTCTACTAAAAAAAATACAAAAAACTAGCCGGGCGAGGTGGCGGGCGCCTATAGTCCCAGCTACTCGGGAGGCTGAGGCAGGAGAATGGTGTAAACCCGGGAGGCGGAGCTTGCAGTGAGCTGAGATCCGGCCACTGCACTTCAGCCTGGGCGACAGAGCGAGACTCCGTCTCAAAAAAAAAAAAAAAAGAAAGAAAGAAATTAAAAAAAAAAAAAAAGTAAGTGAAGTAGGGAAAATCTGGACCCTCAACTCTGAATGCTTTGATGTAACAGTCTATGGTTCTGTGATGTTACAATCCAGGATCCACATTTCTGTGATTCCTGAGATCCCTTCCCAGGCCTAATGTATCATATACTCAGCTATCCTTTTACCAGGAAGCCTTCCCTGACTACCCCCTAAGTCTGGGTTAGGGGCCCCTCAGCTCCATATCCAGTGTGTCCCCATTCATAGCACTTCCCACACTTTGTAATGGTCTGATAATACCCTCAGCTTCACTTTTATAGCAACAATGAAAGTAGAGGTATATTATTTGCGTTATTTCACTGTATTTCTGGGGCATAGCATGGTACCTAGGATATAGTAGGTGCTCAATAAATAAATATAGGATGAATATGGTTAAATGAAAGCCGTAAGAGAATTATTCAAGTATGAGAATGGATGAAGTTGGCCGGGCGCGGTGGCTCAAGCCTGTAATCCCAGCACTTTGGGAGGCCGAGACGGGCGGATCACGAGGTCAGGAGATCGAGACCATCCTGGCTAACACGGTGAAACCCCGTCTCTACTAAGAAATACAAAAAACTAGCCGGGCGAGGTGGCAGGCGCCTGTAGTCCCAGCTACTCGGGAGGCTGAGGCCGGAGAATGGCGTGAACCCGGGAGGCGGAGCTTGCAGTGAGCTGAGATCCGGCCACTGCACTCCAGCCTGGGCTACAGAGTGAGACTCCGTCTCAAAAAAAAAAAAAAAAAAAAAGAGAATGGATGAAGTTTAAAAAGATGGTGGTGGGACGGGCGCAGTGGCTCACACCTGTAATCTCAGCACTTTGGGACGTCGAGGCAGGCAGACCACTTGAGATCAGGAGTTCAAGACCAGCCTGGCCAACATGGTAAAACCCCATCTCTACTAAAATTACAAAAATTAGCCAGGCGTAGTGGTGCATACCTATAATTCCAGCTACTTGGGAGGCTGAGGGAGGAGAATCGCTTGAACTCAGGAGGCAGAGGTTGCAGTGAGCCAAGATCGCACCACTGCACTCCAGCCTGGGTGACAAAACAAGACTCCAGCTCAAAAAATAAATAAATAAATAAACAAATAAATAAATAAATATAAAAAGATGGTGGTGATGATCCTTGTCTCTGAGTGAGCAGACTCCAGGGATTTCTTCTTCTATCTATACTTCCATTTGGCTGTCAGGAGCCATGGGCATTGGGCTTAGAAAATGCTTTATAGGAGCCAGGCATGGTGGCTCGTGCCTGTAATTCCAACTCTTTGGGAGGCTGGGCAGGAGGAATGCTTGAGACCATGAGTTCAAGACCAGCCTAGGCAACATAGTGAAACCCCATCTCCACAAAAAATTAAAAATTAGCCAGGCATGGTGGCACATGCCTGTTGTCCCGGCTATCGGGAGGCTGAGGAGGGAAGATCGCTTGAGCCCAGGAGTTTAAGGTTATAGTGAGCTATGATCACGCCACTGCACTCCTGCCTGGGCAACAGAGCAAGACCCTGTCTCTAAAAACGAAAAAAAAAAAGAAAGAAAATGCTTCATAGGAACAGAGTCCACAGCCACTGTCAGGCTGAGCCAAGAAAACAGCTGATACATCCCAAACAGGCCTCTGCCCAGCTCTGACCAGTGGCTATCCCATTCATCATTCACTCACCACTGAGCCATCACACAGCCACTGCCAGTGCAATGCTCTAGGGGCACTAACATAAACAACGGGTGGTCCCTGCTGACAAAAGACCACAGCATAGCCTAGTTAGAGAAACCCACTAAGAAAAATGGCCACTGTACACTGAGCTTTCCCTATGAGCAAGGCGCTGTGCTAAGCACTTCACATACATTATTATATTCCTTCTAAATACTCCAATTTTTCAGAGAAGAAGCCCAGACTCAGAAACCCTACCTAACTTGTCCAGAATCACAAAGCTAGTATCAGAAAACACATAGGAGAGAAACCTCATGAATGGACCACCTATGGGAAATCATTTAGACAAGACATATCTTACTCAGCATCAGAAAACTCACACTGGAAAGATCATCCATGAATGTGGATTCAGTACTAGTGAATTATGTAAGCACTGGTAATAATTCCTTTCTTTGTATTAGAAAATTAATATTAGAAAAAAAATGCTACAAATGCAGGGAATGTCAGAAGACCTTCAGATATTTACTCACCCTTCAGTCAACATTAGAAAACTTATCCAAGAGAGGCCGGGCACGGTGGCTCATGCCTGTAATCCAAGAACTTTGGGAGGCTGAGGCGGGCAGATCACGAGATCAGGAGTTCAAGACCAGCCTGGCCAACATGGTGAAACCCTGTCTCTGCTAAAAATACAAAAATTAGCCGGATGTGGTGGCACGTGCCTGTAATCCCAGCTACTCAGGAGGCTGAGGCAGGAGAATCGCTTGAACCCGGGAGGCGAGGTTGCAGTGAGCTGAGATTGCGCCACTGCACTCCAGCCTGGGCAACACAGTGAGACTCTGTCTCAAACAACAACAACAAAAAGAAAGCTTATCCAGGAGAGAAACCAAGTCCAGTTACTGCTCTAAGCTGGTTATAAATATCAACTCACTTATTTCTCCAACAACTCTATAACAAGTATTACTATTATCCCACTTCACAGATAAGAAAACTGAGGCACAGAGAGGTTAAGTAATTTGCCTAGGGTCACACAGCGAGTAAACAACAGATCTAGATATCAGAGCCCAGGTACTCCAGCTCCAGAGACCACACTTTTAATCACTCACAATACTGCCTGAGAGGTGGGATTATGTGGTTCTATCTGGAGAGTCAAGAAAGCCTTCAGGGCTGGCCGCTGTGGCTCATGCCTTTAGTCCCGGCACTTTGGGAGGCTGAGGTGGGCGGATCACGAGGTCAAGAGATTGAGACCATCCTGGCCGACATGGCGAAACCCCATCTCTACTAAAAACACAAAACTTAGCTGGGCGTGGTAGTGGGCACCTGTAGTCCCAGCTACTCTGGAGGCTGAGGCAGGAGAATCACTTGAACCCAGGAGGAGGAGGGTGCAGTGAGCCAAGATCGCGCCACTGCACTCCAGCCTGGCAACAGAGCAAGACTCCATCTCAAAAAACAAAAACAAAAAAGCCTTCAAGTGAAGAGGTAGCAATGAGGAAAATCTTGAAGGACACACGAGGTGCAGAAGGGGTGACCACACTGCAGGCAGAGGCCTGGAGAGGGCAACTGAGTCCACCGGGTGCTCAGGAGACAGCGAGCCTCTGGCGTGGCTGGAGTGTACCCCAAGTGCCTGGGAGGAGCCCCAGGGGAAGAGGCTGGGCTGGAGAATGGTCCGTTCGCTCCACAGAGAATCACGGAGAACTTGTATGTGTGGGCCCTCGGCTAGGAGGGTAGGGCCATGAAGGGTCTTGAGTGCTGGGCCGAGGAACTTGGACCTTATCCAGAAGGCAATGGGGAGCGATGGGCATTTGAGGGAAGAGAGACTGATGGGCCAGGGCCATATTTTGGATCCAGAGAGGCCCTCAATTCCATAATGTTCCCCCATCCCTGCCCGATAGCAGCCATGGCTCAGCTGGGTAGGGTGGGGAGACGCAAGGGGGCATTCACTCAGACTCAACCGCCCTACATTCTGACCCACATTCCTGGGTGTGAGAGCAGCCATCAGGGAGCAGGGAGGTGTGGGGAGCAGGTGGCAGCGGCTGCAGAGAGGTTCCTAGGCCTTTATCACATTCTCCCTGGTAGCAGAGTTATTTGTGTACCAGCTTGTCTGCCCTGCCAGAATTTCCCAGCCCTCCCTGTGTTAGAGCGTGGTCTGCCTGTTTACCCGCCATCAGTGCACCTGCTTTTCAGGACAGCCCGGGAGGGGGAAGCAGGCAGGAAGGCAAGAAATGTCACCCCATTTCAGAGATTTCCGGAGCCTGAGGGAGCACAGTCCCACCTGCTTCATTTCCCAGATGGAGAAATCAAAGTGAGAGAAGAGCCTCACACCAGGCCAGGAAGCTCAGGCTCAGGGAGACTCACTAGTGTGCCCAGAGTCAGACTGGGATGGGGACCGCTGGCTTCTGTGGTTCCCATCTCCTGTCACATCCCTGCTGAAATCCGCAATGGCTCCCAGGGCACAGGGCAGTGCCTGGCAGGCCAGAGGGGTCAGGGATGGTAGCTGGGGGGTGAGGGGTTCTGGCCAAGTCAGTCTCCTGGGCTGCAGACTTCCCATAGACTTCTAGGCAGACAGCAATTCCCCAAGCCTCCTGCTGCATTCATGGGTTCACTTTTTTGGCCATGAAGCATGTTTGTGAAAACTCTCAGGTGGTGCAGAGTGAGGAAAGAGGGGGCCATGGACAGAGGGGAGAGTTTCTTAAAAGAGCTTGGCGCCGGGCGCGGTGGCTCAAGCCTGTAATCCCAGCACTTTGGGAGGCCGAGATGGGCGGATCACGAGGTCAGGAGATCGAGACCATCCTGGCTAACACGGTGAAACCCCGTCTCTACTAAGAAATACAAAAAATAGCCGGGCGAGGTGGCAGCGCCTGTAGTCCCAGCTACTCGGGAGGCTGAGGCCGGAGAATGGCGTGAACCTGGGAGGCGGAGCTTGCAGTGAGCTGAGGTCCGGCCACTGCACTCCAGCCTGGGCTACAGAGCGAGACTCCGTCTCAAAAAAAAAAAAAAAAAAAAAAAAAAAAAAAAAGAGCTTAGCTTACTTTCTGTTAACCCATGAAACTGGAGATCTGAAAATCAAGGGCTGATCAAAATTTCCCCAGGTGGGCTGGCAGCTGGGTACCAAAGAGCCCACAGACTGTGCCTGAGCGCTGCCCAGCCTTCCTGGGGCTGAGATTCAGAAAGAGAAGGTTGTTGGCAGTCAAAAGAGCCCAGAGGCTGAAGCAGACAGTCCCTGCCTGAGTCCCTGCTTGAGCCCAGTGTGACCTCAGGCCCGTTTCCTATCCTCTCGAAGGCTCAGCTTCCTTCGCCTGGAGAATGGGGATAATACCCACCCCACAGGCTGGGGATATGTGTAAAAACCTGGTCCCCAGTAGTGACTCAACACAGAGAAGCTAACATTGTTGATGCTATGATACTACAATTATCATCATCATTATCCTGGCCAGTGTCCCGTCCCCACCCCCTGCTCAGGGAGAGTTCTCCCCCAAATGTCCCTCAGGTGGGAAAGCCTTGCTGCTGGGAGGAGACGGTCGTGTTACTCCTACTGGGACAGGGAAAGGTTTAAGTTGTCTGTCTCCCTACAGTCATGGGTAGAAAACACTTTATGATGTTTTTCCCCAGATTATTATTACATTATTATTATTATTATTTGGAGATGGAGTCTCTCTCTGTCACTCAGGCTGGACTGGAGTGGCATGATCTTGGCTCACTGCAACCTCCGCCTCCTGGGTTAAAGCAATTCTCCTGCCTCAGCCTCCGGAGTAGCTGGGACGACAGGTGCGCGCCACCATGCCCAGCTAATTATTGTATTTTTAGTAAAGACAGGGTTTCAGCATATTGGCCAGGCTGGTTTCAAACTCCTGACCTCAAGTGATCTGCCCACCTCGGCCTCCCAAAGTGCTGGGATTACAGGTGTGAGTCATTGTGCCCCCACTTTTTCCCAGTGTAGACATCCACATTCCAGAAATTTCCGTGTACGTGCCCTGCTCTTCCCTCTTCCTGTACTATCCTTTGCATCAGTTCTACCAGTTGCAGCCCTTCCCATCCTTCACACAGTCCCACCGTCACCACACCCAAGAAGCCTTCCTTGACTGCCTTGGCTTAAAGTGCTCTTGCCCTGACTCCTCTGCCCTTGTTCCCTCCTTTGCTTCCTTCCATTTGTCTTTCTTATTTCCCTCCTTTCTTTTCTTCCCTTTATTTTTCAAATCTCTGGACCTGGGGCTGTTTTTACCTGTAGGAGGTGCAGGCCCCAGTCGGTGTTGTTCCCCAGAGCACCTACAGGGCAGCGGGAGGCAGACACTCCACTAACAAGCAAGCCCTCCCTCAAAAGCACAGTGGGAGGGTGGAAGGAGGTGCATGTGTGATGTGCCCAGCTCCGTTCCAGGCACACACCAGGCACCCAGCACACATGTGCATCTTTCCCTCCCTCTCCTGCTGGCCCCTGAGCATCCAAACAGGGCCTGCACACAGCTGCTCCTGAGTGGACACCACGGAACTGAAATGATGGCAAGCCCCAGGGAGCAGAAACTGTGACTTCAGTCACTTATGTTCCTTGGTACATAGTAGGTGCTTAATAAAGATTTTGAATGAACAAACAAGAGCCAAGCCCTGAGCTTGAAGCTGGGAAAAAATAGGACCTGGGCCAAGAAGTGGCAGCCTCACCACCTGGATGAGCACCATGGATGTGCAGCCTCGGCAGGAACTCATTAGCTATAGGGCGCTCCTGACACAAGACAGGCCATTATTTTCCCAGCAGAAAGATTTTATTTAAAGGGGGTTTTTGTTTGGTTTGTTTGTTTTGCCAATTTCAACATGCAAACTTTTAAGGATATAGAATAACATATGTTAAGATAAGATAGCCGGGCGAGGTGGCTCAAGCCTGTAATCCCAGCACTTTGGGAGGCCGAGACGGGCGGATCACGAGGTCAGGAGATCGAGACCATCCTGGCTAACACAGTGAAACCCCGTCTCTACTAAAAATACAAAAACTTAGCCGGGCGAGGTGGCAGGCGCCTGTAGTCCCAGCTACTCGGGAGGCTGAGGCAGGAGAATGGCGTGAACCCGGGAGGCGGAGCTTGCAGTGAGCTGAGATCCGGCCACTGCACTCCAGCCTGGGTGACAGAGCGAGACTCCGTCTCAAAAAAAAAAAAAAAAAAAAAAAAAAAAAAAAAAAGATAAGATATTAATTCAAAAACATCACTAATTTCTTCCTATTCTCACATTTCATAAAATGTCATAACAGATCCACTATGGCAGTATATCTCTGACTCTGTGTCCACTGTTCTGTGGATCAGTCAGTAAGCCAACAGGGTTCTCCATGCTCGGGGACTCTGTACAGACCGAAATCTAAGGTCTAAGGTGGCAGCTTTTTCCAGGGAAATAATTTTGGGGGGAAAAACTGCCTTATATTTATCTGGATGCGGTGCCCATGGTGTGTGTGCTGAGCTGGCTTGTACAGGCTCATAAGAGGCAAGTGTCACATTTTTAAGAATTTCGTGAGCTGGTTGTTAAACACAGCCAGTACCATTGGTTCTCAGCCGGGGGGTGAATTTGCACCCCAGGGGACACCTGGCAATGTCTGGAGACATTGTGAGCTGTCATGATTTGTGGAAGAGGTGCTACTAACACCTAGCAGGTAGAGGCCAGGGATGCCGCCTGTATAATGCACATGTCAGTGTCCCCAACCCCCTAGCAAAGGATCTCCAGCCCAAAATGTTATGGTGCTGATGCTGAGAAACCCTGCTTGGAGCAGTGGCTCATGCCTGCAATCCCAGCACTCTGGGAGGCTGAGGTGGGAGGATCGCTTGAGCCCAGGAGTTTGAGACCAGGCTGGGCAACATAGTGAGACCTGTCTTTAAAAAAAGAGAAAAAAAAGTTAAAAAAAAAGAATAATAGAAATCCTAATGTGAAGTTACAATTAAACAAACTCTATTAAAAGCAAAGGGAATGCATTTTTTTTTTTTTTTTTTTGAGACAGAGTCTTGCTCTGTTGCCCAGGCTAGAATGCGGAATGCAGTGATGTGATCTCGGCTCACTGCAACCCCCACTTCCTGGGCTCATGCAATTCTCATGCCTCAGCCTCCCAAGTAGCTGGGATTACAGGTGTGCGCCACCACACCCAGCCAATTTTTGTATTATTTTTTTTTTTTTTGGTAGAGATGGAGTTTCACCATGTTGGCCAGGCTAGTCTTGAACTCCTGACTTCAAGTGATCCTCCCGCTTCGGCCTCCCAGAGTGCTGGAATTACAGGCATGAGAAACCATGACTGGCCCAGGAATGCATTTTCAAAACTGATTACTAATTATTTTACTGTTGTCACTATCATACCCTCAAGGGTATTTATGCCTACTACACCTGTATGATGGAAATGCTATACAATGGTGTCTGCTGTTCATCTCTTCCCAACTGCACATTCAATGACTTCACGTTGGTAAGAGTGAAATCTGAAGTCAGAGAATTTACATCACAGAAATTGGCAGATGCTAAAATCCCCCACCCTCCTTTTTTTCTGGAGGGCCAGTTGTTACCAGCACACTATTGGGTGTAACCCTAAGTAGAGAAGAGAAATTCACAATCTTGATGAATCCTTCCCAGTTTCTAGCCCAGGCAGACGACTCAGCACCAGCCTGCTGTATGGATCAAGGATCTGAATGTGGTCATGTGCACACACTCTACACACCATGCACAGAAAGACACACACAAATACTAAACACACACATGCATCACACTCCCCATACACATCTTGTCTACAAACCCCCACATATACAACATACACACAGCATATAACCGACTACACATGCACCCCATAGCAGCCCTTCAGTCAGCAGGGGAATAGTTTGAATAATGAGAAAAACAAGCAAAAGAATGACAACCTGACTGATCAAATTCCTTGATGTCTGAGCACCTTCACCTTTACTCCCTCCTCATCCTCTGTGATCCACCCTTCCCCACACACCCCGACATCACACTGCAAAGGCAAAAGTCTCAACTCCCACAGGAAGCACCAAACGCACTGATCCCATTTCAGTCCTGCTGGAGGCCCTGGCCACATGGCTCCCCATCCCTGCTCTGTACCCAGCTCTCAGGAGACTCCAGAGCTGAGTCTGACCTTGGCCTCTTCCCAGATCCCATAACAAGGAGTTCCCTGGGCAACTCCACCCATCTGACCACTTCAGCTGCCACCAGATGCTAGTAAGTCCAAACCTCGTCTCCAGCCAGACCCTCTCTGACCCCACACCCATCAGCCTTCAGACTTCTCTACTTGATGTCCCCCAACTCCTTAGACAAGTCCTAAACAGCCTTTCCCCCTCTCTGCCCCACACTGTTCCTCCCCGTGTTCTCCATCCCCACCTATGCCAGAGGCTGGTGCACAGGAAGCATTCAATGCACATCTCATGGAGAGAGGAAGAAATCATGTAAATCCCAGAAAGAGAAGAAAAGCAAACTTCCTGGTAAGGCAGATAGAAAGTCTTACCCCATTTTACAGATGAGAGCCCAGAGATTCAGTGGAGTGAAGAGGCCAGCCCAGGAGCAGCACCAAAGCCGTGGACTGTGAGGTGGAGGGAGCCTGAGCTGGGGGCCGCAGGCAGCAGCAACCAGGCCAGGGCCAGCCCCGCAGGCTCAGCTCTCACCAGCTCCAAGCGAGGGGTTAGTTACAAAGAAAAGGAAAAGGCGTTCCTGATATGCGTCCTGTTTCCTCTCCTCCTCCGGGCTTCTCAGGCCATGGAGGGCGGATGTCCCCGGGCTGGCAGCACTCTGCCTATACACAGATGGGCAGTGGGTGAGGGTCTCCCCAAAGATGCTGAGGGTCTCCCTAGACCACTTTCCATTCCAGCAGTCCAGCCTGCATGAAGACAGGGGCTCACCAGAGTGACCCATCAAGTTTCCCTTCCAGCCTGGGGGAGCCCTTACCCCTTATCTGCAGTAGGTACTTATCACAGCCAGGCATCTCCTGTCCATCAGAGGATCCCAGACAGACACCTTCACCAGGAAGGCTTCTATGTCACCCTCACTTAAAGCAGGGGGCCTCCTTACAGTCTCCTGTAAGGAGTCTCCTGTCTTCCCTTCCTCCCTGCCCCACAGCAGCCAAGTTCATAACTGCCCAGCTCCATGCGTAGCTGCTGCCTGTGGGACCTGGCCTCCCCATGAATCAGGTAGGGGAAGGGGTCAAAGGTGAAGGCCATAAATGGGGTTTCTTGAGTAAGCCTCCATCAGACAGGGGTCCTTCCTGAGGACAGAGATCAGGGCTCCTCTCTGAAATAGGGAATCTCTCCGAGGGAAGTGACCGCAGCTCCCCCATCAGATTGGAGGCTCCTGCAGGATGGAGACCATGCCTCATTCCTCAGACACACGGCTCCTAGAGGACAAGAGGACTGTGTCCCCTCTGTTACACAGGCAGTCCCAGGAAACAGAAGCCACGTTGCCCCATCAGACAGGAGTGTCCTGGAGGTCAGGGCCATGCCTCCTCCATCACACCAGGAGCTCCCAGAGGGCATGATCCCCATCTGCTCCCTCTCCCCAGAAGTTCCCAGGACAGACTTCAGCTCAGTCTAACACACGGGGAAGGGCTTCCCTCTGGAGCCCTTGCTCACACCCTCCCCTGCCCAGGGTCCCACTCCAATTCCCCATTTATGCTCTCCATTGAACTGAAGCCACCATGCCATATTTATGACAGCTGTGTGTCTGGACAGAGGCCAGCACCCTCTGGAGAGACAGCAAGGGGACAAGAAGGGGATCCCTGACAAGAGGATCCCAGGACAGACCATGGCCCCAGCTCTGGCTGGATGTGACCCAGATGAGTATCCACACCTGCCTCTGCCACTAACTGGGCAAGCCTCTTACCCCATGGCCACGGATAGCACCATCCCCATCATCAAACTTTATCAGCACCCACTCCTGGCTAAAGTGGAATAAAGCATCAGGGACAGGGGATAGCAGGCCCTTCCTTAGTCCCACTGTGAGGACAACACTAGCCCTCCCTGGGTGCCGGCCCTGAGTCTGGTCCAAGCAACCTCCGCAGTCGTCTTTCCTACTCACAGCAGCTCCAGGGAACCGCTATTAGTTAGCATCGATCCACAAAGTACTTTGCCGACACTTTATGAGCTCAGTCTCACCAGAGGCCCCAGGGACCATGAACAAGAGGCAGAAACCAAGGCCCAGGAGCTCAGGCCACTGAGTAGAGCCAGGGAGTCGCTGAGCCAGCATTTGAAACCAGGTCCTATGACCAAGGCCCAAGTGAGCCCAGAGACAGCACTAAGTAAATATTTGCAGAATGCCTGTTCACTGAAAAGCAATCTGACTGGATTTTGGTAACAATCTGGGTATATTTTCTTATTAAAAAATTTGGCCAGGCACAGTAGCTCACGCCTGTAATCCCAGCACTGTGGGAGGCCGAGGCAGGTGGATCACTTGAGGTCAGGAATTCAAGACCAGCCTGGCCAATATGGTGAAACCCCGTCTCTACTAAAAATAAAAAAATTAGCTGGACGTGGTGGCACACACCTATAATGCCAGCTATTTGGGAGGCTGAGGCAGGAGAACTGCTTTAACCCGGGAGACGGAGGTTGCAGTGAGCCAAGATCACACCACTGCACTCTAGCCTTGGCGAAAGAGTGAGACTCCATCTCAAAAAAAAAAAAAAAAATAGGCCGGACGCGGTGGCTCAAGCCTGTAATCCCAGCACTTTGGGAGGCCGAGACGGGCGGATCACGAGGTCAGGAGATCGAGACCATCCTGGCTAACACGGTGAAACCCCGTCTCTACTAAAAAAATACAAAAAACTAGCCGGGCGAGGTGGCGGGCGCCTGTAGTCCCAGCTACACAGGAGGCTGAGGCAGGAGAATGGCGTAAACCCAGGAGGCGGAGCTTGCAGTGAGCTGAGATCCGGCCACTGCGCTCCAGCCCCGGCGACAGAGCGAGACTCCGTCTCAAAAAAAAAAAAAAAAAAAAAAAATAGTCCTACGATAACATTTTTTTTTGGAGGAAGGGTCTCACTATATTGTCTTCATCTCCTGGGCGCAAGTGAGCCTCCCACCTCAGCGTCCTGAGTAGCTGCAACTACAGGTACATGCCATCGTGCCCAGTGATTATTTTAAGACATATCATTTATTAATTTGTCATGTGCTAGGTACTTTATATATTTATGTTTAATCTCAAGGATAACTCACGGAGAAAAAGCCAGTATCCTCTTTTTACAGAATTGGAAACTGGAGGCTAGGGAGGGGGAAGAGATAAGTTACCCAGTTCAGGGGAGGCAATGCCTGCCTGGTGGCCCCAAAGCCTCTGCTCCTTTTCCTGCCCACACAGCTCCCTGTGCTCTTAGAAGGTGGCCTGGGGAGGCCAGAGGCCCACAAATGGGCGCAGCCAGCATCAAAGTGCTCAGGCAGCCTGCCTGGTGGGCCTGACCCCACATTGCAGGGACCCCTGGAGGAGAGGGCTTAAGCCCTGATCCCTCAGGGAGCTTTGCCAGGCCTCTCTGAGGACACGCCCCTGCCTTAGTGGGCATCATTCATTTGAGAACTTGCCCCCCAGGATGGGAACTCCTCCAGGGCAAGGCCTGTGCTTGGCACAGAGAAGGTGCATCATAAAGGAGTTAAGGGCACAAGCTTAGGGTCAGGCAGGCCTATAGCCTCATCACCCTGCTGCACAGCCGTCTGGAGGGAAATGAGGCCCTGGCACAGAGTTGGAGCTCTGTGAATGGTGCAAATACAAACCCCCACCACAGCAAGCAGACCCACTGGTGGCCTTGGGCAGGTCCTTGTCCATCTTGGCTTCAGCTGGCTTACGGGCTCTCACAGGGGGTCACGTTACCTCACAGGAGCCTAGATAGCTGAGGGGAGATAATGGGTACATGAGGAGTCCTGGGGAGACCAGAGTGCTGAGCAGAGACAAAGGCCTGATATTAGGACAAGGCTGAATTATGGAGCATTTTAAATAAATGCATTTCCATTACTTCCAGGAACACACAGGCTTTTTTTTTTTTTTGAGACGGAGTCTCGCTCTGTCGCCCAGGCTGGAGTGCTGTGGCCGGATCTCAGCTCACTGCAAGCTCCGCCTCCCGGGTTCATGCCATTCTCCTGCCTCAGCCTCCCGAGTAGCTGGGACTACAGGCGCCCGCCACCTCACCCGGCTAGTTTTTTGTATTTTTTAGTAGAGACGGGGTTTCACCGTGTTAGCCAGGATGGTCTCGATCTCCTGACCTCGTGATCCGCCCGTCTCGGCCTCCCAAAGTGCTGGGATTACAGGCTTGAGCCACCGCGCCCGGCCAACACAGGCTTGCAGATAAGGTGGGCACAGCAAAGCCAACCAAGAGCAGCTGTGCCTCAGTGAGGCAGGGAGCAGGGGAGGAGCATTCTAGAGCATCTCCAGACCTTTCCCCAGACACACACTGGGACTTGGTAATATGCATCCCCCAAACCTTTCACCTGCTCCTCAAACCAGTTCCCTTTTATGGCTTCAGGATGGGTGGTCAGAAGCCCACAGAAGGAATGGTGCTGGCCCTCTTCTTAGCCACCAATCTATCTGGAATGACCTCCCCAGAGCCAGCTCTGCCTGCTGCAACCTAGAAGCTCAGGCCATCTGATCCCAAACCTCAGGGAGAACTGCACAAATGGAAATGGATGTGGGGAGCAATTGGGAACAGGGTCTTGCTCTCTCTCCTGGTATTTAATGGCTGTGTTTGGACATGGCATCTTACCTTCCCTGTCCTCACCTGGATAACAGGGCAACACAGCCTGCTTCAAGGTGTTGAGGGGGATGAAAGGCTGATGTCTGTATATGCCTGGCATGTAACCTGGGTTCAACATAGGTAGGTGAGTGCACTGAGAGGCACTGGGAACACCGAGGAGAACAAGGCCATCCAGGGCCCTGCCTCTGTGGGGCTTAAAGTCTAGCAGGGGGAAAAGGTGTAAGGAATGGCATATAAGAACATCTGAGGAAGTGGAGGAGCCTTTGATCACCACGCTACATTGTTTCCAACATTTATTTGATACTCTCTGTGTATCAAACCGGCACCAGGCAGTGGGACACAGCCTTCGCAGGGGGTTTGGAGTGTGGTGGATGAGCTTATGGAATGTGCTTCCTTAAGACCTAGATGGCCTTTCCTTCAGCACCGTCCCTTGGCTCAGATTTCACCCTCATCAGGAAACCTCATGAGCAACGCGGCCCCTGTGCTGTCTGATTATCAGCAGGAGGCAGTGGGCATAGGCATTCATGCCACAGAGAGCGATGGACCCGAATTATTTGGTCCCCTGCTTAATTTAGCTCAGGTTCGTGTGAATCTGATTGAGTCAGTCATGCAGTCTGCGCAATTCTAAGGGCTGGACTGACATGTGGCAACTTTGTACAGGCCAGACCTCAGGAGGCCGGCTCCCCAACTGCCTTTGCCACACTGCCTCTGTCCCATCACAACCACAGTGACCTTAAGGAGCAGAGGGGTCTGTTACAAATGTACTGCCCACACAGGGTGGGGTAGACAGATGTCCAAACCAATACCCTGCCCACCAAAGGCACCCCATGAGAGGGTTATAAAGAGGCCACAGGGCCAGGCACTGTGGCTCATGCCTGTAATCCCAGCACTTTGAAAGGTCGAGGCGGGCAGATCATCTGAGGTCAGGTGTTCGAGACCAGCCTGACCAACATGGTGAAACCCTGTCTCTACTAAAAATACAAAATTAGCTGGGCATGGTGGCACATGCCTGTAGTCCCAGCTACTTGGGAGGCTGAGGCAGGAGAATCACTTGAACCTGGTAGGCAGAGGTTGCAGTGAGCTGAGATGGTGCCATTGCACTCCAGCCTGGGCAACAAGAGCGAAACTCTGTCTCAAGAAAAAATAAAAATTAAAAAAATTAAGAGGCCACAGCAATTCCGAGGAGGGAGCAGCTCCATTCTCTCTGGGACGGGCAGGGGGCTGTTGACAAAGTTACAGAGAGCAGGCGACATCTAAGCTGGACTTGAAGCACAATGAAGAGTTTGTCAGACTGTCAAACTGCAGAAGAGAACATTAAAGGAACAGGCTATGCATGGAATGCACATCCTTATATAGCAGACTGCACATTTCAAAATCAGTTCAAAATCACAACCTCATTTCACCCTCTCAAATCCCATAATGGTGTTAACTGCCTCTCCCATGGCCCTCCACCCCGCTACACACAGGCAAACAAAAAAAGTGAGGTCCAGTGAAGGCAGATGATGAGCCCCAGGGCAAACGGTGACTAATTTCTGAGTAGAGGGAAGTGAGAGGTGGACTCTGGCTGAAATGGTCCTCTTCTCACTGAAGTGGGGGATTCCTGGCTTCCTGTCCGGCGGCAGAGCCCCACTTCGGCCCCTGCTGGCCTGTGACACACTCCTCTCATCCCCAACATACATACACACACTCCTGCAGCCACCAGGGCCTGTCAGAAGGGGCTGGCTGAGAGGGGGTGGCTGGCAGAGGAACCAAGCAGCAGGGCCTGGGCCAAGGGGCTGAGGAAAAGCTGACCATTCTAGATGAGAGGCCCTGCCCAGCCTCTTCCCCTTCTCTGAGTGCCGATCACCTCAGCCTCTCCCACTGCAAGTCTCATTCCGTAGCCTCTCCTCTCCATCTCTTGCAGTGGCTGCTGCTGGCCTCTCCCTTCTCCTTCCTCCACCCTCACCCTCCCCGGGGAGTGGTGAGCTCAGCCTTTCCCAGCAGCCGTCCCTGGGAAAGATGGGAAATGCACCAACGGGAACTGAGAATAGGCCTGCCCTTGGGAGGGAGTGGGAGAAGAGGCATTGGGGACAGGGCTCAAGTCTGCCACTTCCTAGGAACTCCTGGCCGCCGAAGGGACAGTCTGCCTGTGTGTACTGCATGCTGGAAGGACGTGGGCTCAGACTGTGTGGACTGCCAGGGACCTCATCTTACAGATGGGGAGACACAGGCCCCGGGAGAGGAGAAAGGGGACTGACGGCCTGTCCCAGGCACTGGGAGCCTTTCAGTTGTTTTGTTTCATGTCATCCACACAACTGCTCTGCAAGGTGTGTGTGGTAGGCTGAGTAACAGCCCCCCAAGATGCCCACATCCTAATCGCCAGAGCTGCGGCTGTGTTAGGTCATGTGGTAGAAGAGATTCTGCAGATGCAATTTTGTTCAGGGCCTTGAGATGGAGAGATTATCCTGCACGACCTGGGTGGGCCCAATGTCATCACAAGGGTCTTGACAAGAGGGAGGCAGGAGGGTCAGAGAGAGTAAAGGTGATGGGATGATGGAAGCATTGAAAGACAGACAAAAATCTACACTGCTGGCTTCAAAGCTAGAGGATGGGGCTGGGAGCCAAGGCATGCAGACAGCTTCTGGAAGCTAGCAGAGGCAAGGGAACGGATCCCCACTAGAGTTTCCAGAGGACACAGCCCTGACAACCCATTTCAGGACTTTGGACCTCCAGAACTGTAAAAGAATACATTTGTGTTGTTTTAAGCCACTAAATATATGGTAATTTGTAACAGGAGTAATAGGAGACTAATACGACAGGCATTCTCATTCCCATTCTGCGGACCAGGAAACTGAGGCTCGCAGAAGGCTCGTAACTCCCTCAGGCCAGGCGTGGTGGCTCACACCTGTAATCCCAGCACTTTGGGAGGCCAAGGCCGGCAGATCACTTGAGGTCAGGAGTTCTAGACCAACCTGGCCAACATGGTGAAATCCCGTTTCTACTAAAAATACAAAAATTACAGGCATTGTGGCTTATGCCTATAATCCCAGGTACTTGGGAGGCTGAGGCAGGAGCCTCAGCTCCTTAAACCTGGCAGGTGGAGGTTGCAGTGAGCTGAGATTGCGCCACTTCACTCCAGCCTGCACGACAGAGTGTGACTCCATCTCAAAAAATAATAACAATTATAATAATAACTCCCTTAGGTCCTGCAAGAATCTCTATGAGCTCTTAAGGTTGGGGGCCCCTCAGCCAGGGCTTCAGGCTAGGGGGAGAGTCTGAGGAGGAGGCAGGGGTCTGCCACTGTAGGCTAAGGCTGAAGACAAGAGAGAACTGGAGAAGGTTAAGCTTTGTGCCTTATTACAGCTGGGCCCTTCCAGATCCCGTGACTAAGTCCTGCCATGTCCTGACTGAGAAGCAGGGAGGCATGTGGCACACAGGAAGGGCCCTGGCTGTGCAGCTGGGATTGGCTGGCTGAGTGTTTGCCAGATTAACTGAGAAGATGAAATCCCCTACTTAGCTACTTGGATCCTGATAAAACCCCTGTGAGGAAACTTCTTATCCTTCTGCATTACTGGTAAGCAAAGCAGGTCCCCCGGGTTAGTGACTGGCCCAAGTTCTCCCAGCTAGTAAGCAGTGGAGTCTGGGTATTCATAATGAGCAACAGAAAAAGCATCACAGCCAGGCCTGATGGCTATTGAGTGCTTCCTATGTGCCTAACACTGCCTTAACAGTTGCAGGCATTTTCTTAATCATTCTAGATGCAAACCTGATCACGTGCCTCCTCTGCCTAAAAACTCTTAATGGCTCCCAAGAGCTCTTCACAATCTAGCCTCTGTCCAGCCTCCAGCCTCCCTCTCACCATGCTCCCTGCCCCCACACACCCTCTAGCCACACTGACCTTGGTCAGTTCCCTGGAGCCACCAACTTCCTTCTTACTTCAGGGTCTCTCCCACAGGACTCCAGCCCCACCAGCCTGGGGCCCCACTAACACAGGGTGGAGAAACCATGGGTCCTGGCCACCTCTGCTCCCCATTGTGGGTAAGGAAGGGATGGGACCACAGGTCAGCCCTCAATGGCAAGGGTCCTGGGAGGCTGGAGCTGAGAGGGCCCAAGTCAGCTGGTCATCTTCTTAGTAAAGGTAACAGCAGACTGGATGCAGCAGGGCATGGTGGTACAGCTCCCAGGGATGCACCCCCACCCCCCAGAAATGCAGACCCCAGGACACTGGAGCTGAGGGGGCTTGGGAACACAAGATGTCCCCCTAAGAGCACGCATGGCAACAGGAGGCCCACAGAAGAGCAGGGACTTGCTGCGGGCCCCACAGTATCACTCTGGGAGTCAGGTCAGAGCAATGGTTAAGGCTTTGGGGTCTGCCACTCACCAGTTGGGTAACTGAACCTCTAACTTTCATCTCTAACAACAGCACCTTTTTGTTTGTTTGTTCTTTGAAAAAAAAAAAAAAACTTTGTTGCCCAGCCTGGAGTGAAGTGGCACCATCACAGCTCACTGCAGACTTGACCTCCCCAGGCTCAGGTGATCCTCCCACCTCAGCCTCCCAAGTATCTGGGACTACAGGCAGGCACCACACCACCACACCCAGCTCGTTTTTGTATTTTTTATAGAGACGGGGTTTTGCCATGTTGCCCAGGCTGGTCTCAAACTCCTGACCTCAGGTGATCCACCCACCTCGGCCTCCCAAAGTGCTGGGATTACAGGCGTGAGCCACCACGCCCGGCCAACAGTGCCTTTCTTCACTGATACATGTGGAGCACCTGGTTCGGTGCCCGGTGAACAGTGAGGCCCGTGGTAGATGACAGCTGCTCTTTCCATTGAGAAAACAGGGCCTGCACTCGGGACACCTGGGTCCCAGTTAGTGCTGCTTCCACCACCACCACCCCCCCCTGGATGGGGGAGATCACCCGCTGTAGTGAATTTTAACAATTTCATGTTGCTTGGGCACCCATTCTGAATATGTCAGACTTTCTCATACCAGAAGTGGGGCTCAGTCACCCTTGACACAGCTTCCAGTGCTCGGCCTCCTCCCAGTTCTTCAATGTAATCCATCCAGGTATGTGCCTTATGCAACCTCCTCCTGGTCACCACCTCGCCATGCGACAGCTAGACAGATGCCACCTAACTCGCCCATTGACCCCACACACACACCCACATGAGCTGCATGGATTTGCCACAGTGACCCCCCTCAGTCACCATGCCTTATGCCTGCTTGCTCTAATCCCACCAATTATATTTACCCACAGAAACCTGCGTGGGTAACATCCTGCACCCCAACAAAGCCTCCAGCCCACAGGTCCTCCCATCTCCCTCTTGCTCCAACTCGCTGGCTAAGCACGGTGTCCCAGGCAGCTCCCCGCTGCCCTCCCCTCTGTGAGTAATACTCTGCTTCTGTTATTTCCCGGGTTTTGCTGTGCTGCCTCCTCCGTGTCTCACCTGACCACACACTCTCCTAGAGAGTGGTTTTCTTGGTAGGAATAAACTGGACACAGGTCAGAAAAGAGCCACAGGGCACCTTCCACTATAAGTCAGTTTCCTGTGAGAGAGACACCTGGTCACGGCTGGATACTTAGGCATCAGACCATCCACCAGGATAAAGAAGCATCTCATCATGAAAGGCACACTGTGGACCCCCACGACCACCTGCCCTGTAACTCCGTCAAGCAGGGCTAGAATTTATAGCCATTCTCAGAGAGAGACCTCAAGACCAAACTAGAGGAAAATACACCCACCCCACCCCCACTCTATGATATAGCTGGGTGGGTTTAATTAACCCCCCAAGTGGGACCCCAACAGGGAGGACACCTGGACAGGTGGCACTCAGCTGTCTCTGGAGCCACTGCTTCTGGGCCTCAAAGCTGGTTACAGGTGGGGCACAGTGGCTGACGCCTGTAATCCCAGCACTTCGGGAGGCCGAGGCAGGCAGATTACCTGAGATCAGGCGTTCAAGAACAGCCTGGCCAACATGGTGAAACCCCGTCTCTACAAAAATACAAAATTAAGCCAGGCATGATGGCGGGTGCCTGTAATCCCAGCTACTGGGGAGGCTGAGGTGGGAAAATTGCTTGAATCCAGGAGGCAGAGGTTGCAGTGAGCCGAGATCGTGCCATTGCACTCCAGCCTGGGCGACAGAGCAAGACTCTGTCAAAAAAAAAAAAAAAAAAAAATGTCCTTATCTCCTCTGGTCTTCTACAGAAAAGGGGTGATCGGCCTCATTTTCCTTACAATTAAAGGAAGGGGCCAGCACTTCCCCAGGGAAGTGAGCCTAGGCTAAAGGAACTCCTAATCCAAAACTGAGCTCCCCACTTGCAAACCAACAGAGGGGAAAGAGGAATGGACTATTCACTGAGCACTTCCAGCGGGTGGGTGCCATGGGAACCTGCCATGAAACATCTTGCTTAAACCCCACAACGGCACAACGACAGGGGCTAAGCAGTAGTCTAGTCCCATTTTGCTGGGCACGATGGCTCGTGCCTGTAATCCCAGCAACTCAGAAGACACAGGCAGGAGAATAATTTAAGGACAGAAGGTCAAGACCAGCCTAGGCAAGACAGTGAGACTTATCTCTTAAAAATTGTTTATTTTAATTAAAAATAATAATAATAGGACAGGCACGGTGGCTCACGCCCCTAATCCCAGCACTTTGGGAAGCTGAGGTGGACAGATCATGAGGTCAGGAGTTCGAGACCAGCCTGGCCAATATGGTGAAACCCCATCTCTACTAACAATACGAAAATTAGCAGGTGTGGTGGCGCACGCCTGTAGTCTCAGCTACTTGGGAGACTGAGGCAGAAGAATCGTTTGAACCCAGTAGGTGGAGGTTGCAGTGAGCTGAAATCGTGCCGCCGCCCTGGGCAACAGAGTAAGACTCCGTCTTAAAATAATAATAATAATCCGGCCGGGCGCGGTGGCTCAAGCCTGTGATCCCAGCACTTTGGGAGGCCGAGACGGGCGGATCACGAGGTCAGGAGATCGAGACCATCCTGGCTAACATGGTGAAACCCCGTCTCTACTAAAAAATATACAAAAAACTAGCCGGGCGAGGTGGCGGGCGCCTGTAGTCCCAGCTACTCGGGAGGCTGAGGCAGGAGAATGGCGTAAACCCGGGAGGCGGAGCTTGCAGTGAGCTGAGATCTGGCCACTGCACCCCAGCCTGGGCGACAAAGCGAGACTCTGTCTCAACAACAACAACAAAAATAATAATAATAATAATAATAATAATCCCATTTTGCTTACACGAAGCTAAGGCTTCCAGAGGTAAAACAACTTAACTTGTGGCACCAGCTGGCAAAGTCATTCTCCTCCACTGTGTCAGGTGGCCTCTGGGTGAGGGCCCCATTTCCATTCTAAATGGCTACAGTCTAGGGCCTTTTTGAAGGAAAGGAACCCAGACCAGAAAGATGAGGCCCCCAAGGCAGCCTCTCACCCACCCTTAGCCCCTATGGCCCATCTCCTCCCTCCAGCTCCTCTCCCCTCCCATCAGCCTATCCCAGAGACTGGTTATTAATTTATGTGAAAATAACACATGGCAGTGCTGCTGCCTCCTCACAACCCCCGACAGCATCCCCACCCCCATGCCGGGTTCACAGCCACTCCTTCTCTGAGTTTTGCTCCTTTGGCACTTCCAAAGCCTTTAGTGAGCTGCAACTAGGTCAGATCCCTCCATCAGACAATCTCCTGTGCCTGCACTTTTCCCTTGGAAGCACATCTCACAGTGTGCATCTCTTGCTGTCTATCTACCTGCTGCTCCAGACCATAAGCCCCATTAAGCCAAGGACAAGTCTGTTTTGCTGCCACGGTATCCCCAGAGGTGTGCACCGCACTGGCATCCAGCCTCAGAGTCACTCCACACTCGCATGTGCCAGGCCCTGTGCTAAGAGCTGTGCCTAGGCATCACACTTAACCCCCATCAGTGCCCCAGCAGAGTGAGAATTATCACCCTGCTATACAGATGAGGACAGCGAGACTCTGAAAGGGCAAGTGACTTCCTGGAGGTTACCCCCTAGGCTGGGTCACAGCAGGAATCAGCGCCCAGGACTAGCTACATAATTTGTAGGCCCAGTGCAGACTGGAAATGTGCTCAGATGTCAAGACAAAGTCAAGTTGCGACTCGAAGTCAAAGCCAGGCTCCACCCACCAAGATGCTGAGGTCCCCTAAGGCAGTGGGCCTCACGCTTGAGCTGGGGTCACAATCACCAGAAGGACTTGTTTAAAAACAGGTTGCTAGGCCGGGCGCGGTGGCTCAAGCCTGTAATCCCAGCACTTTGGGAGGCCGAGACGGGCAGATCACGAGGTCAGGAGATCGAGACCATCCTGGCTAACACGGTGAAACCCCATCTCTACTAAAAAATACAAAAAACTAGCCGGGCGAGGTGGCGGGCGCCTGTAGTCCCAGCTACTCGGGAGGCTGAGGCAGGAGAATGGCCAAACCTGGGAGGTGGAGCTTGCAGTGAGCTGAGATCCGGCCACTGCACTCCAGCCTGGGCGACAGAGCGAGACTCCGTCTCAAAAAAAAAAAAAAAAAAAAACAGGTTGCTGGGGCCCAGTCCTAGAGTTCTGATTCAGTGGATGTGATGTAGGCCTGGAAATGTGGGTGTCTCACTAGTGTGTGTTTTTTTGTTTTGTTTTTTTGTTTTTTGAGAGATTGAGAAAGAGAGATTAGGCCGGGCGCGGTGGCTCAAGCCTGTAATCCCAGCACTTTGGGAGGCCGAGACGGGCGGATCACGAGGTCAGGAGATCGAGACCATCCTGGCTAACACAGTGAAACCCCGTCTCTACTAAAAATACAAAAACTTAGCCGGGCGAGGTGGCAGGCGCCTGTAGTCCCAGCTACTCGGGAGGCTGAGGCAGGAGAACGGCGTGAACCTGGGAGGCGGAGCTTGCAGTGAGCTGAGATCCGGCCACTGCACTCCAGCCTGGGTGACAGAGCGAGACTCCGTCTCAAAAAAAAAATAAAAAAATAAAAAAAGAGAAAGAGAGATTAGGTCTCACTCTGTTACCTCGGCTGGAGTACAGCACAATCATAGCTTACTGCAGCCTCGAACTCCTGGACTCAAACAGTCCTTCAGCCTCAGCCTCCTGAGTAGCTGGGACTACAGACACATGCCTGGCTACTTTTTTTATTATTATTTGTGGAGACAAGGTCTCACCATGTTGCCCAGGCTAGTCCTGAACTCCTGGCTCAAGAGATCTCCCCATGGCTGGGCACGGTGGCTCATGTCTATAATCCCAGAACTTTGGGAGGCCGAGGTGGGCAGGTCATCTGAGGTCAGAAGTTCAAGACCAGCCTGGCCAACATGATGAAACCCCATCTCTACCAAAAATACAAAAATTAGCAGGGTGTGGTGGCATGCACCTTTAATCCCAGCTATTCAGGAGGCTGAGGCAGGAGAATTGCTTGAACCTGGGAGGCAGAGGTGGCAGTGAGCTGAAATCACACCACTGCACTCTAGCCTGGGCAACAGAGTGAGACTCTGTCTCAAAAAAAAAAAAAAAATCCTCCCGCCTCAGCCTCCCAAAGCACTGGCACTGCGATTACAGGAGTGAGCACTGCACCGGCATAAATGTTGCATTTCTAAAGGGGATGCTGATGCTGTGGCCCACAGACACTGAGAACTGGGCTATCAGGGCTGAGGATGTCCAGGATCCTTCAAACAGCAGTCAGGCCCTCAGTTCAAATGCCCAGCCCTACTAAGAAGGAGAGGAGCATATGGGAGGAGGGGCAGAAGGAAAGGAGGAAAAAGGAAAACTTTACACAAGTTACCTTGTTTGATTTTCATAACAATCTTGCCAGGTAGGTTCTATTATCTTTATTATAGAAACAACTGTAGCACACAGAAGTCAATAATTTACCCTAGGTCCCAGCCAGGAAATTATGGAAACCAGAACTGAACCTGGTTCTATTTGTGTTATGCAGCTAGAACCTGCTTGAACCACAGCTGGCTCCAACAGGTTCAAACCCCATAACCTCCTTGCCCAGGGGAGCAGAGCCCAAGCCTCAGGAGGGAAGGATTAGCACAGCCTCAAGCCCTGGGGAGCCCTGGCAAGCCCCAGGGATCCTCCCCTTCCACTACCTGCCTGCTCTCCAAGCCCAGGCCCACAGCACAGAGACCTGGGACCAGGTGAGGGGGCCAGTCGCTGGTGTCACTCCAGCAGGCCAGCATGCCAATGCCCAGATGAGAGGTTCCTCACACATGTCCTAAGTGCCAGATTTGACCACACTGTTTCAGACTTTGCACAGGCTGCTCCTGCCTGGAATGCCCTTCCCACCCTGCCTCTCTGTCCAATTCACTCATCCTTCAAAATGCAGTTGGGCTCTGAGAAGTGTTCCCTCAGCACCTTGTCTGCCCTCACTGCTCCA
Organism: Macaca nemestrina; assembly: GCF_043159975.1. Classification (NCBI taxonomy): domain Eukaryota; kingdom Metazoa; phylum Chordata; class Mammalia; order Primates; family Cercopithecidae; genus Macaca; species Macaca nemestrina. The sequence continues at coordinate 74,491,132 of NC_092136.1, forward strand.
TCAGGTCACCCTGCGATTCCCTAGCTGCTCCTCCAGCCATTCACTCCACAAAAATTTAATAAACATCTGCCCTGCCCCAGGCACAGTGCAAGGTGCTAAGGCTACAAGGCCAAGGTTGGGCTCTGTCAGGCCAGGATGTACGTTGGTTTCATCCCTGTGAAGCTCTGTAAGCCAGGAGCAGACAGGGAAAGGGACCGTGAGGGTCCTCAGGGGGACCCCTGGGGGTTTGAAAAATTAGAAGTACTCAAATTCTACATTCCAGGCCACTGCCTAGGTGGTAGGTGGAGGGTAGCTCCTCTCAGTGCCTCCAGGCCTGGAGTAAAGATGCTTGGCAAAGCAGCACAAAACTCCTACTAAACAAGTACAAGGCATGCTATGTACCTCTATGCCAAGAGGCCCAGTTGGCTGTGAACTCCCCAGGAGACTAAGGCCCCAAGGGGGACAGGGAAGAGCCCAAAGTCCCCTGCAGAGCAGGAGGTTGCCCGGGAGAGGGCCTGTAGCCTCCTCTCCCAGGAGATTTGGGCTTCAACAGAGGAGGAAGAGAAGAGGTGAGAGGCACCACCATCCTGAAGGATTTGCCTGCAGACCCTCTACTGGTGAACGGGGCATTAAGGGCACACCCTGGGAAGTCACAGCCCACAGAAGTCCCAGGCAAGAGAGGATGGCTGCTGCCTGCCCAAGGTGGGGAGGGGGCTGGAGTGGAGCCAGGCTGGCGAAGGAAACATCTTGATCGGCAAGCGGGAGGAAAGGAGGAGGAATAAGAAAGGAGGAAAGAGCCAGACATGCAAACTCCTCCGCCTCCTCCTTCCAACCAAAACAGAATCCCCAGCAGACTGAGACCTGTGAGGAAGGAAGCGGGAAAAAACTGAGGCCTCCGAGGGCGGGTGGCTGGAATGGTGGCCCTGAGACTGGAGCCTCTGAAAGCTTCGGGGGCTGGGTAGCCCCACCAGAAATGGGGAGGGATCAGTCATCAGGGCCTGCCCAGCTCTGTACCCGCAAGGGCTGAACGCTCCCGGAGGAAGAGGATATGGGCTCCATCTGGTAACTCCGATTCCTCCTTCGAGACCCCACTCAAGTACCCTGACCTCAGCTGGGCTGGCTCCAGCACTGCACAAACTCAAAAACATTGTAGAGTAAAACTCATCCTAGCCTCTGGAAAGCCCAGAATCAGCTAGGAAACCCAAGGAACCCAGAAGAGGAAGTGGCGGCACAGAGACAACCCTGGCCTCCCAGACCATTGGGCGCTGGGACACATTTCAGTTCCATTTGCAAAGCCTTCATGGGGGCCTTTTCCTCTGGTGGGACAGGAGGCTGGGATGAGGAGACAGGAGGGGCCATGGGAGCTGAGGAACAGGGAGACATAATCTTTGCCCCTCTACCCCCAACACACATACACTCACTAATGGGAGCTAAGAGGCTCCCAGGGACCTGGCTCTGTGTCTTGGACAAATCCTTTGACTTCTCTGGTTCTGTTTTCCCTCTCCTGCACACCTGCTTTCCTGCCCTCCTTCTTTTCAGGAGAGGCACAAGGTAAAGTTTAGGCCTCCAGGTAGGTAAGAACAAAGGCCTCTGGTATGACCTCAGAACGTGGAAGAGAATCCCACCCCACCCCTGCCCGCCCCACCACCCCCCGCAACCTCTTTCCTCAGGCCTCTATTATGGCAGAGTGAGCCTGGGAGGCAGAAGCTGTGGTCAGGAAAGTAGGAAGCCAGGCTCGGAGCCCAAGGGGAGAGTGACCACCAAGGTAACCCATCTCCTCTCCAGGGGCCTTTTCTCTCCTCCTTCTCTCCCTGCTGGAGGAAACCACCTTCCTTCCACACATCCTCACCATCATTTGAGAGAGGCTTTATTGGGATGCCTTTAGTCTGTGTTTTCCTTACAGCCCTCATCTGAGTTACTTGAAGCTGCTGGAGTTTAGGGGTTCTTCTTTCATTCACTTTTTTATCCTAGTGAACCGGTCGCCTTGGTTGGAACCAGCTAGAGGGCATCAGTCAAGTGACTTCCCCTCATTCAACTTGTTTCTTCATCTGTAAAATGGGATAACAGCAGCGCCCACTCCATCGGGTTGTTCTGAGGATTAAGTGAGTGTAGTGTCTGGCACCTAGTAATACATGTTAGCTCTTCTTATGAATATTCAACAGAATTTATTGAGCACCTATTGTGTGTCAGATGCTGTTGGCCATCAGACATATGGTGAATAGGGCAGATTTGGGCAATGGACCCTGTCTACAAAAAGCTTCCCTTCTGGCCAGGGAAACTGCAGGGTTTTGCATTACACAGCTCCTTTTGTTACCAGGACACAGATCACAGCACAAACAGAACACAGAGCATTCCTACAAGCAGGTAACACAGCAGCCCTGCAAGACAGGCATCATACAAACAAGTATACAGTGACTCTCACAATAAATGCTGTAAAGTGGAGGGCTCCAAGAGCCCAGGAGGGGGCACACCAGCCTGAGGAGTCAGCGAAGGCTTCCCCAAGAAAGTGATATCTGGGCTAGGAGTTGAAGAAGCAGCAGTACTAACTCCAAAAGGTACAAGGGCTGGCGTGCTGAATTGAGATGAAACAAAACCAAACCTACCAGCCGGATGCCTGTAATCCCAGCACTTTGGGAGGCTGAGGTAGATGGATCACCTGAGGTCAGGAGTTCGAGACCAGACTGGCCAACATGGCAAAACCCCGTCTCTACTAAAAATACAAAAATTAGCCAGGCATGGTGGCACATGCCTGTAATCCCAGCTATTTGGGATTCTGAGGCAGGAGAATCACTTGTACCCAGGAGGCAGAGGTTGCAGTGAGCCGAGATCACGCCACTGCACTCCAGCCTGGGCAACAGAGCAAGACTCAATCTCAAAAAACAAAGCAAAACAAAACAAAAAAACACCCCAAACCTACCATGGGAAGGTTCTAGGGGATGAGAGGGAATCACTGAAGGTACAAGGCCAGCAGGGACATGGGGGCAGGGCCTGATCACCAGAAGGCTAGATCAGAGGTGTGGATCTTACTCTGTCACCGTGACAAGACATTGGTGGGGTTTCAGCAGATGATTGACACAACGCAGTCATGCTTTAGTATGTTCACTTGGGCTGCTGGGAGGCAAATGGAAGGGCAGAGAGACCAGAGTGGAAGCAAAGAGACCAGTTAGGAGGCAGATTCAACTAGACTGCTCTGGGTTCAAATCCTAGATCTGCCATTCATTAGATGGGAAACCTCTCAGGGTCTCAGTTTTCCCTTCTGTAAAATGGAGATTACAACAGTATCTACTTCTCTGGGTTGTTGTGAGGATTAAATGAGCAACTTTACACATGTAAAGAACTTGGAACAATACCTGGACCACAGGAAGTGCTGTGTGTTTAGCTAGTATTATTCATCTGGGTCAGAAATGAGGGTGGTCCAGAATAGGGAGGTAGCAATGAGAGAGAAAGAGAAAACTGGACAGATTCAGAGATAAAATCAACAGGTCTTGCTCCAAGCACCCAGCTGCTCCAGCCCACCTTGTGCCACGTGCAGCCATCTGAGAGACTCTATGCCAGAATTGCCCAGCGGAGCTCTTCCCAAACTCCTGACCCATGGAAATCACAGTCAATAACAAAATGAATGTTGTTGTTTTGAGCCTCTAAGTGTTTGTGTTATTTGTTATGTAGCAAAAGATAAATGGAGCAACCCACATTGAAATGTACCTAGAGGGGCCAGGCGTGGTGGCTCATGCCTGTAATCCCAGCGCTTTGGGAGGCAGAGGCGGGCGGCTCACCTGAGGTCAGGAGTTGGAGACCAACCTGACCAACATGGCAAAATCCTCATCTCTATTAAAAATACAAAAATTAGCCAGGCATGGTGGTGCACACCTGTAGTCCCAGCTACTCGGGAGGCTGAGGCACAAGAATCACTTGAACCCAGGAGACGAAGATTACAGTGAGCCCAGATCGCACCATTGCACTCCAGCCTGGGTAACAAGAACAAGACTCTGTCTGAAAAAAAAAAGAAAAAAATAAGTGTACCTGGAGAGGAAACCTTCTCCCCGCCATGAGCAAGAAAGGAAGCAGCTGAGCAGGAAGGAAGCGGAAAGGTGTGCAGGGAAGATGGGAGGGGCTGAGAGCCAAGCCTGGGACCTCTGAGCCCCCCAGGGTCCAGGCTCTGCCTTCAGGAAGTGACGGGATAGCTCCAAAGCTAATCATTTCAGCACTATTTACAATACCAAACACCTGGAAATAATGTAAATACCAAAGAAGCGGCTGGTTAAACTGTAGGGCACCCACATGAGGGACAATCATTAACAAATTGAGATACTATGAGTTAATAGCATAGGAGATACTGAAGAAAAAAAAACAGTATTCAAAATTTTACATACAGTTTAATCACAATTGTGCTTGAATACACAAACACATGCGCGCACACACACACACACAGAGCAAGAAGCACAAACACCAAAAAGTGTTAGAAATGTTGTTTCTAAATGATGAAATTCTGGATGATCGCTCTCTTCTCCTTGTCTAATGTGGAGGGTTTTGTTGTTGTTTAAATGACTACTGAAAGATAACTGGTAGTTCTTTTAAGCCCTCAGAACTCAGGCTGTGTGCCCGCGCCCTCGCCTCAGGTCTAGGGGAACACAGCACCAGCACCAGTTGCTCCATGAGGGCAGGGATTCTTGCCCGCTTCCTTTACTGCTGGGACAGCGCCTAGCACACAGCAGGCTGGATGAGCACTTACTGGTGAATGAATGAGTGGTCTTTATCTGCCCCAGCTGAGCTCCTCTGAGTCCACAGCAGCCGCCCTCATCAGCCTCAGGTGGGGATGAGGTCCGGCCCCTCTCCATGTCCTCAGGGTTCAGAACAGGGCCTACCACCAAGGAGGCACTAGCGAGAGCTGTGAATGAATGAATGAAGGGCTGAATAAATGAACATCCTACCCAAAGAAGTCCTCCCTGATCACCATTGCCGAGCCCTGAAGGCCTGGGGAGTGTGCGTGTGGGTGTGGGTGTGGAATAGTGGGCAGCAAGAATGGAAACATACCTGGGTCTTCCGAGAACCCAGACAGTCTGTGCGCCTGACTCCGACTCCACCTGCCTCCTCCGGCCCCTTCCCCTTCTGCTGTGACTTTGCCTGTTTGGTCCCCTCCTGAGACCACAGAGAAGTCCTGGAAGGTTCTAACTGCTATGTCTACACTCAAAGTGTAGCTGTTTTTAAAAGGAGAAGAGAGCAAGGCCCTTTCTAGATGTTTCTGCCTCTCTCACCACCCCCACCCCTGTCCCTGGGAGAAACTTCTGGGAGGGAAGCCAGCACATGGGGACCCAGGGTTGTTGACTGGCATGTGAGGTGAGGCAGGGAGGGATGCAGGTGTCAGAGACTCAGGCAGGGCTGGGCAGGAGGGCCTTAGGGTAGAGACCTGAAGAAAACCCTATGGAAGGAAATGGCAGGGAACGTATGCTGGTTATCAGGGGTGGAGGGGGGACTACATGGTGCAGGGATGACAACTGAGGCTGGCAGTGGGGGAGGTGCCAACATGGGGAGGCTGACTGTAAGGAGGACCAGCAGTAGAATCAGATTGTTTTTGCCCAGGAGAGCTGAGGTCAGACTGAGCCTGAATGGCTACCAGAGGGGTGGGGCAGGAATCTCCTGACCCTCACCCCAGCCCCTACTCCGGCTGCCCAGAATGCCAGCCCAAAAAAGGCAGTTTACCCTTTTTTTTTTAGACAGACTCTCTCACTCCATCACCCAGGCTAGAGTGCAGTGGTGCAATCTCAGCTCACTGCAACCTCCGCCTCCTGGGTTCAAGCGATTTGCACACCTCAGCCTCCTAGCTAGGATTACAGGCATGTACCACCACATCCAGCTAATTTTTGTATTTTTAGTAGACAGGAGTTTCACTATGTTGGCCAGGCTGGTCTCAAACTCCTGACCTCAAGTGATCCACCTGCCTCGGCCTCCCAAAGTGTTGGGATTACAGGCGTGAGCCACTGCGCCCGGCCCAGTTTACTTTTTATAAAATAAATCTCAACAGGCGTGACACTTCAAGCCCATCCAAAATATAGACTAGTGAACCCTGCGGCTCATGCTAACAACAGGTAGGGGCTGAGGCCACCGAAGCCCCTCCCCAAACCAGGCTTGTCCATTACCTTACAGGCACCCCCAGGCATGTCCCAGCCTCTCCCTGGACCTCACTAACCTTGTGCGTAAAGGGACCTCTGAGATCCCTTCTGGACCTCACGCCCTCTCTGGTCTCACCCTGCCAATGCTCAAAGCAAAAGCTCCAGGCCCAACTCAGCCAGCTTGACTCAGAGGCCTGGAGGTTAGAAAACAGAAGAATCTCAGAGCTCAGCCAGCCTGACCTCTCCCATGATAGGTAGGGAAACTAAGGCCTAGGGTCTTTCCTAAGGTTCCCTCAAGCCTAGGGCACCAGCTCCCAAGCCTAGGGCGTTTTCTAATGCCCTGCAGGAGCTCTGCAGGGTCCCAGGGGAGGCGGTGCCTGCTCAGGCAGCTCTGGAGAAGCAGGAGGTGATGAAGAATTTTCATTAACAGCCAAGGCTCCAGGCTGGGAGGAGGAGGGTGCTGCCAGAGGATGTGCGAAAGCTCCTGAGAGAGGCACTGAGTCATGCTTGCAGCTGCATCCCCAGAAAGCAGCCCAGGGCCTGGTGCAGCGTGGGTGTGCAGTAAATGAACAAATAAATAAAAATGTGAATGAGTGATAATAACAGCAGCTAACACGTAGTACTTACTTTGTGCCAAGCACTTTACAAATATTAACTCATTTAAGCCTAATGGAAACATTAAGAGTCCCACAATAAAAGATTAAGATTCTCATAACAAAAATTGTGTTATTCCTCTTTTATAGACAGGGAAACTGAAACAGAGACAGGTTAAACAACCTGCCCAAGGCCACATAGCTTTGAAGTCTGGCAGTCAACCTTGGTCTTAATCTTAACCACTCTGCCTCCCACTCGGCACCCTTACCTGCCACAGCCTCTCTCCCACACACTGTCTCCTGCAGTCTCACCCTAACACCCATGTCTCATCACAACCTCATCCCCTCCTAACACACACTGCCTTTTTAAAATTATATAGATAGATAGATAGATTTTTTTTTTTTTTTTTGAGACAGGGTGTCACTCCAGCCCGGGCTGGAGTGCAGGGCTGCAATCATGGCTCACTACAGCTTCAATCTCCTACCTCAGCCTCTCGAGTAGCTGGGACTACAGACACGCCCCACCACACCCATGCCTAATTTTTGTATTTTTAGTAGAGACAGGGTTTTGCTATGTTGCCCAGGCTTGTCTCAAACGCCTCTGCCCACTTCGACCTCACAAAATGCTGGGATTACAGGTGTGAGCCACCACGCCCAGACTCTTGTTATCTTTGAAATTTTATAACATGTATTTTTTGAAACAGGGTCTCACTAGGTTGCCGAGGATCATCTCCAATTCCTGGACTCAAGTAATCCTCCTGTCTCAGCCTCCAAAGTGCTGGGAGTACACCTGGGAGTACAGGTGCCAACCACATCCACCAGCAGAAAAACTAATTCATTGAGGTGAAATTCACATAACATAAAATTTACCTCTTTAAAGTGAACAACTGGCTGAGTGCAGTGGTTCATGCCTGTAATCCCAGTACTTTAGGAGGCCAAGACAGGAGGATCACTTGAGTTCAGGAGTTTGTTTGTTTGTTTGTTTTTTGAGATGGAGTCTCGCTCTGTCACCCAGGCTGGAGTGCAGTGGCATGATCTTGGCTCACTGCAACCTCTGCCTCCCGGGTTCAAGCGATTCTCCTGCCTCAGCCTCCTGAGTAGCTGGGATTACAGGCGCCCACTACCATGCACGGCTAAATTTTGTACTTTTAGTAGAGACAGGGTTTCGCCATGTTGGTCAGGCTGTTCTCGAACTCCTGAGCTCAGGTGATCTGCCTGCCTCGGCCTCCCAAAGTGCTGTGATTACAGGCGTGAGCCACCGTGCCCGGCTGAGCTCAGGAGTTTGACAGCACCCTAGGCAACGCAGCAAGACCCTGTCTCTACAAATAAATAAAAATAAAATAAATACATAAAGCGAACAATTCAGTGGCATTCAGTACATTCACAACATTGTGCAAAACCGCCACTTCTATCTAGATCCAATGCATGTCCATCACTCCAAAGTAAAACCCTTTACTCACCATGTAGTCTCTCCCCAGTCTTCCCACTCTCCAACCCCTGGCAACTGCCAGTGTCTGCTTTCTGTCTCTATGGATTTCTCTATTCTGGATATTTCATACAAGTTGACTCATACTATAGGTGACCTCTTGTGTCTGGCTTTTTTCATTTCACGTAAGGTTTGCAAGGTTCGTCCACTTTATAGCATGGATCAGTATTTCATTCCTTCTCACGGGTGAAGAACGTTCTACGGCATGGATACACCACCATTTGTTTATCCACTCATCTGCAGATGGGCATTTAGGCTGTCTGTTCCCACTTTTTGGCTATTGTGAATAGTCAGATGCTGCCTGTTCCTCCCCGCTAAAACCCTGTGAGTGAGGACAGTCGTTCATCCCCATTCCCCAGAAGACAACATGGAGGTTCATTTGTGATACAGATGGTGACTTGAACTGAAGACCCTGCCACCCAAACGAAAGTGCCCTTCTTACATCCTTGTCTCTCACCAGCCATTCACCCATCCCAAGTGTCACACCTTCCCTGGGCATCTGTTACCACATGCTGGGCTCTGTGCCAGCTGCTGGCCACCTGGTGTGGACAGCTCAGGCCAAGTCCCAGACTGTACTATAGTCTGAAACTGCAGAGGCCTGGAGGCTGCAGTCTTACCCGCTGGGATGGGCTCCTGTCCAGCCAAGGAGTTCCAGGATCCAGGGCCAGGGGCCAGGCATACCACATCCAGGATGAATACAGACAGGAGTGCCCTGCTCCTGTCCTTCCTGGATCCCAGTTTTCCTCAATGCATAGAGGAAAATGGCCCCCAGCAGATGGCTCCAGAGATCTGCATGGCAAAACCATTGAGTGGAATGGGAATGGCTGGGCTGAGAGGGCCATCAGAAAACAGAACTCAGAGCACTGAAGAGAGTGGGGCAGCCAGTAAGGGTTTCCCATGCAAATCGGTCACTGCACCTATCAAATGTCAACGCACTAGAAACAGCACTTCGCTGGGACTCCTAACCATCCACCCCTTCCTGCTGTGTAACCTTTTCTCTTTTTTTTAATTTTTTTATTTTTTATTGTTTTTTTTTTTTTTTTTCTTTTTTGAGGCGGAGTCTTCACTCTGTCGCCCAGGCTGGAGTGCAGTGGCGCGATCTCGGCTCACTGCAAGCTCCGCCTCCCGGGTTCGCGCCATTCTCCTACCTCAGCCTCCCGAGTAGCTGGGACTACAGGTGCCCGCCACCGCGCCCGGCTAATTTTTTGTATTTTAGTAGAGACGGGGTTTCGCCATGTTAGCCAGGATGGTCTCGGTCTCCTGACCTCGTGATCCGCCCGCCTCGGCCTCCCAAAGTGCAGGGATTACAGGCGTGAGCCACCGCGCCCGGCCTATTTTTTTATTTTTTATTTTTATTTTTTTTTTTTTTTTGAGACGGAGTCTTGCTCTGTCACCCAGGCTGGAGTGCAGTGGCCGGATCTCAGCTCACTGCAAGCTCCACCTCCCAGGTTCACGCCATTCTCCTGCCTCAGCCTCCCAAGTAGCTGGGACTACAGACGCCCGCCACCTCGCCCGGCTAGTTTTTTTGTATTTTTAGTAGAGACGGGGTTTCACCGTGTTAGCCAGGATGGTCTCGATCTCCTGACCTCGTGATCCGCCCGTCTCGGCCTCCCAAAGTGCTGGGATTACAGGCTTGAGCCACCGCGCCCGGCTTATTTTTTATTTTTTTTAAAACAAGGTCTTGCTCTGTCACCCAGGCTGACATTCAGTGACACAATTACAGCTTACTGGCTCACTGCAGCCTCAACCTCCTGGGTTCAACTGATCCTCCCACCTCAGCCCCCTGAGTAGCTAGGACTACAGGCACACACCACCAGGTCCAGCTAATTTTTTTGTATTTTTTATAGAGATGGGGTCTGACCATGTTGCCCAGGCTGGCCTGGAACTCCTAGGCTCAAGTGATCATCCCACCTCGGCCTCCGAAACTGCTGGAATTACAGGTGTGAGCCACTGCACCCCGCTGCTGTGTAACCTTGAGCCAAACCTTCTCTGAGCCATCTCTGCCTAAAAGCAGGGTTCAAGGATCTAGAATTCCAGATTCTAGAGTGGGAGCAGTGGGTTGTCCTTGCAGAGCCCCTCCTGTTAAAGACTACATCCACTCAGGCTGTCTCTTTGTGTAAGATGGTGCAGCTATGACCACTATGCAGACCACTGCCTTCCTGGCCTTTCACGAAACCGCCTTCTGCCACAAATTAGCCTGTTAATGGGACCATCCTCAGAGGGTTTCTGACATTCCATGTAAGGACGAACAGTCACAATAATCACTACTGGCTGGGCACTGTGGTGCATGCCTGTAACCCCAGTGCTTTGGGAGATCAAGGTGGGAGGATAGCTTGAGCCCAGGAGTTTGAGACCAGCCTCGACAACATAGTAAGACCCTATCTCTACAAAAAATTTTAAAAAGTACCCAGGCATGGTAGCACATGCCTGTGCTACAAGTCTTAGCTACTTGAAAAGCTGATGCAGGAGGATCACTTGACCCCAGGAGTTCAAGGCTGCATTAAGACGGACTGAGACCCTGTATCTTAAAAAAAAAAAAAAAAGGCACTACTGCCTCTCAGACTCCCTCTCACACGACAGAGGCCTGACAAATTTGCACTGGATGAATAAATGAACGAACAAACAATCTGTCACTCATTTCCCAACTTCTAGCCTCTCTCTTCTAGTCTGTTTACCTACACAGCTGCCATGTGAACCTTCAGATCCTGCTTTTCCTGAAAGCTGTATGGTCTTGGACAAATTGCTGAACTTAGCTGAGCTTTCAATTCCTCAACTGCAAACAGGGAGTCTACTTGGGTAATTAGGAAGATTGAAAGAAAGTTTAAGCATAGCATCTCCAGGGCTAAGGAGGAGTCCAGGAAAAGCTGTTGAAGGAAAGCTGTTTTTCCCCACCACACCCCGTCACACCCCATACCACCCTAATCCTCTAATCTCTCTCTGTTCCAAAGGCTTCAGGAAAGAGCTCAGGCCCTGGGCTGGCCCCTGGCTATATGTAAATGTTTATGCCAAGCCCAGCCTCCTAGGGACAAGTTATTTGCTTTGCTTGTAATTAATTGCAGAAGGCTCAGCCGGGTAATAAACTCTGCTGAAGAAATATAAACAGTTTGCACAGAGCTTCAAATCCATTGTGAGGCCAAGAGAAAGGGTCTGCTAGGAATGGAATGTTCTCCCCAGTCTCCTCCAAGCTGGAGGCAGAGAGATCACTGAAGGTCAGAACTGAAAGGACCCTTGGAAATCATTTGAAAAATAGCAGCTGGCATCATTACCTTGTTCCAGGCCCGGCTCAGCACTTGCTTTATATGGCACAGCTATTCTCCCATTCTAAAGATGAAGAAACTGAAGCTGAATGAAAGTGGCAGGGAACTTTCCCCAACTAGAAAGCAGCTGGGCTGGAAGTTGAACCCAGCTGGACTTCAGAGAAAAAAAAGAAAGACAGCCATTCATTCAACAAAATTATCCCATGTCCCCCGTGCCAGGCACTGGCACCTGGTGACACAGCTCCTGTAGCACTTGCATTCCAGTGGGAAGAGGCAGATTTCAGACGTTGAGGACTAAAATCTGATTTTTATTTTCGAGGCGGAGTCTCACTCTGTTGCCCAGTGGCATGATCCCGGCTTACTACAACCTCCACCTCCCAGGTTCAAGCAATTCTCCTGCCTCAGCCTCCCGAGTAGCTGGGATTACAGGCGCCCGCCACCACGCCTGGCTAATTTTTTTGTATTTTTAGTAGAGACACAGTTTCACCATGTTGGCCAGGCTGCTTTTGAACTCTTGACCTCAAGTGATCCGTCCACCTCGGCCTCCCAAAGTGCTGAGATTACAGGGGTGTCCCACGGTGCCTGAACTTGTCTGATTTTTTTTTTATCTTGCCCAAATTCCTATCCAAGGGGCCTGGGGAGTCATCTACAAACCAAGAATTCTCATTGTCAGGCCTCTGAGCACAAGCTAAGCCATCATATCCCCTATGACCTGCACGTATACATTCAGATGGCCTGAAGTAACTGAAGAATGACAAAAGAAGTGAAAATGGCCTGTTGCTGACTTAATTGATGATATTACCTTGTGAAATTCCTTCTCCTGTCTCATCCTGGCTCAAAAGCTCCCCCACTGAACACCTTGTGACCCCCACCCCTGCCCGCCAGAGAACAACCCCCCTTTTGACTGTAATTTTCCTTTACCTACCCAAATCTTATAAAACGGCCCCACCCCTCTCCCTTCGCAGACTCTCTTTTCGGACTCAGCCCGCCTGCACCCAGGTGAAATAAACAGCCTTGCTGCTCACAGAAAGCCTGTTTGGTGGTCTCTTCACACGCACTCGAGTGAACCTCATCAGATGGGTTTTATGTACCCCTACATGTCGTGACTTACTTTCCAGTTTGACTATGGCATAACATTACTGTCAGGCTTCTGAGCTCAAGCCCGCAGGTATACATCCAGATGGCCTGAGGCAACTGAAGAACCACAAGTGAAGTGAAAATGGCCAGTTCCTGCCTTAATTGATGACATTACCTTGTGACATTCCTTCTCCTGGACAATAAGTCTCTGGAGCTTCCCACTTGTGACCCCCGCCCCTGCCTGCAAGAGAACAAACCCCTTTAACTGTAATTTTCCACTACCTACCCAAAATGCCATAAAACTGCCCCACCCCTATCTCTCTCCCTTTGCTGACTCCTTTTTCAGACTTAGTCCACCGGCACCCAGGTGATTAAATCACTTTATTGCTCACACAAAGCCTGTTTGGTGGTCTCTTCACACAGACAAGTGTGACAATTACGAGAAGGAAGAATTTCAGAATATTTTTCCCCAAAAACATGTTTCTCTGCCATATCTTGAAATGGCCCTGCAAAGCCATCCTTAATGGGGGAAAATCTGCATCTGTAAACATAGCTAGATCTTTTTCTTCCAGGCCCTCCCAATCCTGATGAGATTGACTAAGTCTAGCACCTTTTAAAGGTCTGAATAGGAAACATTTGTCATCTATTGTCTCTAAGGGCAGCCGCTATAAGACTTCAAAAGAACTTTGATCTCCACAATCTTTTATCTTAACCTGAACATTTCCTTTCTATGGATCCCAAGTCTTTAGACAAACTCAGCCACCTGTCAACCAGAAAATGTTTAAGTTTACCTATAGCTGGCCGGGTGCGGTGGCTCACGCCTGTAATCCCAGCACTTAGGGAGGCCGAGGCAGGTGGATCATGAGGTCAGGAGTTCGAGACCAGCCTGGTCAATATGGTGAAACCCCATCTCTACTAAAAATACACAAATTTTCTAGGTGTGGTGGTGCATGCCTGTAGTCCCTGCTACTCAGGAGGCTGAGGCAGGAGAATCACTTGAACCCAGGAGGCAGAGCTTGCAGTAAGCCAAGATCGTGCCACTGCACTCTGGCCTGGGCGACAGAGTGAAACTCCGTCTCAAAAAAAAAAAAAATTTTTCCTATAGCCTGGAAGCTCCCCCCAACCCCGCCCCCTGCTTTGAGTTGTCCCACCTTTCTGAACCAAACCAATGTATTCCTTAAATGTATTTGATCGATGTCTCATGCCTCCTAAAATATATAAAACCAAGTTGTACCCCGACCACCTTGGTTGGGCACATGTTCTCAGGACCTCCTGAGGGCTGTGTCACAGGCCATGGTTGTCAGGCCTCTGAGCCCAAGCCAGGTCATTGCATCCCCTGTGACTTGCACGTCCACATCCCCTGTGACTCGCAAGTATACGCCCAGATGGCCTGAAGTAACTGAAGAATCACAAAAGAGGTGAAAATGCCCTGCCCCGCCTTAACTGATGACATTCCACCACAAAAGAAGTGAAAATGGCCAGTCCTTGCCTTAAGCGATGACATTACCTTGTGAAATTCCTTTTCCTGGCTCATCCTGGTTCAAAAACCTCCCCCACTGAGCACGTTGGGACCCCTACTCCTGCCTGCCAGAGAACAACCCCCCTTTGACTATAATTTTCCTTTACTTACCCAAATCCTATAAAACGGCCCCACCATTATCTCCCTTCGCTGACTCTTTTCAGACTCAGCCCGCCTGCACCCAGGTGATTAAAAAGCTTTATTGTTCACACAAAGCCTGTCTGGTGGTCTCTCCACACGGACGCGCATGACAATGGTCACTCAAATTTGGCTCAGAATAAATCTCCTCAAATATTTTACAGAGTTGGACTCAACAAAGCTCACCAAATTGATTACAGCAGGTGCTAAGTGCTCTGAAGAAAAGAACAAAGCTGCTTGTCTAGAAGGGCAGAGCCACAGTTGTGGGTGGCCATTCAAGCTCTGCAGGGCAGAAGCCATACAGTAAGTGCTCTGGCAGCAGCTCACAGTAGTGTTGTAAGCAAGTTTCCAGCTAAAACTTAACACTGTTTTCTTTGGGCTCAGTGCAGCTTCTTGCCAACCAATTCAGGGTGTCTTGAAGGCATTGTGCCAGGGCTGGGGAATGGAACGATTGGTGAACAAAACTCAGCCCTTGCCACCAGACAGCCCACACCCAACTCGGGGCACAGACAAATGGGGAAGTATAAAACAGAAGTTGATGAGGGTCCTGGGGCAGGAGAGTGACAATCAGTATGTACTGAGCACCTACTGTGTACCAGGCACTGTGTTAAGCCCTGCATTATCTCATTTAAGCCTTACCACAACCCTATGGGGGTGAGGAGAGGATTTTATTACCCCCATTTTAAAGAAATGGTTTTTTTTTTTTTTTTTTTGAGACGGAGTCTTGCTCTGTCGCCCAGGCTGGAGTGCAGTGGCCGGATCTCAGCTCACTGCAAGCTCCGCCTCCCGGGTTCACGCCTTTCTCCTGCCTCAGCCTCCCAAGTAGCTGGGACTACAGGCGCCCGCCACCACGCCTGGCTAGTTTTTTGTATTTTTTAGTAGAGACGGGGTTTCACCGTGTCAGCCAGGATGGTCTCGATCTCCTGACCTCGTGATCCACCCGTCTCGGCCTCCCAAAGTGCTGGGATTACAGGCTTGAGCCACCGCGCCCGGCCTAAGAAATGGTTTTTAAAACCAAGGTTCAGAAAGATTATGTAACCGTCTGCAGCTCACAGGTGTAACAAGCAGTAGGGGTGGGATCTGAAACCCGGCCGGACACCATGTTTTTTCTTCAAAGCCCTCCCCACAGCCTCCTGTCTTAGGGAAGCACAGGAGGCAAGATATTGCTGCCAACAAACTCCCCTTCCCTGACTCTGCAGAGGGATGCACTGCACCCTGCCAGCCTGGCTTCCTTTCTGAGCAGGAAAGGTCAGCTCGGCCTGCCCTGGCAGCTCCTCTCAGGCACCAGAACAGCCAGACTCCTGACCCAGTCCCAGGAGCAGGAAAGGCCTGTTCAGACTTCTACTCTGCCCCACTCCCACAGAAGGCCCCATCCGGGGCCGGGCGCGGTGGCTCATGCTTGTAATCCCAGCACTTTGGGAGGGCCAAAGTGCTAGCCATTTCCATCCAGCTTTCATCAGCATTTCCTGAGCTCCCAGGACAAGCCTGGGATTAGACCAGGCAGTTTTACCTATGGTTCATTATTTTAACCTTTCCAGGAAGGTCTTATCTCCATTTTGCAGAAGAGGAAGATTAAAGCCAGAGAAGCCTTTCCAGTCTCTAATTTACATGGCAAGTGAAGCTGCAGGCTCAGCCTGCCCCAGAACTGGTTCCCCTGGATGCCTTTCAGGTGTTGCTTCTGCAGGGAGGACTCTAACCAATGACAGATCTCTGCCTCAGGGGGATGAGAGCCCCCTGAGGACATGCAGCAGATATGGCACCAACATCCCAGCCCAAAGGAAAACTTGCCACAGCAGAGCAGAGCTGGGCTTGTGGGCCTAAAGCTTATATAGCTTGAAAGGTTTTTTTTTTTTTTTTTTTTTAAGAGTACAAAAATATCTTCCTTTTGCAAATTTCACAAAACCCTGAGCACGTGGACATATTGCTAGGCCTTGGAAAGGGCTCTAGAGCGTGAAGGGCCGGAAGCTGAAGCTGCATCAGCCTCATGGTGAATCCGCCTCGGGGCTGGAGGAAGGGCCCAGAGGCGATCTGAGCACCACCCGCCTTCACAAAGGCCCTGCCTCCAGCCCAACAGACAGATGAGGCTCCGGAAGACATTCCTTCTTCTTGTTTGGAGTCACGCTGCTACTTAACCCTCCCCTGCAGTAGGTCCAAGTCTGTCTGTCTTTCTCTTCCCATGGTTTCAGAAGCAGATCTTGGCCAGGTGTGGTAGCTCACACCTGTAACCCAACACTTTGGGAGGCTAAGGCAGGAGGATTGCTTGAGCCCAGGAGTTCAAGATCAGCCTGGGCAATGTAGCAAAACCACATCTGTACAAAAAATTTAAAAATTAGCCTGGTACGGTGGCGCACACCTGTGGTCCCAGCTACTCGAGAGGCTGAGGAGGAAGGATTGTTTGAGCCCAGGAAGTCAAGGCTATAGTGAGCTATGATTGCACTACTGCACTCCAGGCTGGGCAACAGAGCCAGGCCCTGTCCCTGTCTCAAAAAAAAAAAAAAGAAGAAGAAGAAGAAGAAGGAGGAGGAGGAGGAGGAGGAGGAGAAGAAGAAGAAGAAGGAGGAGGAGGAGGAGGAGGAGAAGGAAGAAGAAGAAGAAGAAGGAGAAGGAGAAGGAGAAGGAGAAGGAGAAGGAGAAGGAGAAGGAGAAGGAGAAGGAGGAGAAGAAGAGCTCAGCTGAGTCTAGGTCCTGCCTGCAGGGGTCTGCTGCTCACAAGGGCAGCACCGCCAGATTTCTTTGTGATCCTGGGGCATATCCCCAAGAGAAGCCTTCCATGCCTGGGCTGGAATCCTGGGCTGACAAGGGCTGCCCTATTAAGAACCCCATCCTCAAACATTTGTAGGGTATGATACAGTTTACCAAATGTTCCTACATCCCACATCCACATCCCGTTTGGCCCACACAACAGTCCTGGAGGTGTGCAGGGCAAGCTTTATTGTCCCCCTTTTATAGACAGGGACAAAACACGAGACTTGCTGTGTACCTATTGCATACTAAAGACGCCAAGGGGCTTTCCACACGTGACAACTCACAGACACCGTGTGAGAAACCAAGGCTCACTCAGTTTCTGGGGCTGGTGGGCCTGAGAACGAGCCTGCAGCCCTGCTCTCCCATCTGGCAGCCCATGCCTCTGCCCTGTCTCATCTCAGTCTGGCATGGACAGCTCAGAAGGCAGTGGGCAGGCATGCCGAGACTCAGTGGGCTGACGAAGGAGAGGCCTCCAGCTACCAAGGTGGAAGAGCAGCTGAGGACTCAATATATTAATAGAAATCAAAAAAGTGAGAATCAACCACACCCTCTCTGGATGTGTCTGAGGAAGAGCACATGGCCCTTGGGAGCCTGAAACCTGTTTGAAAGCAATCACCTTACAGACTCAGGGCCTGATGTCCTCCCCACACCCTGCCAAGCTGCAGATGGCCCCATCCCTACCTACCACTGTACACGTGCTAGGCCTTCCAGACCCTTCTGCTGACTCCTCTCAGCGCCCAAGGCAGCCACCCAGTGCTTGTCCTGCCCTGTTCAAGTCCCACCCCTGTACTTCACTAACGCTTGCTTAGTGGATATACCTATTCTACGAATCTTTATGAGAAGATACTGTAGGGTGACCCACAGTACTGATTTGCCCAGGAGTGAGCTGAAGGGTTTCCTGAGATGCAGTAAGGGAGGAGACCACCCCTCATATCATCTTATGCCCAATTTCTGCCTCCAAAGAAAGAAGAAGTAAAAACTAAAAGGCAGAAATGAAATCCACAGGCAGACAGCCCGGCGCCGCACCCTGGGTCTGGTAGTTAAAGATCTACCCCTGACCTAATGGGTTCTCTTATCTATAGATTACAGACATTGTACAGAAATGCACTGTGAAAATCCCTATCTTGTTTTGTTCCGATCTAATTACCGGTGCATGCAGCCCCCAGCCACGTACCCGCTGCTTGCTCAATCACATCCCTCTCACACGCACCCCCTTAGAGTTGTGAGCCCTTAAAAGGGACAGGAATTGTTCACTCAGGGAGCTCGGCTCTTGAGACAGAAGTCTTGCCAATGCCCCCGGCCGAATAAACCCCTTCTTTCTTTAACTCGGTGTCTGAGGAGTTTTGTCTGCCACTCGCCCTGCTACAGCAGGACTGAGACTGTCCCAGGAAAATTGGGATGGCTGATGACCTTCATGTACTGCATGCCTGGTCCTAGGCTGGGCACCAAGACACATTTATCTACTGGACATGGTCACTGCCCTTAAGAAACTTCCAGTCAGAGAGTGGCTGCCACTCAATGAGAAACCACTGTCAAAGTCACCTGTTCAGTCCCTCACACACATGATCCATCACCACCCTGTGAGGGGAATATTATCATCTCCGTGGTATGCATACGAAAACTAGGGCTCAGAAAGGTGGCGTGATGTGCCCAGAGTCAGAGCTACAAGTGACATGCTAAGATTTGAACTTGGTCCAATGAAACAGAAAAAGGAAAGGGCAGTTTCCAGCATGAACATTATGGAGATAGAAAAAGATAGACACGTTTTATTTAATTCATTTTTGTAGCTCCAGTGTCTGGCATGTTCTAGGTATTCAGGAAATGTGTGAAGGGAAAGAGGGAGATCTAAGCCTTATTTAATTATCTCCAGGCTAGGAGATTTCACCCACCAATTCAAAAGCTATACATTTCCCTTTTCAAAGTCAGTTTCAGACCAGGCATGGTGGCTCACACCTATAAACCCAACACTACGGGAGGCTGAGGCAGAAGGATCTCTGGAGCCCAGGGGTTTGAGACCAGCCTGGGCAACACAGTGAGACCTTGTCTCCACAAAAAAATCTTCGAGGCTGCAGTGAGCTATGATCGTGCCACTGCACTCCAGTCTGGGTGACACAGCAAGATCCTATCTCAAAGGAAAAAAAGGAAAGGAAAAAAAAAGTTTCAACTGTTTTCCTTCAGCACCAGGACCAGGAAGGAAGTAAGAAGAGGGAAAGGGTGCTTCTTCTTTAAGTCAGCAGCTTGGGGCTCACTTCCTCCAGGGAATCTTCCCTGACTCACTCCCCAACCGACTCTGGCCTCACACTGTGCCAGGCCCCAGTCAGGAGCTGGGAGTCCAAGAGACAAGAAATACACATTTGCCCTTGAGCAGAGAAGGAACTGACTTGTTAGCAGTCAACTACAATACAAAGTGCCATCCAGGAAGCCTGCACAGTGCTAAGGGAGCCTGAAAGAAGCCATTCACTCTACTTGGGCAGGGAGCAGAGTCAAGGGAGGGCTTCATGTCTAGAGCAAGCAGGTACCCTGTGCAGTTGTTCAATGAACTTCATTGAAATGTCTATTTTTTCTTTTTTTTTTTTTTTTTGAGACTGAGATTTGTTCGTTGCCCAGGCTGGAGTGCAATGGTGCTCAAGTGATCCGCCTGCCTCAGCCTCCCAAAGTACTGGGATTACAGGTGTGAGCCACAGCACCCAGCCTGAAATGTCTTTAAGGAAGATTTCACCAGAGGAGGAAGGGCATTCCAGCTAAAGAGACAGGCTTGAGCAAAGGCACAGAGGTGTGAAAAGTGCAAAGACTGTTAAGCAAGATCCAAAAAAGTCAATGCAGCCAGGTTGTTAGCAGTGTGGTGGGGACAGCTGGGAAAGGAGTGTGGAAGGGACATTACGGACAGATCCTGAAGGGCCTCCTAGAGAATGGGGACTTTCCCATAGGAGATGGGGAGCAGTGGATCAGGCTTTAGGCTGGGAAGGATATGGCCACATGTGAATTTCAGAATAACAGGATGGCTTGGAGGGTTGGCACTGAGCAGAAAGAGAGTAACTAGAAGAAAACTGTAATGATCCAGGCCAGGAGTGGGGCTTGACCAGAGCCAGTGGCGGTAGAATGAGGACAACAGTACTCTGGGAGACATGTCTCTATCACCATTCAGTTTGGATCCCCTGAACTCGGGTTGCCCACAGGAAGGAATGGGTTTCTCTTTTCCAGGGAGCTCGACACACCCCCATCCAGCTCTACACTCAAATGGAAGTTGAGGCCGGAGCAACCCAGGTCTTTCTGAACGCTGGGTCAGGGCTCAGTGTGGGGCCGGGTCATGGTTCTTTGAAAGTTCTTCCTACTACAAAGTTTACTCTGCAAATGGTGAACATCAGAGGTGGCTGGATTGTTTCAAGTATGCATAGTGAATCGCTGCTACACTGAATTGCTGCTATAGAACAGTCAGCGCAGGGAGAAACGACCACGCATATTAGCCACTTGATTATGATGTGTAATCATCTTTGTCATTTTTAGAATGTCAAAAAAATCTGTTGCAAAAAAAAAAAAAAAAATCTCCTTATTGAGTTTTAAAATGTCTCTAGGTTTCTCCCAGTACCCTGGGGCAATAGAGACCCATCATAACATCAACCAGTGAAGAGCCCTGCTAATGTGCTGGGTGCTTTCATTAGCACAGCTGTAACTGAGAAAGGGTGAACAGGCTATCTCCAGAGGCTGGAAAACTTGCCTACAGACATGCAATTACTGGTAGAGGGGAGGTGAGAACCCCAGCCAGCTGCCTCTCTCCACCACTCCATGTGGCCTCAGTGTGCCTAAAGATAGCCCTCCAATTTGTAGAGACCAGCACACATGGCCCCTGGCTGCCAGTCCCACAGCCTGGAGCTGTTTCTCCTAAGACACAGTTTCCCAACTGTCTAGTGTCCATGGGCTCCTCTGGGAACAGCCATCAGACCTCTGCAGTGTCTCCTGGCTGGAGGAAAGCTTTGCTCTCCATACCCTCAGCACAGTAGACCCTGGTTTCCAACGGCAGGTTTGCTGAGCCCAGTGTCTCCTGATATACCCACCCCATTTTCTTTGTCCAGGCCGAAAAACTCACTGTGATGCCATGTGGCAGAACTTTCACTTTTCACCCTAGTGTTTTTTGTTCTTAAGCAGTCTGCATTCCCAAGACACTCCTTACTGACAGCAGGTGAAACCAGTGCCTGACACTATGCAGGCACATAGTAGGTTTCTCAAGTCTGCTGAAGAAAGTCAGACCTGGATGAAAACCCATGTCACAGAGATACTGCCAGAAGAGTATTACTTCTGGCTCACACAAACGCACTTTCCAACCTGCTCACGGCCCCTACTTCTGGTGAGCTGCCTCTGATCCTTAACCTCTGGCTCTGTTTTGTCCCTGCTAAAAACAGATGCCCACTACCCCTCTTCTGGCAGCTGTTGTGATCATCTATTTCCTCTCTCCCAATACATCTGAGCAGCATGAGGGCAGAGACTTGTCTGGGTCCTCTTTATATTTCAGGTGCCCAGCACAGGGCCTGGGGTGTGGCACAGAGAGAAAGCTTTGTTCCTTGGCTTCTCCTCGGGAGGACAGCGATGGCCTAACAGAAACGATATAAGCTAACCCTGAAAACTTCTAGCCCAAGGCCCAGGGAGATAGCGTTCCACATCATAAGGTTCCTTGCCACCCAGAACCTGGGAAGGCCAGGCCCTCAACTTCGGAGAAAGGGCAGCGTCAGGCAGGAGGCAGAGCAGAGCTGCTCCATAAATCCCCTTCCCGCTTGGAGACAGACACACCACTGGGACAGGCCTGGCCGCTTCGGGACATTCCTTGAGTGGAAGGAGAAATGTTTGTGGAATAGAATGGGACAAAGTGTAAAATGCTAGCTATTTGTTCCTCTGGCTGCAGAGAGGCCCGTTTCCTCTGGGGGCAGTTTTCAGGCAAATTATCTCAGGACAAGGCCTGTTTCCTCTAATGAGGCTTCTTCCCTTTGCAGCTCTGCTCCCAAGAGAGTTGGAGGGGACAATGCTCAGAGCCAACCCCAGAGGCCTGCCCTGAGGAAGCATACACGGCTCACCATCCTACACGGCTCACCACTCTACACGGTGTGGGCGGCACTACCACTATCCAAGGCAGAGGGATGCTCCTCATGACCTTCTGGGCTCAGGAATTCTGGGCAATGCAGCACCTCCTCCAAGGCCCCTCTAGGGAGACAGGGAGGAAAGGAGCAGGGAGGCATGCTTAGTTATGTAACCAGCTGCCTTGGAGTCAGAGTCCCTGGCATGTCGCAGCCCAGCACTGCGAGGAGAGGCTGTGGGGGCTGGGGGTCTTTCTTCTCTTTTGCTGCCTCCTCCAGACCTGGCAGACCCTGTAGTAGGCACTGCTTTCCAAGTGCCTGAGCTCCAAGCAGGCACCTCCTACTCGGGGCTGGGAACCAGGAAAGCTGTTGCTTTCTGAGTGTGTGAAACAGTGGCCTGCTGGCTCCTTTGGCAGAAAGCCAGGCTCGGGGCTGTGCACAGGGGTGAGGGTTAAGAAAGAGGAGCATGGGGCCAGGATGCCGAGGGACTTCCCTCCACAACTGCCCCCAGCTTCCTGCTCCCCAATCTCTCCCCACTTCCTCCTAGAGAATCTGCCATGGGTGGGGGCCAGAGGGGAGGGGCCCCAGGCCCAGCACCACACTGCTGTTGCTGACCCTGGGCAATCTCACTTCCCTTCTTGCCTTCCTCGGAGCTTCTCAGCTGGCCGGCACAGCCCCCACCCGCTGCACACAGCTGTGTGCACAGCCCTGGACCATGGAAAAGAGGGATGAAAGAGGAGGGAGGGGACATGGGAGAGGGAAGGAGCTGAGATCCACTCTCAGTCTTGAATGACAATGGCTTTTTCTTTTTTTTGAGACAGAGTCTCACTCTGTCACCCAGGCTGGAGTACAGTAGTAAGATCTCAGCTCACTGCAACCTCCACCTCCCTGGTCCAAGCAATCCTCCCACTTCAGCCTCCCTGGTAGCTGGGATTACAGGTGTGCACCACCACACCTGGCTAATTTTTATATTTTTAGTAGAGACAAGGTTTCACAATGTTGGCCAGGCTGGTCTCGAACTCCTGACCTCAGGTCATCTTCCCACCTCAGCCTCCCAAAGTGCTGGGATTACAGGCGTCAGCCACCATGCCTGGCCGACAATGGCTTTTTATGAAGCCCTGACCCTCTCTGCCCACAGCAACCCCATTAATATTATTATACCTATTTCCCAAAGGAGAAAACTGAGGCCAGAGAGTTTAAGACCCAAGCTGAAGGTCATGGAGCTAGCAAGTGAGCAGTACAAGCAGAGTCTAACTCTGAATTGCAACCTCCAAACCTCCTGGCTCTAGCTCCAAGAGCCCCTCCTCCACACACTCTGAGGGTGCTACTTGGGCAATTCCTACACAAATGGAAATGACACTGCCCAGCCCTGGGGAAGGAGACCTCGGCCTTAAAGAGTCCCTCGCTGAGGACCAGTTTGGGAACCACAGGACAGTCCCGAAGGCAGGACCAAGGGCGGGACGTGCTTGGGGAGCCAGGTGGGCAGACTGCTGCTCCCAACTGTCTTCCCTTCTGACCCAGTCTCAGGCTGGAACAGACTCCTACACTGTCTGCCACTTCCAGAAAGCAGGGCTGCCAGAGGCCAAGCTATCCTGCCAGAATCACGCTGCCGCTCATGCCCTCTCCCAACGAGAGAAGGAAAGGGTCCTAGGGAGCCTCTAGGCCAAAGCCTCTCCTACTTCCTGCTTGACACATAGAGAAACTGAAGCCCAATGAGGAAAAGCAGCTTGCCTATGGCAGCACAGGGACAGTGAAGAAGTGGGATCCCTGTCTCCCAGGTCAGAGCTCCTGCCCTCCATTCACCCCACTTGGGTGCTCTCCTCAGATGGCACCTTTGGGCATCTGCCTGCCTCTCTCCCTGCTTCACACCCTCCCTCTGCACTTCCTGCTTCCCCCTCCCAGCCCTGCTCTGCAGGCCCATCTCTGAGCCTCCCCTGTTACATCTCCTCCCAGCCTCACCACTCCACCCCCATTCCCTCTGCTCTGGGCCAAGGAGCAATGCTTGGGTGGTTTAATTAGCTGATTATGACCACAGCCTGCTGGATGCAGTGCCCAGAATTCTGTCCCCAGTAATTAGGTGGGTTCTGAGTACTTGCCCAGTGGGGAGTCGATGGGGAGCTCTGTGCTCTGCCAGCCAAGGGAGGCTGTCCAGCTGAATAAAGAGCTCTTTGATCACCGGTGGGTCATCGGAAACCATGGTCCCCTCCTCAGGCCAGGTCAAACCACACTGGAGGGATTGCAGCCAGACCCAGATGTCCATCCTAAGGAGGGACTCCCTTTTCTCCCATGCCACTGCCCACACCCGGGAAAGGCTCCGTACATGACTGACGATGAGGATGAAGAATTGAGCGCACGCTCCAGAGGCCGGGAGAGAATGGCTTCATGACCGGGGCACCTATTTAAGAAGTAGGATTGGAACAAGTAGACAGAGAGGCACAGCAGGAACAAAGGCCCAGAGGTGGGAATGAGCCGCCAAGCCCCTTCCCAGAGAGCTCTGATTGTCAGAAAATACAGTCTTCCAGCAAGGTAAAGCTGGACATCCAGTGACCTCTGCCCTTTAGGTCACAAAGAATAATCTAATTCCTATGGCTCTGGGCTACTTTGAGATATTTTTGAAATCAGCAATGATGTCCTATGGTCCTCACCAACCACACTGCCCACCCCCTAGAATATCTCCTCCCAGTGAGATGCCTTGGCTGAACAAATATTTATGGAGTTCAGCGGCATGCCAGGTCTGCGCAGGTGCTGGGGACAAGCAGATCCAGGCCAGGTGCTCTTGAAAAGTTCTTGACCTCACAAGATGACATTATGAGTGTGCAAATACCCAGGATCTATGCAGGGAGGGAGGGATGAGTGCTGACAGAGAGAGATTACAAGAAGGTCACAAAGCGCTGGGAATCCAGTGAGGGTTTCCCAGAGGAAGAGGTGAATGTATGTGATCCAGGCCTTTAAGGATGGGAAAGCTGTTGTATGTGGTCAAGTCAGCAATCAGGTACTGAAAGCCAACAATAATACAGGCTTGTAATAAGGCCTTGGGAGCCTCAAAAAAATGAATCAAACAGGGTCCTTCCCTGGGGGAGCTCACAGCTGGGTGAGGGAGGCAGGCCCGGTGAGAGGTCACACAAGCGATAACAGCCGGAAACACTGACCTTGCACAGGGACTTTCTTTGCTTTATTTTACTTAATTTTAACTCAGTCCTCATGACAACATACTACCCTATTTTACAGATAAGGGAGCCACAGCAGAGAAAGGGTTAAGTAATCAGGGAAGCCACCCAGCTGGTAAGTGTCAGAGCTGGGACTGGAAACCAGGAAATCTGGTTCTTCCAAGAGCCTAACCCCTATGCTAATCTGTTAATAATCCATGCTAATCAGATCACCAAGAGGGCTGCAGGTGCCCAGAGGAGGCCCCAGAGCAGCAGAGAAGGCTTCCTGGAGGAAGTGCTCCTGCCCTGAGTGTTTTTTGTGTGTGTGTGTTTTTTTGTTTTGTTTTGAGACAGTCTCGCTCTGTCGCTCAGGCTGGAGTGCAGTGGCGAGATCTCCACTCACTGCAAGCTCCGCCTCCCGGGTTCAAGCCATTCTCCTGCCTCAGCCTCCTGAGTAGCTGGGACTACAGGCGCCCGCCACCACGCCCGGCTAAGTTTTTGTATTTTTAGTAGAGACGGGGTTTCACCGTGTTAGCCAGGATGGTCTCGATCTCCTGACCTTGCAATCCACCAGCCTCAGCCTCCCAAAGTGCTGGGATTACAGGCATGAGCCACTGCGCCCGGCCTGACCTGAGTCTTAAAAGAGAGGGAAGGGCGTTCATGAGGAGCAAACACCTGGGCAAAGGGTTACTAAAGATGCTTTGTTTATTTATTTTATTTTATTTTTTGCCATATTTTATTTTATTTATTAATTTTTGAGACAGTCTTGTCCTGTCACCCAGGCTGGAGTGCAGTGGTGCTATTTTGGCTCACTGCAACCTCCACCTCCTGGGTTCAAGCGATTCTTCTGCCTCAGCCTCCTGAGTAGGTGGGACTACAGGTGCATGTTACCATGCCTGGCTAACTTTTGTATTTTCAAAAGAGATGGAGTTTCACCATGTTGGCCAGGCTGGTCTCAAACTCCTGACCTCAAGTGATCCACCCACCTCAGCCTCCCAAAGTGCTGGGATTACAGGCATGAGCCACATACCTGCTACAGATGCTGTATGTCCCTGGAGGTGATCACGACTGCTGTTCCTGATACCATGGGAGACAGCACCACCCTTTCGAGCAACAGCCAATTCCTTCCTGGCCCTCAGCACCCAACACCCATCTCCCACCCAGGACACACTCCCTGGTGGTCTCAGTACCACTGGCCTGTAGCAGAGGCCTGAGCTGCTCAATCTTCCACTTTGGCTGCCCAGAAGAAAGGTCACTCCTGGACCTGCTAGCAGAAGGGCCTCTCACGTGATTTGACTTCATAGGGACACTAGGACCCAGAGAGGGTGCATGTCATGCCCAAGGTCACACAGCAATAAGTACGCAGTAGAGCATATCTCTGGGACCCTTCTGAGGCGGTGAGCCCCAGCAGTCTACTCCCCACCCCTCCCCTGGCCCTATGCCAAAACTTGTCCATGCCCATTGCACAAGGCAGGGGCAAGGGTGAAGAGGGAACAAACCTGGCAGAGGTTTGCTCGCCCTCTGTCCAACCCTCTGTTCTCCAACCCCCTACTAGGACTCAAACCACCCCTGGGATGGACCCATCCTGCACACGGGAAGGCAGAAGACAAGGTGCCCAGGAACCATCTGAGATGATACCTGTTCTAGTTCCAGGGCTCATGTGGGAGACAAAACCCCAACCTCAGGAGCCCCCAGTGTGATGGGGGAAGAAGGGAAGAAAGAGTTCAGTCCAGTTCAACAAGCCTCCCTGCAAGGCTGAGGGAAGGGTACGGCTGCACAAGGACCAAGTGAGCTGGTTGTGGGCTACAGGTCCAGGGCCAGCATGAAAGGGACCTCCTGCCTCATCCAGGCCCATACATGGGCTGCTGAACCACTGAATGGTTCAGACATTGCATCCTGCCTCCCGCTGACTCAACATCAGTCACAGTGCTCCCAGTGCTAAAGGCCTTTTACAGCAGCAGATCCCTCCCCAGGTGCAGGGAGGCAGAAGCTCAACTGTGGCCTCAGCCAGGTGTTGCCCAGCCCCAGGCAGAGGAAAAGCTGTTCAGTTCCTGCGGTGACCTTAGTCACACAGAATTCTGGGGACCTGTCTGGTCCAACTCCCAGGGGCCTCATCTGGCACCAGGTCTCCTGGGAAGGAACAAGCAGTTCTTCTGAAGTGGGACTAAAGATGGGGCCAGTCCCAGGAAGGAGGAGGTGCGTCTCCGGAGAGATGACCCTGCCAGGGCCCCTTAGGGAAGGCGGGAGGGGGCTGGGACAACAGAGTCCTTTGTTACCCTCTCAAAAGCAGCCACCCTGTCCTGCCAACCCCCTCTGTTCTCCAACCCCCTACTGGGACTCAAGCCACCCCTGGGACAGGACCCATCCTGTCCACATGGGAGGGAAGAACGCAGAGCACCCAGGGACCATCTGAGATGATACCTGTTCTAA
The DNA here is from genome assembly GCF_043159975.1 of Macaca nemestrina. NCBI lineage: Eukaryota > Metazoa > Chordata > Mammalia > Primates > Cercopithecidae > Macaca > Macaca nemestrina. Next base: position 74,518,672 of record NC_092136.1, read on the forward strand.
TCCCAGGACTCACGTAGGAGACAAGGCCCCAACCTCAGGAGCCCCCAGTGTGATGGGGGAGATATCCTTCCTTCAGAAGCCTCTAGTCTGAGGAGGGAGACATGGCTCCCACCTGCAAAAGCCAATCAGATGAGGGAGCTCCCAGGCCTCCAGCTCAGGCGCCCCATGCTAATAGGGGTGGTATATTCCTTTTTTTTTTTTTTTTTTTTTTTTTTTTTTTTTTTTTGAGACGGAGTCTCGCTCTGTCGCCCAGGCTGGAGTGCAGTGGCCGGATCTCAGCTCACTGCAAGCTCCGCCTCCCGGGTTCCCGCCATTCTCCTGCCTCAGCCTCCCAAGTAGCTGGGACCACAGGCGCCGCCACCTCGCCCGGCTAATTTTTTGTGTTTTTAGTAGAGACGGGGTTTCGCCGTGTTAGCCAGGATGGTCTCGATCTCCTGACCTTGTGATCCGCCCGTCTCGGCCTCCCAAAGTGCTGGGATTACAGGCTTGAGCCACCGCGCCCGGCCAGGGGGTGGTATATTCCTGTCCCTCAGGACTTCCCAGGCTGATGCAGGAGTCAGGACCCCACCCCTCTCTTTTGAGAACTTGCCTAATGTGGGAAGTATTTCTTTCAGTCTTAGGATTCACTAATGGGAAAGGCCTAATTTCAGCACTTAGGGAGTCCCTGGGCCGACAGCAGAGGCAAGAAGGGAAAAAAATGTTCAGTCCAGTTCAGCAAACCTCTGCCAGGCATCTCCTGGGGAAGCAGACCCAGTGTGGGTGAGGAAGTATCAACTGAGAACAGAAATAGCTCTGAACCACAAGCTGCTCACCAAATGGGGAGCTCACTCAGCCTGAAGTATGAATGAATAAGAAAGTACCTTGAAACCACCCACCCAAGGCCTACTGGCCAAGGTTGCTCCTTCCTCCACAGCCTCACCCCTCACACTCCCACACCTGCACCCAGTATCTGCACCTTGGCCTAGGCTCTTCTTTCTGTCTAGAACACTTTACTCCCGCCTAACTATTTCTCATATTCTAGCACCCAGCTCCGGGGTCACCTCCTCGAAGAAGCCTTCTTCCAAGTCCCCCACCTGAGTCAGACGCCCCACCTTTCTGGAGCCAGCACATTGCATGTCTTCCCCAGGACCAGCTCACACTTCACAACCCCTCAGCCTAAGCCTGAAAGGACAGCACAGGGCAGTGGTCTTCTGCCTCTGGACATAAGGCAGAAGGAGGGGGTGGATGAGATAAAACCCCTAGGTTCCCATACCCACAGTCTTCACTGCCCGCTTGCTCCCAGCCCTGGGCCTCATGCCCTTCCTCCAAGAGGCTCAAGCCTTGCTCCAAGCATAAGAAAAGCAGGGTCCTCTCCCACTCCTCTCTGCCCGCTGTAGCCTAGCTTTGCCCTCACCACTCCACCAAAACCCATGCCACCAGCTACTGTCTTCTGGCTGAATCTGAGGGGTCTTGCTCCAGCTCATCCTCTGTGGGTCTGTCCCTGCTTCTTTGGCTCCAAGAAGATGGCCTTCCGTCAGTTTCCTCCCTCTTCTCTCCACGCCCAGGCACTGGTGCTCTCCAAGGCCCTGGCTGTCCCTAATCATCCTCTCTTCATACTCTATACCTCCTCCCTATGCGACGTCATTCATCCACATTTCCAAAGCCCTGCGTCGCATTTTGATCCTTACCCCAGGATCCAGACCCCTTAACGCAGAAGCCCCACTACATCCAGCCTATAACAGACTGCCCTGGCTCCCTCACCAAGCTGCTCCCAGCCCTGCAGGCCTCAGCCAGATGGTAGGCACGAGCACTCTGGCAGCAGCGGAGGACGGCTGGGTGGAGGCCAGGACCTCACTTGGGGTGTGCTGACTCCCAGCCTGCTGTTCTACTGCCACCACCTCAAAGTGTCAGAAGCCCTGGAAGTGGCAAGCCCACAACTCAGGACCTCTGGACCCATGCCAACGGGAGGCGTCAGCCTCAGGCAAGGAGGCCCAAACTTGGAAGGAAGAGAGCAGTGGAGAAGTCTGAAGCCCAGAGGCCGGCCTGGAATCAGGGATCAGAGATAACGGGCCAGGCTCGATGCTACCACTCCCAGTGGGCCCACAAGCAGCCCTGGCCAAAGCCACAGGACTTCCCCATGTTCCAGCCAAGATGGGTCACACAGGGCTTAACCACCAAAAGAAATGACAGCCAAAGTTCACAGAGAGCTGGTGATTACATGTCCCCATCATCTTCCTTTCTCTGAAAAAAGAGTTCATCTGCAGGAAAGGAAATTCCATTCCCTACCATTGCCTCTCAGGAAGTCCCTCCTGTTGTCTAAATCTGATCCTTCATGTTGTCTGTTGAGTTAGTGGAAACAGCAAGGCCCAGAAAGGATGCACAACTTGAGGCTGGGAGCTGCTGGGGAGGCCAACTGTGAGTCAGACAAGGCCCCCTCTCTTGGGCAAAAGCATCGAGTAGCAGAGAGGGCTTTGTGGGCCAATAGGCCTGGATTCTTATGCTTGCTGGCTGAATGGCAGTGAACAAATACTTAATCTCTCCTAGTCTGTTTCCTCATCTGCAAAATGGGGACAACAATCACTACGTTACTAGATTACAGTTGAATTCATTGAGATTATGCGTATAATTCTAACACACCAGATACCTGGCAAAGGTTCCATGGACCAGCAAGGTTGATGGACTCCACCTCCCATTCACATTCATGTTTCTCAGCTCTATCCTCTCTGCAGCATAAGTTCAGAGCTCGCAGCCTTAGTTCTCAGGTTTCTCCCCAACCTCCTGACTGGTCTCCCTGCTTCTAGGCCTGCTCTTCCCATCCACCCTCCTTGGCGCTGCCAAAGACATCTCTCTGAAATGAAAACATCTGCTTTCAGCCCTCAGCTGCCTCACACTCTTCTCTGATTCACCATCCACTTCAGGAGAAAATGCACTCTCCTTAGCCTGACATTCCCAGGCTGCTGGTGACCGGCCTGTGTTTACCTCTTAAGGCTCAGTGTCATCCCCAGCCCAGGCCCCAGGCTGCACGCCTTGCTTCCTGCCTCCAAGCCATTGCAAATTCTGCACCCTCGGCCAGGAATATCATTCCCAATCCCGCCCCCTTGGCCTCCTCATCCTTCCAGATGAAGCTCAGCAGTTCCAATGCCACCTCCTTTCCAGGAGAGCTTCCTGTGCCATGCTCCCTGCCTGGGCCTGGGTTGGGGACTTCTCCTTAAGCCTCCCACAACACACATCATCCTGCATTATGACCACCTGCTCTGCTCTAAATCCCTGGAGGACAGAGTAGACTCCTTCCTCTCTGAATCCCCAGGCCCTGGGCACTCAGAAGGCACTCATCAACATTTGTTGAATGAATATATGATTGTTCCCAGAGCATTTTACAGCAACCATCATACTCCTGCCCTGTGATTAGTCCTGTTCAGGTATTTTGTTTTTATCTTTTCAGACCGGGTCTCACTCTCACCCAGGCTGGAGTGCAGTGGCATGATCATGGCTCACTACAGTCTTGACCTCCAAGGCTCAAGTGATCCTCCCACTTCAGCCTCCTGAGTAGTTAGGACTATAGGCATGTGCCACCACACTCAGCTAATTTTTGTATTTTTTGTAGAGATGGTATTTCACCATGTTACCCGGGCTGGTCTCAAACTCCTGAGCTCAAGCAACCTGCCCATCTCAGCCTTCCAAAGTGCTAGGATTGCAGGCGTGAGCCACCACGCACAGCCCTGTCCAGGTATTTAACACCACTTTCCCCCTTGACCCTGGGAATTCCTAGAAGGCAGTGACAGTTTCTGATAAATTTTCATTGTCACTTTCATATGGGGGTGCAATTCCAGATGGAGGGATGGATGCAATGATTCCTGATGTTCAGTTTTCGACATCTTCAGATTCCTCCTCTAAGTCATAGATAAAGTAGAATCTCATGGCTTACAGAAAAAGACAAGGTACAGCCCATTACCGATTTTGCCCTTCTTTTCCAAATTACTTAGCAAACTCTCTGGAAAGGGACAGAAAGCCCTCATGGGGCTGCAGGAGAGTCTGAGGGGGAGGTCAGGGCCACTATCAGGTGGATTTAGCTGGGCCTTGGCTCCAGGCTTCAGGCAGTGCCTCTTCCCCTGCCCAGTGAAGTCAGTAAGTACAAGGGAAGCCTTAAAATGTTAAGTATTGATAGCTCCAGTTTACAGATGGGAAACTAAGGTCCGGAAAAGTAAAGGCAATTGCCCAATGTCCCAACGGTCCAGCAGTGAGTTCAAGGCAGGGCAGGGGGAGTCATGGAAAATATCTTGGCCTCAGAGACAGGGTCTCCAACAGGTGCCTGGAAGCCCATGGTGTCCACATCTTCCTGACAATCATGTCAGCAGGACAGCAATGACACTTATCCCCTAAGTCACAGAGAGGTACAGAGAGACCCAAGAGAGGCTGAGTTACCCCAATCACAAGGCAGCCTAGGAAGGACAGGAGGAGTGGAGAATGGCTCCAACTCCCTGCTATACCCTGCAGGAAGAAAAGCCTGACCTCATGGGTCAAGATGGATGTGGCTGGGGAGGGAGTCACATACCTTCCTACTGAGGACAGAGGCCTAGGTCACAGTGCTGGCCAGCCAGCTGCAATGGGGACTAGCCATCAAGATGCATGCAGACACAGCATGATCTTCTGCTGTCTAGCCCAAAGCCTGGGCCTCCAGCACAGAGCAGGGCACCCCTCCCTGGCCCATGTGGGGCCTGGTAGTGCCCTAGGGCCATCCACAGAGACATGACCAAGTGGACTCCAGCCTCTGCCCTGCCTCTGGCCTCTTTTGACCTTAGGCAAATCACATGACCTCTCCAGCTCTCTGGTTCCTCTGCTAGAAAACAGGAAGAGGAAAATTAACCTCCTGGAAGAGCTGTCAGGAGGATGGCTGGAAAGTAGTTTCTAAACATTAAGAGCCTAAGTTGCCTCTGAGCCTCAGTTTCCTCCTCTAGAAAATAGAAATAATCTCTGGAAGCCCTTTCTCACACTGTTGAGAGAGAGTCTCAGATGGCAGTACGTGAGAAATGGCTTTGTCAGTGGCCCTGAAAGGTGGTGCCCACTGGGGTGTGTCTCTCTAGTCTGTTAGCTCCTTCAGAGGAGTGGGCCTTGCGCATCTTTGATTACCCACACTATGCCTAGTATACAGCAAGAGCTTAATAATAAATGGAACCGAGGAGAGGAGAGGGGAGGAAAGGGAGGAGGCAGAAGTCAGGCACAAGAATAGGAGAGGAGAAAGACAGAAAACAATGAGAAAGAGGGGGAGCCCAGGAAGAGGCTGCTGTGCCCACTTGGGTGGGGAGGGCAACGGGGAAAATAGGGTGGCAATGCTGAGCCCTTGACCAGGGCTGGTCCTGTCTGAAGGGCTGGTCCTGTCTGAAGGGCTGCCCCCAGGGGCTGTCCTGCTCCAGCCCCCTCCTCCTTCTGTCCCACTTTCCCCTTTCAGAGGCATAGACCGTTTCTTTCTGAGTATTTCAGGCCAAGTTCTAGAACGGGAGGGGTTCTCCCAGCCCTAGGTTCAAAACAGCCCCTGGCCAGCCACTCCTCAGGAGGTCAGAGGGAAAGGGAACAGAGTAGATGGATGCGATCTATTCGGATGGGATGGGATCTGTTTTCCCCAGGCTGGGGGCAGTGGGGAGCGTTCTACCCCGTGTGATGTGTGTTTCCACTTCTGGCCATGTGGGGCCTGGAACGTGTGTGTCAGCGGGCCTCCGGCTAGCAGCTCGTGCCTGCGGGGTGCCAGTCTTTGCAAGCATTAGTATGATTGTGTCTGTGGGGGTCAGTGTTGGTGTGGCCTTGCGCTCCACTGTGTTGGTGAGACATGCCAGCACAAGTGTATGTGCCAGTGAGGGTGATGTGTGTACCAGCAAGAGTGTTTGCTACAGAGAGTGCAGGTGACAGTTTGCGTATCAGTGTATGCCCACACGTGTGTGCTAGCACGAGGGTGTGTTAGAATTGGTGTGTGTTGGAGTGTGAGCTGTTCATGCCAACAAGTCTGTAAGCAAGAATGTGTTGACCGAGGCGTGTATGACGGCGTGCCACTGTGTGTGATGAGCGTGTGCCAGTGGCTGCCAGTGTGTGCGCCAGCATGCCTGTGCCACGGGTTAGTGTGCCCGTGCGTGTATTGTGTGTCAACCTGCCCCCGCGCGTTTCTGCGGCTGCCGGCCAATGCTGGGTATCAGCAAGCTGTGAGTGTGTCCGGGCCAGGAGCCGCGGCCCACATGGGGCGGCCCGGCCCTCGCCCTTTGGGTCCCCCTCGCCCACGGCCCTGCCGGGGAGACCACACAGGAGACCTCGGGTGGAGGAGGGCTGGTACTAGATCCCGGGATGGCCGCGAACACAGAACCAGGACGCAATCGGAGCCCCCGCCCGTGCCCTCGCCGAGGTCGCCCCCACACGCCCCACGCCGGGCGACCGCCCTGCACTCACCGGGTCCCTTTGTCGCCCATGGTCCGCGACGGCCGCAGGGAGGTCCGCGGCGTCAGCACCCAGGCTGGAAAATCCCTGGCCAGCAGGAGGAGCGCGGGCCAGCCCGCTCCCGGCTCCCTGCTCCGCCTTCTCCGCTCTCCCGGGCGCCGCCGCCGCCGCCGCCGCCGCCGCCCCCGCCCCCGCCCCCGCCCCCGCCCCCGGTCCCCGCCCGCCTCCCGCCGCGCCGAGCAGCGCAGCGCCCGGGCCGCGGTCAGGGGCGTGGAACCGCGCGGGGTGTGTGTGTGTGCGCGCGCGCGTGTGCGTCTGCGTGTGCGCGCGCCGCCCAGCGAGCCAGGGCAGCGCGGCAGGACGCGTCAAGGCCCCAAGGTCGGCGTTTGTGGTGGGGGAGGGGTCCACCCGCGTGCGAGTCCGTATGAGTGAGTGTGTGTGTGTTTGTATGGTGGTGGTGGTGTGGTGTACGTGAGGGCGCACGGCTGTGTGCGGGCCCTATTGGGAGTGTATTGGTGTGGATGGAGGAGTGTGCACGTCTTTGTGCAGTTGTGCGTGTGTGCGCACGGCCGTGGGTGCGAGCGCGCTCTCCCGCGCATGCCGGGGCAGCCTTTGTGTGTGCGTGTGGTTGGAAGCCGAGGGTCTGGCGACCCCGAGGCCGCGCTCTCTGCGGTCGCTCGCCTAGCTGGAGACCCCGGGATGCCTGGCAAGGCCTTCGCCCTGTGCTCCACCCTTCCCCATTCCACCCCACCCCACCCCCTTCTACTGGAGAGATAACACCCAGTCACCCAACAGAGACAGGAAGAAGGGGTGGAGGGGGCAGTAGACGGCCTTGACACTGGGGAACTGAGCGGAGACCCGCGACCAGCAAGGGCTGCAGGAAGCCGCCCAGGAAAGGGAAGCTGCGAGAAGTGAGAAGAGGCGATAAAGGAAGAGGGCAGAGCTGGCCCGCTGATGTGACCGGGTAGCACCGTGGAAAGTGCCCATGCCTAGCTCCATGGCCTGCTGCGGGTGACCCTGTACACCAAGCTTCTGAGAACCCATGTCCGGACCTGTAAAGTGAGGATACACTAATATCAGCCTGCAGAATTAATAGGTTGAAAGAACTTGCTTGTTTGCTGGCCTCCCCAAGTGCCTGCACACAGTAGGTGCCTAGTAGATGTTAGCCCACTTCTCTGCAGGCTTCTTGATGTCCTGTGAAATCTTGGCTGGGACGCTGCTTTGTCTGAGGTGCCTTCCTGCTTTGCAGGTAGTGGGAAATTGTAAGGTCTTTCCCACACCCTCACTGCTGAGATTTGGCTAACTATCCCTGAAAGGTCTAAGTATTAAGGGAGGAAGCTATCATTTACTCTGATGCTGTTGTGAGTGTGTAAACATCTCCTGTAATCATGCTCAGAAGCAGTTACCTATACTGTTTATATGCAGTATCATTACTATAATTATGTCCAGATTTGGCAGAGGGGCAGGGGAAGGCTGATGGGTAGGCAGGGTGGCCCACCTCTGGGCAATGTTAGGAGCTAGAGAATATGGAGGAAGGCCCAGAACCCTCCTCCCAGTGTTGGCCTCTGGGCTTCACCCTCCACAGGGGAAGAAGAGGAAGCCACCAGTTGTTTCTGCAGGGCTCAGAGATCTGGAAAGGAGCAGACTAGAATCTTTTTGATGACAGGAGATCCCTAACCAGGATGGTGAGGCCAGGTCCTGCCACTCTCCACATCAGTTTCCCCACCTATAAAACAGGTTTGACCAAACCATATGATCTCCAATGGATCTCTCCATGCTGATGCCCAAAACATCTAAATGGTTTTTTTTTTTTTTTTTTGGAGACACAGTCTCACTCTGCCACCCAGGCTGGAGTGCAATGGAATGATCTTGGCTCACTGCAACCTCTGCCTCCCGGGTTCAAGCAATTCTGCCACCTCAGCCTCCCCAGTAGCTGGAATTACAGCTACTGCCATCATGCCCAGCTAATTTTTGTATTTTTGTAGAGATGGGGTTTCACCATGTTGGCCAGGCTGGTCTCGAACTTCTGACCTTAGGTGGTCCACCCACCTCGGCCTCCCAAAGTGCTGGGATTACAGGCATGAGCCACCACACCTGGACCTAAATTTAAAAACTGACGCAAATTCTTCGTGTATTTATTTTACTGTATTTGTTTTTGTATTTGTTTTACTGTAAAAATAATGTTTTTAATTACTTCTGAGTAAAAGAAACAGTCCAGAAAGATGCATCAGGGGATTTCAGGTAACCTCTCCCCACAGCTTGCAAAGCAGGGCTCCAACATTTAGGGACACTGAACAGACTGGTAGACTGTGGAGTCAACATGCAGGAGTCCAAATACTGCATATTTAAAGCCAAGAGGACAATTTTGCTTTACCTGCCAGGCTCTATGAAAAATATATTTATGTATTAATAAAATGGCCGGGCATGGTGGCTCACGCCTATAATCCTAGCATTTTGGGAGGCCAAGGCGGGCAGATCACTTGAGGTCAGGAGTTCAAGACCAGCCTGGCCAACATGGTGAAACCCCGTCTCTCCTAAAAATACAACAACAACAACAAAAATTAGCCAGGCGTGGTGACGGGCGCCTGTAGTCCTGGCAACCTGGGAGACTGAGGCAGGAGAATCACTTGAACTTGGGAAGCAGAGAATGCAGTGAGCCGAGATCACGCCACTGCACTCCAGCCTGGTTGACAGAGCCAGACTCCATCTCAAAAAAAAAAAAATTTTATTGAAATGTAAAAGTGATAATGTTGAGGAGAACTCTTTGTATATCTACAATATAATCTCAGCCAGTAATAAGTGTTATGAAGAAAATAAAACAGTAATGAAACAGGATGATAGGGACAAGTAGACTTAGAAAAAGGCCCTCCAAGGAGGTGGGATTTGGGCTGAGACCTGCAAAAAAGAATCAGCAATGAGAGGGGACAGTCAGGGAAGGAGCTACCCAAGCAGAAGGAGCAGCAACTGCAGAGGCGCAGAAGCAAGGACAGTGCTCCTGGTGTTGGTGAACAGGCAAGGGGTGGTACAGGTGAGGCAGCAGGGTTGGGGTCACATAGGACTTGTAGTTGAGGATGAGGAATTTGGGGAGCCAGTGGGAGGTTTAAGCAGCTGAGTAGCAATATCTGCTTTACATTTTTAAAGGTCACTCTAGCTGTTGGATAGAGGTGACTTGGTACCAGACAAGAGCAGAGGCAAGGCACCCCATTATTGCAGTCGTCAGGGTGGGGTTTTGGGCAAGACAGGTGGCCACAGAAATGAAGGAAGTAAAGGGGTTCAGGATATATTTGGGAAGCAGATTTTTTTTTTTTTTTTTTTTTTTTTTGGAGACAGAATCTCACTCTGTTGCCCAGGCTGGAGTGCAGTGGCACGATCTTGGCTCACTGCAAACTCCTCCTCCCAGGTTCAAGCGATTCTAGTGACTCAGCTTCCTAAGGTAGCTGGGACTACAGGCGCATGCCACCCTGCCCGGCTAATTTTGTATTTTTAGTGGAGATGGGGTTTCACCTCAGGTGATCCACCCGCCTCAGCCTCCCAGAGTGCTGGGATTACAGGCGTGAGCCACCGCGCCTGGCCGGGTTCAGGATATATTTGGAAAGGGAGCCACCAGCACATACTGAGGGACTGGCTGTGAATAATGGAGGATCCAGGATGACTCAGAGGTTTGGGTCAGGGTCTGTCTGTTCCAACTCTCCATGTAATTCTCCAAAGGAAGTCATGATCAAGAGGACTGGTGGGCTCCATTCTTCCTGTCAACCCATTTGTCTCACATCCTCCACCTAAGCAACAGAGTGATTTTTTGCTCAAAGGCAAATGGCTTCTCAGCTGAGGCTCATAGGAGATGGTCATCTCCAACTGTATTCCAACTAGGGCTAGTCACATGCTTGAAATTTACCACTCACAATAATTTCTTATCAAAAAATGAGAAAGGGGGGTTCTGGATGTGGTGACTCATGCCTGTAATCCCAGCACTTTGGGAGGCTGAGGCAGGAGGATTGCTGGAGCCCAGGAGTTTGAGACCAGCCTGGGCAATATAGTGAGACCTCTACAGAAAATAAAAATAATAATAATAAAAAAAACCAGCTGGGCCGGGCGCGGTGGCTCACGCCTGTAATCCCAGCACTTTGGGAGGCCGAGGCAGGCGGATCACGAGGTCAGGAAATCGAGACCATCCTGGCGAACATGGTGAAACCCCGTCTCTACTAAAAATACAAAAAAACTAGCCGGGCGAGGTGGCGGCGCCTGTAGTCCCAGCTACTCGGGAGGCTGAGGCAGGAGAATGGCGGGAACCCGGGAGGCGGAGCTTGCAGTGAGCTGAGATCCGGCCACTGCACTCCAGCCTGGGTGACAGAGTGAGACTCCGTCTCAAAAAAAAAAAAAAAAAAAAAAAACTAGCTGGGTTTGGTGGTGTGTGCCTGTAGTCTTAACTACTCGGGAGACTTAGGAGGGAGGATCCCTTTAGACCAAGAGTTTGAGGCTGCCATGAGCTATGATTGTACCACTGCACTCCAGCCTGTGCAACAAAGAGAGACCCCTGTCTCTTTAAAAAAAAAAAAAAAAAAAGAAGCAGCAAAGGAGAGATAGAGAGAAAGGAAGTATTTGTCTGCTTTGTAGATGAGAACACAAAACTTTACAAGGGAAATTGCCTAAACCAAGGGCATAGCAAATGAAAGGTAGAGCAAGGACTCAAACCCAAAGCTGCTGCATAGCTGGTCAGATAGCTGAGTGTCAGACTAAAGTCAGACTGAAGTGTAAGTGTAGCGGGTGGATGAGTTTTCAGCTCCTTGTTCAACAAAGGACTTGAGCTGGGTGTGGTGGCTCATGCCTGTAATCCCAGCAATTTGGGAAGCTGAGGTGGGTAGATCACCTGAGATCAGGAGTTCCAGACCAGCCTGGGCAACACCCCATCTCTACTAAAAATACAAAAATACTGATGTGCTCCTTTTAAGATGTTAGAAATTGAGAAACTAATAAGGAGCTTCCCTACCTCTGCCCAACCAGAAATCTGAGTGTGATCTTTGACTCCTTCCTTGTCCATCTCAATCCATAGCTACCTAGTCCCAGACTACCTCCTAAGTGTCCCCCAGTAAAGTTGGAGGGGTAACCAGGAACGAGACCATGCTGGGCCCGGAGGGTCATGTAAGGAATTTGTTCTTCATCCAAGTATCAATGAAGAGGCTGAGCAGAGAGGTCACATGCTCAGACATGCATTTGGAGAAGATGCTATGGCTGATGTGTGAAGAATGGATTGGACATGCACCAGAAGGGATGCAGAGAGGAAGACCAATTAGGACATGGTGTCAGCAATTCAGAGGGAGGAATGATAACTGCATTCCAGGAAGAAGACACACAACAGCTGCAAAGCCAGGAAGGAAGGAAAGGGCACAATGCTTGGGGGAATTCAGATGGATCTGCGGCGAAAGCAGAGTAGTGGGGAGGGACTGGAAAGGAAGATGGGGCTGTATCCTGAGGAAGCAGGTTCAGACAAGACAGCTCCCCAGTGTGGCTCAGGGCCTGTTTTAGGTTTGTCTAACAAGATCTCCAGTCCCCATTTTCCTAAGGTGGGATTGTTGTATTTATAACTAGGTGGACATTTCAAAGTTCTCTCTTTTTTTTCTTTTTTTTTTTGAGATGGAGCCTCGCTCTGTCACCTGGGCTGGAGTGCAGTGTCGCGATCTGGGCTCACTGCAAGCTCCACTTCCCAAGTTCACGCCATTCTGCCTCAGCCTCCAGAGTGGCTGGTAAGGGAGGATACTACCCCTCATATCATCTTATGCCCAATTTCTGCCTCCAAAGAAAGAAGAAGTAAAAACTAAAATGCAGAAATGAAATCCACAGGCAGACAGCCCGGCGCCGCACTCTGGGCCTGGTAGTTAAAGATCGACCCCTGACCTAGTTGGTTCTGTTATCTATAGATTACAGACATTGTATAGGAATGCACTGTGAAAATCCCTATCTTGTTTTGTTCCGATCTAATTACCGGTGCATGCAGCCCCCAGTCACGTACCCGCTGCTTACTCAATCACGACCCTCTCACACGCACCCCCTTAGAGTTGTGAGCCCTTAAAAGGGACAGGAATTGTTCACTCAGGGAGCTCGGCTCTTGAGACAGAAGTCTTGCCAATGCCCCCGGCCGAATAAACCCCTTCCTTCTTTAACTCGGTGTCTGAGGAGTTTTGTCTGCCGCTCATTCAGCTACACGGGGACTACAGGCACCCGCCACCACGCCAGCTAATTTTTGGTATTTTTAGTAGAGACGTGTTAGCCAGGATGGTCTCAATCTCCTGACCTCGTGATCTGCCTGCCTCGGCTTCCCAAAGTGCTGCCATTACAGGTGTGAGCCACCGTGCCCGGCGTCAAAATTCTCATTTGTAATCAACAAAAACCAATTCTGACAGACTTAAACATACAAAAAAATTATTGGCCATATATTCAGGTAGCTGCCACTGCTGAACAGTGGACACCACAGTTCACATCCCCATGATCTCCAGCACCAAACCCAGCCCCGTTGCTGCCCCCAGAAACTAGGTATGGTCACTGCTGCCTCTGTCATCACGATGGACTCTTTGTTGGCTCTGCATCTTTGAGTCAAAGTCCCCCATGCATTTGATTGACTGAGTCTAGGTTATGTGCTCCCAACCTTGCTTCAAGGATGCTAAGAAACTGTGTAGATGGCATTTGAGATTTCCATTCTGGGAGGTGGGCTTTGACTTACTGTAAGACTCATGAAATAGAGAATTCCCCAAACATAAGAAAAGAGTTGGCTGGGTGCAGCAGCTCATGCCTGTAATCCCAGCACTTTGGGAGGCCAAGGCGGGTGGATCACCTGAGATCAGGAGTTTGAGACCAGCCTGACCAACATGGTGAAACCCCGTCACTACCAAAAATACAAAATTAGCTGGGGGTGGTGGCGCATGCCTGTAATCCCAGCTACTCGGGAGCCTGAGACAGGAGAATTGCTTGAACTCGGGAGGCGGAGGTTGCAGTGAGCCATGATAATGCCATTGTACTGTCGCCTGGGTGACAGAGCAAAACTCTGTCTCAAAAAAAGAAAAGAGTTTAGAGGGTGAGCAGCCAAAAAAATTCAAGTATCCACTTCACTGTGAAATGCAACTGGGTGAGTTATAGGAATAGCTCAAAATGGGAGGCAACATGAAGGGATAGATGTCCTTGCTAACAGAGAGGCCTTTGCCGGGATGCCTGGCTTTCTAAAACAGGGAGAAAATGATTCTGACTCTGTTAATGGTAGAGTATTATCCTCCACCCTCCTCTAGATAACAATATAAATGTTGGACAAAAGATAAAAACAAGGATTTGGCTGGGCATGGTGGCTCAAGTCTGTAATCCCAGCACTTTGGGAGGCCAAGGCAAGAGGATCACTTGAGCCCAAGAGTTCAAGACCAGCCTGGGTGACATAGCGAGACCCTGTCTCTGAAAAAAAAATTTTTTTTTTTTTTTTTGCCGGGTACGGTGGCTCAAGCCTGTAATCCTAGCACTTTGGAAGGCCAAGGTGGTTGGATCAATTGAGGTCAGGAGTTCAAGACCAGCTGGGCCAACAAGGTGAAACCTCGTCTCTACTAAAATATAAAAATTAGCCAGGCATGATGGTGGGTGCTTGTAATCCCAGCTACTCGGGAGGCTGAGACAGGAGAATCGCTTGAACCCAGGAGACAGTGGTTGCAGTGACCTGAGATCATGCCACTACACTGCAGCCTGGGTGGCTGAGTGAGACTCCATCTCCAAAAAAATTTTGTTTTGTTTTGTTTTGAGACGGAGTCTCGCTGTGTCTCCCAGGCTGGAGTGCAGTGGCGCGATCTCGGCTCACTGCAAGCTCCGCCCCCTGGGTTCACGCCATTCTCCCGACTCAGCCTCCCAAGTAGCTGGGACTACAGGCGCCCGATACCACGCCCGGCTAATTTTTTGTATTTTTAGTAGAGACGGGGTTTCACCGTGTTAGCCAGGATAGTCTCGATCTCCTGACCTCGTGATCCACCCGCCTCGGCCACCCAAAGTGCTGGGATTACAGGCTTGAGCCACCGCGCCCGGCCTTGTTTTGTTTTTAATTAGCCAGGCGTGGCAGCATGCACCTGTAGTCCCAGCTACTTGGGAGGCTGAGGCAGGACGATGGCTTGAGCCAAGGAGTTTGAGGCCGCAGTGAGCTGAGATTGTGTCACCACACTCCAGCCGGAGTGACAGAGTGAAACCCTGTATTTGAATTAAAAAACAAAAACAGGCCGGGCGCGGTGGCTCACGCCTGTAATCCCAGCACTTTGGGAGGCCGAGGCGGGCGGATCACGTGGTCGAGAGATTGAGACCATCCTGGCTAACACGGTGAAACCCCGTCTCTACTAAAAACACAAAAAATTAGCCGGGCGTGGTGGTGCACGTCTGTAGTCCCAGCTACTCGGAGGCTGAGGCAGGAGAATGGCGTGAACCCAGGAGGCGGAGCTTGCAGTGAGCCGAGATGGTGCCACTGCACTCCAGCCTGGGCGACAAAGTGAGACTTCGTCTCAAAAAAAAAAAAAAAAAAAAACCAACAACAAAAAAAACAGGCCGGGCACGGTGGCTCAAGCCTATAATCCCAGCACTTTGGGAGGCCGAGACGGGCGGATCACGAGGTCAGGAGATCAAGACCATCCTGGCTAACACGGTGAAACCCTGTCTCTACTAAAAACTACAAAAAACTAGCCGGGCGAGGTGGCGGGCGCCTGTAGTCCCAGCTACTCGGGAGGCTGAGGCAGGAGAATGGCGTGAACCCGGGAGGCGGAGCTTGCAGTGAGCTGAGATCCCGCCACTACACTGCAGCCTGGGCGACAGAGCGAGACTCAGTCTCAAAAAATAAAAAAATAAAATAAAATAAAATAAAAAATATAAAACAAAAACAAGGATTTGAAATCACTGCAGAGCAAACATAAACAGTCCGAAATTGGAGGGGATTCACCCTTGTTATGTAGCAGGATAAGCCACAGACAAAACTCCTCAGACACCGAGTTAAAGAAGGAAGGGCTTTATTCGGCCAGGGGCATTGGCAAGACTTCTGTCTCAAGAGCCGAGCTCCTCAGGTGAGCAATTCCTGTTCCTTTTAAGGGCTCATAACTCTAAAGGGGTGCATATGAGAGGGTCGTGATTGATTGAGCAAGCAGGGAGTATGTGACTGGGGGCTGCAAGCATAGGTAATTAGATCGGAACAAAACAAAATAGGGATTTTCACAGTGCCTTTCTATACAATGTCTGTAATCTATAGATAACAGAACCCATTAGGTCAGGGGTCAATCTTTTTTTTTTTTTTTTTTTTTTTTTGAGACGGAGTCTCGCTCTGTCGCCCAGGCTGGAGTGCAGTGGCGCGATATCGGTTCACTGCAAGCTCCACCTCCCGGGTTCACGCCATTCTCCCGCCTCAGCCTCCGAGTAGCTGGGACTACAGGTGCCCGCCACCACGCCCGGCTAGTTTTTTGTATTTTTAGTAGAGACGGGGTTTCACCATGTTAGCCAGGATGGTCTCGATCTCCTGACCTCGTGATCCACCCGCCTCGGCCTCCCAAAGTGCTGGGATTACAGGCTTGAGCCACCGCGCCCGGCCGGGGGGTCAATCTTTAACTATCAGGCCCAGGGTGCCGCGCAGGGCTGTCTGCCTGTGGATTTCATTTCTGCCTTTTAGTTTATACTTCTTTCTTTGGAGGCAGAAATTGGGCATAAGACGATATGAGGGGTGGTCTCCTCCCTTAGCTAGATGGGAACCACACTGGGGAAATCTCCTTTTCTATACTTTCTTCCTGATGGTACTCCCCAGTCTGAGCAGTGTATGGAAGCTAGGACTCAGGCAGAAATCTCTAGGAAGCAGGAAGCTGCTTGAGATGTTAAAGGGTGAAATTAGGGGCTGCTAAAATGACTAGAAATGGAAGGGGAAATCCTGGAAAGAAGAGGGGCACAAAGGGGGTAAGCCCCCAAATAAGTCTATATACAGATTTGGGGGCTTACCCACTCCATGCCCCTCTTCTTTCCAAAGCTCTGGCCTGACCCTTTGACATATAAGCCCAGCCAGGCACAGTGAGCTCACACCTGTAATCCCAGCACTTTGGGAGGCCGAGGCGGATCACCTGAGGTCAGGAGTTCCAGACCAGCCTGACCAATATGGAGAAACCCTGTCTCTACTAAAAATACAAAGTTAGCCAGGCATAGTGGCTCATGCCCGTAATCCCTTTAATGTACTCAGGAGGCTGAGTCGGGAGAATCGCTTGAACCTGGGAGGCAGAGGTTGCGGTGAGCCGAGATCATGCCATTGCACCCCAGCCTAGGCAACAAGAGCAAAACTCCATCTCAAAAAAAAAAAAAAAACATATAAGCAGAGTTGACTCCAAGGAGCCCAGTGGAAAGCAGTAGATAGAAAGCCAAAAGAATTGAGCAGAGATTTCAGGTGTTTTCCATCACAAGGGGATAGAATTAGAAGTTTGAGTCCAACTTATAGGGATTTGGTAAACACCCCAGGTTTAGGCCAGGCAGTGGCTCACGCCTGTAATCCCAGCACTTTGGGAGGCAGAGGCGGGCGGATCACCTGAGGTCAGGAGTTCAAGACCAGCCTGGCCAACATGGTGATACCCCGTCTCTACTAAAAACACAAAAATTAGCCAGGCGCGGTGGCCGGCACCTGTAATCCCAGCTGCTCAGGAGGCTGAGGCAGGAGAATTGCTTGAACCCAGGAGGTGGAGGTTGCAGTGAGCCGAGATTACCCCATTGCGCTCCAGTATGGGGGACAAGAGTGAGACTTCATCTGGAAACAAACAAACAAACCAGGCTTTCCACTGAAACCTCAGAAGTGTCATACCTTAACAATAAAGGCTGTTTCTCAAGTCTGGCCCAAGATTCATTGGCAAAACAAAATAGACCCAATAGCCAACAATTGGAAACAACATAAATGTCCATCATCGTGGATGAACAAAATGCCGGGACAAAACATAGTACAGGTCAACCATCCCAAATCCAAAAATCCAAAACCCAAAATCCTCCGAAGTCCAAAACTTTTTAAGCACTGACATGCAGTTCAAAAAGAATGCCCATTGGAGCCTTTTGGATTTCAGATTTTTGTGTTTAGGATGTTCAGCCAATAAGTATAATACAAACAATCCAAAATCCAAAAAAATCAAAATCCAAAACACTTCCGGTGTCAAATAATTTGGATAAGAGATACTCAACCTTTGTGCCCATACAATGGAATAAACAGGAACTCAGCAGTAAAAAGAAATGGAATACTGATACATGCTATGACATGGATGGTCCGGAAAAGGACAGAAACAAAATATATGTTGTATGATCCAATTTACATGAAATGTGTAAAAAGGGCAAATATAGGGAGATAGAAAGTAGGTTAACAGCTTCCTGGGGCAGGGGTGAGGAGGGAAAAAATGGGGATTAACAGTTAATGGTCATGAGTCATCTTAGAGAGTGAAGAAAATATTCTAAAACTTGGTAAATCTACTAAAAAGAATTATTGAATTGTGGCCGGGCGCGGTTGCTCAAGCCTGTAATCCCAGCACTTTGGGAGGCCGAGACGGGCGGATCACGAGGTCAGGAGATCAAGACCATCCTGGCGAACACAGTGAAACCCTGTCTCTACTAAAAAAATACCAAAAACTAGCCAGGAGAGGTGGCGGGTGCCTGTAGTCCCAGCTACTCAGGAGGCTGAGGCAGGAGAATGGCGTGAACCCGGGAGGCGGAGCTTGCATTGAGCTGAGATCCAGCCACAGCACACCAGCCTGGGCGACAGAGCCAGACTCCGTCTCAACAAAAAAAAAAAAAGAATTATTGAATTGTACACTTGAAATTATGGATCATGTATGTGACATGCCTCATATGTAAACTATGCCTCAGTAAAGTCATGTTTTTTAAAAATAAGTGACAAATATCAGTAGAGGCTGGGCACAATGTCTCACACCTATAATCCCAACACTTTGGGAGGCCAAAGTGGGAAGATTAGTTGAGCCCTGGAGTTCAAGACTAGCCTGGGCAAGATAGCAAGACCCCATCTCGGCAAAAAAATAAACAGTTAATCAATAGAAATTATGTAGACATCAAGCAGTGAATTGCGTTTTTTGTTTGTTTGTTTTTGTTTTATTTTTTTTTTGAAACAAAAGTCTTGCCCTGTCGCCAAGCTGGAGTTCAGGGGTGTGATCTCGACTCACTGCAACCTCTGCTTGCTGGGTTCAGGCAATTCTCCTGCCTCAGCCTCCCACACAGCTGGGATTACAGGCACACATCACTATGCCCGGCTGAGTTCTGTACTTTTAGTAGAGATGAGGTTTCACCATGTTGGCCAGGATGGGCTTGATCTCTTGACCTCGTTATCTACCCTCACTGGCCTCCCAAAGTGCTGGGATTACAGGTGTGAGCCACCATGCCTGGCCCAAAGAATGAATTGTGACAATTTTTTTCAGATCATCCCAAAAGGAGTAATTGAGAGGAAGAGTCATACTTCAAATAGCAGAGGTGAACAGTCTCTTAGATTGCTTGACAACTCAATTAATGAATAAGAGTAATACAACTAAGATATTGAAAAAATTTTGATGTTTCCTGATTTTACATAAAATACCAACATTGATTAAAATAATGTAAAATTCATGATAGGACACTACAGTGCAGTCCTGATTACAAACCAGTTAAAGAATAAAAGAGTATTTAAGAGTAGTCATGGCCGGGCACAGTGGCTTAAGCCTGTAATCCCAGCACTTTGGGAGGCCGAGATGGGCGGATCAGGAGGTCAGGAGATCGAGACTATCCTGGCTAACACGGTGAAACCCCGTCTCTACTAAAAAATACAAAAAAACTAGCTGGGCGAGGTGGCGGGCGCCTGTAGTCCCAGCTACTCGGGAGGCTGAGGCAGGAGAATGGCGTGAACCCGGGAGGCGGAGCTTGCAGTGAGCTGAGATCTGGCCACTGCACTCCAGCCCGAGTGACAGAGCGACACTCCGTCTCAAAAAAAAAAAAAAAAAAAAGAGTAGTCAGCATATACAATAAACAAACAAACTTGAAATGTTCTTACCACTCATATGTGAAACTTATTAAAGATTTGTTCCAAATTTGACAACCTTAAAATTGTATATGACAAAATCAATAACAGATTTGGAAGCTGAAAGAAACTTTTCTAAACTGTTAGTAATAAAAAATGAATAAAAATTGAGGCCTGGTGCAGTGGCTCATGCCTGTAATTCCAGCACTTTGGGAGGCCGAGGCGGGTGGATCACGAGGTCAGGAGATCAAGACCATCCTGGCTAACATAGTGAAACCCCGTCTCTACCAAAAACACAAAAAATTAGCCGGTCCCATGTTGTGGCAGGCGCCTGTAGTCCCAGATACTCAGGAGGCTGAGGCAGGAGAATGGAGTGAACCCAGGAGCCAGAGATTGCAGTGAGTCGAGATTGCACCACTGCACTCCAGCCTGGGTGACAGATTGAGACTCCGTCTCAAAAAAAAAATTGAAATGAAACTGCCCTAACAAAGTGTGAAATCAAGCTTCCATCAACTTCCAGATAATCAGTCAGTAAATTAACTGCCTGAGAGAATAAAAGTCCACAGTCTCCACAGGAAGATGACAAAATCCAGAGTCGCCATAGCATATTATTTATAGCATTCATTATGACAATAAAAAATAGTAGATATGTGAAAAACAAACAAAAGAACAAAGTGTAACCCACAGTCAAGCATAAGTGTAGTCAATAGAAACAGATTCCAAAATAATCCAGATGTTGGAACAATCAGACAAGAATCCAGCTATTATAAATGTGTTCAAGGGCTTAAAGGAAAATACATTCATAATTAGTGAACAGATTGTAAACTTCAGCACAGAAATGGAATACATATATTATATATTATATATATTTTATGTATATAATATATATATAGAGAGAGAGAGAAATACAGAACCTCACTCTGTCGTCCAGGCTGGAGTGCTATGGCATGATCTCGGCTCACTGCAACCTCTGCCTCCCAGGTTCAAGCAATTCTCCTGCCTCAGCCTCCTTGAGTAGGTGTGTGCCATCATGCCTGGCTAATTTTTTGTATTTTTAGTAGAGATGGGGTTTCACCATGTTGACGAGGCTGGTCTTGAACTCCTGACCTCAAGTGATCTGCCCACCTCAGCTTCCCAAAGTGCTGGGATTGCAGTCATGAGCCACCATGCCCAGTCAAAAAATACATATTTAAAAAGAACCAGATAGAACATTTATAATTCAAAATACAATATTTGAAATGAAAGATTCACTAATTGGGCTTACTATCAGCTTGGTGGCAGAAGAAGAAAGAGTGGGCCGGGCGCGGTGGCTCAAGCCTGTAATCCCAGCACTTTGGGAGGCCGAGGCGGGCGGATCACAAGGTCAGGAGATCGAGACCACGGTGAAACCCCGTCTCTACTAAAAATACAAAAAATTAGCCAGGCGCGGTTGTGGGCGCCTGTAGTCCCAGCTACTCGGGAGGCTGAGGCAGGAGAATGGCGTGAACCCAGGAGGTGGAGCTTGCAGTGAGCCGAGATCGCGCCACTGCACTCCAGCCTGGGCGACAGAGCGAGACTCCGTCTCAAAAAAAAAAAAAAAAAAAAAAAGAAGAAAGAGTGAATGACCTTGAAGATAGATCTAAATTATCCAATTTGAAGGATAAAGAGAGAGAAAAGAGGCTGGGTGCGGTGGCTCATGCCTGTAATCCCAGCACTTTGAGAGGCTGAGACAGGCGGATCATGAGGTCAGGATATCCAGACCATTCTGACTAACACGGTGAAACCCTGTCTACTAAAAATACAAAAAAAATTAGCTGGGTGTGGTGGCGGGCATCTGTAGTCCCCGCTACTCAGGAGACTGAGGCAGGAGAATTGCTTGAACCCGGGAGGCAGAGATTGCAGTGAGTGGAGATTGTGCCACTACACTCCAGCCTGGGTGACAGAGCCAGACTCCGTCTTAAAAAAAAAGAGAGAGAGAAAAGATTGTCTTATTGACTTGTGGAGCTTAAATCATGTAATTTCAGTCCCAGAAAACGAAGAGAGAATGGGACAGAAAAAGCATTTGAATTTCATATATTTGATGAAAAACCTCATTAGAAATCCAAAAAGTTTAGCAAAATCCAAGTATGATAAATATGAAGAAAACTGTCAGGCCTCTGAGCCCAAGCTAAGCCATCATATCCCCAGTGACCTGCACGTATACATCCAGATGGCCTGAAGCAACCGAAGATCCACAGAAGTGAAAATAGCTTAACTGATGACATTCCATCATTGTGATTTGTTTCTGTCCCACCCTAACTGATCAGTGTTCTTTATAATCTCCCCCACCATTAAGAACTTTCTTTGTAATTCTCCCCATCCTGGAGAATGTACTTTGTGAGATCAACCCCCTGCCCCCAAAACATTGCTCTTAACTCCACCGCCTATCCCAAAACCTAAAAGAACTCATGATAATCCCACCACTTTTGCTGACTCCTTTTTCGGACTCAGCCTGCCTGCACCCAGGTGAAATAAACAGCCCCGTTGCTCACACAAAGCCTGTTTGGTGGTCTCTTCACACGGACACGTGAAACAAAAACAATACCTAAACACATCATAATCAAACTGTTAAAAACAAAAAAGAAAGAGAAAGTCTTTTTTTTTTTTTTTTTTAATGGAGTTTTGCTGTTGTTGCCCAGGCTGGAGTGCAATGGTGCAATCTCAACTCACCACAACCTCTGCCTCCCAGGTTCAAGCGATTCTCCTGCCTCAGCCTCCCGAGTATCTGGGATTACAGGCACGCAACACCACGCTCGGCTAATTTTGTATTTTTAGTAGAGACGGGGTTTCTCCATGTTGGTCAGGCTGGTCTCGAACTCCTGACCTCAGGTGATCTGCCCACTTCGGCCTCCCAAAGTGCTGGGATTACAGGCGTGAGCCACTGCGCCTGGCAAGAAAGAAAGTCTTGAAAGTAGCCATAGAAAAAGACATAATTGCAAACAGATTACATACAGAGAATGCAAATGAAGCCTGACTTCTCATCAGAAACCATGGAGTCAGAAAACAATGGAATACCATCTTTAAAGTGCCGAAAAATAAACAAAAACCTGTCCGTCCAGTGAAATAAAGATCTTTTCAGATAAATGAAAGCATAGAGCATTAATTGCCAGCAGACCTGCAGAATAAGAAATGTTGCTGGGTTCAGTGGCTCACTCCCAGTCATCTCAGCAATTTGGGAGGCCAATGAAGGAGGATTGCTTGAGTCCAAAATGTGCCACAGTGCCTGGCTAATGTTGTATGTGTGTGGAGACAGGGGTCTCATTATGTTGCCCAGGCTGGTCTCAAACTCCTGGGCTCAAGTGATCCTCCTGCATTAGCCTCCCAAAGCGCTGGGATTACAGGCATGAGTCACCATGCCTGTCCCCCAAAAGATAAATCTTTAGAAGGGTATGAAAGAACACTAGAAACAGCGAGTATATGGACAAATACATGAACAAATATTTTTGCTCTACTTTTAATTGACTGGTGAACATCAAAATAATATTTTATTGTGGAGTCTTTTTTTGTTTGTTTTTTGTTGTTTTCTTTTTTTTGAGACGGAGTCTTGCTCTGTCACCCAGGCTAGAGTGCAGTGGCGCGATCTCGGCTCACTGCAAGCTGGGCCTCCCAAAGTGCTGGGGTTACAGGTGTGAGCCACCACGCCCTGCCTAAAGTACATTTTTTGAAGGCAGTATAAAGTTGAGCCTTGCTTTTCTGTTCTTTTAATTAGAATGTTTAGTCCATATGTACTTAATGCAATTTTCTTTTTTTCTTTTTTTTTTTTTGAGACAGAGTTTCACTCTTATTGCCCAGGCTGGAGTGTAAAGGCGCGATCTCAGCTCACAATTGTGTTGGAAATTTCAATATCCCTCTCTTAGTAAGAACATTTTGGCCAGGTAAGGTGGCTCACACCTGTAATCCCAGCACTTTGGGAGGCCGAGGTGGGCAGATCAGGTGAGGTCAGGAGTTCGAGACCAGCCTGGCCAACATGGTGAAACCCTGTCTCTACTAAAAATACAAAAATTAGCCAGGCATGGTAGTACATGCCTATAATCCCAGCTACTTGGGAAGTTGAAGCAGGAGAATCACCTGAACCCAGGAGGTAGAAGTTGCAGTGAGCCAAGATTGCACCACTGCACCCCAGCCTGGGCAATGAGTGAGACTCCATATTTTTAAAAAATGTAATTAATTAAATTAAATATATATGAAATAAAAGGCACAAAGATTGAGAAGAAAAAAGTAGAACTGTCTATATTTGCAGATTACATGAATACTTACATAGAAAATATTAAGGAACATGTAGAACTGCTAGAATTAATAAACAATATAAGAAAATCTATTGTGTTTCTAAAAGGAAAAAAAGAAATTTGAGATTTAAATTTCTATTTATAATAGCATCAAAAAACACAGAGTACGTAAGAATAAATTTTACTGGGCACAGTGGCTCACACCTGTAATCCCAGCAGTTTGGAAGGCCAAGGCAGCTGGATCATCTGAGGTCAGGAGTTCAAGACCAGCCTGGCAAACATGGTGCAACCATGTCTCTTTTGTTTTACTAAAAACAAAAAACAAAGATTAGCCGGGTGTGGTGGCGCATGCCTGTAGTCCCAGCTACTCAGGTGGCTGAGTCAGGAGAATCCCTTGAACCTAGGAGGTGAAAATTGCAGTGAACCAAGATTGCACCACTGCACTCTAGCTTGGGCAAGAGAGTGAGACTCTGTATCAAAAAAAAAAAAAAAAGGCCGGGCGCGGTGGCTCACGCCTGTAATCCCTGCACTTTGGGAGGCCGAGGCGGGCGGATCACGAGGTCAGGAGATCGAGACCATCCTGGCTAACACGGTGAAACCCCGTCTCTACTAAAATACAAAAAATTAGCCGGGCGCGGTGGCGGGCGCCTGTAGTCCCAGCTACTCCGGAGGCTGAGGCAGGAGAATGGCGCGAACCCGGGACGCGGAGCTTGCAGTGAGCCGAGATGGTGCCACTGCACTCCAGCCTGGGCGACAGAGTGAAGACTCCGCCTCAAAAAAAAAAAAAAAAAAAAAAAAAAAAAGAATAAATTTAACTAAAGACATGCAAGACCTCTATCTGTACACTGAAAATCATAAAACATTATTGTTTGGGTGAAGGAAAAGGGACAAGATGGAGGAAGGTGAACAAGATGGAGCAGTCCCTGTTGTTTCTGGGTTCTTCATCACAGATTTTCCCGCGCCCGGGAAAAGAACCAAATCAACTGAGCATGCGCAGAAAGACGTCAAGCCGGGGACACCGAAATTCAAGAAGCCACTCCTACACACACGCCCCAAACTCCTCCCCTTCCAGCTCCCAGGCATAAAAGTCCGCCGCTGGCAGGAGGCGGCGTGACTTCTTCCGCCCCCGTATTCGTGGACCGGAGAACATCACCCAAGAGCGCCGGCGCGACTTCCCTGGCCCCCCCACACCAGAGGACCAGAGAACCTCGTTGGAGAGTGTATGCATATTTGCAATAAAAGACTGCCATTTTCTTATGTACTTTGGCCTCATGTTTAATTACTTAGCTCTCCTAAATTAAATTAAGTTAAATTAAATTGAAACAAAACAATTATTAAGCTGTTATTTTCCCAAAATTGTTCTATAAATCCAATACAATAAGCCTTTGTTGTAGACATTTATATGGAAATAACAAAAGTAATCTTGGTGGTGAGGGGCAGACAAAGTTGGAGGACCATACTACCTGATTTTAAAATTTATTCTGAAGCTACCATTGTGAAGACTGAATGGGGCTGGGCACAGTGGCTCACACCTATAATCTCAGCACTTTGGGAGGCCAAAGCAAGCAGATCACTTGAGACCAGGAGTTCGAGACCAGCCTGGCCAACATGGTGTAATCCCATCTCTACTAAAAATACAAAAATTAGCTGGGCGTGGTGGCATGTGCCTGTAATCCCAGCTACTTGGGAGGCTGAGGTATGAGAATCATTTGAACCCAGGAGGTGGAGGTTGCAGTGAGCCAAGATTGCACTAATGCACTACAGCCTGGGTGACAGAACACGACTCTGTCACACACACACAAAAAAAGACTGAATAGTACTAGTCTAAGGATAGGCAAATAGGTTAATGGGATGGAAATAGCCCCATAAGAATATGGTCAATTGTCCGTTGGGCGCGGTGGCTCAAGCCTGTAATCTCAGCACTTTGGGAGGCAGAGGCGGGTGGATCACCTGAGGTCAGGAGTTCAAGACCAGCCTGACTAATATGGTGAAACCCCGTCTCTACTAAAAATACAAAAATAATTAGCCAGGTGTAGTGGTGGGCACCTGTAATCCCAGCTACATGGGACGCTGAGGCAGGACAATCACTTGAACCCCGGAGGCGGAGGTTGCAGTGAGCCAATATCATGCCATTGCACTCCAACCTGGGCAACAGAGCGAGACTCTGTCTCAAAAAAAAAAAAAAAAAAAAAAAATGTGATCAATTGTCAGCATCCCCTTTTGGATTGTAAGATTTATATCTGTGTCTGTATTTGCCTGGCTTTCAGCTGCACCCCCAGAGCCTAGAACAGAGCTGATTACTTAGTGAGTGTATTGTAACTGACTAATCAGAGCCTAGTACACAGTAGGTGCTCAATAAATATTCATTGAATAAATGCATTTTAAGAAATGGGATGGGCATAACAATCTGGTCCTCTATTTATTTTTGAGAATGAGTCTCACTCTGCCCCAGGCTGATGTGCAGTGGTGCAATCTTGGCTCACTGCAACCTCTGCCTCCCATATTCAAGCAATTCTCCTGCCTCAGTCTCCCAAGTAGCTGGGATTATAGGCACCCGCTACCACGCCCAGCTAATTTTTGTATTTTTAGTAGAGACGGGTTTCACCATGTTGGTCAGGCTGGTCTCAAACTCCTGACCTCAAGTGATCCACCCACTTTGGCCTCCAAAGTGCTGGGATTACAGGCATCAGCCACTGCACCCAGCCCAAACTGTATGCTTTTAGACATGCTAATTCTGGAGGATGAGAGATCACCCTACCTTACTGTATTCCCACTTCTCCTAGTTCCCTTTGCTGGAGTCCTCTCTTTCCTTTCCTTTAACCATCCAGAAAATCAGCACTACTGGCTTCCTGATCTGCATTGTCCCCAACCCCGCGACTACTGTGGACCCTCCAAAATTCAGAAAGCAGATCATGCTAGGGGCTCTAGAGGTTCTCCTCCAGCAGATCCAAGATGGAGGAAGAATGAGAGGCTGGGCTGGAATTGCCCCCTTAGAAGGGTGACCAATTGCACAGGTTTCCCAGATGCAGGGGTTTCCTGGGCCATAGACTATGAGTTTTTAAACTAGGACGGTCCCAAGGAAACCAGGGATTACACCACACCTCCTGGGAATCCTCCAGTCTCTTTGATCAGAAAGGGATGGACTATACCTTTCCCATGGTGGGGACTGCCAACCCTAGGGTCAGCAGTCTTTTTGTAATGATTGGTTTAAATGTCCAGAGCAAAGTGCTCCATGTCCTCACCTCCAAAACAGGGTCTAAAGCTTAGGAAGCGCGCTAGGTAAATTGTTGGATGACGAGCGTGCTTAGGAGCAGAGGAAAGGGCCCTACCCTCTGGGACCCCCTGAATCCAAGGTGGGCTGTTTTCTACAGCTCCAACCTCTCCTTCCTGCACATTTTGCACCTCTCCCAAGCAGGGAAATGCCTTTCTTGCTCCATCCAGCCCCATCATATCCCTGCCCACCCTGCATGTTCTATCAAGTACCAGCATGTTTCTGCAGTCAATATTTATATACATTTTAATTATTTGTATAAAAGCATTACTTTTTTTTTTTTTTTTTTTTTGAGACGGAGTCTCGCTCTGTCACCCGGGCTGGAGTGCAGTGGCCGGATCTCAGCTCACTGCAAGCTCCGCCTCCCGGGTTCACGCCATTCTCCTGCCTCAGCCTCCCCAGTAGCTGGGACTACAGGCGCCCGCCACCTCGCCCGGCTAGCTTTTTGTATTTTTTAGTAGAGACGGGGTTTCACCGTGTTAGCCAGGATGGTCTTGATCTCCTGACCTTGTGATCCGCCCGTCTCAGCCTCCCAAAGTGCTGGGATTACAGGCTTGAGCCACCGCGCCCGGCTAAAACATTACATTTTTAAAAAGTTTCAATACAGAATGTTAGTAAGGGAGAAGTCAAAGCCCCACCCCACCTCATCCTATGCTGCCCTCTTAAAAAACTTCATTTTTACCTTTTCTGCTTTTAGCTATGATAGTTTATACCACAAATCCGATTGATATGCCTATACCTCAATTTCTTGATTTATCCTCTTGAATTAACATTTATTGACTCTTCTCGTGAAGAAAGACCTTTGTTCATTTACTTTATGCTCATCTCCCAATCCTTTCTACGTTGTGTTTTAGTGTTAGTTTATTCTTCCATTGATTGATAATTGCTTAAAATCTTTATTTCCGGCCGGGCGCGGTGGCTCAAGCCTGTAATCCCAGCACTTTGGGAGGCCGAGACGGGCGGATCACGAGGTCAGGAGTTCGAGACCATCCTGGCTAACACGGTGAAACCCCGTCTCTACTAAAAAATACAAAAAAAAAAAAAAAAACTAGCCGGGCGAGGTGGCGGGCGCCTGTAGTCCCGGCTACTCGGGAGGCTGAGGCAGGAGAATGGCATAAAAACCCGGGAGGCGGAGCTTGCAGTGAGCTGAGATCCGGCCACTGCACTCCAGCCTGGGCGACAGAGCGAGACTCCGTCTCAAAAAAAAAAAATAAATAAATAAAAAATAAAAAATAAAATAAAATCTTTATTTCCATTCCTATGAACTTTAGATAGTATTAGTCTTTTTTTTTTTTTTTTTTTTTTTTTGTAATGGTGATGAGGTCTCAGCATATTGCCCAGGCTGGTCTCGAACTCCTGGGCTCAACTGATCCTCCTGCCTTGACCTCCCAAAGTACTGGGATTAAGGCTTGAGCCAGCGTTCCTAGCCAAGATAGTATCTCTTGATTTATACTTGTAAAATGAGAAAGTTAGCATCTGTGCAGTGTTTGATCTCTCCTCCTCTACTTCAGCCTTCTGACACTGATAGTTATACTCTTATATTGCCAAGAGTTATAATATTTACATATATTCTGTAACTATAATTAAGTCTTCCATGCTTTATCTAGAGAGTTATTCTGCTCATTGAAATCCAATAAATAGCATTTTCAATATTATAATTAGAAACAAATTCTTTTTTTTTTTTTTTTTTTTTTTGAGACGGAGTCTCGCTCTGCCGCCCAGGCTGGAGTGCAGTGGCCGGATCTCAGCTCACTGCAAGCTCCGCCTCCCGGGTTGACGCCATTCTCCTGCCTCAGCCTCCCCAGTAGCTGGGACTACAGGCGCCCGCCACCTCGCCCGGCTAGCTTTTTGTATTTTTTAGCAGAGACGGGGTTTCACCATGTCAGCCAGGATGATCTCGATCTCCTGACCTCGTGATCCGCCCGCCTCGGCCTCCCAAAGTGCTGGGATTACAGGCTTGAGCCACCGCGCCCGGCCATTAGAAACAAATTCTAATTTGAGATTATATTGGATTCATTAAACAAGAAAGAACTGCTAATAAAGGGATCAATTAGACAACATGAAAGAGTCCTGGGAAATAAAAAACATGATTGTCCAGATTAAAAATACAATTAGGCCGGGCGCGGTGGCTCAAGCCTGTAATCCCAGCACTTTGGGAGGCCGAGATGGGCGGATCACAAGGTGAGGAGATCAAGACCATCCTGGCTAACACGGTGAAACCCCGTCTCTACTAAAAAATACAAAAAACTAGCCAGGCGAGGTGGCGGGCACCTGTAGTCCCAGCTACTCGGGAGGCTGAGGCAGGAGAATGACGTAAACCCGGGAGGCGGAGCTTGCAGTGAGCTGAGATCTAGCCACTGCACTCCAGCCTGGGCCACAGAGCGAGACTCCGTCTCAAAAAAAAAAAAAAAAAAATACAATTAAAAAGTCTAGAGGCTAGTGACAGAAAATAAGGAAGTACCGAAAAAAAAAAACCTGAAAGAGCTCTCAACAGCCAAAATCGGAACAGTATGAGCAACAAAATAAATAATGTCATATTGGATTGTAACCCAAAGTATAAAATAAATAAACATGAGTCCGTAGTGATCTAAATAAATGGTTGAATAAATAAATACATGGTAGGAAAGGACAGATCTTCCTTACAGAAGAATACCAAATAATATATAGATATACTTTCCCCTTCAGATGGAGTTGAATTGGCCCTCCTGTCTTGAATGTGTGCTGGACTTAGTGACTCACTTCCAAAGAACAGTGTATGGATAGGAAAAAAATAGTAACTTTAAAGTGGAGAAATTTGGCAAACACTGCTTTAATCAAGTGATCAAGGTTATGTCACCTGCTGATATCATGTGATGAGTCAGACACTCCACCGTTGTGATATTCTCCCCCAAAATACCTAACTCCAGCCTAATCATGAGAAAAATTCCAAATTGAGGAATATTCTGCAGAATACCTGACCAGCCCTCTTAAAACTGTGAAAGTGATTTTAAAAACAAGGAAAGACTGAGAAATTGTCACAGAGGAGACGAAGGAGACATGAGGACTAAATACGGTGGGAAATACTGGAGTGGGTCCTGGAACAGAAAAGGACATTAGCAGGAAAACTGGTGAAAATCTGGAGTTTCATTAATAGTAATATATGAATGTTAACTTCTTAGTTTTGATGGACCACAGTAATGTAACTCCAGGGACCCTGGTGGACTGAACAAAGGAGGATGAACGCGGGAATAAAAACAAAGACCATGGGCCAGGCGCGGTGGCTCAAGCCTGTAATCCCAGCACTTTGGGAGGCCGAGACGGGCGGATCACGAGGTCAGGAGATCGAGACCATCCTGGCTAACACGGTGAAACCCCGTCTCTACTAAAAAATACAAAAAATTAGCCGGGCGAGGTGGCAGGCGTCTGTAGTCCCAGCTACTCCGGAGGCTGAGGCAGGAGAATGGCGTAAACCCGGGAGGCGGAGCTTGCAGTGAGCTGAGATCCGGCCACTGCACTCCAGCCCGGGCGACAGAGCGAGACTCCGTCTCAAAAAAAAAAAAAAGACCAAAGAGTGTATTTGGAAGAAGGGGTTAGGGGCTCCTTGCTTCTGGTGAACAAGGGCCCTGAGCTTCTAGAGCTGTTCGTATTTATTAAGTAAAGGAGAAAAGGAGAAGGGGGTGCTTGTTGGTCAGCTGCTTGACTTAGTGCACAGCCTACACGACTGCATTCTTTGAACAGTAGGCTCCAGATGTCCCCATAGATAACCTCAAGGAGCATGGCACCAGGGAGTGACTGCCTTCAGCATACCTTCTGGTGGCAGGTGCGCATGTGAGTTTGCCCACATTCTGTATTCATGATAAACAGTTTGCTGTTTGATCATACAGACTCCAGTGGAATGCTGAGTTGGTCACAACCCTCAGGCTTTCGGCTCCCATCAATGTAAGATGCTCACATTAGAAGAAAGTGGGTGAGGCCGGACGCGGTGGCTCATGCCTGTAATCCCAGCACTTTGGGAGGCTGAGGCGGGCGGATCATGAGGTCAGGAGATCGAGACCATTGTGAAACCCTGTCTCTACTAAAAATACAAAAAATTAGCCGGGCGCCGTGGCAGGCGCCTGTAGTCCCACCTGCTCGGGAGGCTGAGGCAGGAGAATGGTGTGAACCCGGGAGGCAGAGCTTGCAGTGAGCTGAGATCCGGCCACTGCACTCCAGCCTGGGCGACAGAGCCAGACTCTGTCTCAAAAAAAAAAAAAAAAAAGAAAAAAAAGAAGAAGAAGAAAGTGGGTGAAGGGTATATGGGAACTTTGTATATTATCTTTGCAACTTTTCTATAAACCTTTTTTTTTTTTTTTTTTTTGAGACAGAGCCTCACTCTATCACCCAGGCTAGAGTACAGTGGTGCAATCTCAGCTCACTGCAGCCTCTGCCTCCTGAGTAGCTGGGACAACAGGCACCTGCCACCACTCCCAGCTAATTTTTGTATTTTTAGTAGAGATGGGGTTTCACCATGTTGGCCAGGCTAGCTTCAAACTCCTAACCTCAAGTGATCCACCTGCTTTGGCCTCCCAAAGTGCTGGGATTACAAGCATGAGCCACTGCACCCAGTCTTCTACAAATCTAAAATTATTCCAAAATTTAAAATTTACTTAAAAAAGTGGCCAGGTACAGTGGTTCATACCTGTAATCCCAACACTTTGGGAGGCTGAGACAGATGGATCACCTGAGGTCAGGAGTTTGAGACCTGAGCCAACATGGAGAAACCCCATCTCTCCACTAAAAATACAAAAACTAGCTGGATGTAGTGGCGCATGCCTGTAATCCCAACTACTCAGGAGGCTGAGGTAGGAGGGAATTGTTTGAACCTGAGTGGTGGGTCGGGGCGGGGGGCAGGTTGCAGTGAGTCAAGATCACACCACTGCACTCCAGCCTGGGGCAACGGAACAAGGCTCTGACTCAAAAAACAAACAAACAAATGAAAAGTCATATAGTTCTCCAAAAATATAGAGACAAAAAACAATTTTTTATTTTACCTTTTTTTTTTTTTTTTTTTAAGACAAGGTCTCACTCTGTTGCCCAGGCTGGAGGGCAGTGGCACTATCATGGCAGCCTTGACCACCTAGGCTCATATGATCTTTCCACCTCAGCCTCCCAAGTAGCTGGGACTACAGGTGCATGCCACCATACCTGGCTAATTTTTTACCTTTTATAGAGACAGGTTCTCACTATGTTGTCCAGGCTGGTCTTGAACTCCTGGGCTCAAGTAATCCCCTTGCCTCAGCCTCCCAAAGTGCTGGAATTACAAGTGTGAGCCACCCTGCCCAGACACAATTTTTTTAAATAGGGAGAAAAAAATCAAGTCATAAAGCGTCAGTTCAGGAGGTCTGATATCTGTTTAAGGAGAATTCCAGAGAGAAAAAAGAAAAAAGAGCCAGGCATGGTGGCTCATCCCTGTAATCCCAGCACTTTAGGAGGCCAAGGCAGGCGGATCATGAGGTCAGGAGTTCAAGACCAGCCTGACCAACATGGTGAAACCCCGTCTCTACTAAAAATACAACAATTAGCTGGGCATGGTGGCGCATGCCTGTAATCCCAGCTACTCAGGAGGCTGAGGCAGGAGAATCGCTTTAACCTGGGAGGCAGGGGTTGCAGTGAGCCGAGATCACGCCATTGCACTCCAGTGACAGAGCGAGACTCCGTCTCAAAAAAAAAAAAAAAAAAAAAAAGAAAATAGAGGTAAGAAAATAATCAGAGAAATACTAGAAGAAAATTTCCCAGAGCAGTAACAACAACAAAATAAGTCTTTATTTTATTTATTTTTATTTTTATTTTTATTTATTTTTTTTTTGAGACAGAGTCTCGCTCTGCCGCCCAGGCTGGAGTGCAGTGGCGTGATCTTGGCTCACTGCAAGCTCCGCCTCCTGGGTTCACGCCA
Organism: Macaca nemestrina; assembly: GCF_043159975.1. Lineage (NCBI taxonomy): Eukaryota > Metazoa > Chordata > Mammalia > Primates > Cercopithecidae > Macaca > Macaca nemestrina. The sequence goes on from NC_092136.1 coordinate 74,551,491, forward strand.
TTCTCCTGCCTCAGCCTCCCGAGTAGCTGGGACTACAGGCGCCCGCCACCTCGCCCAGCTAGTTTTTTTGTATTTTATAGTAGAGACGGGGTTTCACCGTGTTAGCCAGGATGATCTCGATCTCCTGACCTCGTGATCCGCCCGTCTCGGCCTCCCAGAGTGCTGGGATTACAGGCTTGAGCCACCGTGCCCGGCCAAGTCTTTAGATTAAAAGTGTCCATTGAATACTGAGCAGAATCCTAGGGATTCATGAGGTTTCAGAAAGTCCAAGACCTTCTGGAAATTAGAAACAAACAAACATTATCTGTAAGGGAATAAAGATCAAATTAGCACTGGGCTTCACTGAAGCTAGAAGCTATAAAACAATGGTCTGTGTAGTTCTAAGGGGAAATGGTTTTGAACAGTTAAGCCACAAAACAAGCTTAGGGGCAAAATTCTGAGAACCAATAAAATTTACCTCCCACATATTCTTTTCTTTTCTTTTTTTTAGACTTGCCCTGTCGCCCAGGCTAGAATGCAGTGCAGCCTTGACCTCCTGGGCTCAACGGATCCTCCCACCTCAGCCTCCCAAGTAGCTGGGACTACAGGTGTACACCACCACACCTGGCTAATATTTGTATTTTTTGTAGAGTTGGGGTTTCTCCATGCTGCCCAGGCTGGTCTTGATCTCCTGAGGCTCAAGTGATCTTCCCATCCCGGCCTCCCAAAGTGTTGGGATTATAGGCGTGAGCCACCATACCACGTGCTTTTGCTGAAAAAATTACTTGAGATTGTAATCCAGAAAAAACAAAAAATCGGATATAATGTAATGCTTTGATTCTCAATATAGAGTTCCAGAAGCAGCATCTGGGAACATGTTAAAAATGCAAATGTAGGGCCCATCCTGACCTGTTGAGTCAGAAACTCTGGGGTTTGAGGGCAGCAGTCTGTGTCTTTACCAGCCTTCCAAGTGATGTGGTGCAGCTCAAATTTGCAGACTCCAGAGTTGTGGATGGTGCTGTCAGTCCACTCAAATCCCCTTCACCAGGCTGCTGCACCCATTCCTAGCTTCCCATTTTCCCAGTACAAAATGCCCTATCCTGCTTCCCTCCCTCCTCTTCTCCTGAGATCACTCCCTCAGTTGGTCACTGTCACCAAAAACCCTGTCCCAGCCTCTGCTTCCTAGGGGGACTGACCTAAGTCACATAGTAACCAAGAAACAACAGAACTAACTCACATGCACATTGAAAAAGAAGTCCCACAATGATAACTGCCAGGAAGTATTTGGTTTAAATTAGAACATGGAAACAGAAGGCTGTGATAACAATGTCTTTAAAATGTTGTTTTCTTTTCTTTTTTTTGAGTTTTGCTCTTGTTGCCCAGGCTGGAGTGCAATGGTGCAATCTCGGCTCACAGCAACCTCCGCCTCCCGGGTTCAAGCCATTCTCCTGCCTCAGCCTCCAGAGTAGCTGGGACTACAGGCATGCACCACCACACCTGGCTAATTTTGTATTTTTAATAGAGACGGGGTTTCTCCGGTCAGGCTGGTCTCGAACTCCGGACCTCAGGTGATTCGCCTGCCTCGGCCTCCCAAAGTGCTGGGATTACAGGCGTGAGCCACCGCACCTGGCAGGTCTTTAAAATGTTTTTAAGAAAAAAGGGTATTTCAGTCCATAGACAGTACAATTAAGAAGCTAGAAGCTCTTAGTCATATGGTAAAGAAAGCACATAATTCTTCTCTCAAAAAGGAATAGGAAAAGTGTCAAGAAACTCCAGGAAAAACACAACATTATACCAGAAAATTGTGATTCAAATATGAAACTGTGGCATGATTTTAAGCAATTGATGATACGTAAAGAAAGAGAAGAACTTGATCTGAACATTTGGAATATTTCATTTTTTTAATTGACCTTATTTTATTTTACTTTGAGAAAAATTTCAACATATGCCGAAGTAGAAAAAAATTGCAAAATGAACTTCATGTACCCATCATCACTCAACTTCAATGCTTATCAAGATCAAATCAGTCTCAAATATAAATATCTCATTTTTGTTTCTTTTTACAGTTGGTATGTTTAAATCTGGACCCAAAGTATATTTGTTGCATTTAGTTTATATGTGTCTCTCAAATCTCTCCCAGGCTACAGTGGAATACTCCCATTTGGACAGCCTCAGTTTAGGGACCTGGAATTACATTTCCTTCTCTACTGATCCAAACAGCATCCAAAATCTACAGTGACTGTTTTGTTCCTGCTTGAAGGCCAGATCCCTTGTCTTAATCACTATTGCCTCTTGAAATAACCATTTGGATTGCCTTCAAGTTCAGACTGCTTCAACCTCTCTCAAATCTTCAGGTTTTTTTAGAATCAAAAGATTATCTCCAGTTTCTTTAGGTCTTAAAGGACTTTTTATTGGGGGTCCAGTCAATATAGAAATTTGGGATCCCCTGTTCCTGCATAAACACTGAGGCAGGTGTCCAGGGTCTAGAAATCTTCTGTATTTTTCTGTTTATCAAACTTTGTTAAGAGCTCCCCTGTTTACACAGGCTAGGAATACTTGAGTGCCAGATGGGATTAAAGATAGTCAAACAGTGCTCTAATTTATATCTGAACCTCTCAGAAAGTTCAGGAAGTTTAGGTTAGGAGCCAAAAGGTGTTTATAGCTACAGCCACAAAAGAGCCTCAGAAACAATCTTCAGCCAGGGCCCCAGGTTTTGCTATAAAGAGACCTTGACCATGAACATGAATGAGGTGGCTGGCTTTGGGCACACACTGCCTCATGGAAGCTCTGCCTCCTGCCCAGCGCTGAGTCCTGGGGTCAGGACTTTACCCCTTTCCTCTCTTTATTGGGGTGGTTCGTTATGAGGGGTGGGGAGCAGGAAGGGTAGATGGGGCTGGAAGCGATGTGAAGGGAGCTTTAGTCTCAGCTGCCCAAGACCTCCTAGCTAGTAAGTTGTCAGGCCAGGATTTGAACCCAGACTGGTCTGGTTTCAGATTTTAACCCCTTCTCCTGCCTCCTCACTGCCATGGAATCTGGAAGACCAGGAGGGAAAAGCCCTAATGCTGACTTAGATATTCACTCATTCAAGGACTCAGAGAGAAACGCCTAGAATCAGAACGGCCAAGTTCCTTGCAGTTAAACAGTTGACTCAGACAAATATCAACAGACACACTCAGATAGATGAAAGCAAAAGTCAACAAACCAGCTAACAAAAACGATCCTTTTGACAGATGAGGAAAAATCAAATAATTACTCAGGTCAGCCTCTTCACTCTTGTTATAGATGCTTGGGGAACTTAAACCTTAACCAGCTAATTTTTTGTTGGGGGAGGAAAGGCGGGTAGACATTTGGAATGTTCCAGACACTTTGCTGAAAACTGGGACAGCAAGATGAGAAGACACAGTCCTTGCCCTCAAGGAAACTGTTCCTGGGTGCTTTATTCCTGAGCTCCCTTGACAGCAGGGACAGTTTTTCATCCTGTCTCCATCCTCATTGTCTGCATGGGGCCAGTCTGGCACAAAATTACCACTCACTCTGTGAATGAATTTCACTTTTGAAAATTATCCCATTTTCTCTGACACCTGATAATTCTTCAAGTATTTGGTGATTTTGTAAATTGTTAGACAAGAGGAAACTGGGCCAGGCGCAGCGGCTCACACCTGTAATCCCAGCACATTGGAAGGCCAAGGTTGCAGTGAGCCGAGATCACACCACTGCACTCCAGCCTGGGTGATAAGAGCAAAACTCCACCAAAAAAAAAAAAAAAAGAGGAAACTGTAGTCAAGAAAGGGAATTTAGAGGTGAAATGATGCATGCTGCTTGGTAGATATACTTTTTCTTTGTTGTTGTTGTTGCTGTTGTTTTTGAGACAACGTCTTGCTATGTTGCCTAGGCTGGTCTTGAACGCCTGGGCTCATGTGATCCTCCTGCCTCAGTCTCCCAAAGTCCTGAGATTACAGGTGTCAGCCACCGTGCCAGCCAAGACATACTTTTTTCTTTTTTTTTTTTTTTTGAGATGGAGTCTGGCTCTGTCACCCAGGCTAGAGTGCAGTGGCATAATCTCAACTTACTACAGCCTCCGCCTCCCAGGTTCAAGCGATTCTCCTGCCTCAGCCTCCTGAGTAGCTGGGACTACGGGTGCACACCACCACGCCTGGCCAATTTTTGTAATTTTAGTAGAGACGGAGTTTCGCCATGTTGGCCAGGCTGGTCTCGAACTCCTGACCTAGGGTGATCCACCCGTCTCAGCCTCCCAAAGTGCTGAGATTCAAGGTGTGAGCCACCACAACTGGCCAAGACATATTTTTTTAATGCCTTCCTGAGTTCAGTAAGGGAAGCAGAGGGAGAAAACAGCCAGGCCTTAGAATGACACCCTGTATCTGCTGAGGAAAAAGCGCTGTGACTTCTGGAATAGGAGATGGGACCATCTGTTGCTTTCAAAGGTCTCTAAGGATCCACAGCCCTGTGGCTGTGAAGGAGACAGAGTTGGAAGTGGCTGTCAAAAGTAAATCTTCAAGCATCCAGGAGTGGGGCCATTCATTCATTCAACCTGTATTTATTTATTTATGTATTTACTTATTTATTATTTTTTGAGACAAAGCCTCGCTCTTGTCCCCCAGGCTGGAGGGCAATGGCTTGCTCTCAGCTCACTGCAACCTCCGCCTCCTGGGTTCAAGTGATTCTCCTGCCTCAGCCTCCTGAGTAGCTGGGATTACAGGCACCTGCCACCATGCCCAGCTAATTTTTTGTATTTTTAGTAGAGACAGGATTTCACCATTTTGGCCAGGCTGGTCTCAAGCTGCTGACCTCGGGTGATCCACAGGCCTCGGCCTCCCGAAGTGCTGGGATGACAGGCATGAGCCACCACGCCCGACGTCAACATGTATTTATTGAGTACCTACTCTGTGCCAGGTCTTTGTTCAAAGGACTAGAGACACAACAACGAGTAAAAGTTTAAGAACCCCTGCCCTCCTATGGAACTTGCATTCTATTCAGGGAGCAGGAAAAAATTAATACATACAATTCTAAATGCTCTTACTCCTTGACCTAGCAACCTCATTTCTGAGGCTTTAACCTAAAGCTTTATCGGCACAGTAAAAATGATACAAGCACAAGGTTATTCATTGCAGTACTGTTTGAAACAGCAAAAGACTGAGCATAGCTTTGAATTTTGAACCACAAAACATACTATCCATTCAAATCAAAAGGAAAGTTTAGAAAATTGTAGTATAGGTTTTGTTGGATGGCAATAAAGTATCATGGAGAAAAATTAAGTAGGGAAGGAGATTCGGTAATGATGAGAGGGGACATTGCTATTTGAAAGTGATTGTTAGGGAAGGCCTAGTGGAGAAGGCCCGCAAGTGAGTAAATATCTGAAGGAGATGAGGATATACTCGGGCATCCTTCAGGCAGAGGGAACAGCAAGGGCCAAAGCCCTGAGGCCTTTCAATAGCTGAAGAAGAGCAAGGAGGCTAGAGTGAGCTGGAGTGGCCTAGTGGTGGGGAGAGGGGGTCCCAGCATTGTCCCCCAGCTGCTGGAGGCTGAAGGCCTGCAGCTGGGAGACTCATGGCCCAGGGGGACCACCACCACCTCCAGCTCCCCTGCCCACCCCCTAGTGCTGCCTGCAGTGATGGCTTCCTCCTGGAAATTCTCTTCTCCATTGGCCACCTGACACCAATCCTGAGGTCTCCCTCTAGCTGCCTCTTCTCTTCCTTTCTTTCCTTTCTTTCTTTCTTTTTTTTTCTTTTTTGAGACAGGGTCTCACTTTGTAACCCAGACTGGAGCGCAGTAGAACAAACACAGCTCACTGCAGCCTCAACCTTATGGGCTCAAGCGATCCTCTCGCCTCAGCCCCACAAGTAGCTGGGACTACAGGTGCGCAAGTCACCACTCCTGGTTAATTTTTGTATTTTGTAGAGACGAAGTTTCACCATGTTGCGCCAGGCTGGTCTCCTGGGCTCAAGTAATCCTCCAACCTCAGCCTCCCAAAGTGCTGGGACAACAGGCATGTGCCACCCCGCCCCTCTGGCTGCCTCTTCTAAGTCTCCCTCACTGCCCCGAAGCCCCAAGGCTCCCGGTTCTGCCCTTGCCCTCCTCGCTCTCTTGCCGGCTCTTACCATTCCACCCTCCTCCGGGGCTTCTGCCCAGAGTCCACTCCCAAGCCCAGACCCACAGTTCTCCTGGTCCCTGGACATCTGCCCCGGACGTCTCAAGCATCTTGGACTCCACATATGCCCAGAGCTGACCAAAGCACTCGCTGATCACTCCTCTGCCCCCCAGACCAGAAAGGCTCATCCTCTGGACTCCCACCTTGCATGCCTCCCCTCACAGACCGTGCTGATGGTACCCCCTGCCTGCCTCCTCCATCTGCCCTGAGCAGGGTCCGTTTGTTGGCTAAGGCCTCCCCAGCACCCAGCACAGGGTTGTCAAACTGTAGGGGGGCGGGGGGGTGCTAACTGGCATTTAGTGAGAGAAGGGAAGGATGCTACTAAACATCCTGTAGTGCATAGGTTACCCCCTGCCACAGCACATAATTCTCCAGACCAAAATGTCAATGGTGCTAAGGTTGAGAAACCCTGCCCTATAGGTACTAGAGCACCCAGAACTCTCCACTTCATACCCTTGACTCATCTGCCTTCCTACCCCCAAGCCATTGTGGCAAGAGACTCATAGACTTACCACAGATGTTGGCCAGGCACGGTGGCTCATGCCTGTAATCCCAGCACTTTGGGAGGCCAAGTTAGGAGGATCACTTGAGGTCAGGAGTTCGAGACCAGCCTGGCCAACATAATAAAACCCCATCTCAACTAAAAAATACCAAAAAAATTAGTTGGGCATGGTGATGGGTCCTTTCTGGACCAGCTCCTGCAGCCTGGTCCCCATGCCCATGCAGAAGTAGCTGCTGCTGCTGGGCTGATGTTGAGCATGGCAGAGACAGAGTTCTACCTTCTGCTTAGAACTGACACTGGAAAATGGGATCCTGTGGTCATGGGGGCAAGTGTATTCTACGAGATATTGCCAAGTTGCTTTAAAATTAGCTGTACTGGCTGGGCACGGTGGCTCATGCCTGTAATCCCAGAACTTTGGGAGGCCGAGGCCAGTGGACCACGAGGTCAGGAGTTTAAGACCAGCCTGGCCAATATGGTGAAACCCCATCTCTACTGAAAATACAAAAATTAGCCAGGTGTGGTGGCGAGTGCCTATAGTCCCCACTACTTGGGAGGCTGAGGCAGAAGAATCGCCTGAATTCAGGAGGCAGAGGTTGCACTAAGCCGAGATCACACCACTGCGCTCCAGCCTGGGTGACAGAGCAAGATCCTGTCTCAAAAAAGAAAAAAATTAGCTGTACCATTATACTCTGCCACCAGCAAGGTATGGCAGGACTGACACCAGGCTTTCAAATGCTGGCCAGTCTAACAGGCGAAAAGTAGTATCTTATCGTTTTATTTTATTTTATTTTATTTTATTTTATTTTATTTTATTTATTTTTTTTTTTTGAGACGGAGTCTCGCTCTGTCGCCCGGGCTGGAGTGCAGTGGCCGGATCTCAGCTCACTGCAAGCTCCGCCTCCCGGGTTTACGCCATTCTCCTGCCTCAGCCTCCCGAGTAGCTGGGACTACAGGCGCCCGCCACCTCACCCGGCTAGTTTTTTGTATTTTTTAGTAGAGACGGGGTTTCACCGTGTTAGCCAGGATGGTCTCGATCTCCTGACCTCGTGATCCGCCCGTCTCGGCCTCCCAAAGTGCTGGGATTACAGGCTTGAGCCACCGCGCCCGGCCGCATCTTATTGTTTTAATTTGCATTTCCCTTACAGTGGTAGAGATTGAATATCTTTGGAGGTTCTTTTTTTTTTTTTTTTTTTTTTTTTTTGAGACGGAGTCTCACGCTGTTGCCCAGGCTGGAGTGCAGTGGCGCGATCTCGGCTCACTGCAAGCTCCGCCTCCCGGGTTCACGCCATTCTCCTGCCTCAGCCTCCTGAGTAGCTGGGACTACAGGCGCCCGCCACCGCGCCCGGCTAATTTTTTGTATTTTTAGTAGAGACGGGGTTTCACTGTGGTCTCGATCTCCTGACCTTGTGATCCGCCCGCCTCGGCCTCCCAAAGTGCTGGGATTACAGGCTTGAGCCACCGCGCCCGGCCCACATTTAAAAAATAAAAAACACCGGCCGTGCATAGTGGCTCACGCCTGTAATCCCAGCACTTTGGGAGGCTGAGGCAGGCGGATCACGAGGTCAGGAGATCGAGACCATTCTGGCTAACATGGTGAAACCCCGTCTCTACTAAAAATACCAAAAAAATTAGCCAGGTGTGGTGGTGGGCGCCTGTAGTCCCAGCTACTCAAGAGGCTGAGGCAAAAGAATGGCATGAACCCGGGAGGCAGAGCTTGCAGTGAGCTGAGATTGCACCACTGCACTCCAGCCTGGGCAAGAGAGCAAGATTTTGTCTCTAAATAAATAAATAAATAAACACCTGACACTTCACAAGCACTCAAGAAGTGGTAGCCATTTATTAAGCAACAATTGAATTGTTTTAAAAAGTTTTTTTAAATGGATGACTTTTTTTTTTTTTTTTTTTTTTTTTTTTGAAACAGAGTCTCGCTTAGTCGCCCAGGCTGGAGTGCAATGGCGCGATCTCGGCTCACTGCAAGCTCCGCCTCCCGGGTTCACGCCATTCTCCTGCCTCAGCCTCCCGAGTAGCTGGGACTACAGGCGCCCGCCGCCTCGCCCGGCTAATTTTTTGCAATTTTAGTAGAGACGGGGTTTCACCGTGTTAGCCAGGGTGGTCTCGATCAAATGGATGACTTTTTTTTAGATTGTTAAAAAAAAAACCTTAGTTGGCAGAGTATAGGTTTCATTTGGCAGGAGATGACAGGAGGTGATATCATAACGGCCCAGTCCAGGCACCACTGACAAGGGTTTTGATCAGAGTGACCTCAGGCCCATCCCCGGGCAGCACAGCTGCAGAGACAGCTCTCAGTAGTTTACATGTGTTGCCAAGCAATAATTGTTCTAAAGTTTTGAAATGCTGTTACACAAATGAAGATTTTAGAAAGTTAGCATTTATTTAGCTCTTACTATTATAATTAAAGTATCTAATCCTCACACCAACTTTATTGGACAAGTACTGTTATTATCCCCATTTTACAGATGACAAAACTGAGGTCCAAAGAGAGCTTTAGGCCATTTTCCCAAGGCCACACAACACAACTAAGGTCCACACCAGGCTTTTGAGTCCAGAGCTTGTTCTCATCTCTTTTTTTGTTTTTTGTTTTTTGGTTTTTATTAGAGACAAAGTCTCACTCTGTTTCCCAGGCTAGAGTGCAGTGGCACGATCTTGGCTCACTGCAACCTCCTGGGTTCAAGTGATTCTCCTGCCTCAGCCTCCCAAGCAACTGGGATTACAGGCGTACACCACCATGCCTGGCTAATTTTTGTATTTTTAGTAAAGATGGGGTTTCACCATGATGGCCAAGCTGGTCTTGAACTCCTGACCTCAAGTGATCCTCCCACTTCGGCCTCCCAAAGTGCTGGGATTACAGGCATGAGCCCCTGTGCCAAGTGCTCTCACCTCTTTTTGGATCTGCCTTTCCAGTGGGAAACTGGATCAAGAATCCAGTTGGTGGTGGTAGTGGTGTTGCCGTCCCAACACTGTGGTCTTTGAAGTTGAGCTATCTAAACTCTCCAACCTCCTGAATCCTGAACAGCTCTGTTCTCAGACCAGAGGGGAACAGAGAGACAGGGGTAGCCACAAAAGTTTCCTAATCTGGGGCATGACAGGCTAAGCTGCATTTGTTATTTTATTATATGTTTTAATTTTTTTGAGACAGGGTCTTGCTATGTTGTCCAGGTTGGAGTGCAGTGGTGTGATCACAGCTCACTGTAACCTCAAACTCCTGGGTTCAAGTGATTTCCCTGCCTCAGCCTCCCCAGTAGGTGAGGCCACAGGTGCTCTCTCTCTCTCTCTCCATATATATATATATAATTTTTAAAAAACATATAATTTAGAGACAAGGTGTCACCATGTTGCCCAGGCGTGTCTCAAATAATCCCCCCCGCCTCAGCCTCTCAAAATGTTAGGATTACAGGCATGAGCCACCATGCCAGGCCCATGCCTGGCTAATTTTCAAATTGTTTTGTAGAGACAGGGGTCTCACTATGTTGCACAGGCTGGTCTCAAACTGCTAGGCTCAAGTGATATTCTCACCTCAGCCTCTAGAGTAGCTGGGACTACAGACATGAGCCACCATGCCTGGCTGAAGTTTTGTTTTAGAAAGCAGCTCTGAGAGGCTGGGCGCGGTGGCTCAAGCCTGTAATCCCAGCACTTTGGGAGGCCGAGATGGGCGGATCATGAGGTCAGGAGATCAAGACCATCCTGGCTAACACGGTGAAACCCCGTCTCTACTAAAAAATAAAAAAAAATTTTTTTAAAACTAGCCGGGCGAAGTGGCGGGCGCCTGTAGTCCCAGCTATTCGGGAGGCTGAGGCAGGAGAATGGCGTGAACCCAGAAGGCGGAGCTTGCAGTGAGTTGAGATCTGGCCACTGCACTCCAGCCTGGGCGACAGAGCGAGACTCCATCTCAAAAAAAAAAAAAAAAGAAAGCAGCTCTGATGTAGCAAGGAGGAGGCCTGAGGTGTGAAGAGAGAGACAGCAAGCATCCAGGAAGTGTGTGGGGCAGGTGTGGGCTGGCAGGACTGTGGGCAGGGCCAGGAGAAACCCTGAGCCTAGCCATCTCCCAGGGATGCTCTGAAATCCTCCTAAGCCCTTGTGCCGAAGCAGGTACTTACCTGACTAAAATTATCAGTAGCCACAAGTGGCTACTGAGCCCTTGAAATGTGACTAGTCCAAATTGAGAAGGGCAAGAAACAAAAACCATCAGATTTCAAAGACTTAGTATCAAAAAAAGAATGTAAGGTGTCTGTCTGAATGATATTTAGATTAATAGCATGTCAAAATGAGAACATTTTTGAATATATGGGGTTAGATTGAAATAGTATTGCAATTCAAGTCACCTGTTCCATTCATTTTTTTGAGACAGAGTTTTGCTCTTGTTGCCCAGGCTGGAGTGCAATGCACGATCTCAGCTCACTGCAACCTCCACATCCCGGGTTCAAGTGATTCTCCTGCCTCAGCCTCCCAAGCAGCTGAGACTACAGGTGTCCACCACCACGCCCATCTAATTTTTGTATTTTTAGTAGAGAAGGGGTTTCACCACGTTGGTCAAGCTGGTCTCGAATTCCTGACCTCAGGTGATCCGCCCGCCTCGGCCTCCCAAAGTGCTGGGATTACAGCGTGAGCCACTGTGCCGGGGCCCTGTTTCATTCTTTTTTTCTTTTTATGGTTCTCTTTTTGAAATGGAGTCTCGCTCTGTTGCCCAGGCTGGAGTGCAGTGGTGCAATTTCGGCTCACTGCAACCTCCGCCTCCCGAGTTCAAGTGATTCTCCTGCCTCGACCTCCCAAGTAGCTGGGACTATGGGCGTGCACCACCACGCCTGGTTAATTTTTGTATTTTTAGTAGAGTCGGAGTTTCACTATGTTGCCCCGGCCAGTCTCGAACTCCTGACCTCAAGTGATCCTTCGCCTCGGCCTCCCAAAGTTCTGGGATTACAGGCGTGAGCCACAGGGCCCGGCCTACTTTATTTCATTTATTGATTTTTTTAAGTGGCTACTAGAAAACTTGAAATTACCCATATGGCTCACGTTGGACAGAGCCACACATCCCTCCTGGGAACCTGCCTTCTTTCCCTTTCACAGAAGCTGGGTGCTTAGCGGCGAGGGCTCGGCATCAGAGGCGTCCTCCTGGGGCCAGGCTCTTTCTGGGTTCGCTCCTGCTGCGGAACCACAGCGCGGCTCCTGCAACCCGCCGGCTCCGCTGTGCTCTGCCGCCCCCTAGCGGCGCCTCTTCCAAGCTGCCCTCCCGCTCTTCAGCGACATCCCACCTTGGTTGATGTGACTGGGCTGGCTCCAGCTACTCAGGAAGCTGAGGCAGGAGAGTCGCTTGAACCCGTAAGGCGGAGGTTACAGCTAGCTGAGATCACGCCACTGCACTCCAGCCTGGGCGACAGAGTGAGACGCTGTCTCAAAAATAAATAAATACATAATATAAACAATTGTTTGTAGGTTTGGGGAGTGTTACTTGCCCCTGCATGCATTCTAGGGTCCTAGCTCAGAACCTTTTTGACGAGTAAACAGAGGGGGTGGGAAGAAACTAAATTTCTTTTTTCTTTTTTTTTTTTTTTTGAGCTGGAGTCTCACTCCATTGCCCAGGCTGGAGTGCAGTGGCACAAGCTCGGCCCACTGCAACCTCTGCCTCCCGGGCTCAAGTGATTCTCCTCCTCAGCCTCCTGAGTAGCTGGGATTACAGGTGTATGCCACCACACCTAGCTAATTTTGTATTTTTAGTAGAGACAGGGTTTCACCATGTTGGCCAGGTTGGTCTCGAACTCCTGACCTCATGTGACCCGCCCGCCTTGGCCTCCCAAAGTGCTGGGATTACAGGCATGAGCCATCGTGCCCGGCCAGGAAATAAATTTCAGTGGGTCACTGGGCTGGGAAAACATCCCGCTGGACAGGCTTTTCCTGGAAAATTACCCAGTGAGACCAAACCGAAGTCAACTCTGCCACCCTGGGCAAGGGGAGCGAGTGGGGAAGAGGTCATGGATCAACTCCACAGAGAACTCTGGATTTCCAGGGTGCATGAAGACATTCCCAGGGTTGTGCGGAATGGAAATATAAGTTCGAGAAGGAAATGAAACAATAAAAAATGTTCAACTGTTCAAGAAAAGCTTATTTGTGGCCAGGCGCAGTGGCTCACGCCTGTAATCCCAGCACTTTAGGAGGCTGAGGCGGGCAGATCACGAGGCCAGGAGATCGAGACCATCCTGGCTAACACGGTGAAACTCTGTCTCTACTAAAAAAATACAAAAAATTAGCCGGGCGTGGTGGCGGGCGCCTGTAGTCCCAGCTACATGGGAGGCTGAGGCAGGAGAATGGCGTGAACCCGGGAGGCAGAGTTTGCAGTGAGCCGAGATGCCCCACTGCACTCCAGCCTGGGTGACAGAGCGAGACTCCGTCTCAAAAAAAAAGCTTATTTGTGTATTTTTTAAAGTGGATGATTATGGGTATCAAATCACGGTGACATTTATATTATTCCCATGGATGCATTTTATTTTTTTTATTTTTTTTATTTTTTTTTTCTTTGAGACGGAGTCTCGCTCTGTCGCCCAGGCTGGAGTGCAGTGGCCAGATCTCAGCTCACTGCAAGCTCTGCCTCCGGGGTTTACACCATTCTCCTGCCTCAGCCTCCCCAGTAGCTGGGACTACAGGCGCCCGCCACCTCGCCCGGCTAGTTTTTTTGTATTTTTTAGTAGAGACGGGGTTTCACCGAACCCGGTGGTCTCGATCTCCTGACCTCGTGATCCGCCCGTCTCGGCTGCCCAAAGTGCTGGGATTATAGGCTTGAGCCACCGCGCCCGGCCCCATGGATACATATTAACAAGAGACTAACTGCTTTAAAGTGTCAACATTAGAGTAGTGCTGGAAATGATAGATTTTGCAAGTTTATTTAAACTTACAGTGAAAAGTTCTACTTATGTCAAGGTTCTACATAACTTTTTAAAAATTTATTTATTTATTTTGAGGTGGGGTCTCACTTTGTCACCCAAGCCAGAGTGCAGTGGTGTTATCTTGGCTCACTGCAACCTCCGCCTCTCAGGTTCAAGCGATTCTCCTGCCTCAACTTCCTGAGTAGCTGGAATTACAGGCGCATGCCACCATGCCTGGCTACTTTTTGTATTTTTAGTAGAGATGGGGTTTCACCATGTTGGCCAGGCTGGTCTGGAACTCCTGACTTCAAGTGATCCATGCACCTTGGCCTCCCAAAGTGCTGGGATTACAGGCGTGAGCCACTGCACCCTACCCAAAGTTCTACATGACTTTAAACACACAGAAGAAAAACACATCCTTCAAATTCTTGGAGGGGGAATGTGAGCACACCCTGAATCCCAGGACTCAGGCTGTATACCTGGGAGTGGTTCGTCTGAGTTGTAGGACTGCAGGATCAACATTCCTTAAGGATATACCAGACTCCACAAAGCGTCTGTGCTGGTGTACTTCCCCCCGAGCAGGCTTGGCAAGATCCATTGTTCCACATCCCTGTGAACGGGTAAAAGACGCGCCATCCTGAAATATGCCAGATTGGTATATTGACTATTGCAAGATGAAAACACTGAGAAATTGTAGTTTCTGAAAGGGTGAACTGACCTGTCTCTTGCTACATGCAGCAAGCAATAAAGATTCCTATGGGAGGAGTCCCTTCTCCACACCATAGAGAGAAAATAGCCCTTATCACCGGAGACTGGGAATTAGAGGTCACAATGGACCTGAATAAACATACTTAACAGTAACCCTTATCTTCCACTTGGTTCACACCTCCCCACCACCATGTATCTCCTAAGTGACTTCCCCAGAAAATCTACTGCCCCACAGCCAGATTTTCTTGGTTCTGTCATTTCTTCTCACATGTATCACTCTAAAAAGTATAAAAGTGTCTTGCTTTGGCCACTTCTTCATGCTTCACCCTCTTATGAACATCCCCATGTGCATGTAAAATTAGTGAAATTTGTATACTTTTCTCTTGTTAATCTGCCTGTTGGTGATTTCATTTCTAGATCCAGGGGAAGAGCTCACTAAGAGTTAAAAGAAGGAGTTAGAGGTGATCTCTGGCTCCCTGACACTTCATAAACTTGATGACTGGGTGGGGGTCTGCAGCATTCGTGAGGCAAACACATCCATCATCTCTCTGGGGAAGTTCAAACTAAGCAGAGGTTACTTGGAGCCAGGACCTCAGACTCCCAAGTCTGGTGAGTCAGGTTTTAGGGTTTTTGTATGTGTGTGTCTTGCTTTTTGTTTTTTTTTTTTTTCAAGACAGGGTCTTGAAAAACAAACTTGGCTCACTGCATCCTCAAACTCCTGGGCTCAAGCAATCTCCCACCTCAGCCTCCTAAGTAGCTGGGACTACAGGCATGGGCCACAATGCCTGGCTGATTTTTATTGTTTTTTTTTTTTTTTTTTTTTTTTTTTTTTGAGATGGAGTCTCGCTCTGTCGCCCAGGCTGGAGTGCAGTGGCTGGATCTCAGCTCACTGCAAGCTCCGCCTCCCAGGTTTATGCCATTCTCCTGCCTCAGCCTCCCAAGTAGCTGGGACTACAGGCACCCGCCACTTCAACCGGCTAGTTTTTTTTATTTTTTAGTAGAAACGGGGTTTCACCGTGTTAGCCAGGATGGTCTCTATCTCCTGACCTCGTGATCCGCCCGTCTCGGCCTCCCAAAGTGCTGGGATTACAAGCTTGAGCCACCGCGCCCGGCCAATTTTTATTATTACTATTTTTTGCAGAGATAGAATCTCACCTATGTTGCCCAGGCTAGTCTTGAACTCCTGGCCTCAAGCGATCCTCCTACCTCGACCTCCCAAAGTTCTGGGATTATAGGTGTGAGCCACCGTGCTTGGCCAAGAGTCAAGGTCTGAACTAGATTAGATGGTTCTAATAGCTTCTCTTTACGAAAGCCCTCAGCACTCACCTCTAAGTTAAAGCTCTCTCTTCCCTGTCATACCTGGCTCCTGTCCCTCCCTGGTCAGCTTGGCTGCTTGCCAGTCCTTGGCTCTTCCCCTCCCCACTTGCCTCCAAGCTAACCAGCTGCCTGTTCACACAGCCTTATTCTGCATAGGAAGCTGGGAAATTCCTGTCCTCCAGCTACCTTGGTGGAGTCACACAGTATATTCAGACCTATATGTGTGGATTTCACTAGTCAAATCCTGGGAAGTCAGCCTCCTGCCTGTGGTTTCTGTGAGGCATGCCCACCATCCGCTATGTACTGTTCTACGTGCTCAGACCTTTGAATGGAGTTTGAATGGGATTACCAATGGTGTCCACTTGGTTGGGGGCCAGGTTTGTAATGGCGGTAGGATGCGGAGAGCAGCAGCCCCAACCCTTTCTGGGAAACAAATTGACCACGTTGCTGTAGTTGGTTGTTATGGCCACCAGAGGGCGCAGTATGCACAGTTTTGGGAGAGCCACTTTGGAAGGGTGGCTTTTTTTTTTTTTTTTTTTTTTTTGAGACGGAGTCTCGCTCTGTCGCCCAGACTGGAGTACGGTGGCGCGATCTCGGCTCACTGCAAGCTCCGCCTCCCGGGTTCACGCCATTCTTCTGCCTCAGCCTCCCAAGTAGCTGGGACTACAGGCGCCCACCACCACACCCGGGTACTTTTTTGTATTTTTAGTAGAGACGGGGTTTCGCCATGTTACCCAGGATGGTCTCGATATCCTGACCTCGTGATCTGCCCGTCTCGGCCTCCCAAAGTGCTGGGATTACAGGCCTGAGCCCTAGGGTGGCATTTTAAATGTAAAATTAAGTGATAGCAAAGACGGAACTGATTATGAAGAAAAAAATGAAAATAAAATTAAACTGGATAAACCTACTGCCTCTGGGTATTCCAACTGTGTTCCCTGTCTTCAACCTGGGCTCAGTAACAGCCCGTCAAGAAGGATTCAGCTGGTCTTTCTTACCTGGCTGACCACTGAAACTGCCCTCCTGCTCCTGGCCCTTATTGGCCCTGGGAAGGCCCTTGATGCAGCTGCCCTTGGGCTCCATCTCTCTAGAACAGATGCTGGTCCCTTGCCCCTGCACGATACCTGATGGGGCTGGGACATCCTTGGCCTTTCTGTTCCAGCAGTCTGATCTCTGGCCAACTGCTTCCCACATTTTTCCTTCAAAGGAGCTTTCTCTGTCCTCTATGTCTTGGTAGTGTGGTCCTTTTGCCTGTAACGAAATAGTGCCTGGTGTGTGTGAGAATGAAAGGCACTGGTGTCTTGTGGTCTTCTGCTAAGAGCTGAGATGTGAACCACATGTTCGTGTTGGGTAGGGCATGTTGAAACTGACTCACTAAACAAAAACACTGAAGATTAATGTAAACCTAAATGCCAAATTGTTTGTCTGCATTAAAAGCAATGGTAATCCATTCCATCCTATAAGGATTTTCCATGTGCTAAGCACTAAGCTAAATGCTTTACAGATACCATTTAATTCAATCATAGAAATTCTATGAAATTAATGATAATTCCTCCACATTATGGATGAAGACTCTTAGACTCAGAAAGGTTAAGTGACTTGCCTGAGATCACAAAGCTTGCAAGTGGCAGTACTGGGGTAGCAAACAGACTGAGTTGGTTTCCAGTTTGCCCACTGTCTGCCTCCCCCTGAGCTGCCCACTCCCTTTCCACCCTCCAGGCACGGCGCCAGCGTCCCTCACCGGCCGGTGGGTGTATTGTGCGCCCCGTTCGTGTGATATTGCAGGTGCACATTGACTCCTCACAGTGGGTATCGACACCTAGGGAGAGATCTGGAAACGTGTGCCCCCGGAGTTTACACTGCCTTACCAGAACGGTGTCATTTTTATTTTCCCGGGTCTTTTTTCTTTTTTGAAAAGGAGTCTCACTCTGTCGCCCAGACTGGAGTGCAGTGGCGCAATCTCAGCTCTCTGCAACCTCCACCTCCTGGGTTCAAGTGATTGTCCTGTCTCAGCCTCCTGAATAGCATGAGGTTTCGCCATGTTGGCCAGGCTGGTCTCAAACTCTTGACCTCAAGTGATCTGCCTGCCTCGGCCTCCCAAAATGCTGGAATTACAGGCGTGAGTCACCATCTCCAGCCTTTCCTGGGTCATTTTTATTTCCTTCTTTGCTCTTTTCAATATTTTTAAATGAAAGCATTTTATTGCTTAAATCAAAAAACTATTTTCATAACTCAGGGGTGTTCTCTTGCTCCCAAAGTGTTCAACCCATTTACGCTGCCTGGTGTGTCCACTACTCTGGTAAACACCTGAGCCTCTTGTGAACCTCCACTGAACTGGAACTCTGCGACATCTTTTCCAACACCCTGCCTTCCCCAACGCCTTCTCACTGTAATGCCCCTTATGATGCCTATCACACTCATTTATCTGTATCCCCACTCCCAGCTCTGAGCTCCTGGAAGGCAGGAGCAGAGTCAGATTCTTCAGTGACCCTAGGATCTGGCATTGGCACTCGTTCCAAGCAAGAATAGCTAATGCCAATTGAATACACTGCATCCCAGGTGCTTTACTATGTGCTAAGCACTTTGCCTGTATTAATTCATTTACTCTTACAACTATTCCAGGGGGTGAGTTTACTATTATTTTCATCCCATTTTAGAGATGAAGAAACTGATGCAGAGATAACGCACCTGAGGTCACCTAGCTGGTAACTATAAAAACCCAGAGCAGGAATGCGAGACAGGCTGTCGGGCTCAAACATACGCCACACTGAAGAGGTGATTTGTAATGCTTCGCTAAATGAAAAAACCTAGAGTTTTTCCAAAGTATCATTCAATCTGAAAAGTGTTTTGAATACAGCTGGGAGCAGTGACCACACCTGTAATCACAACTATTTGGGAGGCTGAGGTATGAGGATGGCGTGAGGCCAGGAGTTTGAGAGCAGCCTGGGCAACATAGCAAAACCCTGTCTCCAAAATAAAGAAATAAAGAAATAAAATTGGTCATGGGGAGTGTTGAATAGTCCCAAAGGCAGGAATTCAAATCCACATCCCAGCCCACTGTGCAGATCCAGTGGCTACACAGCCAGTTTGTTCAGGAAAACCTGAACAAGGTTAAGTGGTTGCACTCCCTGAGTTCACCTCTCCTCATTTACTAAACCATTTGGACCTCAGTTTATAGAAGAGAAAGAACACGTATATGTGGGCGAGGGGCTGTGGTGGTCTCACTTCCCTGGCTCCAAGGCTCCAGGCCTCCAGGAACAATCCTGGACTTCCCTTAATCTGCCTCTTCCATCCTTATAAAACTAATCGTCTAGGTCAGGGTGGGGTCCCAGAAACTCACCTGACTATGAAACTTAACTGTGAGTTTGCTATCAACTGTCTCTAAAAAAGAAAAAGGAATTGCCACAGTCACTCCAGCCTTCAACAACCACCACCCTGATCAGTCCGCAGCCATCAACATCAAGGCAAGACATTCCACCAGCAAAAAGATTACAACTCACTGAAGTCTCAGATTATCATTAGCATTTTTTATCAATAAAATATTTTTAATTAAGATATGTACATTTTTATTTTAGAAATGCTACTGCGCACTTAATAGACTACAGTTAAGTGTGCAATAGTGCAAATATAACTTTTACATGCACTATAGTATAAATATAACTTTGATATGCACTGGGAAACAAAGCAAATTCAGGTGACTCACTTTGTTGTGATGTGTCTGGAGCCAAACCTGCAACATCTCTGAGATATGCCTGTAATTCTAAATGTCCTAGTAGCAAAAAACAGATGAACTTAATTGTAATAGCATTTTATTTAACCCATTATATCTAAAGTGTTATTGTTTCAACATGTAATCAATATAAAAATATTAATGAGACATTATATTCCTTTTTATATTTCCAAATCTGATGTGTATTTTCCTCTTACAGCACTTTTCCATCCAGACTAGCCAGTTTTAAGTGCTCAAAAGCCCCATGAGGCCAGTGGCTATGGTATAAGATGGTACAAATTTATAGTCTGATTAAGAGACTCTGAGTTTTTTGTTTTGTTTTGTTTTGTTTTGTTTCCAAGACAGAGTCTTGCTCTGTTGCCCAGGCTGTAGTGCAGTGGCGTGACCTCGGCTCACTGCGACCTCCGCCTCCCAGGTTCAAGCAGTTATCCTGCCTCAGCCTCCTGAGTAGCTGAGATTACAGGTGTGTGCCACCACACCCGGCTAATTTTGTTATTTTTAGTAGAGATGGGGTTTCACCATGTTGGCCAGGCTGGCCTTGAGCTCCTGACTTTTGGTGATCCACCTGCCTCAGCCTCCCAAAGTGCTGGCATTACAGGCATGAGCCACGGCTCCTGGCCCTAAGACTCTGAGTTTTCTATCATAGAACACGTTGTAGGTGAAAAGAAAAATTAAAAAAAAAAGACTGAGTTTTCAGAGGAAAGGATTATGACATTTTGTGTTGTAGACAAAGACATCCCCATTGTTTCACAAGTGGCCACATTATCAGAAATCCATATATGTTCGTGTTTCCTTACATTTTTTCTTTGTTTTCATTTCACAAGTAACACGTGAATATACTTTTTTTTTCTTTTTTGTGTTTTGAGAGAGTCTCGCTCTGTCACCCAGACTGGAGTGCAGAGGCTCCATCTGGGCTCACTGCAACCTCCGCCTCCCAGGTTCAAGCCATCCTCCCACCTCGGTCTCCCGAGTAGCTGGGACTGCAGACCCACGCGCCCAGCTAATTTTTGTATCTTTTTGTAGAGATGGAGTTTCGCCCAGGCCCGTCTGGAACTCCTGAGTTCAAGCAATCTGCTCACCTCAGCCTCCCCAAGTGCAGGGATTACAGGCGTTAGCCACTGCACCCAGCCAATATATTTTAAGAAAAGTCAAGCCGGTCGGGCGCGGTGGCTCAAGCCTGTAATCCCAGCACTTTGGAAGGCCGAGACGGGCGGATCACGAGGTCTGGAGATAGAGACAATCCTGGCTAACACAGTGAAACCCTGTCTCTACTGAAAATACAAAAAAAAAAAAAAAAAAATAGCCGGGCGTGGTGGCAGGCGCCTGTAGTCCCAGCTACTCGGGAGGCTGAGGCAGGAGAAGAGAATGGCATGAACCCGGGAGGCAGACCTTGCAGCGAGCCGAGATGGCGCCACTGCACTCCAGCCTGGGCGACAGAGCGAGACTCTGTCTCAGACAAAAAAAAAAAAAAGAAAAGAAAATTCAAGCCATAATTGCTCCTTAACCTCCCCTAATACTGCTGCATTCCCCAGAGGTAACCTTAGTTCTCTGTTAGTTGAGTATAAATCCTTCCATTCATTTACATGCATAGATATGTTTTATTATATTTTACATACATATTATAGAGTAATATTGTTCTGCAACTTGCTTTTTTTCACATAGCAGTATCACTTGGTGCTTTTTTCGTGCAAATACATAGATCTATTTCTTTTTTTCTTTTCTTTTCTTTTTTTTTAAAGAGTCTTGCTCTGTTGCCCAGGCTGGAGTGCAGTGGGGCCATCTCGGCTCATTGCAAGCTCCGCCTCCAGGCTTCACACCATTCTCCTGCTTCAGCCTCCGGAGTAGCTGGGACTACAGGCGCCCGCCGCCACACCTGGCTAATTTTTTTTTGTATTTTTAGTAGAGATGTGGTTTCACCGTGTTAGCCAGTATGGTCTTGATCTCCTAACCTAGTGATCCGCCCGCCTCGGCCTCCCAAAGTGCTGGGATTACAGGTGTGAGCCACTGTAATTTTTCTTTCTTTCTTTTTTTTTTTTTTTTAGTTATTACATAATATTCCACAACCATTTTCCTACTGCAGGGCTTTTTGGCTGTTTATAATTTAGTTTTTCACTATTACTAACAATGTTCTAATAAGCATTCTGCAATCACCCCATATACATTGTGTGAGTGTTTTTCTGAAGTAGATAAAAAGAAATATATTTTCTAGGCCAAAGGGAATCTACATCTTCAATTTTAGTGGATACTGCCAAGCTGCCCTCCAAAAAGGAAGAACCAGTTCACACCTCACCTACAGAGTGAGGATGCTTGTTTTAACACACCCTTCCATACACTGAATCTTATTTTTATTTTAAGTAGGGGTATTCAGAAGTGTGAGTCTTTTAAGCAATGATACAAAAGCAGTGAAAAAAGATCTGTTCAAATTTATTTGACAGCATTCTTCTATGAATATGCAGAGACTCAATTTGAGGCCCAGAGTGAGTCACCGATCTATTTTAACCAAATCACTGAGAATCCAATGACATCATTGTGTCTCTCTGGGGGTGTCAGACTCTAAAGTAAGTGACAACTGAATATGGTCGCTATTGCCCTAGAACAGCAATCCCTTAACAGGTGCCATAGTGGAGACCCATTTACCCTCTCTCTGTGAACAGAAGAAGCTCCTCTGTCCTCCCACCTCCCTCTGAGCCACTCTGGAGCAGCAAGGCAGGGACACCCACCCTTATTCCCACAACTTCAGTTCTCTCTCTGTCAAGCTCCTCAAGTGGGATTCAGGTAAGTTTTTCTTCCTCTTTCTTTTCTTTCTTTCTTTCTTTCTTTCTTTCTTTCTTTCTTTCTTTCTTTCTTTCTTTCTTTCTTTCTTTCTTTCTTCTTTCTTTCTTTCTTTCTTTTCTTTCTTTCTTTCTTTCTTTCTTTTTCTTTCTTTCTTTCTCTCTCTCTCTCTCTCTCTCTTTTTTTTTTCCTGAGACAGTCTCACTCTGTTGCCCAGGTTGGAGTGCAGTGGCACAATCTTGGCTCAGTGCAACCTCTACCTCCTGGGCTCCAGCGAGTCTTGTGCCTCAGCCTCCTGAGTAGCTGGGACTATAGGCCTGCCACCATGCCCAAATAATTTTTGTATTTTTAGTAGAGATGGGGGTCTCACCATGTTGGCCAGGCTGGTCTCAAACTCCTGGCCTCAAGTGATCTGCCTTGGCCTCCCAAAGTGCTGGGATTACAGGCGTGAGCCACCGTGCCTAGCCTTTGGATTCAGGTAAATTCAGGTAAATTCAATGCTTTCTATGAGGTTCTACTGTTTTCAAACTGTTCCCAGAAACTGTGGGCTGTATTCATTTGACCAGGGCAAATCTCACCTTTGGTTTTCAGGAATTTCAGGAAAGTCCTTTGTGACGCTCCAAGGGCCCATGCATGGCCCAAGTGTGGCCACAAAGCCATATGTTTCTCAGACACTCACAGTCCTCTCTTCACAATCCAAGGGACAATTCTGTGACTCTGTGGGCTAAACAGATAGAGTTTTGCTTTCTTTTTGGATACCCAGGGAGAGATTAAGGCACTCTCACTGTCCTTGCTCTTAGTAACAACTCAATGTATTACAACTACTATTGTTTCCACAGCATTGAGTACTATATTGCCTTTTTCTTATAATAGTCTTAGACAGAGGAAGGGCAGTATGATCAAGACAAAGGCTTCCTTCATGGACGTTCTCCTGGGACTGGGGGGTGACACTCAGGCAGGCAGCCTCCTGGCATCCCTGGGGAAGGGCAGCAGATGAGCTACCACATCATCAAGAGGTGGCATTTACCTCAGAGAACTTGCCACTGTCTGATCCTCAGCTTTGAGCCTCCAGAATTTGGTTTTCTGAACATCCCAGATAAGATACAGCATGTGCAGGCAAATTCATATTAGTTCCGTGCTACAAGGAATTATCTAAAAACTAGAATCCATGCATTTATTTGTTTGCTCTTCAAACTTTGACTGACACTGGGCCTGAGCCTGTCCAGATCCAAGCTCTGAATAGAATGAATAAAATAGGTTCAGTCCAGGCTCTTACAGAACCTACAGTCTACTGAGAGAAACACATAGACCATTCCAACCCAGTGAGATGAGTGTTACAGGAGGGGATGCACAGAACACTACTGAAGCAATGAGAGGAGGCACAACCCTGAAGAAGTGGTGTATTTAACATGCGGGCAGCAGGGAAAGGAAAGAGTCAGTATGAAGCGAGATGACCATGAGCAAGGGGGAGAATGATTGCTAGAGCAAGGTCTCAAGGAAACAGAACTAAACTGGGACCAGAACACAAATGGGAAGGCTGGCCTTGGGAAGAAAGATGGTCTCTTTCCTAAGCCGGGAAGGAAGGAGGAAAGGATAGCCAGGAATACACAGGATTATAGGATGGGCAGGAGGCAGTTTCTGGCTGTACAATCTATTAGGGGGCCAAGGGGCTAGGAGGGAGGTTGACTTCTGAAAGTGAGGAGGTTCTGGGGTTAAAGCTTTGTCAAATATTATAATAGGGACTGTGGGAGAATGTGAGGCATATGGGAATGAGGAAATAGAAGTGATTCACTGAGAGGGTCTAGGAGCCTGCTGTGATTTTACTCTCATCCCAGCACACAACGGCGGGTGCTCTCCTTCAGTACCCACATCTCTAGTGAAGACATAGGGAAATCAGGCAGGTGGATTTACCAGGCTCACGTTTTCAGCAACCTGGCACCACTCTATAGACAGACCAAGGAGCTGGATGAAGAGGCGCATGAAGAGCAGAGAGAGAGAACAGATGGACGGGGAGCGGGGTTGGGGGGGCAGTGGGAAGAAAAACAACTTATTCCTAGGTTCCTCATCTCGGTAAGGGTTGTCGCCAAGCATTCACGACTGAAGTCAGAAACTAGGGCATCTGCTGGGTGCAGTGGTTCATGTCTGCAATCCCAGCACTTTGGGAGGCCGAGGCGGGTGGATCATCTGAGGCCAGGAGTTCGAGACCAGCCTGGCCAACATAGTGAGACTCTGTCTCTACTAAAACCACAAAAATTAGCTAGTGGTGGTGCGTGCCTGTAATCCCACCTACTCGGGAGGTTGAGGCAGGAGAATCGCTTGAACTCGGGAGGCAGAGGTTGCAGTGAGTTGAGATTGCGCCACTGCACTCCAGCCTGGGCGACAGAGGGAAACTTTTTCCTAAAAAAAAAAAAAAAAGATAGATCTACAGCTACCATCTCTTTGGTTCTTTGGTTCGTCCACTTCTCTTTTCTTTTCTTTTTTTTTTTTTTTTTTTTTTTTGAGACGGAGTCTCGCTCTGTCGCCCAGGCTGGAGTGCAGTGGCCGGATCTCAGCTCACTGCAAGCTCCGCCTCCCGGGTTTACGCCATTCTCCTGCCTCAGCCTCCCGAGTAGCTGGGACTACAGGCGCCCGCCACCTCGCCCGGCTAGTTTTTTGTATTTTTTTTAGTAGAGACGAGGTTTCACCGTGTTAACCAGGATGGTCTCGATCTTCTGACCTCGTGATCCGCCCGTCTCGGCCTCCCAAAGTGCTGGGATTACAGGCTTGAGCCACCACGCCCGGCCTTCTCTTTTCTTTTCTTTTTTCTTTTCTTTTCTTTTTGATGGAGTCTCACTCTGTCACCCAGGCTGGAGGGCAGTGGTTTTGACCATGGCTTACTGCAATTCCACCTCCCGGGTTCAAGAGATTCTCATGCCTCAGCCTCCCAAGTAGCTGGGATTACAGGCATGCACCACCACACTTGGCTAATTTTTGTATTTTTAGTAGAGATGGGGTTTCACTATGTTGGCCAGGCTGGTCTCAAACTCATGACCTCAGGTGATCCACCCACCTCAGCCTCCCAAAGTGCTGGGATTACAGGCGTGAGCCAACGCACCCAGCCACTTTTTGTCGTCTTCCCTGGTCCCTCTGCTTAGCTCCTGTAGAACTCTGTTAATTCCATGATTATAGGACAGGTCACTTTACATCAGAGTTGTTTTAGTGCTGGAGTTAAACACTCCAATGGCTTCTAGGACCAGAAAATAACTGAGTGATGCTGCCAGGGAGTGTGGCACATTGGAAAGCCTCTTTTGGTATAACGGGGAAGGAGAGCACTGCCCATGAAGAAATGTGGGTTCACTATTTTGCTAGATATTTCTATATTCTTTTTTTTTTTTTTGAGATGGAGTCTCGCTCTGTCACCCAGGCTGGAGCGCAGTGGCGCCATCTCACCTCACTGCAAGCTCCGCCTCCCGGGTTCATGCCATTATCCTGCCTCAGCCTCCCGAGTAGCTGGGACTATAGGTGCCCACCACCACGCCCGGCTAATTTTTTTTTTTTTTTTTGTATTTTTAGTAGAGACGGGGTTTCATCGAGTTAACCCGGATGGTCTCCATCTCCTGACCTTGTGATCCGCCCACCTCAGCCTCCCAAAGTGCTGGGATTACAGGCGTGAGCCACCGCGCCCGGCGATCTTTCCATATTCTTAAGAAAAACCTGAAATAGTTTTAGAGAGAAATACCCTGACTTTTACATGAAGAAAACTATTCAGACTTAAAACTGTTATATATATATATATATATATATATTTTTTTTTTTTTTTTTTTTTTTTTTTTGAGACGGAGTCTCGCTCTGTCACCCAGGCTGGAGTGCAGTGGCCGGATCTCAGCTCACTGCAAGCTCCGCCTCCCGGGTTCACGCCATTCTCCTGCCTCAGCCTCCCAAGTAGCTGGGACTACAGGCGCCTGCCACCCCGCCCGGCTAAGTTTTTGTATTTTTAGTAGAGACGGGGTTTCACTGTGTTAGCCAGGATGGTCTTGATCTCCTGACCTCGTGATCCGCCCGTCTCGGCCTCCCAAAGTGCTGGGATTACAGGCTTGAGCCACCGCGCCCGGCCTTAAAACTGTTATTGAAGTGTTTAGGGGTAAAGTTTACCAATGTCTGCAACTTACTTTGAAATGCCTCAAAAGATATATTGGTGGGTGGCTACAGGGATGAGTAGATATATGATAAAGCAACAGCAAAATATTAGTTGTAGCATCATTCTCAATTCCCCCTCAGCTTGGTGATGCATACATGTACAGTTTTTCCAACTGTTCTGTAAGCTTCATAATAAAATGAACAGACATTTAAATTTTTTTTTTTTTTAGACTGAGTCTCACTCTGCTGTCCGGGCTGAGTGCAGTGGCACAATCGCGGTTCACTGCAGCCTAGACTTCCTGTACTCAAGCAGTCCTCTCACCTCTGCCTCCAGAGTAGCTGGGACTACAGGCACCCACCACCACACCCGGCTAATTTTCTTTTTTCACTTTTTGTAGAGATGAGAGTGTCTCATTCTGTTGCCCAGGTTGGTTTCAAACTTCTGGCCTCAAGCAATCCACTTGCCTTGGCCTCCCAAAGTGCTGGGATTACAAGCCTGAGCCACTGCAGGCTAGAATTTTTTTTTAATTGAAAAAGAAGGCCGGGCGCATTGGCTCATGCCTGTAATCCCAGCACTCTGGGAGGGTGAGGCAGGTGGATCACTTGAGGTCAGGAGTTCAAGACCAGCCTGGCCAACGTGGTGAAACTTCATTTCTACTAAAAATACAAAAATTAGCCGGGTTTGGTGGTGTGCACCTGTAATCCCAGCTACTCAGGAGGCCAAGGCAGAAGAATCGCTTGAACCTGGGAGGTGAAGGTTGCAGGGAGCTGAGATCGTACTACTGCGCTCCAGCTTGGGCAACGGGAGAGAAAAGAAAGAAAGGAGAGAAAGAGAGAGAAAGGAGGGAAGGAGGGAAGGAAGGAGGGAAGGAAGGAAGGAGGGAAGGAAGGAAGGAAGGAAGAGAGGGAGGGCGGGCGGGCACACGAGCCACTCTCTGGGACTTCTGTTCCAAATTGTAATGGACTTGATGAAAGTAAGGTGGAGTAAATGAAAACAACATAAAGGGCACAGAACACAGTCCCTAGGACACTTAGTAAATATCAGGTTTTATTATCATTTGGAATGGAGGAAATGGGCACAGACTGGGGGACATTCTTTTTTTTTTTTTTTTTTTTTTTGAGACAGAGCCTCACTCTGTCGCCCAGGCTAGAGTGCAGTGGTGGGATCTCCGCCCACTGCAACCTCCACCTCCCGGGTCCAAGCAATCCTCCCACCTCAGCCTCCTGAGTAGCTGGGATTACAGGTGCCTGCCACCACGCCCAGCTACTTTTTCTATTTTTAGTAGAGACGGGGTTTCACCATGTTCGCCAGGCTGGTCTTTAACTCCTGACCTCAAGTAATCCGCCCGCCTTGGCCTCCCAAAGAGGAGTCTTAAATGAATTTCACTGAGGGATTTCAGCAGATTTTCATTACAATGTCCACCCTGAAAGTGTAGGGGCCAGAGTTCCACGCTGGTTAAACTCTGTTGCTGTGTGAACTTATACCTGTAATTTCCACCTCTGCACCTCGCATTGCTTGTTTTTAAACTATGAGAATTGAACTCGCGGCCGGGCGCGGTGGCTCAAGCCTGTAATCCCAGCACTTTGGGAGGCCGAGACAAGCGGACGACGAGGTCGGGAAATCGAGACCATCCTGGCTAACACGGTGAAACCCTGTCTCTATTAAAAAATACAAAAAACTAGCCGGGCGAGGTGGCGGGCGCCTGTAGTCCCAGCTACTCCGAAGGCTGAGGCAGGAGAATGGCGTAAACCCGGGAGGCGGAGCTTGCAGTGAGCTGAGATCCGGCCACTGCACTCCAGCCTGGGCGACTGAGCAAGACTCCGTCTCAAAAAAAAAAAAAAGAGAATTGAACTCTAAGATCCTCTGAAGTCTAGCAGTCCTGCTGGTCGAACCCCCTTTGCTGTTCCTGCCTACACTCTTCCTTCCCTTGACGCTTTCTTTACGTAAAAACTACATTTCCCATGAGCACCCATAGGCGTCCACGTAGCGCAGCCCTCCGTCGTCGCTCGCGCCCTTTATACTCACTTCCGCCCGCCGGCCACTTCTTTTTCTTTCGGCGGAGCGCGGCGGCAAGATGGCCGTGCAAATTTCCAAGAAGAGGAAGGTGAGCCTCTGGGGACTGGGTTCGGGGAACGACTGCGCCGCGAGGGTCAGGGGCTTCTCGGGTGCCACCGCGAGGCCTGCAGCTCCGTGCCCTGCCCTGGGAAGCGGCTTAGGCCTCCTGGCATTCCCACGGGCCGCGGATGGCGGTGGATTGAGTGAGAGGCCCGAGCCAGGCGGGCGCTGTGTGGCCGGGTAAGGGAGAGACAGGTTTTTCTCTGGTTCCGAGTGAAGCGCAGAGAGATGGGGACCAGGCGCCCCTTCTGTCCCGGAGAAGGCGTTTGTGAGCATTTTTTGGTCAATGGAATTAGCAAACGTGGTATTTTGAGGGCGTGTGTCATTTCCCTCATGTTTTATCCCATGGTTTTGGGAAGGGGAGGCAGCAATGTATACTTGTCTTCTTTCTGGTCGAGTCTGGGTACAGTCTGCTGGTCCCACGACCTCAACATGAAGGGTTACTGACGATTGCTTGCTCCGTCTGAGGACCCCGGGAGGAAGCTGCCTCGGATTTAACGCTTTGTTATTCCATGGGAAAGAACTGTGTAAAAATCATTAGCTTTAAAAATAGACAGGTTGTCATTTCGTATACCTACACTTCGATGTTAAAATTAAATCCACAACTCTTGTGAGTTAGGATTTTCCAGCTCTGTTTACAGTTAAAACCACAGGTACCGTAAGGCCAGATAACATGGCTGGGATTCTTTAGACGGTCCAGGTTGTGTCTGCAAGTGAGAGAGCGTATGTTAAGTCCACTATCTATTCTGTTCCTTCACAGTGACAAGTACAGTGTCTTTGCTGTGCTGAGTGAAGTGTAAATAGGCTATTTTAGAGCAGTTTCTTGTTTTGCATGTGGAACTGTTTTAAACCCTTCGATGAAGAGATGATGACGAGTCTGACTTGGGGGTGTTGCCTTCGCCCAGGTTGCTTACTCTGTGCTGCATTCTGTGGCACAGTTTAAAGGGCCCTGGTTGAAGTAACTTCCTAAAGATGACCTAGAGGCATTTGTCTGAGAAGGGTTGCTGCACTCCTGTTGGAACAAGGGTTTGGAACCATTGGTTGGAGGTATTTAGTTTTGGGGAGGGATGCATTGACTAATAAGACACTGGCTCAGGCGAAAGTGAGCCTACACCGATGTCCTAATTTTGAACTTCGCTTTTTTTGGATTAGTTTGTCGCTGATGGCATCTTCAAAGCTGAACTGAATGAGTTTCTTACTCGGGAGCTGGCTGAAGATGGCTACTCTGGAGTTGAGGTGCGAGTTACACCAACCAGGACAGAAATCATTATCTTAGCCACCAGGTAAAACTCACTTGACTGGCCATCAGCTATAATTGTTGTAAATGCTAAGTTGGTTTATTCCTTTTTTTTTTTTTTTTTTTTTTTTTTTTTGTGAGACAGAGTCTTGCTCTGTCCCCAAGGCTGGAGTGCAGTGGTGAGATCTCTGCTCACTGCAAGCTCCGCCTCCCAGCTTCCTGCCATTCTCCTGCCTCAGCCTCCTGAGTAGCTGGGACTACAGGGGCCAACCACCATGCCCGGCTAATTTTTTGTATTTTTAGTAGAGAAAGGGTTTCACCCTGTCAGCCAGGATGGTCTGGATTTCCTGACCTCGTGATCCGCCCACCTCGGCCTCCTGAAGTGCTGGGATTACAGACGTGAGCCACCGCGCCTGGCTGGTTTGTCCTTTCTGAACTTAAGGGGATAGACAGCCAGTGAGTCTGGGCTTAGTGAATGTAATTGCTTCTTAAAAGCTGGATTTTAAGGCCAGGCATAGGATCGCTTGAGCTCAGGAGTTCAAGACCAGCCTGGGCAACATGCGGAAACCCCCTCTCTAAAAAAGATAAGGGTGTGGTGGTGCATACCTGTGGTCCCAGCTATTCCAGAGGCTGAAGCAGGCGATGGCTTGAGCCCAAGAGGTCCAGGCTGCAGTGAGCCATTGGTGTGATCCAGCCTGGGTGACAGAGAGAGACCCTGTCTCAAAAAAAGCTGCATTTTGAAAATTTAACTTTAGTTTTTGTCAATGAAAATTATATGCTTTGTGGCAGAGATTTTGCTACCACATATATATGCAAGATTTAAAGTTAAATCTAGCATTTGTGAGAGTCATGAATTGTCACTTTTTCCCCGCCCAGAACACAGAATGTTCTTGGTGAGAAGGGCCGGCGGATTCGGGAACTGACTGCTGTAGTTCAGAAGAGGTTTGGCTTTCCAGAGGGCAGTGTAGAGGTGAGTGATTCTGGCGTATGCCAGAGATAATGGCTCTTCAGAATGATAACTTCTAAAAACTGGGAGACTTTGTTCATTACAAATGGACTGATACAACTTTGTTGAAATTCTCTTAATGAATAATGGGCTTAACTTTGTAAGCCTGTTCTGCTAATGGCTGATAGTTAAAGGATTTTACATTCAACTTGGGTATAGAAATGATGCATATGATGGATTGACTATCCCCATTGGTGTACTTGGTATGGCCAAAGGAGCCAGGGTGGGAGGGCAAGGAACCTGCACTGTGTGTAGGTGGTAGAAGTGCTTTAGGAATTGAGGGATACTGAAATTATATGCTGTTTGTGATGGTGTTGTGCAGTCTTTTGGCCTCTGTAGGCCACGTTGGAAGAATTATCTTGGGCCACACTACTGGTAGTGCAAAAAATCACGATGTTCAATTTTTGTTGGGCCACAATCAAAGCCATCTCCTGGGCAGCATGCGGCCTCTGGGTTGGGCAAGCTTGGTCTAGAAAGTGATGCTTGTGTGACATGCCAAATTTTCAACTTTCAGTTGAAAACAGTGGTGATGGTAACAGGATGTCCCTTCCTTCCTTTAAAGCTTTATGCTGAAAAGGTGGCCACTAGAGGTCTGTGTGCCATTGCCCAGGCAGAGTCTCTGCGTTACAAACTCCTAGGAGGGCTTGCTGTGCGGAGGTAAGTGTCCTGAGACCTAATGGTCATGACCTTTTGTGTGTATCAAAATATATGTCTCCTGTTTGTTGATTAGCAGATGAACTGTTATAAAGTGACAGGATCTGCTAGTCTCCCAGGATTATAGTAAGATACTAAACCATGCCCTCACTGAATTGGCAGACTAGCAAGACTATGAAAGCAGCGAGAACCATAAAGGGTGGTCAGTACTGTAATGGAGAAGTGTTCTGGGTGCTTTGGGAGTTCAACACAAATAGAACTGTCCAAGGAGGGGACCAACTCCTGTTGGTCTTCTCGAGGAGGCTTTACAAAGAGCCCTGTCGGGGAGTGCGGTGGGCAATGAAGAATAATTAGGCCTGTTACTGGGTGTGTGTTATGTATCCCTAGGTAGAAGTGCCTTAGTACTTGTGGGATACCATGAAACTTCAGTAGGAATCATTTAGATCTACTTAATGTGTTCACTCTTAAAATGGTACTCTGAAGAGATAAGATAGACCTGATGTGAGAGAGCTTAAAATCTAGACACTTAACCTCTGAGTTGCATGCAGATAGTAATGTGAGGGTGTACTGGTAAGATTTCAACAGGAAGTTCTTTGTGCAGTTTGACTGTATGTAAAGGCATTGAAATGCCTTGCCTAGAGGAATGATAGGAAAACTGTGCTGTAGGAAGGTTGACTGGTAGGGATGGGTAGTGTAGACAAGGCCGTAGGTAAGGACCTAGAAAAGACTGCTTACCTGGTTCGAGTGCCCGCTAGGCGCTTAGAACAATGGTTCTCAGAAGATTAGTGCCAGTCCTAGACCCACCAAATAGGAAACTGGATGTGTGACTCAGCAGTCTGTCTTAGTAACCCCTCCAACATGCTAGTTGCACACATTGAAGCAAGTTAATGTACTTCTGAGCCTGGGATCTACTATCTTCTAAGGTGGACCATCATACCACCTCTTAGTTGTGGAATATTAAGTAAGATAATGTGAAAGGGCCTGGAGGTGGCTAGCTCTCCAGTTAGTATCTCGCAGAGTGTAAACTACTGAATGAGTTGGGGGGTAGGGCATATTTTAAAATGTTTTATCAGCATTCTAATAGCAAGGTAGCCAGGATCCTAGGTGGGTTAGCTTTCCTAGTGAATGAGACTTCGGAGGTTGCAGAGTATTACAAGGGACCACAAAGTGGGTAATTGGAGTTTAAAAATGTGGTTCTCAATTTTGATTATACGTGAGAATCACCCAGGGAGCATTTTTAAATACATGTGCCTGTACTTTGCCCATTTAATTGGCTTAGAGTAGGGCCTAGACATCAGGGTTTCTTTTGTTTTTTATTTTAGCCTTCCGAGGTGATTCCAGTATGCAGCCAGAGTTGGAAAGTACATGTTTAGGAGCTTGACATACTTGATGAATATTACCCTAAGATTCCGTGTGATAGGTGTGGAAGAGAATTGGTATCATTGGGGCCAGATTCTGGTCAAATTTATTCTCTATTAAAGGAACATTGAATACTAAGTTTTTGTTTTGTTTTTTAAACTTGGTGGAGGTCCTTGATAATAACACAAGTAGATTTCTTCTTTTCTTCTAAAGGGCCTGCTATGGTGTGCTGCGGTTCATCATGGAGAGCGGGGCCAAAGGCTGCGAGGTCGTGGTGTCTGGGAAACTCCGAGGACAGAGGGCTAAATCCATGAAGTTTGTGGATGGCCTGATGATCCACAGTGGAGACCCTGTTAACTACTACGTTGACACTGCTGTGCGCCATGTGTTGCTCAGACAGGGTGAGCAGCTGAGAGTGCTTGTCAAAGGGCATTTGTGGATAGATTTGGTTTTCCACAGACATCTAAAAATTTGGGGGAGTTTATCATGGAAGCAGCTGGGTATGTTCATATTCCTTGGTATATCGATTACCACATTGATCTGTAAGAATCAAATTGCTGAGACCTGTCAGATCCAAGAGTTGGTTTGTCTTTTTTAGCCATCTGTGTACCCTTCAGTGATGACATGATGACGAGTCAGAAAGGTCACCTCCTGCTCTTGGTCCTTGTCAGTACCATGTTCTGTGGTGCTGTGCGTGAGTTCCTTCTGCAGAAGTGTCCTATTCATTGATTGATTTAGAGGCATTTGTCTGAGAAGGGACCAGACCCAGGAGTGCTTGAGTAAACTGCTTGCTCTCTTTGGTGTTGTGTGATGGGGGCCGGTGAGATCCCAGCTGTGTGCTAACAACTGTGGTGTCCTCTAGGTGTGCTGGGCATCAAGGTGAAGATCATGCTGCCCTGGGACCCAACTGGTAAGATTGGCCCTAAGAAGCCCCTGCCTGACCATGTGAGCATCGTGGAACCCAAAGATGAAATACTGCCTACCACTCCCATCTCAGAACAGAAGGGTGGGAAGCCAGAGCCGCCTGCCATGCCCCAGCCAGTCCCCACAGCATAACAGGTATGTCTGCAGGGGCAGGAGCCTCTTGGGGCAGAATAGGGTCCTTCCTAGTCTTTCTGTTAATACTTGTATCCCACATTCTGGTAAGCATTTGGTGAATAAAAATTGCATTTATTTACTTTATGTGGGAGAATACAAGTTGAAACCTGGGGTCTATTTAACCCTCAGTTCCATTGGGACAGGTGTTTGCCTTTATTTTCAGAAGTTCCTGCTTTCACTCGTGTGTATGAAATGAAATAGTTTTCCCTTATCTTCCCTTATTTGCTCAAGATTTTTTTTTTTTTTTTGAGACATAGTCTTGTTCTGTCACCCAGGCTAAAGTGCAGTGGCACGATATTGGCTCACTGCAACCTCTGCCTCCCGGGTTCAAGCAATTCTCCTGTCTCAGCCTCCCGAGTAGCTGGAATTATAGGCATCTGCCACCAAGCCCAGCTAATTTTTGTATTTTTAGTAGAGACAGGGTTTCACCATGTTGGCCAGGCTGGTCTCGAACTCCTGACCTCAGGTGAACCACTGTGCTCAGCAGCTATGGTCAACACCTGGGGTTTTTTTGTTTATAGGTGTTGTGTCTCTAGGTGCCTTGTATTTTTTTTTTTTTTTTTTTGAGACGGAGTCTCGCTGTGTCGCAGGGGCTGGAGTGCAGTGGCTGGATCTCAGCTCACTGCAAGCTCCGCCTCCCGGGTTTACGCCATTCTCCTGCCTCAGCCTCCCGAGCAGCTGGGACTACAGGTGCCCGCCACCTCGCCCGGCTAATTTTTTGTATTTTTTAGTAGAGACGGGGTTTCACTGTGTTAGCCAGGATGGTCTCGAGCTCCTCACCTCGTGATCCGCCCGTCTCGGCCTCCCAAAGTGCTGGGATTACAGGCTTGAGCCACCACGCCCGGCCGCCTTGTATTTTTTTTTATATATAAAAAAGGACAAACCCTTATATATTTTGTTAATGTTGCTGCAAACCCTCAATGGGAGTGTGTATCCATTTGGTAAATAAGGAACTTAATAACTCTGGTAAAATTTCTTACTTTTGTGCTTTATTTGGTTTCAGGGTCTCCTTGGCAGCTGTATTCTGGAGTCTGGATGTTGCTCTGTAAAGATCTTTAATAAAATCTGGTACAAAGACACAAGGCCTGAATAGACTGTTTAGTATTCAGACTGAGGGGCACGTTGGCCTCTGGAGCATTACATATTTTCTTGGTACCATACTTGAAGTATTTGCAAGGGCCAGAACTGTAAGACCCAAGCAGAGCTAACCAGAGAGAGATCTTTGTGTGATAGTGAAGACTGATAGCAAGCAAGGCAGCACCTTGATTCGTTGTCCTGTAGTTCAGGGTTATAGGTTTAGAAGAGGGCTGTATTTGAGTTTTTCCTATGCATAAGGCGATCCACGTTGCATATAGAAAGTGAACATAAATGGTCATTATATTTTGTGTCATGCTGTGCTCTAAGTATTCTTTACATATGTACTCGTTAATCAACCTCTCTAAAGTGTAAAGGAAATTTGCTTGTGCCACTGAACTTAAGATTCAGAAGTAAATTTGCCTAAGCAGTATAAAGCTATCATTAGAATCCACATTCCTAAGTTGTGTTCTCTTAGGGGATCATGGAACCAGTCATTGGTACTACAGGCCATTATGTTCTAGAGACCTGTAAAGAACATTTAAATTGTCTCTGATTTTATCTGTCAGTATTTTGAAGTATTTTCTGCCAGTGTCTGTATTTTACAAGAAATTGGGCACTATTTTCTCAGGCAAAACTAGTGAGGGACAGGTTGGCTTGAAAATCATACAAGACTGATGATAAATCACAGTCTGGTTGATCACAGAGGGGAATTCCAGGGACAGCTATTATAGTCCTGGAAGGCCAAATCTGGTGGCTGCTTCCTGGTGATGCAGCCTGGCGGGTGAGATAACCCTGGCTCCATAGACTGCTCAGCAGATGCTGTGATTATTTGGTTGTCTTCTCAATTAGACTGAGCTGCACATGGTAAGGGCTTAATATTTGAGGTAATTATGTAGGGCGCACACTCACAAGTTATCTGCCCACTTCCCTTTCTGACTCATAAATGGGTCATCTTAACAATTTTAAGTGTACACTTCTATAGTGATAGCCCTCTGTCCAAGGGTTTTGCATCTGGATTCAACCAACTTTGGATCAAAAATAATCAAAGGATGGTTGTGTCTACTGAACGTGTAGACTTGTTTTCAAAATATTTTCTTATGTTGTCACTTTCTTGTACACTGCAGTGTAACAGCTGTCTGTAGCACGTACATTAGATATTAAAAGTAATCCAGTGAAGATTTAAAGTCTTAAGGATGTGCCTAGGTTATCTTAGGTGTAAATACTCTACCATTTTGTATAAGGAATTTGAGCATCTGGAGATTTTGGTATTTGAAGGGGGTCATGGAACCAATCATTGGTACTGCAGGAAGACTGCTGTATATTCTTATTCTGCATCAATCTCCAGAACTTCATCTTGCAGATGTGCTGCCCCTCCCTCACCTTGTTGAAAGAGACTTTGATGGTTCTACAGATTCCTGTCTTTTTTTTTTTTTTTGAGGTGGAGTTTTTCTCATCTACCAGGCTGGAATGCAATGGTGCTGTATCAGCTTACTGCAACCTCTGCCTCCCAGGTTCAAGTGATTCTCCAGCCTCAGCCTCCCGACTAGCTGGGATTACAGGCACCCGTCACCATGTCCAGCTAATTTTTGTATTTTTAGTAGAGATGGGGTTTCCCCATACTGGCCAGACTGGTCTCAACTCACCTCAAGTGAGGCCAAGCACCTCGGCCTTCCAGAGTGCTGGAATTATAGGCATGAGCCACTGCACAGCCAGTTGAACTTATTTGAACATCTGCAAATCATTAAGTACTGGAAACAGGTTAAGACTGTACTGCCCTGTACTTTAGATTAGGTGATCTTTTAAATTCCTCATGAGTTTTCTTGAGTCCACTTGGAAGTTCAGCCGGTAGGAGAAGGTAGTGCTGTTAATTCCCACTAGGTGTTGCTGTTAACAAAGGAAATGTGCAGTAAGAGTAATAGCTTAAGGAGAAAGAAAGAAACGTAATGAATTGTGACAGAAAAGTATGTAGATTATTAGCATATAGATTACTGAATTATTTAGGAGAAAGTGCTGTTAATTACCACTAGGTGGTGCTGTGATAAAGGCAACGTGCAGTAGGAGTAACAGCTTAGAAATAAAAATTGTGACAAAAATATGAAGATTATTAGTGTATAGATTACTGAATTATCAAAGTGAACACCCCTGTGTAACCATTTAAAAATACCAAAATGTGTCTGGCTGTGGTGACTCACACCTGTAATCCCAGCACTTTGGGAGGCCACGGCAGGTGGATCACTTGAGCCCAGAAGTTCCAGGCCAGTAATCCCAGTACTTTGGGAGGCGGATCACTTGAGGTCAGGAGTTCGAGACCAGCCTGGCCAACATGGTGAGAAACCCCCGCCTCTACTAAAAATACAAAATTGGCCAGGCATGATGGCCAATACAGTGGCCACTGTACCCAGCCTAGTCTTTTACATCTTTTTCAGAAAATGACATAAGACAAACGTAGAGCTCAGGTGAGCACTTGGTAACTAGAATATTGAGACAGGGTCTGGCTCTATTGCCCAGGCTGGAGTGCAGTGGCAGTGGCACAGTTTCACTGCAAACTACCTCCTGAGCTCAAGCCATCCTCCCACTTCAACCTCCCAGGTAGCTGGGACTATAGGCACGTGCCACCACCTCTGGCTAATTTATATTTTTTTAGTAGAGATGGGGTTTCACCATGTTGCCCAGTCTGGTTTCAAACTCTTGACCTCGAGTGATCTGCCTGCCTTGGCCTCCCAAAGTGCTGGGAATACAGGTATGAGCCTCTGTGCTTGGCATTTACCTTGATTTTTAAAGTAATTGCCTCCCTAGACAGTATAATAAAAAGTACTAGCAAGTATTTTTATTTTATTTTTGAGTCTTGTTCTATCACCCAGGCTGGAGTGCAGCGGCGTGAGCTCAGCTCACTACAAGCTCCGCCTCCCGATTCACGCCATTCTCCTGCCTCAGACTCCGGAGTAGCTGGGACTACAGGCGCCCGCCACCACGCCTGGCTAATTTTTTTGTATTTTTAGTAAAGACAGAGTTTCACTGTGTTAGCCAGGGTGGTCTCGATATCCTGACCTCGTGATCTGTCTCGGCCTCCTCCAAAGTGCTGGGATTACAGGCGTGAGCCACCGCGCCTGGCCTGTATTTTTAAAACTTAATACGTCTTGGCCGGGCGTGGTGGCTCATGCCTGTAATCCAGGAGTTTGAGACCAGCCTGGCCAACATGGTGAAACCCCATCTCTACTAAAAATACAAAAATTGGCCAGGCGTGGTGGCGGGCATCTGTAATCGCAGCTACTTGTGAGGCTGAGGTTGCAGTGAGCCGAGATTGTGCCACTACACATTATGCTTGAACTCAGGAGGCAGAGGTCGCAGTGAGCCAAGATCCTCCAGCTTGGAGGACAGAGTAAGACTCTCTCAAAAACAAAACAAAACTTGGTATATCTTCTTTTTTTTTTTTTTTTTTTTTTTTTTTTAAGACGGAGTCTCACTCTTGCCTAGGCTGGAGTGCAGTGGTGCGATCTCAGCTTACTGCAACCTCTCTCCTGGGTTCAAGCAATTCTCCTGCCTCAGCCACAGGAGTGCTGTTCAGTAGAGGAGTTTAGTGGTTCCCTGAACTTAGCTGCTATTGGAGAAGGTGGGAAGACCTCTGAGGTAATTCTTAAAGGCCTTGTGGCTCTTGGTGAAGCAGTCTGACATTGTCAGTGTCCTGTAGGAACAACCATTCAGCCTTAGGTGGTGCTGAACACAGCCAGAGATCTTAGCTTGTAATCTGTAGATACAAGTAGCAAGTAGTGAAAGTAGAGAGAATCCTGCTGCAGTAGTGGTCATGGCCCCACCCTCAGGGCTGCAAAAGGCTTCCAGTTAAATATCCAGGTGAAGCCCATCTACAGCACCCTTGAAGGAAAGGCCAAACAAGGACTCACCTTTTCCTCTGTGCTTTTGTACCTGGCTGTTTTTTTTTTTTTTTTGAGACGGAGTCTCGCTATGCCACCCAGGCTAGAGTGCAGTGGCCGGATCTCGGCTCACTGCAAGCTCCGCCTCCCGGGTTCACGCCATTCTCCTGCCTCAGCCTCCCGAGTAGCTGGGACTACAGGCGCCCGCCACCACGCCTGGCTAGTTTTTTGTATTTTTTAGTAGAGACGGGGTTTCACCGTGTTAGACAGGATGGTCTCGATCTCCTGACCTCGTGATCCGCTTGTCTCGGCCTCCCAAAGTGCTGGGATTACAGGCTTGAGCCACTGCGCCCGGCCGTGTACCTGGCTGTTTACACTGCTTGCACCCTTGTGACTGACTCCAGTAGAACTCAGTTGAAATTTGCCTTTGTGAAGTCTTCCCTGATCTGGCTTTTGCTGTTATGGCCTGATTTATGTCCCCCCAAATTGTGATGTTGAAGCCCTAACCTCCAGCACGACTATTTGGAGATAGGGCCTTTAAGGAGGTATTGTGGCACTGGCTTGGCTCTTGTCATGGACTCTATTGCCTTTCCTGGCTGGACCTCTCTGCAACTCCATCTTTCCTACTTCCACAGTTGGGGCTTGATGAATGAGGAGAGATTTGCTTACTTATAGCTCTCCTGAATGTTCTTCAAGCCAAGGCTATCACTACTTCCCTCTGTTCCTTTCCAGTTGAAAATAGGGTTTGGAAGAAGAGGGCAAGAAGAGGCATTGAACATGCAGATGGGGGTACATACTGCCCTCAGGGACTCCTGCCACCACCCATCACACTGCCAGCTCTCCCATCCTCCACCCCATCAGTGATCCCAAAGTAATTGGATGTTCTCTGCAGGAGAGTAGGAGGCTCAGACCAAAGGAGCCAAGGCTGAGGGCCAGGGGTCACAGGAAAGCTCGAGAGTCATTTTCTTTCTGTCAGGGCTTCAGATATAAAATCTGATTACCAGTGAAATAAAGATGACACTAGTCTATGTGTTTTTATTTTTATTTTATTTTTCCTGAGACAGAGTCTCACGCTATTGCCCAGGCTGGAGTGCAGTGGCGTGATCTCAGCTCACTGCAACCTCTGCCTCCCAGGCAAGTGATTCTTGTGCCTCAGCCTCAAGAGGCTGTATGAGGCACACGCCACCATACCCAGTTAGTTTTTGTAATTTTTTGTAGAGATGGGGTTTCACCATGTTAGCCAGGCTGGTCTTGAACTTCTGGCCTCAAGTGATCCGCCCGCCTCAGCCTCTCAGAGTGCTGGGATTACAGGCATGAGCCACCATGCCCATCCTGTTTTTATTTTAACTTGTGAAAATTACATGTGTTCCAAATAATATTTTAAAACAAGTTAGTCTATTCATAAACATGGTAAAAATTCTAGAGTACAGAAAAGAACCCCTCTCCCACTGCTGAGCTCACCCTCTGCAGAGGTGCTCTCCACTGTTTCTTGTATATATTTTTTTGAGACGGAGTCTCCCTCTGTCACCCAGGCAGGAGTGTAGTGGTGTGATCTCAGCTCACCGTAGGCTCCGCCTCCCGGCTTCACACCATTCTGCCTCAGCCTCCTGAGTAGCTGGGACTGCAGGTGCCCGCCACCAGGCCTGGCTAATTTTTTGTATTTTTAGTAGAGATGGGGTTTCACCATATTAGCCAGGATGGTCTCAATCTCCTGACCTTGTGATCTGCCCATCGGCCTTCCAAAGTGCTGTAAAGTGCTGGAATTAACAGGCGTGAGCCACCGCGCCCGGCCTTTCTTGTATATTCTTAAAGAGAGACACTCCATGTATACACAACTGAGTGTGTGTGTATTTTTATCTTTTCCCAGATGCTATTACCTTAAGTATGACAATACTGGCAGCTTAATGCACAATTTGTTCAGAAGCCATTTTAGAAAGAGGCCTGCCCCCTCAGGGTAACCTCATCACAACAGGATTTTAGAGAAGACTGCCACATTGGAGGCAAGAACCCTCTGAGCTGGATGCTGTCCACAGCACGTTAGGTATTGTATCTGCAAGCAAAAGGAGAAACTGGCTAACAAGCAGCACAGAACTTTATTGGAAGGATCTCAGGTAACTCAGAATCTATGAGAAGCCTGGAAAACTCAGCTCTGAAATGAGATCTAGGGAGGCTGACATCAGGGAACACAGCCAAGGTTATGACTGAAAAGCAGTCTGGTCTAGGATGTCATCACCAGACTCTCCCAGTGAATGATTTTTCACCTGTCCCTTTTTCTTTGTGTCACTGTGAGGTTTAAAGTTGTGGGTGAGAGCATCTGATTGGCCAAGCCTGGTGTCTGACCCAGCTGTTGAAAAAGATAGCTTTGGCTTCTACAGTGGAAATGAGGCCCAGCCCAGTGCCTTACTCCATGCACTTCTCCCCCAACTAGGTAAGGTGTTGATGCTTTGTGGCATTGTGAAATTGTCCTTGAAACCCACTGGTAGAAATATGGCTATTGGCAACATGGAGACAAGGGCTGACGCCTTTCATTGACTTCTCATCAAAGGTTACTGTTGGCTAGGCGCGGTGGCTCACGTCTGTAATCCCAGCACTTCAGGAGGCCGAGGTGGGCGGATCACGAGGTCAGGAAATCGAGACCATCCTGGCTGACAGGGTGAAACCCTTTCTCTACTAAAAATACAAAAAATTAGCCGGGTGTGGTGGTGGGCACCTGTAGTCCCAGCTACTCCAGAGGCTGAAGCAGGAGAATGGTGTGAAGCCAGGAGATGGAGCTTGCAGTGAGCTGAGATGGCCGTCTCAAAAAAAAAAAAAAAAAAAGGCTACTGTCAGGCTCTGAGGAGTTAGGCTCTAGTCTTGAGGTTTCCTGGCAGCTGGTGACAGACTGGGAGCTGGGAGCTGCTTAACTGATGAGCTTGCCCATCAGTCAAAGAGAACACCTGCTAGTAATGTGAGCTCTTGGGGACATACCCAAAGGGTGAGCCAGAGTCAGGGATGGAACCACCACCGTTAGCGTAGAGAACCAGGAGAAGCACAATGTATGTGAGAGGACAGTGGATAAAGGGTTTTTTGGGGGTCCACTCCCAGACAGAATCTGGGCTGGCAAGGCTGCTGAAGCCCACAGCGTAATGTGATACTCTGGAGCCTGCTACCTGCATCTGTGACCTCACCCCCAAGGGGAGGTCCAAGAAATTTCAGCCACAGACCCCACCCAGCTCACCACCTCCAGTCAGCCATGCTCCACACCGTTACCTGGGAAATGAAGCAAAGGCTATGAGTATCTCAGTGCTGCTGTGGTGGTGAGGCGAGTGGGAACACCTTCCTCTGCAGTGCTTTTACTAAGGAGACTTGAGATGTGGGGAGAAGCTGAGCATTGCAATCAGAGACCTGGGATCAAATTCTGGCACCAGCACTGATTCATTGAGTGGGTGACCTTGGACCTTTCTGATCCTCAGTTATCTCATAGGGCTGTTGTGGGAATTAAAGGAGATGTAACTATTAATACGTGTTTCTGTGTTTCTTCTCTAGTGTTTATCATCTAGTATATTACCTCTGTTTGGAGACGTTATAACAGCTAAGAGCCCAGCTATGGCGGAGTGTGGTGGCTCACACCAGCACTTTGAGAGGCCTAGGCTGGTGGATCAGTAGAGGCCAGAAGTTCGAAAACAGCCTGGCCAACATGGTGAAACCCCATCTCTACTAAAAATACAAAATTTAGCTGGGCACGGTGGCTCACGCCTGTAATCCAAGCACGTTGGGAGGCCGAGGCAGGTGGATCACGAGGTCAGGAGTTCAAGACCAGCCTGGCCAAGATGGTGAAACCCCATCTCTACTAAAAATACAAAAATTAGCCGGGTGTGGTGGTGGGCGCCTGTAATCCCAGCTACTCGGAAGGCTGAGGCAGGAGAATCTCTTGAACCCGGGAGGCGGAGCTTGTGGTGAGCCGATACTGTGCCACTGCACTCCAGCCTGGGTGACAGAGCGAGACTCCGTCTCAAAAAAAAACAAAAAAAAAGGAAAGCGGAATCTACACCTTCTCGGCCAGCGGTAGCAACTGCAGAACTGCAGGAGACAATCTTTCTAGACAAGGCAGTTGAGGAGGAGGGAGTGCTTGAGGGGGACTGTCCTGGCGTGCACTCCGCACCTCGGGGACGTTATTGAGTGTGGAACGGCTGCTTTTGGAAGACTATTGCCCAGAGGAAAAGATGTTTAGTTTTCACAAGCCAAAGATGTACCGAAGTATAGAGGGCTGCTGTATTTGCAGAGCTAAGTCCTCCAGTTCTCAATTCACTGACAGTAAACACTATGAAAAGGACTTCCAGAGCTGTTTTGGATTGCATGAGACTCGTTCAGGAGACATCTGCAATGCCTGTGTCCTGCTTGTGAAAAGATGGAAGAAGTTGCCAGCAGGATCAAAAAAAAACTGGAATCATGTGGTAGATGTAAGGGCTGGACCCAGTCTAAAGACTACATTGAAACCCAAGAAAGTGAAAACTCTATCTGGGAACAGGATAAAAAGCAACCAGATCAGTAAACTGCAGAAGGAATTTAAACGTCATAATTCTGATGCTCACAATACCACCTCAAGTGCCTCCCCAGCTGAATCTCCTTGTTACAGTAACCAGTCAGATGACGGCTCAGATACAGAGATGGCTTCTGGTTCTAATAGAACACCAGTTTTTTCCTTTTTAGATCTCACATACTGGAAAAGACAGAAGATATGTTGTGGGATCATCTATAAAGGCCGTTTTGGGAAAGTCCTCATTGACACACATCTCTTCAAGCCTTGCTGCAGCAATAAGAAAGCAGCTGCCGAGAAGCCAGAGGAGCAGGGGCCAGAGCCCCTGCCCATCTCCACTCAGGAGTGGTGACAGGTTTTTATGTAGAAGGGGAACAAAAAAATCTAAATTTTGAAAAGACCACAAAGCAACAAACTGACCCTCTGTTTTGTTTTTGTTTTTTTTTTTTTTGAGATGGAGTCTTGCTCTTGTTGCCTAGGCTGGAGTGCAGTGGCGTGATCTTAGCTCACTGCAACTTCCGCCTCCCGGGTTCAAGTGATTCTCCTGCCTCAGCCTCCCAAGTAACTGGGTTTATAGGTGCCCACCACCAGAACCCAGCTAATTTTTTAGTTTTTGTAGAGATGGGGTTTCACCACGTTGGCCAGGCTGGTCTCAAATGACCCTCCTAGTTTTAACTTGGATATCTGCTATTCTGCCAAAAGACAATTTCTAGAGTAGTTTTGAATGGGTTGATTTCCCCCAGTCCCACAAACTCTGAAGCCAGTGTCTAGCTTACTAAAAAAAGAGTTGTACATAATATTTAAGATGCTGAGTATTTCATAGGAAAGCTGAATGCTGCTGTAAAGTGCTCTTTAAGTCTTTTTTTTTTTTCTTTTAATCCCCTTCTAATGAATGAAACTAGGGGAATTTCAGGGGACAGAGATGGGATTTGTTGTATGATAAACTATGTAGTTTTTAGTCTTTCTGTATTGAGAAGCAGTGGTTGGGGCATTTTTTAAGATGGCTGGCTAAGCTCTTGTTTTCCCTCACGATAATAAATTTGTCATAACTCAGTAACATGGACTTGGCCCTAGAGGTAGTTGTTGATAATTCTGAAATATTAAGGTCTTGCCAAGCTTCTGATGATTCAAACCTGTACTACTGATTATTAAGCAGGACAGATTGAGCTTTCTGTTGCAAATACCTTGGAGGAGAAAGTAATTTCTAAATATACAGAGGTAACTTGACTATATATGTTGCATCCTGTGCCTCCCTTCATATTAATATTTGATAAAGATTTTAATTTATGTAAAACTTCTAAAGCAGAATCAAAAGCTCCTCTTTGGGAAATGGCAGGTCTTTAGGACAGGCGAGACCCCGTATGAATAGTACCAAAGCATTACCGCATGGTAGAGAGCACACTCTATTAAAAATGTTAAGCTATCTGAAAAATAAAATGTGCAAGTCTTCAGGATGGCACAAAACAAAGGTTAATGCTTCTTGGGGCACATTTCTTAGAGGGCTTGTTGAGTGTGTACATATAATTGACTTTTGTTTGTGTTACATGACTTTGATGACCATTGAAAATCTGCACAATTCAGTTTCAGCTCTGGATTACTTCCGT
Source organism: Macaca nemestrina (assembly GCF_043159975.1). Classification (NCBI taxonomy): domain Eukaryota; kingdom Metazoa; phylum Chordata; class Mammalia; order Primates; family Cercopithecidae; genus Macaca; species Macaca nemestrina. The sequence goes on from NC_092136.1 coordinate 74,596,186, forward strand.
TGACCTTTGTGAAGGTTTTTATCTGTGTAGAATGGGTGTTTGACTTGTTTTAGCCTATTAAGTTTTTATTTTCTTTCACTCTGTATTAAAAGTAAAATTTACTAAAAGAAAAAAAAAAAAATTTAGCCGGGAGTGGTGTGGTGGCATATGCCTGTAATCCCAGCTACTCGGGAGGCTGAGGCATGAGAATTGCTTGAACCCAGGAGGCAGAGGTTGCAGTGAGTCGAGATCGTGCCACTGTACTCCAGCCTGGGTGCCAGAGCGATACTTTGTCAAAAAAAAAAAAGATATCAACACTCATTGTGGAAAATTTGGACAACAAAGGAAAACATGGCTAAGAGAAAAATAAAAAAGAGCCCAGCTCTTCAAGCTGGACAGTTTGGATTCAGCACCAGGTATACAACTTAGCAGTATGGGCCCCAGCACATCAGTTACCTCCCTGTGCCTCCCTTTGGTCATCTGCATGTAGAGTGCTTAACACAATGCCTGACCTATCACAGCAAGTGCCCAATTAGTGCTAGCTGTTACTATTACCACTACTTAAGCATATCCTCTTGGATTTTAATAGCTAAATTCATGATATTGGATTCTCCCCATCCCAACTATATGTACCCTGACCACAGGTGCCATGCTTTCTGCTTCTACTGAAAGGTGGGCATAGCTGGGCAGATAATCATCCCCATTTTACAATGGTGAATTTGGCCTTTTACTGTGTGCCTTGTTCCATTTTCCATCTTGATTATTTCTAATTTTTTTTGTTTGTTTGAGGTGAAGTCTCATTCTGTCACCTAGGCTGGAGTGCAGTGGCATGATCTCGGCTCACTGCAACCTTCGCCTTCTGGGTTCAAGTGATTCTCATGCCTCAGCCTCCCGAGTAGCTGGGATTACAGGTATGCACTAGCACACCTGGCTAATTTTTGTATTTTTAGTAGAGACGGGGTTTCACCATGTTGGCCAGGCTGGTTTCGAACTCCCAACCTCTGGTGATCCGCCCACCTCGGGCTCCCAAAGTGCTGGGATTACAGGCATCCATCTAGTGATTATTTCTGATATCTGATGTTGCTGTGTATAAATGCAGCTGTTGTATTTCAAAGTAGGGCCTGCCAACATGAGACAGGAAAACATTGAAGTATCGTAGAGAGTTAATAGTTTCAACCTCAGAGATTGTTTTTCTTACTGTTCTCCTCAGGGACATTAGAGTTTGATAATGTTTTATCTACCAAACCATTCTCTCTTTTTTTTTTTGTCCTTATAATACCCAGATTGGTATGACTCTCTGTTATTAACCAAAGCTACATTTATAGCGTAAGCATGACCATGGTGAGAAGATAATTGTTATATGCCCTGAGCTTTCTGTAAACATTTAATCTCCTGACATCCCTTATAGTGGACACATTTCATTACTAACTTCATTTTACAAGTTTAACCCATGCAGTACATCTTAGGGGGAGTTGTTGATTTTTCTTAGGCTTTAAGAAATATTGGCAGGGTATGGTGGCTCACATCTGTTATCCCAGCACTTTGGGGGGCCAAAACGGGAGAATCCTTTGAGCTCAGGGGTTCAAGATCAACCTGGGCAACATAGCCAGACTCCATCTCTAAAAAAATTTAGGCCGGGCATGGTTGCTCACGCCTGTAATCCCTGTACTTTGGGAGGCTGAGCCAGGCAGATCACGAGGTCAGGAGATTGAGACCATCCTGGCTAACAAGGTGAAACCCTGTCTCTACTAAAAATACAAAAAAAATTAGCTGGGCATGGTGGCGGGCACCTGTAGTCCCAGCTAGTTGGGGGACTGAGGCAGGAGAATGGCGTGAACCCGGGAGGCAGAGGTTACGGTGGGCCGAGATCGCGCCACTGCACTCCAGCCTTGGCGACAGAGCGAGACTCCATCACATACACACACACACAAATTTAAAGACTAGTCAGACTTGGTGGCACATGCCTGTAGTCTCAGCTACTGGGAGGCTGAGGTGGGAGGATCACTTGAGCCTGGGAGGTGAGAAACATTGGCTGGTCTCCTGGCCCCTTCCCAGAGCCACAGCCCCAGGCCCTTGCTTTCTGAGGTGCTGCTTGTCCCAGGGGACTCAACTGCTGATGGTGTGCCCCAGCTGCAGGATATTGCCACCGGAAAGTACACCTGTAAGGGGATGCTGGGGTCTTGGGAAGGAAGGTGACTGTTAACCTATGGAGATCAGCTTACTGTATGAGCATTGGCCAAAATGACCCTGCTGCCCAGCCTCGGCCCAGATCAAGATCTAGAGGCCAGGAAGGAAGTGGGCCTGCCTCCCCACTGTGCCATGCAACTGGTCAGATATAAGAGGTGGAGATACGGGCTCCACCCCTCCAGGACCACCAGCAACCAGGGTGTTTGCAGCCTGGTTTTCCACAAGTCTGCCCCACCCCTAAGGCCACACAGCTGAAGCTTTGGCTCTGCTTTCTTGCTTTCATTCCAGGGATGGGCAGGCTGCCATTGGGCCACCTGCTGCCCCTGGCCCCAGACTCTCTGGGTAGGTGGCCATGTGATCCAGCTGGCAGGACCACCCCACCCATTTCAGTGTCCTAATTCTTACTTTGTTATGCCATTGTGGCAATCTGGTGGTAAATATAACCTTTTGACAGAGTTTTTGAACTGCCTGGAACCCAAGATCCTAAACATTTTTTAACCGTATTTGGGTTATCTTTTATTTTGGTTTTTATCCCCAATGGAGAAAAATCAATATGGAAAAAAGTTATTTTAAAATACACGATGAGTGGCAGCAGTGGTGGTAGGGGAAAAAAAGGTTAAAAAATTTTTTTAAATAAAAAATAAAATACAGGATGAAGTGAATTAAAAGATTTGTTTAATGTACTTCAAGGATAATATTTGTGTCTGCAAAATTTGAGAATAAATTGGTCTCGAATTAAAAAAAAAAATTTAGAATGTCAAGATCCTAACTTCCAATTTGAGAACAAGTAACATGAGTCTGTGGATTGGAATGACTTATGTGATCCCAAACCCTCATTTTCACAAAGAAGTAGATGGAGGCCCAGTAGCTTTGAAATTCAAATGAAGCCATGCCTCTGCTGCCTAGTCCAGTGCTTGTGCTAACCACTCAGCCTGCCCAGGTACAACTGGGTCTCTGTCCACAGAGCAGGGAGTCCACTGTGATGTATGCATCCTGCCCTCACTGGCAGGCCATTGACTACAACTGCAGCCAGCCAATTCTCAACAGCCCTTAGTGTGGTGAGCAGGAGAGCTCGGCGCTTTGAGCCCTCAATTGCCTGGAGAGAAGGTAGAGCTGGCCTTTAATTAAGGACTTTTTTGCTTTTTAGAGGGAGCTTCCGGGGAAGCATAGCACAGCAATAGGGCCACTTTCCTGCCAGAGGGGGTGGGTGCCAAAGGAGGTGGATCTTTTGCTCACTGGTTTACCCTCAACATACCAGGAAGAATAGTCATCCTGATTCACTGTTTGGTTCAGGTTTTTATCACACAGTATTGTGTGATAAGTAACCACTGTTTGGTGGTTACTCTGACTCGGTGTGGTGGCTTATGCCTGTAATTCCAGCACTTTGGGTGGGAGGCCAAGGCGGGTGGATCACCTGAGGTCAGGAGTTCGAGACTAGCCTGACCAACATGGTGAAACCCCGTCTCTACTAAAAATACAAAAATTAGCTAGGCATGGTGGTGTGCACCTGTAATCTCAGCTACTAGGGAGGCCGAGGCGGAAGAATCGCTTGAACCCAGGAGGTGGAGGTTATGGTGAGCTGAGATTGCGCCACTGCACTCCAGCCTGGGCAACAGAGTGAGACTCTTTCTCAAAACAAACAAACAAAAAATGAAAATCTAATATATCCATATGGTAATGAATGTTTCCTTTTATTTTGTTTTTATTTTTATTTTTTATTTTTGAGATCGAGTCTCACTCTTTGCCCAGGCTTGGGTACAGTGACACAACCTAAGCTCACTGCAACCTCCACCTCCTAGGTTCAAGCAATTCCTCTGCCTCAGTCTCCCCAGTAGCTGGGACTACAGGCATGCACCACCATGCCCAGCTAATTTCTGTATTTTTAGTAGAGATGAGGTTTTGCCTTGTTAGCCAGGCTAGTCTTGAACTCCTAATCTCAGGTGATGCACCCACCTCGGCCTCCCAAAGTGCTGGGTTTATATTGTTGTTTTATTTTATTTTTTAAATCTTGTTCTTTGGAAGAGCATTAAGAATAGTCATAAAATGACTAGTCTCCATGCTGGGGGAGGCAGCATGGAGAGATCTGGCTTCAGAGATGGCTGGGCCCAGGTCTGAATCCTGGCTCTGCTGCCACTCTCCAGCCCAATGACTTTAGTCACTTCACCTCACAAGGCTGAGTCTCTGTTTCCTTATTTGTGAGGGGGCAGGTGGGCGGCAGTAGTGCCTGCCTTACACTATTACACGATTTGGTGTAGTCAGTGGGAAGCCTTGTTCCAGGCACTGGAGGACACAGGTGAAACTGACACCTTTCCTGCCTCAAGGGCCATCCTATGGGTGTGTCAGGGGACACTACACAGGTCACATAAAAGACCTGCCATGTGCCTGGTGATAGAGGAGGGCAACTCTGGGGTTGAGGTTATAAGGTGGGCCTGGGCAGACAAAGCAGGAGAAGGTATGTGCACGAAAGCGCACTGGAGGTATAGTCAGCTTGGGGGAAATGGGGCGCCCTGCCTGGCATGTGGAAAGGGTTCAGTCAGCTATGATGCCCATATGTTTGGGAGGAGTGTGCCCTGGATCTGCCCCTATTTTTTCCCTGGGTGGGCCAGTGATACGGTGCCTTCTTTGCTTTGTCCTGAGCATTCCCCTTGGGGTGGGCACAGGCAGACTCAGTGTCCCCACTCCCCTCCCTCTGCTGCCATTATCAGCTGTGTCCAGATGGTCACAGGCTCCCTAATCTGGGATAATCAGTGGGTCAGAGCTCAGCTGGGACCCGGGCCTTTATGCCTGCTGTGATGGGCCGGCCCCAGCTGGAGAGACCCTGTAGACAGGGCCCTGGGGCTTTGGAAGATGGGGTAGGATGTGGGGCTGGCTCTGTGCTGGAGGGAGATGCAAGAAGCAGATGATCGCTCTTCTTCCAAAGGCAATCTGAGTACAAATGAGGGGGAGCCCGCAGCTGGGGCCTGGCCAGCTCCTCCAGGCCTCACAGCGATACGCACAGAGCCTCACAGAATCTGCCTATTGCATCTTTTGTTCCCTTTCTCTCCCTCTCTGAGCTCACCCCTCCCTACCCAGCAGTTTGTTGCTGCCCCTAGAGCCCCAGGCTTATGACATCAGTGGCTTGTGCCCCCATTGACGTTGGACACCTAACAGGTTCAGGTGCAGAGCCAGGGTGACTGACTTCTCAGGGGCCCATGGCTATGGTGCCCCCACCCTGGGCCTGCAGTTTGCTGTGAGCCTCCACTCCGTGGTTGTTCAGGGATCCATAACTGTTTTTGTTTTGTTTCAGCCTCTTCCATGAATGGGGGGGGGGGGGCCTGCTTGTCTCCGGCTCCTAGCAGTGAGTGCTGATAATCTCAAATTTAAGGATGGTAACTTCGTCTCGGAGGAGCGTGGGAAAGGATGTGTTTAGGAACAGACACAGGCCTACAGAGTTGTTTGTAACCATCTCTTTCTAAGTGGTGGGAAACAGACATTTTATTATTCTTTAACTGTTTATATATATAGTGTGTTTTTTATGCATGAAATATAGTTTTTTAAAATGCTCACACTACTATTTTGAAAGTAAATGAGGTAATGTATGTGTCAAAACCTAATACCCAAAGCGATCATAGTAAGAGGTGGGGCCTTTGGGAAGGCATTAAATTGCTTAGGGAATGAGGGTGGAACCCTCATGAATGGGATTAGAGCCTTATAGAAGAGGTCGGAAGGAGCTGCCTGGCCTCCCTCTCACATGTGGAGACTCAGCAAGAAAATATTATTTAGGAAGCAGAGAGCCCTCACCAAACACCAGATCTGCTGGCCACTTGATCTTGCACTTCCCAGCCTTGAGAAGTATGAGAGATAAATTTCTGTTGTCTATAAATCACCCAGTCTAAGGTGTTTTGTGATAATAGCCCAAACAGATATAAAAGTGCTTCATCAAGAGTAAACACAGGGAGCAAATATTGGACATTCCATCTCAGTCAGGGCAGACTGCAGCTGGAACACAGACCCAACAAGGTTTTATTTCTACAAGAAAAGAGACCGTTAAGTGAAGGGCTGTTTGTGTGGAGGTGCCACGAGGGAGCAGAGTGTGCGCCTGAGCTCCGCGTGCCTCTCCGCCTCCTGGCTCAGGCTGTCCAAATCTGAGTCACCTGCCCAAGCTCTGGATGATGGTGACACAGCCGTGGGAGCTGGTGCAGCGCTGCAGGGATGGCTGGGCCTCCACCTGCCCACTGCTGGGGTCAAAGGTGAAGACCTTATCGGTGCTTTCTCCGTGATCATCCCGCCCACCAAGGATGTGGACCTTCCCGTCACACACAGTGACTCCACAGCTTTCCTGAGTGGACAAACAGAAAGACAATTAACTATCAGGTTCAGCCTGGGGCTCCTTCTGTCCCTGCCTGGCCAGGCCAGATAATAGGACCTTGACCCACAGACTGTGAACAGGCAATCTGGATTGTAGAGAGGCAGGAAACTGGATGGATCTGAGTTCCAGCTCTAACTTGATCCTTATTCAGTGAATGGCCTTAGGCAAGTCGCTTAACCTCTCTGGACCTCAGTTTCCTCATCTGCAAAGGGAGAAGAACCAGAGTGCCTTCTTCACAGGGTTCCCTTAACAGTTAATGGAAGTTAAGCATGTAAAGCATTTTATATAGAGCCTGGAATATGGTAAGCACGCCAATAACAATAATCTCGACTGCCGCCATCTTAGAATCGCAGACTCAGGGAAACCTGAATTCTCACCACTTAAAGTCACCAAAGGTCAGAACTGGCAGAGACCACCAGTCCAACCATACCTGTGTAATCTCTGGAGTTTCAGGGGATGGAGACGAAGGTAGGGGAGGCAAGGAACTGCAGGGGCCAGAGCTTCCAAGACTTGGGCCTCCCTGCTGTGATATCACTAGAGCAGAACTTAGCAACTCCCTTCCCCACCTCTTACCCCATGATTGGTTACTAGCAGTGGCCTTCAGGGCAGGAGAGGCCACAGGGTCATTTGGACCAAATCCCCACTCAAAGCTATAGTACTTGGGACTGCAGGGTTCTAGACTCTGCCTTAACAGGGCCTAGTTGGCCTGGGCCAGGTGCTGAACCTCTCTAAGGCCAGTCTTCTCATCTGTGAAATGCATGGTTCACTATCACTGTGAGGACAAAGCTAGAGAGCGACGTATAATAAAACCACCTAGCGTGGAGTCACACAAGATTCACAAGCTCCAAGATCCAGAGCCTTAGAAGTGGGTTCCGCTCTCCTGCCTTGAAGCCTCCACTTACCACAGGACTGGGGAGGACAGCTGCCTCCCCCCACACATCTGTGCCTGGATCATAGGTGAAGATTTTGCTCATGAGACCCCCCATGACATAGATGGTGTCCTCAAAGGAGATGGCCTCGAGACACCGCTGTGAGAAGGGTGCTGGTGACCGCAGGCTCCACTGGTCCTCCTTGGGGTCAAAGCACTGCACCTGAGGGGCAAGAGGAGCAGCGGTGATGAAGACTCACTGCCCCATCCCAAATGCCCCACTGCCCACATGCTGCCACCTGTCTCCCTGGGGGCACTCATTCAAAACGATGACACCTGGCCCGAGCAAGCATCTGGGAGGGAGGGGGAGATCCACTGTCCCTGTCCTCAAGGGCTCTTCATCTAGTTATATGTTCTGTCCTCTGCTTCTGGACTTCCTTTGTCAAAAGCCTCCCCATCTTTTAAGGTCCTGCTCAAATGCCACCCCATCCTTAAAGGCTTCCCTGGTGTTCCCCCTCCCCACCCCCCAAAACACACACATAGGAACAGTCTCTCCTTTGATGGAGAACACAGTCGCCTCATGTAAGATTAATCATAGAGCACATCATACCGAGCGAGAAGAGGTACCGTCTGCTTTAGGGTTACAGAGGGTTCTCATAGCAGACCCCCCACAGGGATGTGTTCCTGGCTGCATACACTGTCAACTCACTTTTTCCCTGGTGCTCTCAGGTCATACAATTCCAGCTGAGGTGTCTTGCAGCCCTATTTCTACAGCTGTCCACATGCCCATGGGTGTTTCTGATGCCCTTAACAGTTTCTGTACTTAGCTGCCTGCTCACCTCACTCTCTGTTTCCTCAACTGTTTCCTTGGAGACCCCCACCTTCCACCACAGCAGCCTATAACAAATCAGTGCTGCATGGATGGTGTTAAATGGGGCCTCCTACCATGAGTGCCCATCACTCAGCTCCAGGAGGGTTTGCTGAAAGAATGTGGTCAGGGAATAAGGAAGGGTGGGCACCCAAATTTGGGAAAGAGTCAAGTCCCAGGACCACAGGCTTATGAGGCCATCAGGGGAGGGAAGGAACTGCTATGATAAATATTTTTATTTGCAAAAAGCCTAAATGTCCAATAAAAGATGAGTAGACTCTAGTTCATCCACCAAGTGGAATAGTACAGGCATTGAAATGATGGCTGTAAAGTTGCTAATCACGTGGAAAGTGCTTATACCTAAATTAGAATAAAATGCAGAATGCAAAATTCTAACAGTGAGAAAACAGAACTATAAGAAAAACAAAAATCAATTCAGTGGAAGCCTGTAAGGCAATGCACCAAAATATAAATAGCAGCTCTGCCTGGATGGTGGGATTATGGTTTTTTTTTTTCTATTTTTCTGTTTTCTAAATTTTCAGTAATGTATTATTTTTGGAATGTAACAAAAGCATTTTAACTATCTTGCCCTCAATTTTTAAAATGTATGAAACTTATGTGGTGCCAGCCCATACATTTGAGTCCCAGTGTGCTGCTGACCCACTGTGACCTTGGGGTCATTTTTATGCTCATTTCCTTCCCTGAAACATGGAGGTGACTGGTCTGGGCTGTTGATGGGATTAAGTGAAGAAATAGACAAGGGCACGGAAACGCCCAGCTCTCCGCCTGGCACACAGTGGTCGCCGCAGCCTTCAACGCCCTCTTGCGCCCGAGGCCCACGCCCACCTTGTCCGTGTTGACACCGCCCTGCCTGGCGCCCCCGATCACGAAGAGCTGGCCCGCGCAGGATGCCACCGCCGCTGAGCTCACGGCCTCCGGGAGGGGGGCGGCGGCCGCCCAGGTGTTGGAGAAGGGGTCATAGCGCTCCACGCTGTGCAAGCGCCTCAGGCCGTCGAAACCACCCACTGCGAACAGCTGCAAGTGAGGACATGGGCCGGGGGGCCGGGTGTCAGGGCCTTAGGCCCCTCGGCCTCACCGCTTCAGTTTTACAGTCTTTGAGCTGCAAATTTTCCCTGTCCCCAACCCAGCTTCAAGACCAAACTGACCCCAGAGCCCAGTGCTGCCACCACCTGGGCGGCCTCCACCCAGTTGCTGTACCTCCCTGAGCTGGTTTCCTCTCATTTAGGGGGGATAATGCGACCTGTCTTTAGGATGGGTACTGAATGCGGGTTACAGCTGTAAAACACCTGGCACCAAGCTGATGCTTAATAATAATAGCTAGGCCGGGCGCGGTGGCTCACACCTGTAATCCCAGCACTTTGGGAGGCTGAGGTGGGCGGATCACGGGTCAGGAGATCGAGACCATCCTGGCTAACTCGGTGAAACCCCGTCTCTACCAAAAATACAAGAAAAATTAGCCGGCCTGGTGGCGGGTGCCTGTAGTCCTAGCTACTCTGAAGGCTGAGGCAGAAGAGTGGCATGAACCTGGGAGGCGGAGCTTGCAGTGAGCCAAGATTGCACCACTGCATTCCAGCCTGGGCCACAGAGAGAGACTCCGTCTCAGAAAAAATTTAAAAAAAAAAAAAATAATAATAGCTATATAGCTAGTTTTGAGACTTTACCACCCCACTTAATTGATTCTAAGAAGCATTTTTGTTTCTGAATTCGGGATGTAGCTTACGAAGACAGTTGAGAGATTCTTTTTTTTTTGATACGGAGTCTCGTCTCCCAGGCTGGAGTGCAGTAGCATGATCTCGGCTCACTGCAAGCTCTGCCTTCTGGGTTCACGCCATTCTCCTGCCTCAGCCTCCTGAGTAGCTGGGACTACAGGCACCTGCCACCACGCCTGGCTAATTTTTTGTAGTTTTAGTACAGACGGGGTTTCACCGTGTTAGCCAGGATGGTCTCGATCTCCTGACCCGTGATCCGCCCACCTCAGCCTCCCAAAGTGCTGGGATTACAGGTGTGAGCCACCGTGCCCGGCCGACAGATTCTTTTAGTCTTGAGTGGCACAATCAAGATTCAAACCTAGATTGTATGGCCCCAGAGCCCACACCCTTGACCATCAGGCTGTTACTATTACAGTAATTGCTATTATTATTAACATCAGCCATTATTATGTTACCTTGGACAAGTCTCTTTTTTGGGGGGCCTCAGACCCCTTCTTACAAAGAGGGTTTTAGATAACCTCCCTCCAGGACATCCATAGATCTGTACCTTGGGTCCCAGGGCAGCCGCTGCAGCTTGTGCCTACCTGCCCCTGCACAACTGCCATCTTGTGCCTCCACCTGCCCTTGTGCAGAGAGGCTACCTTGATCCAGGTGTGCAGATGGGAGCTAAACATCCACACATCATGACTGTTGATGTGGCCTCCTAGGGAGAGAGAAGCAGCTGTTGCCCACAGGCTCTCTTGCTATCCCAAGTACCCGCAAAGAGCTAGAAACTAGGGCCCCCAGATCCAAAGGAAAGGTTAAGGGAAGGCAGCAAGAGGACTTCTTGAGCTGGTGTAAGACTCTGGGCCTGTGACCCAGACAGTGTGCTTTGAATAAGTGGTGAGAATGTCTTGAGTTATAACCCTTGAGGGGAGAAGCCTGACAGATTCAGGAAGAAGTGGCTGGTTTTCACTGGGCGCCTTATGGTGGTGCTGGTGGTGTGCCAGGCTCTGTGCTCAGGGAAGCAAAGAGGGGGCCGCTGTACGAAAGGTAAGAGTACAAAGGGTACCCAAGGCAAGCATCTGGAATGTACTAGGGACCCAGGAAAAGCAGAGTCAGCTGCACTAGGAGCCAGGAGGGGTAGAGGGTGACCCAATAACCCTCCCTCCCACCTTCACCCGCACAATTTCATTTCTGATCTCATCCCTCCATGAGGTGTTGGGAATATTACACCCAGTTTACATATAAGAAACTCAGATGAGGCTTAGAGACCAACAATGACCTGCTGAAGACTACATGGCCCAGCACTGGTGCTGCTGGAGGACATGGTATGCCCTATGGGGCCAGGCACTGGGGACGCAGGATGTGGGCTCTCCCTTCCCATGTCTGGCCACCCTGGGGATCTCGGCCGGGGATTCACCTCTCAATGGGAGCCTCTTTGGGGACAACCCTAACTGCACCCTTCAGCCTGAGCCTGTGACCAGAGCCACATCTGTTTGGTAGCCCCCATCTTTGTTTATTCCTAGTGGCACCCAACAGAGGCCCCACATGTTGCTCAGAACCATCAATGGCCTTGGATAAATTGTCCAGTGGTAATCTGTGGCCTGGATGATCTGTGAGGCCTCCCTGGCTTATTCTCCTGCTCCTTACCCTTTGCAGGCACCCATAGTTCTTTACAACGTTAAGGTCAATCCACCTAGCCCCAGACTCAAAGCCTCCGTGATCTGACTCCTGCCTCACCTGTGTTACTCAACCTGCACTTCAGAGCCCTGAGTCCCCAGTGTTCCTTTCTGCATGTCCCTGCCCTTGTGCCTTTGCCTATACTGTTCCCTCCAACTTTCAAGGTCCAACTGAAAAATCATCTCTTCTATGAACCCTGGCTAGATTCCCTGAGTGGCATTCCAGATCATCTGGGGACTCTGAGAATTCCGATCACATTCTGCCTGGCGGTAAAAGTGAAGTCTCTCTCTCCTCTCCAGGACACTCCAGGGGAGCAAAGACTGTTTTATGCTTCTCTGAGTCTTCAAGGGCCTGAGCCTCAGGGAGGACACAGTTTGTTGCTATCAAACAGATGTGTGTTCCTCCTAGCTTTGCCATTTTTGAGACAATGGGGGAAATTCTGAGCCTCTCTGATCCTTTCTTATCTGTAAAACAGCATTGTAGGGGGATTTAATGATAACGAATGTAAGCTTCTTAGCATAATAATGTTCGGCACATAGTAGGCTAGATGAAGTGATTATTAATACTAATACGAATTGAATTCCCTAGGAAACCTGCTCAGAACAAAAAGTAATCATATGAATTGAAGTTAACATTGCTGAATAACTGGGGAGGGGGGGGTCACACCCGTAGTTAGCTCTGCTCACTTCAGCCAATAACTGTAGGTTATCAGAAAACATCCCACCCCCCTCTCCCAATTGGAGGAAAAAGCAAAGGGGGCGGAACGCGGAGGCTATTAGCCAATCCCGTGTGAGCTCCCGTTGCGGCTCCGCCCTCACCGGAGACGTAGACGTCATTGCGGAGAGCACAGGCGGCGAATTCTGAGCGAGTGTAGCCGGGCAGGCTGGGCAGTGGGGTCCACCGCTGGCTCTCTGGGTGGTAGGCATCGGCGAAGGGCAGCTTCAGGAGACCTTTGCGGTCGCAACCGCCGATGACTACGATCACTTCAGCTAGGTCCATGAATCTGGCGTGCGGATAAGCCCACTGCCTGTTGGGCCGCACCCAAGTTCGGCCCTCTCTTACCCTCTCGTCCCTTTCATGAGCTTTTGCCATCACCCCCGCCCACCCGACCCCCCGGCCCCACTCCCGCTAGACTCTGCCACTTCCAACTTTCCCTGTGGGTATTGGGAAGAGAATCGCTCATTCTTACCGCATTCTGCTGACCTCTAAACTACAGAAAAAACAAAACAAAACAAAACAATCTTTACAGAGCCCTTGCCCTCACCTAGAAAAATAACCTCGTTTAATCCGTATGGCAATTATATTAGTAGGGATTATTACCGCTTTCACACGGAGGAAACTGAGGCTCACATACCATGGCGTGCTCAAAGTCATGCAGCCATTAAGCGTCATGACGAGCTGGAATTCAAGCCCAGGTCTGTCTGTCGCTAACTCATCTTCAACACTCTTTTCTCACCTCCAACCGCTGATTCTGCTGCCTCCCTCCTCCTATGACATCCCCTTATCCCTAATTCCATTAAGCCGGATAACTCGCCCTTTCAGCCAATCATTCTTTCCTCTCATTGACGCCTCAAGCATCTGACCCCACCAGAATTACCATACCCTTTAGCCACCGGTTTTCTAATTCCTTTGGCACATATTTGAGGATCTCTGTCCCAGGCCCTGTGCTTAGTGTTAGAGATAGTGTAGTCTCTGGGGGCATGATTAAGGGCTACTCTGCTCAGAGCCTCTCAGTCTGGCTTTCCAGGGGTGGGGCAGTCCGCTTTCACCCTTTCCCCATGCTCCTGCCTATTTCTATCCCTCATTAGACTGCGAGCTCCCAGAGGGCAAACTGTTTTCAAATCACTTCCACACCCAGGCACCCTGCACAGAACTTGCGTAGAGTAGTAAGTACTCGGAATTACGGTTGCATGGGCGAAAGAAACAGTGTGCGCAGGGGTGGGGTCTCTGCATCTCCCTCACTGGCTTGTTAACTCTTCAAGGGCAGAATTATGGGCACCGAGCCTCTAAAATGTTTAACGAATGTCTGTCTGCATATCATCAAGAGGCAGTACTAAAGGATGATGAAGGAATGAATGGGCGGTGGAAGAAGGTGAGAAGAACTGAGGGCGGGAGGCTAGGGGACGGCGGCCGTACCTCCGCGGCCGGGTCCGCAGCGCACCGGCCTCGCGGCCCAGGATGAAGCAGGCGCGGGCCTCCAGCAGCAGCGGGCGGCACTCGCCGCAGGCCTGCAGCAGCTCGTCCGCCTCCACCTTCTCCAGGAAGTAGGCGGGCGACAGTAGCGGCAGGCGCACGTGCTCCAGCAGGCGTCGCAGCTGCCCGCGGCGGGCCGGCGCGTCGTGGCGCACCCAGCGCATGGCCGCCTCAAACACGGCCTCCTCGCGCGCCACGCCCAGCGCAGGGTCCGCCAGCAGCGCCGCCACCTCGTCGGGCGCCAGCTCCAGGAAGTCGGCGTGGCGCGCCACCTCGGCGAAGGCCTGGCGCAGGACGCGGCCGCAGCGCTCGGCCAGCGGAGCCAGCGAGAAGGCGACGGCCACGCGGCGCAGCGCTAGGCTGTTGGCGGCGCGCAGGCTGCCCTCGAGGAAGCGCACGCAGGCCTCACGCAGGCCCGCCACGCCCAGCCGCTCCGCCAGCGCTAGCACTGCCGCCGCCTCGTCCTCCTCGCGCAGCCGCACGCCCGCTCCGTACACGTAGTCGAGCACCACGGCCAGCGCCGCCGCCGCCCCGGCCGGGCTTGTGCCTGGCGCCTCGGCAGCCACCGGCACCACTGCCGGGCCGCGCTCGGGCCGCCCGGCCGCGAACAAGTTGTGGAAGTAGGCGCTGGCCGCGCTGAGCGCCGCGCGGTGGCATGGAAAGTCGCGGCCGCCGGCGCGCAGCACCACGTCGGTGAGGGTACCGCTCCGCCGGTACGTGTTCAGGGTCTGCAGCACGCGCTGCGCGTGGCACCGGCCCGCGCACGGCGCCTCGCAGCCCGGCTCCGACTCCTCCGGCCCAGGGCCTTGCCGCATCCTGCTGGGGAGAGAACACAAACAGCATCGGGGAAGTCACCTGGCTGCGCCTGGGAGAGGCGACCGCCCTCATCCGTTTATTTCCAGCCTTGACCACTTGTTAAGCGACTGTCCCCTCCGTTCAGGTTCCTTATGGCTACAGTGCCTCAGCCCCGCCTCACCAGCACGACATTCTGCCCTGCCTACCCACTCAGACACTCAGTGCCCCTTTCGGTTCTTCAAACTCGCTGAGCGTTTTCCTATCGATATCTGCAGAAGACAGATGGCACGCTCTCAAATAGGATAATCGGAGGAGGGTCTAATAAAGGAACTATTTTCAACAGCGGAGTCGGCGTTAGGGACTGCGGCAGGAGGAGGGCTGTTCCCCGGGCTACTAACAGCAAGGCGCCTTGGCCGCCCCGGGGTCTGAAGCGGGGGAGCAGGGAAGTTACTGGAACCTGGAAATGTATCTGTGTAAGGAGGGTCCCGTGACAGGAGTTGAAGCCCTGGGTCAAGGGACTAAGGCCGCCCCACAGAGACCCAGTGTGTGCGTGTGCAGGAGAGAAGGTACAATAACTCGACTGTCCTCTGCTCAATCCTGCCTGTCTCCTGCCGATCTCCGGTAGGTGCTGAGCACTGACCACACCCTGAGCACTCCCCTGATAGACAGCATCATACACACAGCATTCGCGCAAACAGATTCGACGAGTATTTATTGGGAGCCTTTTCTGTGCCAGGCAGTGAGCAAGACAACCATAGTTTCAGTGTGCCCGGAGGTCACAGTCTGGCGGCGGTGCCATGGGGAGGCACCGGGTGTTAGGGGAGTTCATAGAAGGGGCGCTGGACCCAGGTGGAGGGGAGTCAGGGAGGGCGTCCTTGAGGGGAACCTTCCAGCTGAGAAGGATGGGCGAATTCTGAGAGGGTGAAAGGTTAGAGCCCAGGCTGAGGGAAGCTGGCCCTCTCTCTAGTGAGTTCTCTTGGTGTTCTCCAGGTAGCACCGTCTGGAAGTGGAAAGAACTCTAGGGACAAACTAACCCAGTCCCTGCCACTGGCTCACGGTGTGGCCGGGGGCAAGTCACTCCTCTCACCTGCCGGTCCTGGCCTCAGTTATCTCATCTGAAATGGGATCCCTACCTCACAGGGCTGTGGCTTCATGACTATTACATGGGCTTTATGAAAAGTGCTGGTACACAGTACGAGCTACATGGGTGTTTCCCTGTATTGTTTTTACTCGAGAGGAAGGGAGGACACTGTGTGTGCCAGTTACTTTTATAGACATAATTTAATTTCATCCTCACAACCTGAGAAGTTTCTTTAGCCCACCCCTGCCCCTTTAGTTTGTCATAAGGGAAACAAGCACACACAGGACACCTGCCCTTCAGAGGTTTGCGGCGAGGCTCAGCAGAGGGGTGTTTGTGAAGGCGCTCTGCAGACTGAGGGGCTGGGCCATGCTGGTTATGATTTGGCCATTATGAACACACAGCCTCTGCTTGCACACCTCCAGGGACAGGGAGTTCCCTCCTTTCCATCAGCTTACTCTAGGGGGCTCAGGTCCACCCTCTGCGCCCTGCCTCTCCTTCCATCCTCCTGCTCCCAGCTGCTCTGCTGCTTCTGGAGGTCAGATCCTGCCCAGCGTTAGTCTGGCTTTCATGCCCTGGTCATTCCGGGCCATGGATCCCCTGGTCAGCATCGTGAGAAATGAACTCCCTGGTGGGCAAGAAAGTTAACTACTTTTGCCCAAGTGGAGAGACTGGATCCTGAATCCACCTGGCTCCAGGGTTTGCATGCCACACTTGCCAAGGTGGGGGTGTGTCCCAAGGAGCAGCCAGGAGGTGGAAGGAAGTGAGACCAGTCATCACAGCACGCTGCAACCAGTCTGTCCTCCACTAGCCCACAAAGCAACTACACTCTGAGTTGAAACCCAAGAGGGCCGGTCTCATTAGCATAAGGATGGACTTCTTGCAAAGGTGTCCCACAGCACAAGCAGCTCCCTGGGGGAGAAAGAGTTCCCTCCTAGGAAGTGTGTCAGTACTTTTTCATTTTACTGTCTACTGCACTGGGCGCTCTGGACACACAGTGACATCAGATCCAGTATTCACTCTGGGATCCCCAGTCTGGGGGCCGAAGGACACCCAGTTGGAACACGGAAGGTAAAAATTCCCAGGTAGGGCTCAATGAGTATCCTCCCTTCTCGGCTGAGTCTAGGCACTTCAAGCCATGGGTCATGATGCAGACTGAAGGGCCCAGCCTGTAGAAGCTGACTCGAACATGCCACCATCACTCTTTTTTACACCCACATCCACTTGAAGCCATTACCCAAGCACCTCCTCCGCATCCTCCCCATCTCAGACTTGTGGACACCACGCAGCTGGGGCAGCCCTGCAGCCTAAGCCTCGCCCCATGCACCTGGCGCTTACCTGGCCACACCCTCTCCCAAGTGCTCCGCAGCTGCTGCTCTCACAGGTATCACTCGCGTCTGTGCCTGCTGCCCGCACCCCTGGCAGCCCAAGCTCCAATGTTCGTGCTGCTCTGCCAGACCCCCGTTCGCTGTTTGCTCGGGCTCAGCTGCGGGAGGACAAAGGGGCTGGACGCCAGGAGGGAGGGGGAGGGAGAGGAAGGGAGAAGCGAGTGGGGAGGGGATGCTGGGCTTTTGTTCTACTCTTGGACTAGCCCTGGGAGGGAGGGAAAGAAAGAAGGGGTGTAAGAGTGGATTGACTGTGTGCAACTCCAGGGTTTGGATTTGGATTCGTGCCTGGGGTTGGGGGTGACCTGGTGCTGGCCTTGTCCCTGATTGAGGACAAGGGTTTGAAGATGTATGGTGCTGGAGCTGGGGTGTGGGAGGGGTGTCATCGTGCAGTTGTGAGCATGTAGGTTCCAGGGTGACTATGCGTGATTGTGGAAGTACATGGAATGCAGTGACTGTGTAGCACTGGGCTGCGTGTGGACATGTGGCTGTGTGACCATGTAGATGCCAATGTGACTAAGCATGTGTGGGGCAGGGGGCACAGTGGCTCTGAGTCTCACTCCCTTGAGCCCAGGGAGAGGCGGGAGCTGACCTCTGCCCCAAGAAGAGGAGCACTTGCCAGACATTCAGTAGCAGGGGCAGGAGGGCCGCTCCTCGAGGCTACTGTGGGGGCCCAGTGGAGCTTCCAACATTTGCATGCCAGAATCTCCTAGACCCCAAGAATTCTATCCAGAAGATTCCTGTTTGGAAGACACACGTCCCTTGGCTCCCAGGAAGCATGGAGTTAATTTGATGCAGGCTGGAGCTGGGGCTCAGCTTCCCCCTTTTCCCTCAGGACACACCCATGACCGGGCAGACTCTCAGAACAAAGAGGAGAGTTACAGGCCTGCTCTGACGCCACCACTGACTCCTGCTCACAGACAGCAGAGGTCCCAAGGACTGGAAGGAAAGGACACCTGTGGTCCCAGGGCTGTACTTTGGCTTTCAGCCCAGGTGCCCCCAGTCCTGGGCATGGGCATGGGCCCTCCTCAGGCAGGTCCAAAGCTCGGAGAAGTCAAAGCCAAACTCCTCACATGGGGAAGAGGCCTCCCTGTGCTGAAGGCCTGTCCCAACACAGCCGGGAGGCTCAGAATGCCTTCGTGTGGCTGTGAGGGCACCTGCCAGTCCCACTCCCAGCCCCACATTGGACCCAGGAGCCCTCCCGCTCTGTGTGTCATTCCTAGCTTACGGGAGACATAACATATGCGCTGGTGTCAGACTCTGGGTGGGATTCTGGCTTGGCCTGTTCTAAGCTGTGTGGCCTTTGGAGGTCACTTTTACCTCTCCAAGACTGTCTCCCCATCCACCATGTGAGGATACCGGCTCCCAGCCACTGGCACCGTGGTGGACCCAGAGAAGGGGAGGCACCATCCTGCCGCTTTCCCATTCATTCCTGAGAATGGTTCCTCCTCAAATCATAGGGTCAGAACTGAAACCTAGACCCAGTGCACTTGTCCCCACCCTCCTGCTGGCAATTCAGAGACAACACACATCAAGATGGCAGCTTTAATCACATTGGCCGAGCCCCTTGGGTTCCCTCTGTGCAGGCCTACTTAGCCACACACCCACCCTGACCATGTCCAGAACACTTTTACCAGGTGGGCCCTGCCCTGTGGCCACTGATGTGGGAACCTGAGGTTAAATCAGTCTGTGGACTCCTGGGTTAGGGGACTCTTCTGCCCTGAGGTCTGCTGGACACTTCGGCATAGGATCCAGTAGCCCTGAGCTCACTCTTCTGGCCATCTCCAGCTGCTCCTGGGGAATGTGGCTCAGGTCTGCTCCTGGGACAGGGGGTTGGTGGTGGCATGAGGTGGACTGGGGAGGAGGACGTGTCTCCACACTGCAGCTGGCTTCCTCCTGGGCCGAACCTCCTTGTGCTTTGAGACTGACAGGAAGAGCAGAGTTGCTTCGGGTAGAGGCCCGGCCCAGGCCCTTGGGGCAGGATAAAAACAGAGAATTCAAGTGCCTTGGGGCACAGATAGGAGGACAGACGGCACAGGTGAGCATCCGCACCCTCCATTGCCACAGGGGGCATGGCATGGCCCATGACCCATCAAAGCTTCCAAGTCAGGATATAGGAGAGGGCCTCAGAAGAGGGGCCCAAGCCCTAGGCCCCGCACCACCCAGAAGGAGCCCCAGGCCTGCAGGGGCATCTGAGAGGCTGGAGTCCTGGTCCAGCTGGGCCTCAGGGGGACACGGGAGTCCCCCTCAAGAGAGCCTGCGGCTGACAAGGGGCTGGAGCCCACAAGGAGGCTGTGGAGCCAGCTTCCAGAGCACTCCGAGTTCAGACACGCTTCCATCAGCTCTCCTAGGCTCCCCTGGCTTCTGTGTCAGGTACAGGTGGATGAGACATGTCTTCAGCTAACGCCCACTCCGCTCTGTGAGGGTCTTGGCGCGGCTGCCACCCCCTCGGGGGCCCACAGGGGTGGCGGTGCTGTTGGCATATGTGTCATAACTGTTGTCTGAACATACGGAGAGCACATCGGAGACCTCTACACCATCGCTGATTTCTGCGGGGCCAGAGGGAGACAGAATGTGAGTCAGGGAGGAGGCAGTCATAAGGATGGGTGACAGATGGGGCGGGAAGGCTGTACCACCCAGCTGGGCACTTGGAGGCTGATGAAACCACTGGGCTCAGGTCGACATTGAGCCTGGCACTCAAGGCCCCTTTGGTATCTGCCGAGCACTCTAGCTTCACCTTCATCTGCTGTCCCCTGGGACTTCACTTTGCAGTCACAGAAAACCACCTGTGTCCCTGAGCTTGGCACCCATGTGTCCACTCTCCTCAGGGCCTTTGCATGTGTTGGCCCCTCTCTTAGGAGTGGCTGCCCCAACACCACCTCCTTTTCCTACCATCTGGCTCAAGTCTTCTCATCTGTCACTCAGCCTCCTGGGAGCCTCATCAGAGCCCTGGGCCGGGTTGGGGCCTCCTCATGGCAACCCCAGCCCCTGCTTCCCTCTGCCCTGGCCACATTCTGTATGGTTGCCCAGGGTGGGTTCTGGGCATCTATGTCCCCAGGGCCTGGTAGAGTGCTGGGCACGGATCTGAGGCTCAAGAAAGCTCTGCTGAGTGGAGTTCGGCCCAATAGAGGGACTCTTCATTCTTGGTGCCCAGGCAAGCAGTGCTCCCTTGCCGCCTCTGCGCACATGCCGTGCCCACCTGGAATGCCCTTCCTTCCCTCAGCTCGCTCGGCCCTCAACTTGAAGCCATTACCCAGGCACCTCCTCTGCATCCTCCCCATCTCAGTGTATCAGGCACCCAAAGCATTCCTCACTGCCCAAGCAGCTCTGACCACGCCCTCCCCCACAGCACTGCCATCGCAGGAACTCGACTTTCCATGCCTCTGTTTACGTAGCTGCTGCTTCCATCAGACTGGGAATGTTGACAGGGACTGGCAAAGAGCAACGGTGAGGCCAATATTGTAGGATCCAAGTATGAATCAGGCAAAGGGGGCGGGCCTTCAAAACAGACTCCTCTCCCTACCCCACCCCTGCCCACCAACCATGGCACTGACACCGAGCCATGGTGGATGACAGAGTGGATGACTGTGTGTGGGGGTGTGTGTTTTCACACATGTACTTATGCCTTTGTATGTGTGTGGGTATAATCCCGGTGGGTTTATGTATATCTGTGCCCTTGTCCCTACCCGTATGTGCCGCACGTGAATGTGTGCGCATACACATCTGTTTGCATGTGGGGGTGCAGAAAGCTGGGCCCAGGGCCTGCCTCCACCTGTCTGCAGGGCTGTGTACCTGAGAAAATGAGCTTCTCCTTCATGATGCTGACGTCCCGGCTGGTCCGGCGCACTGCAGCGCTCAGCATGATCTGCTCAGGGTTGTAGCTTCGTATGCCACCCAGGCGCCACCTGCAGAGATGGCCCCGTGGGCATCAGGTCCCTCCTCACTCCTGCCTTGGAGCAGGGACCCTGCCTACTTCCAGAGCCTCTCTGGATGTGGCCTGAGAGACCAGCAGGACTCTTGTCCCACTGTACAAGGGGGAAATAAGCCCAGAGAGAGAGCAGAGTTGGGGCTCAAATCAGAGCCTACTGACTCTCGGCCAGGGCTTCCCGGCCTCCCTTTTACCTCCAGAGCCGTCAGTGAGCAGCCCTGGCCCAGGACTAGAGTTGGTTAGTTCTGTCTCAGGTGTCCCCAGTAATGCACCTGGCTTTCTTTGAATGGGACAGATTTGGGAGCAGGAGGAGCTTAGTAGGCATGACTCTGCTGACCTAAGCTGGGGCACACACCAATCTCAGGGAGTCCGGCTGATGTCTCTTACAACTCTACCACCATGACCAGGCTAAGCGAAGCTACTGGGGAGACCCCCTGAGAGGGAGGGAAGGAAAGCAGGGGGGTGGGGCCAGGTGGTAGGGGCTTTGCCCAGAGCTGGTCTGCACAGGTTCCCAAGGCAAGGGGGTTAGAGTGACTTGGAGTGGGGCCAGCTGCTGCTCTGTCCTGACAGTCCTACTGGGGAGGGAGGTCAGAGCATGAATCCCCCTGATGGCTGAGACAGGTGCAAGGTAAAATTACTCAAGAGTGGGCTGGGAGGTGGAGCATGCATACAGGGCATACAGGGACCAGGCACTAAGTGGAAAGGACTCATGTTTCTGAGCCCAGCCCAGGCCAGTCTTCACTATTGTCATTCCTCTGAACTAGCCCGTTTCCTGACCTCTGAACTTAGACCTTTCCTGGGATCTAGGCAGAAGGATCACTGAACTCTCACCCCTGTCCCCACCAAGAGGAGTGGGTGATCAGCTTGGGAACAAGAACCCAGCTGTCTCAGGGACTGAACCCTGCTTGGGGGATGGAGGGAGTCAAGACTCCACAAGAAACCAATTGTGAGTTACTAGATGGGGTCAGCGCAGCAGAAGCGGACAGACAGATGGACAGGTGGATGGATGGATGAACAGAGCAGGCAGACAAGGGGAAAGCAGGAGGCGGGGGGTAGCACAGACACCCTGGCGAGGCTGGCTGCCCTATGAATCGTTGAGGGCAGTGAGCAAATCTCTCTCTGTTCATCGCTGTGCCCCAGCACCATCAACGCCTGCCGTGTCCTGGCCACCTGACCTGTACTTGTTGAGCGAATGAATGGAAGAATAAGGTCCGCAGGGAAATGGTATCCTCCCCTGGCCTTGTTCCCCAGGGTCCCTTCCTCCATCAGGCCTCTCCTGATCCCCAGGAGACAATGACACTGCCCTGGCTGTGTCTGAGCAAACCCAGCATGTCTGTGCCAGCGGCTGAATCACCATGGGGCAGCCTCCCTGACACGCTCGGCTCCGCATGAGAAGGCCCAACTCCTGCTGCAGATACAGCACCAGCACCAGCTGCCGGTGTGTGTGGATGCTGGTTAACTGGGCGGACAGAGGAATGACTCAGGGAGTGTCCCATAGCCAGACACAGCGTCTCCTCCTAGAAGCTGGTTGGTGAAGCTGCCTGACCCAGGAGGGGCTAAGGCACTAGAGGAAGGGAGACTTGGGTCCCTGAGTCTAGGTCTCATCCTGGAAATTCACGTCAAAACCCAGGACAGTGTCAGGCCAGGGTCTCTTGGCCAGGCACATCCAGAACAGGAAGCTCAGCCACTGTGGGGTCCTCTCGGGGGAACAAGGAAAAGGCTGTGTGTGGGGGGAGCAAAGCAGGGATGGGTGTCACAGATAGAATGTAAAGAAGAGAGAGAAAGAGATGGGAGAGGCAGAGAAAGGTAAACAGGAAGAGTGAACAGCGGGAGAGGCAGAGCCAGGGAGGGAGAAGATGGGAAGAGAGAGGCAGAAACTTGGTAGGGTCTGCCCTGGACAAGTGGTGAAGACCCCGGTGAGTGGGCCAGAGGCAGGGGGATGCCGGTGCCCAGGTAGGGTCCCCTCCTCCAGAGGGAGACACTTTGGTGCACAGAGAGGCCAGGTCAGGAAGCTGTCAAGGAAACACTGGTCCCCACCTGCAGAAACGGCCGTAGGAACAGGGAGCAGAGGGACACACACGGCAGTGGGACGGCAGGAGCAGAAAAGAGGATTGCAGGGGTAAGGGAGGCTTCAGGCAAGGGCGGTGTCTGCGAGGTGACCCAGGCACAGGGTTTGGTGCACGGCGGGTTTTTAGACAGAACTGGAGAAGGGGATGGCAAGAGGGAGAAAGAGGAACAGGAGGAGGAGGAGGAAGACCACACCAGAATTACCTGATCAAGTGATAGCTGTGAGATGCCAGAGTGCAGCAGAGAGAGGGGGAGGGGGAGAGAGGAGGGACATGCGCCGATCAGAGCAGGATGGGACAGAGAGAGAACGTCAGTAAAGAATAAAATCCCAGCCCCTTGGTTCCTGGCTGGGTGGGGGCCCCGGGCTGGCCCTAGACCCTCCCTGGGACCAACCACACCTCCCCACTTCGAGCACACCCCAGCTATCTTGCTGAGGGCTGGTGGGAACCCATGC
Organism: Macaca nemestrina; assembly: GCF_043159975.1. Classification (NCBI taxonomy): domain Eukaryota; kingdom Metazoa; phylum Chordata; class Mammalia; order Primates; family Cercopithecidae; genus Macaca; species Macaca nemestrina. Next base: position 74,619,728 of record NC_092136.1, read on the forward strand.
CCTGGCTAACGGATGAGCAGGCCAGCCTGGAGAGGAACTGAAATTCACCTAAGCCCACACAGCCACTCAAGGCAGAGCTTGGCTCTGCGCTCCCAGCTGCAAGTTCATTCCAGAAGCCACCCAGCCTCTGTCTGAGGCAGGATGGGGCCACCAGGGTCCTTCCTTCTCCCCTGGTCAGGCCTGCTCCTGGCTGAGGGCCCAGGGCTCAGGAGCAGGTTCACCTGGCTGGGGTAGGGGCTGGGCCTGCTGTAGGGTAGGGATGGCCACGGAAGTGGTCAGATCCTACTCACTTCTGGAGCACGAAGATGCCCACGATGAGGGTGAAGGAGACCAGGTCGGCAGTGACCCACATGAGACAGTACTCGTCCGGGGGCTGTGGACAGACGGCCCGAGGCCAACTTCCAGTCACGGCCAGTCCAGACTGAGGCTCCAGACTGAGGGTCCGTGGACCAGAGGACCCCACATGGCCACTGGCGAAGGGCAAGGGAGGACTCTGAGGGGGTCTGGGGACTGAAGATTACATTTTGCAGGTGTGGGCTCCGGGCTCTATAGGCCTGGGGGCTGGGGCGTGTATGTGTACATGTGTGCACTCTCAGGGTAGGAGGGGATTGTATGGTGCTAAGGACAGAGGGGGCATGTGCTAGGCCTGCAGGGTCTGTGTCCAGCGGCCTCAAAGCAGGAGCCAGATACTAAAAGACAGTGACCCTGCTCCTCCCTCCCTCCTGACTCTCATCCCATCGGTCTTGCCCCTTTCCCCAGGCTGCCTTCCCTTCACCCTCCTCTCCCACAGAACCATCCACATCTTAGGTCTGATTCATTGGCACTGCATTCTCTCAGCCATAAGGATACCCTCCATCTGCCTTCTGCATGCTCAGGGAGGTGGCAGTGGAGCCACCACCTATCTGCAGGTGTGCAGTCAACCAGCTAAAATATTGTTTTACTTGCTGTTCTCTGAGCAAATTTTAATGTTCCCTATTCTTTTTTATTTTTATTTTTTGAGACAGGGTCTCACTTTGTCACCCAGGCTGGAGTGATCACAGCTCACTGCAGCCTGGACCTCCTGGGCTCAAGCAATCCTCCCACTGCAGCCTACCAAGTAGCTAGGACTACAGGTGTGTGCCACCATGGCCAGCAAATTATTATTATTATTATTTTGTAGAGACAGGGTCTCACTATGTTGCCCAGGCTAGTCTTGTACTCCCGGGCTCCAGTCATCATCCTGCCTCTGCTTCCCGAAATGCTGGGATTATAGGTGTGAGCCCCGCGCCCAGTCAATGCTTCCTATTCCAGTCCTGTTGTTACCCTCCAAACCAAAGAAACCCAAGCAGCTCTTTACTTCTCTAGAGCCCTTACTGATGCTTTTCTCCCTGTGGATCAGGCCCAGGGTCCTCCCAATACCTTAGTGCAGATCCCAGATGCCATGAAATCCTCATGCCTCAAGCCTGCACCCCCTCCACAGACTTCCCACCAAGCCAGAGACCTCCCAGGGACAGCCCCAAGCACAGAGCTTGCTGAGTGGTCAGGGCAGGCCATAGGCAGCTCCAGCACTGCCCCCCAGGTGCCCTCTGCCCCCCAACTCACCATGATCCAGAGGGGGGAAGGCACCTGGGACAGGGTGTGGGAGTTGTCAGAGGTGACGGATGGGACCCCCGCACACCACAGCAGGGAGAAGAGCCACGGTGCATTGACTGTGTAGAGGTTCACACTCAGGTTCCAGGACGCGTAGTCCCTGTGAGGCAGGGGAGAGGCGGGTCAGCATGTGGACTCTGGCAGCTCCGGGCCCAGTGTGAGGGCTGGTAAAGCATGTCCTCTTCACCACTTCACAGCCATGCCCGGGGGAAGGAACGTCGGCTCCAGAGGGCCAAGCTCGGGGACAAGCCCAGGTCTGCCTGACATATCCTGTCGTCTATGAACCATATGTGCCCGATTCCTCTATGTGCTCATCCCTCTGCCCAACTGTGTGTGTGTTTTGTGGGGCGGTGGTGGCAGGACTGAGAGAGACTCAGTCCCACCCTCTCCTGGAGGAGCCTGGGTCAGGGCAGGCACCTGAGCTCCTGGCGGGACACCTGAGTGTAGCGCAAGTTCAGCCGTTGGATGTGGCCTCTCCGCAGGCTGGTGACCGCCTCCTTGGAGCCCGATGTCTGCTGGAAGCCGGGAGCCACCTTCCGCACCAGGGGCCTCTGCCTGCTAGGCAGCCACATGACCTGCAGGCAGGAGAGAAGCAGCCTCGGACTTCTCTTCTGCACAATGGTTAAGAGTAGCTACCCCTCCTAGAGCACCCGTGGGGTTGAGAGACGGGAGCTGGCAGGCAGTGAAAGCTTAGATGCAGTCATTAGCAGGGCAGGACTCAGTCCCAGTCAAGGCTGCAAAGCGTACTGGGAGCAACTCAGGAAGCTTCCCTTCTGGCCCGCTGCTAGTACGGGAGGGAAAACCCAAACAGCCACTACTCTGCACATGGCCACTAGCACTTAGTGTGCTGTCCTAAACTGATGTCAGATTTCTCTGGTCCCAAATTATTACACCACACAACAGGGCAACACTTCACTGAAATAACTTGACAGCCTGGACCTTTATACATTTTAAGGTGTTTTCTTGTTTTCCTCTTGTCCCATGATGACCCTGCCAGGGAAGTAAGGGGTGTGTGATCCCCATTTTACAAATGAGAAAGCTGAAGTCCGGAGTGCAACAGGGAGAGGCTATGCAGCAGCAGGGCTCTAGCCAGGCCAGAGCTCCCGGGAGCAGAGCTGCGCTGCAGGGCCTCACCTGGTGCTGGGGGAAGCCAGAGTGCAGCACGGCCTCCAGAGTCACGTTGAGGAAACTGTTGCGGTATGGGTGCTCCCGGGGCGGGTCACGCAGGTTGAGCAGCAGTGTGGCATTGCCCTTGGCCAGCTCCAGGAGCTCTGCCAGGCTGCAGATGGACTGGTTCTGGGCCTCTCTGTGATCGGAGGGTGACAGGGAGCTGGCTGTCCAGAAGGGGTCAGTCTGGCAGGGATAGGGACACACACATGGCTGCATCATCAGCCCTTTGGGGGCCCCCACATACCCTTCTGGCAACTGAGCGTGGAGACCCCTGGGCTGCCAGAGGCTGCTGGGGTCGGCAGATTGATGGCTGTGGCCACGTGGAGGCTGCAGGAGGCCCCAGCCCTCACCTTTCTTTCCCACACCCTGCTTAGCAAGAGGACGGAGGACAGCTTACTTGGAATCGTGCCCAGACCCACGGCATTTCTCCTTCTAGAGCATTTCAGACCAGAAAGCCAACCCCTCTCTAGAGTTTTACAGAGTTAACAATTCTATTTACTGCTCTCGTCCCTGTCAACCTTTTATAGTAAGGGAAACGGACCCAGAACAAGCAGTGACAACCATGAGATCTGGCAGCAGTGGCAGGAGCCCAGGAGGCCACTAAGCAGCTTGGGTGGAGGTCGGGAAAGCCCTGTGAGTGGGGGTCTCGGAGCTGATGGCCACCCTTGCATCTCACTCCTTGCAGTCCCTGCTGGTGTTTTCCATGCCTAAGATTGGGGTCAGGTGCAGCCAGACCTTCAGGAACCACTGGCCAGCATTGAGTCTCTGCAGGGTGGTCCAGTTGAGCATGGAGGCAGGCCTGCGGGCCAGCTCTGGGAACTCCTCCTCCACGTTGGTGGTGCGCCGCAGGGTGGCGTCGTGCATGAGGAAGGGCACGCCGTCCAGGCTGCAGGGAGGGTGGGGCCGTCGAGTCATTGACCCCCCAGATCCCTCACCTGCCCACCAATGATCGTCACCCCACACAGTCCTCCCCATCCAGCACAGGATCCCGGCTGGGCTGCCGCTCTCTGGGCCTCAGTCTCCCCATCTGCACAGGGAAGACAGTGGGCTGGTGGGTGACCCTGAAGGGCCAACGCCTTCTGGCTCTCTGTGAGGGTCAGATGGGGGTGGGGACTGCCAAGGAGGGAGGGCTGGGAAAAAAGCTGGACCTACTCTCTTAGCAGCCTTGGAAGGTAGGTGCTGCCTCATTTAATAATGGAGAAACTGAGGCTAAGAGAGGGAAGTGTCTAGCTCAAGGTCCACAGCCTGTAAGTGGTGGAACCTGGTTTGGAACCAAATCCCTGTGATGCTATGATGGGAACAGTGCAAATGTAGACCTCTTTGGCAAATTCCATCCGACCCCAATCCTTGTCTACTCTACCAGGGTTGCCAATAGCTCATATGGTGCCTTAGTGTGAAAAAGTAAAAGGCACCCGTGCCCTCTGTTCCTCAAGGCATTTTACCACCATCTGCTAGAAAGTTGTGATAAATACACAATTCTATGTCTATACTGGGAACAATGTCCTCATATATGTGATGCCCTTGTTCAGTACACAACCTGTACAACTATATATGACAGTCCTGCCCGTCTTCTCTTCTCAGATAACCTGTTATGAGATTAGTATGGATTCTTCCTGCCATTTATACTAGTATCTACTTACATATGTACAGGGAGAAAGTGTGTATGTCACTTTTCTGTGGTCTTTTAAAATGTAACTGGGGTCACAGTGACTGTATCACTCTGCAACTTGCTTTGTTTCCCTCATGAGAGTGTTGGAGCTCTATCATACACAGCCATATAGATCTATTTTTCCCTTCAAGTGGCTCTGTGGCAGGGCTCCTGCTTGCACCAAGAGCATTTGTTCTTTCCTCTATTTTACATCCTGGAGTCTGCAGGAACGGGGTGCCTGCCCTGCTGTGGATAATCTAAGCCCCCCTCCTCCCATCTCAGAGGCTCTGAGACCAGAGGTTCCCCCAGCAGAGACCCAGGTGGATGCTGATGTGTGTGGGAGGGGTTAGAGGAGCTATATCCCCTCCGCTACACCTACCTGATGGTAATGTCAGCCTGGAGCCCATACAACTTCTGCTCGAGGGCCTTCCGGAAGGACATGAGCGTGTGCTCTGGAGCCAGCTGGGGAAGAAGGGGTGGTGAAGGGACAGACAAGATTCAGCTGATGTACTCTCCCCAGCCAATGGGAAGTCTTCCATGTTAGGAGGCTGGGCGAGGCCTGGTTCTAATTCTGGTTCCTCCACAGAGTAGCTATGTGACCCTGGGCACCCACTCAGCTTCTCTGAAGTTCAGCTTCCTCAACCTGGCTCTGGTTCTAGCCTTGACTCTGCCTTTAGCTATTGTTCTGACTTTGGGTATATTTCTCTGTGGATCTCAGTTTCCCCATGTGCCCTTAGAGATGTGTATTCATGAGGGTCCTTATGCCTAATTAGGACAGTTGGGGCTCTAAGCCTCCCTAATTCCATCTCATCTGAGGACTCTGTCATACCCTTTGCTGCCACTGGGGGTCAGCACCAAACCAAGGATTGGGCTAAGCCCAGGCCCATGAGGGATGGTCCCAGGGAAGAAGGGAGGGAGGACACCCCACCCCCCATCCCCGCCCCTGTCAGTGAAGGGGTGAGGTGGGAAGGATTCCCATGGCTGATCTCAGTCATTCCCACTGAAGACAATCCTATTCCTACCTTCTCTCCCTCTGGCCACGATGTTCCCCAGCCACTCCCCTCTTCTGTGACACAGCCTAGCACTGGGGAGCCAGGGAGTGGTGGGGGCTTTGGAACAGACTGAAAAGGTGCAATTCCACTTCCCAGACACAGAGCCGAGGCATCAGTTTCTTTAGCTATAAAATGGGCTAACACTATCAACCTCATAGGTGAGATAACAAATGTTAGAGACCCTAGTCCAGGACCGGGCACACAGCAGGGTCTCTGTAATGAGTTTCTTTCTTCCCCTGTCCCTGGCACACAGCACTCTTGGAGGACATGTTACCTGTCTCCCAGACCAGTGGGCTGTGTGAGGCACTCCCAGGTCCCCCTATAGTCCAGGTCCCAGGACTATAAAGGCATGAAGACAGAGGCACAGACTCAGTGGAATCCCACCCATCTCTAAATATCCTGTGGCCGGGCCTTCCACCAGTGACCACTTGACAGGGGTCCATGCTCCCTGCTGCATGGGCTGGGGCTGCAGAAAGCAGAAGCTTGGGAGGGGTTACGAAGACCCTCAGGGCAGAGGAAGTGTTTGGGAAGGGGAAAGTCTTTTTTGGAAGCTTTTAGACACAGTTAAGGTCTCTCTGGCTTAGGTGCTGGCCTCCTGGAGAAAGATGTGGAAACCTGGCCCTCCCTGGCCAGACTCAGGACTCCAGGAAGGCCCCAGAAGCATACATGTTGCTGGGGTGAATTCTTAGTCTCCATCTCAGAGCTTGCACCTGCCTCAGGCCTGTCCAAGTGGGGTTCTGTTGTCAGGAGGCTGTGCATGGGGGTGGGGGGTAGTTACTCAGGTGGGCAGGACACTATGGTTAAGAGACCTGGATTTATAAAACAGCAACTCAAAGTACTATTAAAAAAGAGTCCTAGCTTCAGAGTTAGTGCAATCGAATATTAAAGTACATGTACACCTACGTACAGAGGGACAGGCCGCATCTGCGTAGGAACAACACGTCCGGGGCACACAGTCTCCAAGACAGAGATGTTGGCCGGGCGCGGTGGCTCAAGCCTGTAATCCCAGCACTTTGGGAGGCCAAGACGGGCGGATCATGAGGTCAGGAGATCGAGACCATCCTGGCTAACACGGTGAAACCCCGTCTCTACTAAAAAAATACAAAAAACTAGCCGGGCGAGGTGGCGGGCGCCTGTAGTCCCAGCTACTCGGGAGGCTGAGGCAGGAGAATGGCGGGAACCCGGGAGGCGGAGCTTGCAGTGAGCTGAGACCTGGCCACAGCACTCCAGCCTGGGCGACAGAGTGAGACTCCGTCTCAAAAAAAAAAAAAAAAAAAAAAAAAAGACAGAGATGTACACTTGGGCCCACCACACACAGACATGTGGACCCAGAGTCAGAGACCCCCAAGGCAATGCACAGGGACACACAGAGAGGACCCTTGCCAGCCCCTCAAAAACTACCTCCAGGGCATGATCACCCAGTTGCAGAATGTGAAAAATCCCACAGGACAAATGACTCAGTTTCTCAGGACAAATAAACAGCCTAAGGGAAAAAAGGGAGGGGGATTTTTATTTATTTATTTATTTTTGAGACAGAGTTTCACTCTTGTTGCCCAGGCTGGAGTGCAATGGTGCAATCTCAGCTCAGTGCAACCTCTGCTTCCCGGGTTCAAGTGATTCTCCTGTCTCAGTCTCCTAAGTAGCTGGGATTACAGGCATGTGCCACCACACCAGCTAATGTTCTATTTTTAGTAGAGATGGGGTTTTTCCATGTTGGTCAGGCTGGTCTGGAACTCCTGACCTCAGGGGATCTGCCTGCCTCGGCCTCCCAAAGTGCTGGGATTATAGGCATGAGCCACCGAGCCCAGCGGGGGGATTGTTACAGACCAAAAGGCACTCCGGAGACACACCAACCAGATGCATGCTGTGGACCGCATTTGGATCCTGATTTTTAACAACTAAACTGTAAAAAGATATTTTTGAGACAATAAAGGGAAATTGAACATGGATTCTATTTTAGATAATATTAAGGAATCATTATCCTTAATATTGGCTGGGTGTAATAACAGCATTGTGGTTATGTATCTTTCTAAAGTCCTCATGTGTACAGATATATCCTGAAGTGCCTATGGGTAAGATGATGCGATGCCTAAGATTTGCTTTACTACCCCAGAAAAAAAAGTAGCAGACAGATGAAGCAAGAATGGCCAAATGTTGGTAAGTATGGGACTGGATTCATTACATCCTTCTTCATTATGTGAGTTGTTATACGCTTTTCTCCACTTCTACATATATTTGACCTTTTTCTACTAAAGAAAACCATCTTCACTGGGGCCCCCTCACACACCCACCTTCCTGCTTCAGCATACCACTTGTGTCCCCTGGCCGCTGGAGGGAGCCCGGGAGATGGTAATCTGAGTCATGGAGACAGGAGAGGCCGTCATTCTGAGCCCCTCAGAAGAGTTCCCCTGTCCCTGCTGGGAAGGCTGGGCTCCAACTGATCCTCACAATAACCAGCAGCAGGGGCATCCATACCTTTGAGGCATAGAGTGGACTGGTGACCCCCTCCAAGATGCACAGGCAGCATGTGGCCAAACTGGACCCGAGATCCAGATCCCCACTGGCTGCCTCTGGGAGGGGCTGGGGTCAGCACGGGAGTCTGGCTCAGGGACTGGAGTCTTATTGAGAAAATAACACCCACCACACGCAGGGGGCCAGACTTCCAGAGTGAGTGGCAGCCTGGCAGACCCAGCACCTCCTTCTAAAGCAGTTATGTGAGGCCCCCTTACTACCCTGAGGTCCCACAACAGCCTGAAACACTGGGAAGCCAAGCCCTCAGGAAGTGCCCACACCCCCGCCTCCTCAGCAGGGTGGGAGTGGTACTGCCTCTGTTGAGAAGCCCAGGGTTCAAGGCTTTCATGGAGGAAGAGACCCTGGTCCAGACAGATGGCCCTGCCCAAGGTAACAGCAGTGTCTACCTCTTACTTTCTGTGCGCCACATGCATATCTGGGCACTGCACACAGGCTACCTCCTGCTCCTCATAGTCCCACGGCAGGTGCTCTCTCTAATCCCATGGTACAAGACGAGGGAACCAGGCACAGAGATGGAAACTGTTGGGCCTCCCACAGCTGGTGAGGGGCTGTGCCGGGATGCTAACTCAGGCAGCATGGCTCTGGAGCCTGCCCTCTCACCGAAGCTCTCCTGCAGGGCCATGGGGTGCCCCAGTGGCAGAATGCGGCACTGACTTTGACCCCTTCCTCTCTCTCCAACTCAAGCCGGTTCAGCCATACTCACTGTCACAGTGGGCTCTGAGCTGCCTCCCAGCTCTCCTGGAGGGTTCTCCTGATGCCTGGTGGCAGCCCCCAGGCCCCACACTCAGCATCCGTCTCCTGGGCCTTCCTAACCTGCACCTGGGTCTAGCCTGGGCCTAAAACCCTCCTGCATCTTTGCAGGGCACTTAAGACAAAAGTGAAATCTTTTTAGGAAGACGCCTTCAGGATGCTTCAAGATGTGCTTCCATCCCAGCACTCCCGGCCTTTTTACCAATCCTTCCCATGCACCTCCCCTCAAAAAGCTACAGATGGTTGCTACTGTTACATATATCAATTTCCCAAGAAGGCCTCCCCCATCGCACCCCACCCCATGGGGCTGTTAGGACCCTGAGATGGCACTCACCATGGGGGCCCCACGGTGGCCAATGAGGGCGGGCTTGGGGCCAAGGTCCTTCTTCTCCATGATGCAGGGAGAAGAGATGGTGAGAGGGGCCAGGTAGAGGGCAAACACCACGGTGAAGAAGGTACAGAGAATGGTCACCTGGGAGGCTGCAGGTAAGGGGCCGTTAGTGCTGCCTGGTGAGCCCCGGGCAGGTTGGGGTGCAATGCTGGACCCCTCTACCCCCGGCCTGTCAGGATCCAGGTGCTCTTGGAGGCAGCCTTTATTCTTGCTGGGAAGGTGAACCCCGCCTCTAACTCACACAGATACACATGCATGCAGGCAGAGAGAGACATGGAGGAGGAATACAGTGTGAGGCCGACCGAAGCTGCGACCCTCCATGGACTCTGTGGGCCACTCTGAGGCAGGATCCCCCTCACTGAGTGCAGGGACCCCACCCCATCCCCAGGCCACCCAGGGAAAGCCCAGGTCATGGCAGCGCCAGCTGGTCTTGGCACCTGCAGGGATTGGAGGGGCAGGCCCTTCACAGTTCTACTCACAGGTCCGCTCTGCGCGGGCAAACTGTCCTGCCACAATCCAGGAGAGCACGGTGACTGCTGCCAGGGCCCCCACATGCAGGAATGGCGCTGTGCCCTGCGTGCAGGGAGAGGGAAGGGAGACCAATGACGCCCAGCTCTGCCCAGACCCTGTGTCACCAGCCTCCTACTTCTACCCATGGGCAGGCAACCCTGTCTCCATCTGCCAACTGAGGACACTGGGAGCCTCAGGACCCTGGCATCCTCCCTAGTTCTGACCTGCTCTGTGACTCTGGGCCCCTCCCTGCCCCTCTTTGGGCCTTGGTCTAGAGGAAGGGAAATGACAGAAAGGCTGTTGTTGTGAGGGTCCTGGGGGAGCAGCCACCCAGGCCCCCTCCCCACTCACCTGCAGGGAGATCAGCAGCACCTCCCACTCGTCCTCCCACAGCTGGGCCACGGCCGACATGGCCACCACTGTGGACGCCAGGATGACTACCAGCCCAATCTGGAGGGGGAAGAGACACCAGACAGACTCAGAGTGGGTGGGAGGGTTCCCAGTGTGTCTGAGAGAGGCACCAAAGGGAGAGACAGGGAGAGCAGGAGAGGCCAATGGAGCAGGGCAGAGGGGAGGGAGGAAAGAGACAGGCATGGGCTGCCAGGAAACCAGAGACCGGCAGACAGACATGGCAGGGAGAGACTGAGGCAGGAGGAGGCCGGCAGACCCAATGAGGAAGGGACAGTGAGAAATGAAAGGGAGGATGGGGACAGGAGGAGGAGGGAGCTGTGAGGAGGGAGAACATTCAGTAGGGATACCTCCCTGGGCCTGGCAGATTAGTCACACCCAAGGCAGATTAGTCACACCCTGCCCAGCCTCCCTGTGCTCTCAGCTTGGCACAGCAGAGGAGGAAACCCACTTGCCAAGGCCATGCCCAGGCCTTAGGGGAAGGAGGCTGAGGACCTGGGTCCACTGCAGGAGCCTGGAGTGTAGCCCAGCCTGGCACTCTGGGCTGGGCTCACAGTGGCACTTCAGGCAGGGGTGGGTGGTGAAACACAGCTCCACTTGCCCCATCTCCACGGTCTGCCCTCTCCCAGACTCCCAGCATCCAGGTCCACCGTGATGGGGGCCACCCTCCTTGCAGCCTCCAGAAGAAAGCAAAGCACAGCTCTCATGGAGGATGAGGTGGCACCTCCAAGGGACAGAGATCTCTAGGGACAGGGGAGACCTGAAATCTTCAACCACGCGAAGCTCAGCAGAGGTTTTCGGCTCCTTGGCCCCCAGCCCCTCGCCCCTGGCCGTGGATCTCACTCCACCCACCACCCTCCCCATCCCGAGGCCTGTCTCTCTAAAGCCCAGGTTGTGGCTCTCCTCCAAAGTCTCCCGCAGCTCCCAGTCTCTGCAAGGGTCAAAGCCGCCACCTCCGTCTCCCTGGTTTCTCTAGACTCGTCTCCCACCTCCCTCCAAAGGCCTGTCCTCCCACAGCACTGCCGGCTGCCCTGCCTCCCTGGAGCCATTCTCACTGCTGGCAGGGCCCTCACTCCCTTTCTCCCGAGGCAACTTTTCCCAGAGGCAGTAGCGGCCAAGAACCCTCTGACGCTGAGCAGGGACAGTGGCATTTCTAGACGATGAGCGTGGGGCGGTGGCCAGCATCTCCGCTCCCTGCCCAGGGACCTTCACTCGCTGGCGGGGAAGGCTGAGTCTCGCCTGGGATGAAGTTTCCCTTTGGGGGCTTTTCATTCCAGCCCATCAGCCTGGAAACTGATGGCTGTTCCCCCAAGAGACGCGAGTGAGGCCGAGACAGGTGAGCAGCTGGAGGGGCTGCGACATGCGGGCTCAGGGCTCAGGGCGGGAAGAGGCACAAGCCTGCCTGGGCCTGTGGGGGTGCTTCGCGTGGTCCCCAGGTTGGTTCAGCGGAGGTATGGGTATCCTCATCTCACACACGGGAAGCGAAGTTCGGGGAGCGGAACAGCTGGCTGCGGAGCTTCGAAGGGGCAGAACCAGAAGCGAACACCTTCTGCCCATCTCAGGGGGTGAGGGGGTGTGCGCTTTCTCTGACAGCACGCTGGGCTGTGCAGTCTCAGGGAGGCCCAGCCGCGCCTCCGAACCCCTGAGAACCCCGCCCTCGGCACTCAGGCCCCTCCTCCCGGCTGACCCCGGCGCGCAGCTGCCCCCTTGTGGCCATCGTGGGAGGAGGCCCTACACACAGCGAGTTAAGGGCGGTTTCTGGGAGCGTCTCATCACAATACCTAACTGTTAATGGAAATGACTTGCAATAAAACTGATTCCCCAAACCCTAATACAATTAAAAATGTTATTATCTCTGGGTTCCACAGGTGCTTTGGCGGTAATCATCACGCTCAGCAACATCACTGCATGTTCAGTGTCTGTGGGACTCCCCCTACCTTGCATCATTAAGTCACAGCAATAGCACTGACACCCAACAATGCAACCACCGTCGCTCCTGAAATCTGACTGAGAAGGATGAATCCCACCCTAGAGGCCTAGAGACAGACCACCGTCCTCCTCTGAGAAAGTGGCCTTGAGTTCTCTGTCCTCGTGGGACTATGGCTTGTGATGGCAATGGTGGGAACAGAGGATACAATAGAGTCTTTCATTCACTCGATGAGTCTGGCCAGGGTGCTGGGACCCGAGAGAAGGTGGAATCCTGCCTTGCAGAGGTGCAACGGCTGGCCTCTTAGGGGTATCTGACCTCTGGGATTTGCAGTCCAAATGGCAGACAGTTGGCCCAGGGTTAAGAGCCTCACTTGAGTCACGGTCTTCAGTCAAATCCTGGCTCTGCTACCTATTGGGGATCTTTCCACATCCTCTCCAGGAACCTTTCCAGAGCTGTGAAATAGGGATAGTGAGTACCTACCTGGAAGGCGGTTGGGGAAGATCAATGAGGAAATGCAAGTGAAATGATTAGTACAATGGCTGGTCAGAAGAAAATGCTTACTAAGTATCAGTGGTATCATTTTAAAAAGTAAGCATATCATGGGAAAAGGGTTGTCGTAAGGAGTGAAATGATTGTGATTTTCGGAGTGAAAGGTGCCCGACACATGTGGTCAGCACCCGATAAATGATGGTTACTGCTGTTATGGTGAACACAGTGCCTGGCACACGCAGGAGGCGCTCAGCGAATGTGCCTGCCTTAAGCTGCTGCTGGAGGGACAGAGGCTGGACACCAGCAAAAACCATAAAGCTTGGGCCAGTGCATGGAGAGAAGTCTGAATTCACCAGGAGAGATGATGAAGTAGACACAGCAGATGGCAGGTAGAGGCTGATGGAGGCTTGGTAGGAGGCAGAAGCCCCAGCCCCAGCCCAGCTAGTAACTTGCCTTGGGGCCGTGTGGTACCCAGTGCTCCTCTCTGGGGTTCAGGTTGGGTCCCTGACAGACACCTCCTCTGTGCAGGTCCTGGGTTGGGGGCTGTTGCCACTGAGACAGGGGAGTCAGGCGAGGACACAAAAGCGGTGCAGTGTGCTCAGGGCAGGCTGGGGAGGTGTGAGCTGTAACCAAAGCACCTCACAGAGGGTGGTAGGTGGGACAGGAAGCAGGGCATCTCAGTGAAAGGGCCTCCTGTTTACTGTAAAGCTCCCGAGAACCCTTCAGCTTGCTCCCTCACCTCCTGGGTACATCAATTTCTCTTGAACACTCACCTGGGAGAGATTTCTGGGAAACAGGAGATTTTGGCAGACTAGGGAGGAGGAGGCAGGAGATCTGGTCCCCATATGGGCACCAGATCTACTCAGCACCTAGCCTGCTGTGAATGGCTCCCTCTTACCCTGTCCTGAGCATCTTTGTCCTCCCCTCCTCAGGACCCAGGGGAACCAGAGACTCTCAAAATAAAGTTCATGATTAAAACATACTATAAAACTGTGGTCTTTAGAGTGCTGTGATACTGATATAAGACCAGATAGATAAATGAAAATAAGCAAAAAGTTCAGAAACAGATCTGAATACATAAAGAAAATTTAGTATATGATAAAAATAGCATCTCAAATGAGTAAAGGACAAATTCTCAGTAGAGAGAGTTGGGAACATTGGGAAGCCATCTAAAAAGAACAGAGTAAGATCACACTATACCCCAAAATAGCTTCCAAAAAGAGAAAAAATTAAATGTTAAAAACGTGGAAATATATAATTACCAAGTGACACCATAGAGAAATTTTTATAATCTTGGAGTGGGAAAGACCTTTCTGAGTCTGACACAAAACCAAGGAGTTATCAAGAGATGACAGATTCAAGTAACAATAAAAAAAATATCCCCATGGTAAAAACACAATGAACAAAGTCAAAGGATGAATGACAAACTAGGAAGAATTATTTGCAGTTTGTTAGCCAAATGGCTAATTTCCCACATCTATAAAGAGTTCCTGCAAATGAATAAGCAAAAAGCAATAGCAAAAATGGCAAAAGATATGAAGAGACAGTTTTATAGAAAAGAAAACACAAGTTACTCAAACCAAACATGTGAAAAATGCTGAATCTAACTCACCCGAAGGGAAATGCAAATGAAAACTATAGCAAGATACCATTTTTCACCCATCAGGCTGACAAAAGCCAATAAGTCAGCTGATGCTTTATGGGCAAGGGTGTTTTTATAGAACAACCATCCATTGCTAAGAGAGCATGAATCGGTGGCACTTGGCAAGGAGGCCATTTGGCAAGATCAAAATGATGAAAGTACACATTCTTCACCCAGAAATTCCTCTCCCAGGTCACCGCCACATCGTCCTGGCAAAAGACAGAAAGCAGCTAGGATGTTGATCTGGTCTATCAACAGGGAACTGGCTAGATGCCTAGGGAATCAGGGAATATCCAGACCAGGGAGCAGGAGAAAGGGATGGACACCAACAGGGATGCTTTAATGCAGGGAAGAACAAGCTTCAAGAATTCTGTTAAGGTGCAGAACAGAGGGTGGAGTAGGCGACTGTTTGTGTTCAAAGAAAAAAGAAATGCATATGTACATGTGCATGTGCTTACAATCTGTCTGGAAAGATAGTGAGGAGACTTTCTTTGCATACTTTTTTGTGCTTTTTGTATTTTGAATCATGTCGATGTATTACATGGTCAAAAATTAATTAAAAAAAACAAGCAAAAAAGAATAAACTGTCCTTAGAATTTTAGAATCAAATCACAGCATCTTGGAAACAAGAGAATTTCCAGGCCCTGCTGGAACACTCTGAGCTCTGGGGAACTCCCTCCTGGTGGGGCGGGCCTAGCTCTGGGTCAGCTCCACCTGGAAGGACCCTGCTCATGCTGCGATCACACAGAGGGGCAGAGGGCAGAGGAAGGCACCTTGGCAGCTGGCACCAGCATGGACAATGGGATCTGCTTCCCTACATTGATCTGCCAGCTCCAGCTGGCTCAGCGGCTCTATAGGTCTCTCCACTAGAATCAAGCAGGTGTGACCTTACCTGCTGAGAGCCAGGCATGGCCCCAGAAGGTGACCACAGCATGTGCCAGCTGCACCTAGGGTGCCAGCTGGTGCAGTTCTTTCAAATGCCAGCTTTGTGGCCAGGAGAAGAAAGTCCCTCACAGAGGGGACAGTGGAAGCCCAGAGGAGGCCTGTGAGTAGAGTGAGGGGCAGGAGGAAGGTGGAGGGACCAGGGGCTGCTCATGGCTCCTACCACTCTAAGACTTCAGTCTCTGGGGTCTGACTCCCAAGCTCCAGGCCTGTGTAACAAACCAACCTCAGTGCCTTCCTGGATGCTCACAGGCACCTCCCACTCCACACAGCCCAACCCAGGCTCATGCCATCCCCTCTTCCTTTCCTGTTCCACATCCGTCTTCCAGCTAGAAGTGAGCCCCTACCCTTGGAGTCACTCTGGCCCCATCTCATGGGCTCATGGCAGTTTCCGAACATTTCTGCCCTTTCCTAAATGGCAGGCCCACAGGGAGCCAGGCTCTGGGGAAAGGGAGATGATCCAAATGTTCCTGAGAGGGAGGGGCTCTGTCTTGTTAAGCTGGGTACCACTCTGTGCCCACCAGGGCCTCAAGAAGGCCAGGCATCAGAAACACACTTCAGCACTATGCCTGCAACGGACGTAAGGCAGAGAGTTAAGGCTCCAGAATTGTGTGAAGCCTGTCTGCTTTGGGCCCAGCCCTGAGGGGGTTACTGGGAACAGGGAGATGGAGGTTAACGCTGGCCTGCAAGGAGCACCTCGACTGGATGGGTCGGGGTCAGGAGCCAGACGAATACTAAAAACACAAAAACACAGCTCTTCAGACATGTAGCAGTGGGGGCTGCAGGGGCTGAGGAAGTCCCGGGAGAGAAGCCTGTGTATGTAGGAGAGGTACTGAGGAAGGGGTCTGAGAGAGAAAGGGAGGACAAGAGCAAAGTGCTAAACAGGGGAGGGAGGCAGACATGCTGGGAGAGCATGGGATGTCTCATGTAGCAGAAGCTGAGGGTGACTGTCCCATGACGGGTTGGGAGATGAGCAGGGGCCAGATCATGCCAGGTAGAGAAGTTTGGGTTATCCTGGGAGTGGTGAAAAGGCTTTAAGTTGGGGAATGCCATCACCAGATCACAGTTTTCAAAAGAGCTCACCAAAGAAGGAAGAGGCAGGTGAGACCCGAGGCAGGGCCCCCGAGGGTGGGTGCTACGGTATGAGCTGTGGAGCTCTGCTGGTTAATCGCATGACTACGGGACCAGGAACCTGGATCTTCCATGTTTAAACTGGGAACCTTAGGCAAGTTAATTAACCTCTTTGTACTTCAGTTTCCCCAACCACAAAATGGAATGATAGCAGTACCTACATCACAAGGTTGCCGTGAGCGTTAAGTGAGTGAAGACGGGCGAGGTTGTGAGAAACGTGCTTGGTGCATAGTGAGTGCTCAGTATTAGCTATGAGAACAATTCTAACAGTGATCTGGGGAGGGATACGGTGGCCAGGCCCTTCCTCTGCTGCTGCCACCTCCAGCTTCCCCTGCCCTCTCCCCGCCCCAGCTGAGGCGGCCCTTACCTTGTGCAGCCAGTGCAGGTTCATCTGCTGCCCCACGGCAATGTGACATAGTGCCAGGACCTGAGGAGGGGCCCACAGGGTGATTGTCAGACCCGTGTGGGCGGGAAGACTTTGCCACTTTCTCAAACACCCTGCTCCCCACTGCTGCTCTGGGTCTGAGCCTGGGCAGAGGTAGCAAACCTCCCTCCAGGCGATGGGAATGCCCTGCCCTCCCCAGCCCAGCCCAGACTAGCCAGCCTGAGCCTGGCCTCCTCCCAGATGATTCCAGGCCTCTAGGTTCTTCCTTTGTGGGATTCCCCATTAAGAGGTCACTGGGAGCTGCTGTACTTGGACTATGCAACTTCATTCATCAAACATTTTGGGAGTTCCAGTCCCTGGGATTCTGAAACAGACTTGAGCATGTCCCCAAGGAGCCCCCAGTCCAGCATGGGGGGATCCACCTGCATCTCAGTGAGTGGAATATTGGGAGCAAGAATCCAAAGCAGAGGCTCCTGTAAGAGGAAGCCTGCAGTGGGCCCTCTCAGCCAGAACAGCTCTCACTGGGTCCAGGGCAAACATTCCAGGAAGGGGCAGCCTAGAGAGATGGGCAAAAGCAAGAGGACTTCCTCCCCTGGGGGACCCAGGCCTCAGAGGTGCAGCAGCCCTAGAGGCCCTGGGCAAAATCTGAATTCATGTGCCATATGTAGCCAACTTCCTACTAGTGGCATGAAATAGCTTCTGATTAGTTGCTATTACAAATTAACATAAAAATAAAAATTTTATACATATCTTTCTGTATTTTTGATTACTTCCTTAGGATAGATTCCTATAAATACAACATTCCTACAATACAACTTTCCCCTTTATACTAGGGTGGCACCCTCCATCAGCCTAGCACAGGCCCAGTCTCCCTTCCCCTGGGAGCAGGGCCACCTGCCCTCCGAAACAGCCCCACGTACCAGGAGGCCAGCGATGTACGCAAAGGCAGCAGCTGTGGTCACAAGGATGGGCACGGGCCAGTCGCTCCAGTAGCCCATGCGGTTGTAGAGGTACCTGCCAGGAGGAGAGGGGGCAGGGGTCAGACCTCCACCAGGCCACTGCCTGGCCCAGGAATCAAGATGGTCTGAGCCTCCACACAGACCACAGGCTGGGCTCAATGACCAGGCCCTGCCCACCCAGCAACGAGACTCAGCATCTGCCTGATGCTGTACCATGCCTGCTCATGGCAGCCACCTGGGGACCAAGAAATGTAAAGGAGAAAATAATGCCCCATAATCCTATTGGCCAGAAGTAATCATTCCCAAGACTGTGCTGGATCTTCCTCCTGTGGGTTCCCCCGCCCCTGTGCCTATATGTTTGTATAAACAGCAAAGCCAGGACCCCATTGCACAAAGCAACACAGTCAGGAGCACAGGATTTGAAGTGAGGCACGCAGGCTGGATTCAAACCCCCTGTCTTCTCTGCTTTTCACTGTCTTGCGGGACCTTGTGGAGGACAGGCTTCACTGAGTCTAAGATGCCATCACTTGTGACTGTCATCTCAACTTCAATGTTAAAATGTGAAAATTGGGGGTCTTAGAATTGACCGAATGTAATACTTGACTTCTCTGAGACTTAGTTTCCTCACCTATAGGATGGGGATAAGAAAGTGCCTTTTATGGGGTCTCATGAGGATAAAGTGAGGTGAGACGCATGGTAAGTACTCTAAACTCTCCTGGTTTTTGTTTGTTTGTTTGAGACAGGGTCTCTGTCACTGAGGCTGGAATGTAGGGATGTGGACATGGCTCACTGAAGCTTTGACCTCCTGGGCTCAAGCAATCCTCCTACCTCAGCTGGAACCACAGGCACCCACCACCACATCTGGCTAATTTTTTTTTTTTTGTATTTTTGTTGAGGCAGGGTCTTGCCATGTTGCCCAGGCTGATCTCAAACTCCTGAGCTCAAGTGATCCTCCTACCTCAGCCTCTCAAAGTGCTGGGATTATAGGCGTGAGACACTATGCCTGGCCAACTGTCTTCTCAACACAAGCATTTACTTATGCCAGTAAAAATCCTGAGAAAATGTGATTTTTAAAACAGCCACATGGTTTTCCACTGAATTAATGTACCATATGTAACCAGCTCCCTACTAGTGGCATGAAATACTTTCTAATTCTTCACTATTATAAATTAACATAAAAATGAAATTTTTATACATATCTTTCTGTATTTTTGATTACTTCCTGAGGATAGATTCCTACAGATACAATTATAGGGTCAAAGAGAATGAATTTCTTTTTGAGACAGGGTCTTGCTCTGTTGCCCAGGGTGAACTTGAATTCCTGGGCTCAAGCGATCCTCCTGTCTCAGCCTCCCTGGTGCCTGGGACTATAGGCACACACCACTGTGCCTGGTGGGAATGAACTTTTTAAGGGGCCTGATAGATAGTGCTTAGATGCTCTCCGCAAAGAATGAACCACCTACATCCTCCTTGTACAAAGGGGGAAACTGAGGCTTGAAAGAGGCAGCAACTTGTTCAAGGTCATTAGAAAATCCGAGTCAGCACCAGGCAGCTTCAGCCTGCTGTCATCTGGGACCTTGCCAGAGAGCTGGGAAGGGACACCAGGAAGACCCCATGGGGCATTTGCCCTCCCTGGCCCTCACCCTCAGAGTCCAGGGGAAAATCTACTGCCTGGCAGATCACTGAAGGCACTCACCTTATCATACAGTTGGGAAACTGAGGCCTGAAGAGGGGCAAGACTTGCTCCTGATAACTATTCCTGAAAGATGTTCTGGTCCCATTTGTCTCTCAAGTGTGACCCCTTTTGGCAGGGAGGTCCTTCAGGACAGCAACAGCCCAGACGGCCCTCCCTGGCCTTCCTGTCTAGTGCTGATCCCTGGCTGTCACTCACACCCTCTTACTATATGAATTGAATTATTCTCAGAGATTTTTTTTTCTTTTCTTTTTTTTTTTTTTGAGACAGAGTATCACTCTGTTGCCCAGCCTGGAGTGCAGTGGTCTCCCAGCTACAGATGTGGTGTCCCAGGAAGCAGCCCTCATGTTTAGGTAGAGCTTTGAGTCTTCTCATGTTCATCATCTCATTTCATCCTCAGAGAGATCTGATGAGGTCAGCGTTACTCCCATTTTACAGAATGGGGTAAAATGAGATCTCGGCTCACTGCACTGCAACCTCCACCTCCCAGGCTCAAGCAATCCTCCCACCTCAGCCTCCTGAGTAGCTGGGACCACAGGCATGTGCCACCACACCTGGCTAATTTTTTGTAGTTTTTGTAGAGGTAGGGTTTTTTCACGTTGCCCAGGCTGATCTTGAACACCTTGGACTCATGTGACCTGCCTGCCGGGCCTCCCAACGTGCTGAGATTACAGGCATGAGTCATTGTGCCTGGTTCCCAGAGACTCTTGAGACCATCAGGACTGGGCCAGGGCATCCTGAACCCCAGCACTGACTCCAAGAAACTGAGGTGACAGGCTGAAGAAGCTGCAGGTCTCCAGGCATCCCTAAGTGCCAGGCAGGCCTCCCCTTGCCACCTCCCCGACAGAGCAGGAACCCATCCTCCGCCTAAATCTCCCAGTGACAGGGAGTTCACTTTCTGGGTAGAGTGGGTGGCTCCATGGACATGATACAGTCAGGCAGGCTGAAGTTCCTGTCCCAGATCTGTCTGCTTCTTGCTGTGTGACATTGGAAAGGCTACTTAACCTCTCTAAGCCTTAGTCTCTTCAGTCTGTCCTCAATTCATGTTTTTGGCACTAACTGGTTGTGTGACCATGAATGAGTCTTGCCCCTCTCTGGGCCTCCATTTCCCCATCTGTACATGATGGGGGTAGACTTGATGATCTTCTAGGCAGCAGACTTCCAGTTTGGAAGAACTATCCGGGTCTGCAGTTGAGGACCAATAGGGAACGTTCCCATTTACTCATGATGGTGCCCATGCTTTGGACATCTGCAAAGATGAATAATTGATTTATGGCATTTAATAAAGGCCAGAGGCCACCTCTGGGACTCTGCCGGGGCTCTGGCTCATCTTGCTTGGCTGCCGCAGAGCAGGGGTGGGACCGCAGCATATTCTTGATTACGTTCATTAATAACAGAGGCACAGCCTGGTGCCATGCGGGGAAAAGTGGACACCCAGCTCCATGAACAGAGTCCCAGGATCATCACAGAATCCTAAACCACAGCCTGTCAGAAGCCCAGGGTCCTGAAAATCCCAAATACTAACATCATGCTGCCTCCCAGCTAGAGATGTGGTCTCCCAGGAAGCAGCCCTCATGTTTAGGTAGAGCTTTGAGCTCTGTTGTGTCCATCATCTCAGTTCATCCTCAGAAAGACCTGATGAGGTCGGAGTTATCCCATTTACAGAAGGAGAGGCTCAGAGAGCACCGGGGACTTGCTCACGGCCACGCTGACCTGAACATCTGATCAAAAGGAAGGAATAGGCCAGGCGCGGTGGCTCACACCTGTAATCCCAGCACTTTGAAAGGCCGAGGCAGGCGGTTCACGAGGTCAGGAGATTGAGACAATCCTGGCTAACACGGTGAACCCCGTCTCTACTAAAAATACAAAAACTTAGCTGGGCGTGGTGGCGGGCACCTGTAGTTCCAGCAACTCGGGAGGCTGAGGCAGGAGAATGGCATGAACCCGGAATGCGGAGCTTGCAGTGAGCTGAGATTGTGCCACTGCACTCCAGCCTGGGCAACAGAGCAAGACTCCGTCTCCAGAAAAAAAAAAAAAGGAAAGAACAGCAATGGATGGGGAGTGAGGAGCCAGGCTTCCAAGCCCCAGCTCTGTCCCCAACTGGCTGTGTGACCTGGGCCTGTTTCCTTATCTGTCAATGGAACCCTGGGTCCTTGCCCTCCTCCCATGACCTCCCACTGCTTAACAAAAGGCAGGCGATGGAATAGGGAAGAGGAAAAAAACAGGTGCCCCTCCTGTACCCAGGAAAGTGGCTCAGACAGCCCTGCCTTTGGATCTGAGGTACCCACAAAGGACCTTGAGCTGTCCCCAAGCTCATCTGCCAGCCCTGCCCAGGGCCTGGCTAAGGGAGTTAGGAGGCCTAGGCTCTGGGGCTATCTCCTCTGCAGAGACCTCTGAGCTGTAGATTTCTTGTCTACAAAGGGGGTGACCAGAGGCCCCAGCCCCGGCTGAGCCCTGGCCCAGCCTTATGTCCCTATTTTCCATGGTCACAGCACCGGGAAGGAGCGTCCTGTGTCTCCCCAGTGGGCTTTGGCTCCTGTAAGCCTTTGTTCTTTTAGGCTCCCCTCCACCTCTTCAGGAGGCCAGGAATGCAGGCTGAATCATCAATGCAAGCACCAAGGAGTCTCCAAGACCAGCCCCTAAAGTTCCCCAGGTTTCAATCCCAGCCATTCTTTAAGGCCCAGTTCCCATGCCTCTTCCTCCAGGAAGCCTTCCCTAAATTCCCAGGGACTCCCCTCAGGGCATGGATCTCTCTTTGTGTCCTCCTCTTCTTTCTTGCCAGTCTGTGATACAATCCCCACCCACACCTCAGGCACTTCCCACTATAGTCCCACAGCAGCCTCCTCACCAAAGCCCTGGAGGCGGGCAGGACAGAGGCTCCCAGGGAGTAGGCCCTGCCCAGGGCCACACAGAGAGCTGGTGGCAGAGCTCAGAGGGCCAGCCTGGGAGACAGGCTCTAACTCCAGCCCCCAGGTCCCAGCTACTGGCTACCCGGCTCTGGGCCCTTCCTCCCCCGCCCACTGCCCCCACTCACCAGTTGAATTCATCATAGTCATTGTGGACTTCCCACCAGAAGTAGAGCCAGGTGAGCGTGAGGCCGAAGGTGAAGGTGAGGAGCAGGAACCAGAGGCGCTCCCACTGGAAGAGCAGAGGAGGAGGGGGTTAAGCGGGTCAGGGGCCAGCCCCTTAGGCTGCCTCCCAACAGAATGTGTCCCCCTCCCTCCCACTTTGTAGCCAAATCTGCCAGGCAGAAATTCCTGCCCTCTTTACCCTGGGAGAAACTGAGGTTCAGAGAGGGGAAGTGACCTGTCCACCATCACCAAGCCCAAAGTCACAGAGTGGTGGAGAGCCAGGGGCAGTCAGGGCCTCCCCGCCGGGGCTGTGCTCTTTTCACTGTGGCCTGCAGCCTTTCCATCATGTACTGCTCTCCCTGTTCTGGGGATGGCTCCCTTGGTGCGGGCACAGTGATCGGCAGTCTGTGAAGTCACATCCCTCACACACATGCCTACAAAGAAGGCACTGTTCTTCTCCACCTCTACCCCCTGCTACCGAGAAAAACACTGAGGCCCAGAGAGGCCAAGTGACTTGCCCAGGTCACACAGCAAGTTAGCAGAGGATTCAGGACCAGCACCCTGGTCTCTGGACTGGAAGAAGTACAGAAGTGCTGTGTTCTGCTGCCTCCACTGGGCCAGATACCCGTCTCCAGCCAGGTGGAAGTGGGGTGGCGGGGGACACTGACACCACCACTGCTGTTTCCTGAGGGGCCAGCTCAGGCGTCTGCAGGCACTTCCTCCTGGACCTCTGGTTTCTCCCTGCTTTCATCCGTCCCCTTATCTTGGAAGCACAAAAAGCTTGGAATATCCTGCATCCCGGGAAACTGCTGAGATCATCAGAACAAGTCAACAGCCCTTGAGGAGAGGTCAGTGTGAGGAAGAACCAAGACTACCTTTCTTTTGAGGGTGTGAAGTCCCGGAGGCAGCCCTACCTCTGGGCTCCCTGCTATGTTTCTAAACCATCCCAGTTTAACCTCTTCATGGCTCCTTACTGATAGCCGACCTGGAGTGTGGCCCCCTGATCTCTCCAGCTTCGACGTCCACAACCAGTTCCTACAACCTGGAAGGGCCACTGTCTGTGGGCTTGTTCCCTGAACATTCCCACTCACCTTTCAAGTCAGCTCAAATATCACTGCCTCTGTGAAGCCTCCCTGGATCCACCCTGCCACCCTCATGCCTGCTGCACTGCTCCCACAGCATCAGCATCCCTCTGTCTAAACTCACGCTCTGCACACCATGACCTGCTCACTGTGTCCCCCAGACAAGTGTGGGTTCTGCAAGGATGGAGACTGAGCCGACTTCCACTCCACTAGTACTTTATGACCACATGCAGGATTGGGCAGGAAGGAGGGAAAGTCCTCTCACTGTCCAGAATCCCTCATCCCCACACCATGCAGACACCATCAGTCTACCTGGGAACCTCAGATCCCTGTCACCACTTACAAGCTGTGAAACCTTGGGCAAAGTACTCATCCTTTCTGTAACTCAGTTTTCACCTCTGTGAAATGAGGGCAATACTAGTACTTATGCCATGGGATTGATGGAGAATTAAATGAGATAATATAAGTCAGGTGGCTTGGCAAGCACTCAGCACACTACCAGCGTATCTGTGACATCCTCTGCTTCTCCAGAATGTAGGAAAGGCCTTCACACCCTAATGGTCCATGACTCCATACCCACTAAGGGCCTGCTCCATGCCTCACCTTCGGCAAGAGGGCTGGTGCCTGGGTGACCCTCCTGCCCAGGTGGGTCACTCCAGTTGGGCGACTTGTGCTTGGGTGAGCAGCTGCCACCACTCCTTGTTATGTGCAGAGCCAGACTGCCTTGCTTAGCCTCACTTTGTACAGAAACAGAGAGGCAAAGGTGACGACACCCTGAGGCCCAGTATTTCTAGCAGGTTTAGGTTTGGGGAGGTGGCTTCTCAGAGAGTAGGCCACTTGTGTCTGCTCCAGCTGGATACAAGAATGGCACAAGCTCCAGTTCCAGGCACAGCAAAGCCCAGCCTTGGTCAAGAATAGGGAAACCCTGGCTAGGAGCAGGGCAGGACTTGTGCCCTTCTAGATCAATCGAACCGTAGGAGCCACCACCCAGAGAATGACCGAGTCCCTAGACTCAGTCCTGCCTCCCATGGAGGCAGTCTGGGTCTGCACATGACCGTCCCTCCACCATCCTCCAGCCAGCACCCCAGGACTAGTCTTTCTCAGAATCCCTCTTGCCACCTCAAATTCTTTTTTGCTCATAACAGCCTTCATTTCCTGCAAAGTGCAGCTGGTGAGTCCCACGCCAGCTTAAACATCTGAGTCTCGCAAAGGGTGAACCATGTCTTTAGACTGACACCCATCTGGTCATGTCATGCCCCAGCTTGAGTCTCCCACTGGCCAGAGCTTCTCAGTAGATATCAGGGCCTACTCTGTCTGGCCCAGGCCAGCTCTGTGCTTTATGCCCCATGCACAGAATTACATATGGTTCCCCAAACAGGCTCTCCAGACCCCAAGCCTTCACACAGCCGGAGCCTCCATCTAGAAAGCAACCTGTCTCTGCTCCATTAGGCAAACCCCTACTCCTTCCAGAGTGCTTCCTCCCTGAAGACTGCCCTGTCTCGCAGGGTGAATCCCATCTCCGCAGAGCTCTGTAACCCATGCAGCCATCTCTCTTATGGCTCAGACCCCACAGTTCTAGAACTCTATACATGTCAGTCTCCCTGCTGTACATAAGTGCCTTGAGATCTAGGCAGTCTTTGTGTTCCAGGTGGCACAGGAACTTGAGAAAGATTTGACAATGAAATGATAGGTGAGGAAACACCCTTTCTCCTACCCTGGCATTTCACCAGGGTAAGAGATTTCCCTCAGGCTTAACACCCAATCCCCACAAAGAAGTGCCTAGTCTTCTACAGAGCCCACGCTGGCAGTGCTAGATGGCTGTCTGTCCACAGACACCACTTTGCCACCTCAGGGGCAAGGCCTGTGTGCCTCTGACCAGCAGAGAAGGTTCTGAGAGGGACCTAGGTGAGGGGTGAGCCTCGGCCTAGGATGGGTGTGGTCCCAGGCAAGTACCCTAGAGGTGGGAAGGTAGAGAACCTGCCATAGGCGCTGGGAAGACGTCCTGTGGCCGGGATGATGCAGGGCCCAGAGGCAAGGCTGACAGGGGGCCGGGAAGACCACAGGGGCTGGGAGGGCCCATGGCAGCCAGGGTCCTATGCCCCAAAGGCCATTGTCCTCACGTGTCCAAATCCTTACAGTGGAGCAAGGCAGGGCAAGAATGAGGGGCTGCACCTCCCACTCCTGGGAACCAGCCAAAACTAGAGCTGGCGGTGGTGGGGGGTGAGGCATCCAGGCATGGAAGGAATGCAGGCAGGGCCCAAGCAACAAGGCTTCAGGAACCCCATGATCAGAACTAGGGCATGAGCTGGGGTTGGGTCAACCTAGGGATTAAAGCCCTGGGAGCTGAAGCCGGAGGCCACAGGGAGCCTGTAGATGGGGACGAAGAGGCCCTAGCACAGAGGGAGGCAGGCAGCGGGGGTCACTCTAAGAACAATCAGAGGAAAACACTGAATGGCAGGGGCTGGAAGGAAGGGAAGGGAAAGTGAGGAAGTAGCTGGAGGAAGTGGCCTGGGGAGCAGCTTCACTGATAAAGAGGCCCCAATGGCACTAATGGTCCTTGTCAGGGCACATTACAGCAGAGAGAGGCCTGCCCGCTCCACCCATTAGCAAGCCAATCTGGCCCTGCTCCCAGAGACACGGAGCAGTGATTGCTGCCTCAATGCCCCAGCCACGGCCTCCTTCATCTCTCATAGTCTGCATAACACTAGGGATTGTTTATTTAGGGGTATCTACCCCCATTGCACAGAGGCTCAGAGAAGGGCCACCACATATGGCTGAGCAAGTTTTGCACTGCCCCCTAAGAAGTGCCACTCACATCATGGTGACCATCAATGTGCATATTTATTATGATGATTTGCTGGCACATGGCAGTCGTGTCCTAAGAAAGGGGCGCTTTTTGCTAATTTGCATAAAGGCTCAACACGGGTGAGTGGAGGGGAGTCAGAGGGGTCAGCAGGTAGGGGAGGAGTGGGGATAAGATTTGAACCCAGGCATACTGACTGGACTCTACAGGCCCCCCTTGGGAGGCAGCCTGAAGAGCTCCCCTCAAAACCCACCTTGCCCTCTGGGACCCAGTATGGTGATCCCAGGTCCAGCCTGGTTCCCTGGATTTCTCTCCTCCATCTCTCTGACCCCTAGGCCAGACCTGATG